>NC_081405.1:139697820-140897820 GCF_030272615.1 Cryptomeria japonica | reverse complement strand
ACACTATATGGTGTCCTAAGGGATCATATGGTGTTGTTAGGGGTTATACGGTGTCCTAAGGGGTCATATGGTGTTCTATAACCCCTTAGGACAACATATGAACCCGAACAACACCATATGGTGTCTTAAGGGGTCATATGATGTTGTTAAGGGGCATATGGTTTCCTAAAGAGTCATATGATGGTCTATGACCCCTTAGGACACCATATGGTGTCGTGAGGGGTCATATGGTGTTGTATGGGGTCATATGGTGTCCTAAAGGGACATAGAACACCATATGACCCCTTAAGACACCATATGGTGTTTTTAGGGGTCATATGGTGTCCCGAGGGCTCATATGGTGTCCCAAGGGGTTAGAGAACACCATATAACCCCTTAGGACACCATATGTTGTCATTAGGGGTCATATGGTGTCCTAAGGGGTCATAAACTACCATATGATCCCGTAGGACACCAAATAACTCCTTAGGAAATCATATGACCCCTTACGACACCATATGGTGATGTTAGGGGTCATATGGTGTTGTAAGGGGTCATAGAATACCATATGACCCCTTAGGACACCACATGACATGTCCTAAGGGGTCATATGGTGTCTCAAGGGGTCATAGAATGCCATGTGAACCCTAAGGGCTAGAACACCATATGACCCCTTAGGACACAATATGACCCCTAACGAAACCATATGACCCCTAAGGACACCATATGACCCCTTAGGACACCATATGGTGGTATTAGGGGTCATACAGTGTCCTAAGGGGTCATAGAATGCGTTATGACCCCTTAGGACACCATATGACCCCTTAGGGAATCATATGATCCCTTAGGACACCATATGGTGATGTTAGGGGTTATATGGTGTCCTAAGGGGTCATAGAATACCATATGACCCCTTAGGACACCATATGAACCCTTAGGATGCCATATGAACCCTTAGGACACCATATGACCCCTAACGACACCATATAGTGTTGTTAGGGGTCATATGGTGTCATAAGGGGTCATATGGTGTCATAAGGGGACATATGGTCTTCTATGACCCCTTAGGATACCATATGACCCCTAAGACCACCATATAGTATCCTAAGGGGTCATATGGTGTCGTTAGGTGTCATATGGTGTTGTTAGGGATCATATTGTGTTCTAAGGGGGCATATGGTGTTCTATGACCCCTTAGGACACCATATGACCCCTAACAACACCATATGGTGTCCTAAGGGGTAATATGGTGGCCTTAAGGGTCATATGGTGTCCTTAAGGGTCATATGGTGTCCTTATGACCACTTAAAACACCATATGACCCCTTAGGACATGCCATATGGTGTCGTTAGGGTGTTCTAGTGTCCTAAGGGGTCATATGGTATTCTATGACCCATTAGGACACCATATGATCCCTAAGGTGTCATTAGGAGTCATATGGTGTCTTAAGAGATTATACGGTGTCCCAAAGGGTTATATGGTGTTCTATGACCCCTTAGCACACCATCTGACCCCTTAGGACACCATATGACCCCTAAGGACACTATATGGTGTCCTAAGGGGTCATATGGTGTTGTTAGGGGTTATATGGTGTCCTAAGGGGTCATCTGATGTTGTTAGGGGTCATATGGTGTCTTAAAGAGTCATATGGTGGTCTATGACCCCTTAGGACACCATATGGTGTCGCGAGGGGTCATGTGGTGTCATATGGGGTCATATGGTGTCCTCAAGGGACATAGAACACCATATGACCCCTTAAGACACCATATGGTGTTTTTAGGGGTTATATGGTGTTCTGAGGGCTCATATGGTATCCCAAGGGGTTAGAGAACACCATATGACCCCTTAGGACACCATATGTTGTCATTAGGGGTCATATGGTGTCTTAAGGGGTCATAAAATACCATATGACCCCATAGGACACCAAATGACTCCTTAGGAAATCATATGACCCCTTACAACACCATATGGTGATGTTAGGGGTCATATGGTGTCGTAAGGGGTCATAGAATACCACATGACCCCTTAGGACACCATATGACATGTCCTAAGGGGTCATATGGTGTCTCAAGGGGTATTAGAACATGATATGACCCCTAAGGATGCCATATGACCCCTTAGGACACCATATGGTGTCCTAAGGGGTCATATGGTGTCCTAAGGGGTCATAGAACACCATATGACCCCTTAACATGACCCCTAATGACACCATATGACCCCTCAGGACACCATATGGTGGTATTAGGGGTCATATGGTGTCCTAAGGGGTCATAGAACACCTTATGACCCCTTAGAACACCATATGATCCCTTAGGACACCATATGATCCCTTAGGACACCATATGGTGATGTTAGGGGTTATATGGTGTCCTAAGGGGTCATAGAATACCATATGACCCCTTAGGACACCATATGAACCCTTAGGATACCATATGAAATGTCCTAAGGAGTCATATGGTGTCTCAAGGGGTCATAGAATACCATATGACCCCTAACAACACCATATGACTCATTAGGACACCATATGGTTTCGTCAGGGGTCATATGGTGTCCTAAGGGGTCATAGAACACCATATGACCCCTTAGGACACAATATGACACCTAATGACACCATATGACCCCTCAAGATACCATATGGTGGTCTTAGGGGTCATATGGTATCCCAAGGGGTCATAAAACACCATATGATCCCTTATGACACCATATAACGCCTAACGACACCATATGGTGTCGTTAGTGGTCATATGTTGTCCTAAGGGGTCATATGGCATCCTAATGAGTCATAGAATACCATATGACCCCTTAGGACACCATATGACCCCTAAGACCACCATATGGTGTCTTGAGGGGTCATATGGTGTCATTAGGGGTCATATGGTGTCGCTAGGGGCCATATTGTGTCCTAAGGGGTCATATGGTGTTTTATGACCCCTTAGGAAACCATATGACCCCTAATGACACCATATGGTGTCCTAAGGGGTCATATGGTATCCTTAGGGGTCATATGGTGTTCTATGACCCCTTGAGACACCATATGACTCCTTAGGACATGTCATATGGTGTCTTAAGGGGTCATATGGTATCCTAAGGGATTGTATGGTATTATATGACCCCTTAGGACACCATATAATCCCTAACGTCACCATATGGTGTCCTAAGGGGTCATATGATTTCCTAAGGGGTCATATGGTGTCCTAAGGGGCCATAAGGTGTTCTATGGCCCCTTAGGATACCATATGGTGTTGTTAGGGCTCATATGGTGTTCTAAGAGATCATATGGTATCCTAAAGGGTCATAGAATACCATATGACCCTTTAGGACACCATATGTTGTCATTAGGGGTCATATGGTGCCCTAAGGGGTCATATGGTGCCCTAATGGGTCATAGAATATTATATGACCCCTTAGGACACCATATGATCCATAATGACACTATATGACCCCTTAGGACACCATATGACCCCTAACGACACCATATTGTGTCTTGAGGGGTCATATGGTGTTACAAGTAGTCATCTCATGTACTAAGTTGTTAAAAGGGGTCATATGGTCTCCTAGGGGGTTAGGGGTCATATGGTGTCATAAGGGGTAATATGGTGTCCTAAGCGTGCATTTGGTGTTTATGACCCCTAAGGATATCATATGATCCCTTAGAACACCATATCATCCCTTAGGACACTATATGACTCCTAATGACACCATATGGTGTCCTAAGGGGTCATATGGTGTTCTATGACCCCCTTGGAGACCATATGACCCTTTTTAATATCCTAGTACCTGACATGACCACTTGTGAAACCATATGACCCCTCAAGACACAATATAGTGTCGTTAGGGTTCATATGGTGTCCTAAGGGGTCATATGGTGTCATTAGGGACCATACGGTGTCCTAAGGGGTCATATGGTATTCTATAACCCATTAGGGCACCATATGACCGCTTAGGACACCATATGACCCCTAACGACACTATATGACCCCTTAGGACACCATATGACCCTTATTGACACCATATGGCATCATAAGGGGTCATAGAACACCATATGACCCCTTAAGACACTATATGGTGTCGTTATGGGTCATATGGTGTCATTAGGGGTCATATGGTGTCATTAGGGGTCATAAAACACCAAATGACCCCTTAGGAAACCATATGAACCATTAGGACACCATATGATCCCTTAGGACACCATATGGTGTTGTTAGGGCTTATATGGTGTTCTAAGAGATCATATGGTATCCTAAGCGGTCATAGAACACCATATGACCCCTTAGGACACCATATGATCCGTAAAGACATTATATGACCCCTTAGCACACCATATGCCTTGTAACGACACCATATGCCTTGTAACGACACCATATGTTGTCCTAAGAGGTCATATGGTGTCCTAAGATAGATAGCAATGGTTTCCTAAGGGGTCATATGGCCCACCATGCTCATGCACATACCTAGATGGGTTATATAGAGATATAAGACACCTAGAGGGGGAGAGAGGCGTGAGAGACCTAGATAGGATGAGAGAGAGATGGTTGAGATATATAGAGGGGGATAAAGAGAGGTTGGTAATGAGATATGGATGGAGATGTAGAGAGGTGGAGAGGGAATGAGGGAGAAACCTAGAGAGGGGTAGAGAGGGTGTGATGGAAAGCTAATGATGTAGATGGTAAAGAGAGAATAAGAATTAGTAGGGAAGGGAGAGAGAGAGATGGGGATAAGGAGGGAGAGAGAGAGAGAGATAGAGAGGGAGAGGATAAGAAAAGAATGAAGATGCCTATAAATGGGAGGGAGAGATAAGAGGAGAGATGAAAGAATAAAGAGAGAGAAGAGTATGAGGGGATTGAGGGAGAGGTAGACATAGAGGGACTACAAGACCCAGGGAAGGAGAATATAGAGAGGTGGGGGGAAAGAGAGAAGAGGAGGAGAGAGTTAAAAAATAAATAGGGGTAAAGGGGGAGGGAGATAGAGGGGAAGAGAGAGGGATAGAACTAGAGAGGGAACAAATAGATAGGTGAGAGAACTATATTGGGAAAGAGAGATGACAGACCTAGATGACAAGATATAGGAATGAGATAGATAGAGGGGGGGGGGAGAGAGGTGAGTAATGAGACATTATGCAGAGGTAGATAGGTGGAGAAGAAGGCAGTGATAAACCTAGAGAGGTGAGAGAGAGTCGATGACCTAGAATGTAGAGAGAGAATAAAAGAGGAAGAGAGAATTAAAAAGTGGGGGAGTGAGATATATATGGGGGTATGTATGGATGGGGAGGTAGAGAGGGAGAGGGGAAGAAATGAAGGGAGATACCTAGAAAGGGGAGGGAGGGAGAAGAGAAGAGATAGAAGAACAAAGAGAGGAGTAAGAGGGGATGGATGGAAAGGTAGACATGGAGGGAGGGAGAGACCTATGGAAGGCGGAGATAAAGAGGTTAGGGGAGGAAGAGAAAAGCAGGGAGTTCATAAAGGGATAGGGTTAAGGGGGAGGGAGAGAGAGGTAGAGAGGGACAAAGAGAACTATAGAGGGGGCATATATATAGGTGAGAGACCTAGATGGCAAGAGAGGAGTGAGATAGATAGAGGGGGATAAAGAGAGGTGAGTAACAAGACCTATATGCAAAGGTAGATAGGTGGAGAGGGAGGGAGGGAGAAACCTAGAGAGGGGAGAGAGGGTGGGATGGAGAGGTAATGACCTAGACAATGAATATTGAGAATAAGAGAGGAAGATAAAATATGAGAGAGTGGGAGAGGGAGACAGAGAGGGAGAGAGGAAGAAAGGAAGGTAGAGACCTAGAGAGGGGAGGGAGGGAGAATAGAAGAGATAGAAGAACAAAGAGATGAGTAAGAGGAGATGGATGGAGAGGTAGAGATGGAGGAAGTGAGAGACCTAGAGAATGAAGAGATAGATAGGTTTGGAGAGAGAGAGAGAGAGAAGAGAGGGAGAGAGTGCATAAATAGATAGAGGTAAGGAGAAGGGAGAGAAAGGTGGAGAAGGAGGGAGAGAACTAGAGGATGGACAATTAGATAAGTGAGAAACCTAGAGGGGGAAAGAAAGGTGGGTAATAATATAGGGAGGGAGAGGCAGTGAGGTGAATAGGGACGAACGGACAACTCTAGATATGGGGAGAGAGAGGATAAAAGGGATAGGTAGTGACCAAGAGAAAGGAGTGGGAGGGGAGAGAAACAATAAGAGGGTGAGAGAGAAGAGAGAGGAAGAGAGTCAAGGATAGAGAAGTGAGAGAGACAAGAGAGGGAAAGAGATAGGTCTATAATTTGGGGAAGATAAAGGGAGTGAGATACATAGCTAAAGAATGCTACTAGGAACATGTTGATTACTAAAATTTGACTAAGTCTGAAATTTTATACGATCCTATAAAAACTAGAATCTACATTATAAGTCCTATAGAGCTATACTTAAATGTTATATTTTATGTATATATTCTCCTTTGGGGGTGGATATAACTTGTGCCCAAATTGGAAAATCTACACACTCACAAAACCTTCACATTAGACAATGCAAAACATTTGGTGCATGCCAAATGCAAAAAAATTACTTTTCACATTTGGTGAGCGCCAAATGTGAAAATTCAAAATTTTGCATTTGGTGAGCGTCAAATTTGGCGTGCGCCAAATGTGAAAATTCAAAATTGTGCACTTGGCGAGCACCATATTTGGCACTCGCCAAATGGTTTGCTTGGGAGAATACCAACCCTTTGGGTTGGATTTGCCTTGGGCATCCAACCCATAGGTTTGGACGACCTTTTCATGCCAATGACGCATTTTTATGAAAAGATAAAAAGTGGCACCTTTTTGGTACCACAACTTGGTGCACTTACCCAATTGTTCAATGATTAGAACAAATATATCAAGTTTCTCTGGCAATGTTAGCATATAACATCAAATCATGCCAAGAGTGTGTTTAATTGACTTAAGGTAGAAGGGTAAAAAGGGGGCTAGTTTGTGAAATTTGAATTTGAATTTGGATAGGAGAAAGTTCACAATTGCGAGGTTGCTCCTCACATCCATACACTTGTCACATCCACACACTTATTTTATGATTGGATACTAACTAAATTTAGGTGACAAATGACTATTTGAGAGTAGGTGAATGGAATTGATATATAAATTGATTATATACTTGAGTGTGTATATGTGAATAAGGTATAACTAAACATTTAAAGATATGCTTAATAGATAATTAAATAAATTATACAAATGAACTTAAATTCACCATATCTTTCCATTTATATTTATTTATGTTGAATGGTTGAATGGCCCAGAATACTAAGAGGGGGGGGGGGGGGTGAATCACTATTCCCACAACAATTAAAATTTTTCACAAATTTTAACCTTAGCAATTAATCTCATCAACATGAATCAACAAATGCAAAAATAAATGCAAAACATAATCACAAGATAGATACCAGATGTTTATACGTGGAAAACCTAAATGGGAAAAACCACAAAGAGGGTTAACTCTTAGGATAATATAACTAGTCACATAATGTTTACAAAAGGGTGGTTCACTATCAGCTGGCTCATTGCCTGATAACAACACAACTTACTATGGATTACAATATGACTTATTGCCAAAATGCTCATTGCAATAGAAATAAGTGAACTGAGGAAAATTGCATCTCCAAATGCATGAAGTCAGTTCCAAGATAAGCTCAGGTAGCAAAAAAACAACTTCCAACAAATCCAGTAGGGATCTCCACAACACTTTCTCCAACCTATCAATACAACTGCTTGTAGTAGATCTAGTAAGGGATTTTTGTAACATTGTCACTATACTCACACTATCCACAGTTGCATAGACCTTCGCTCTTACACCCACACTTCCCACATCACACTTTACTGCTCACTCTTCTCTCTCCCTTACATTACGCTCACTGAATCACAATATACATGTGTATGTATATGTATCAGTGGCAAGAACATACACCGAGACGATATGTTGGTCAGGCATAAAATATTTATACAATAATGCATTGCTCAGATCAACACGCTATTCAAACATGCCTTAACTAAAAATAGATAACTAAGTTAGCCTTCACTGATCTTCTACACACTTCCTTTTTTATTACCAAAACACACACTTCAATTACCGGAGCAAAACAAAGGTCTACTGGACACATAGACATGAGTTCCAAGCATATCAACTTCCATCTCCAAAATATGAATACCACAACTTTCAGAGCATAAGATTCAAAGCTTATGTTGCAATACAAATATCCTTATAGCAATTCAACAGTCACAACTAATACTAACACTTGATTCAACCATGACTTTGACAACATTGTTAATCTTCTAGAAATTACTCTTGTAAACCATATATGCCTTGCTGCACAATATCACATACATACCTTTCTGTCACACTGTTTCTCAACATCACATACATACTTTTCTTCCACTACTTCTCATCATGCTACATCTGGTCCTAACTGGATCACATGGTTTGACACCAATGACAATATTCACACAAATCTAACAATTTACACAATAAAACATTGATTCAGAATAGAAAAAACTAAATAAATAAGGGTTATAGAGAAACTAGAATCCTTGTGAAAGGTAGACATAGAATGAGTGATAAACAAATAAGGTTTTACCTTGATACATGCAAATTTATGTTATTAGCTTAATATACATTTACAATGTGAAGTCAAGTAAATGAATAGACATAGAGAAATTCAAAATTATTTACAACCTTAGTTTTAGGCTTTCCATGAGGTATTTGTGTTCTTATTAATGGTGAAATGTATCATCAAAGTCATTGAAATTCATGAAATCACCATAGACAATGTCGTAAATGGCTAGTTTTGTGTCGTGTGTGAAGAAGGCAAAACAACAAAATTAATTATTGGGCATATGCAATGTACATGGGCATGGTGGGATTATCATGATACCAAAAAGTGTTTAGTTACCATCAATGGAATGATGCACACAGTGATGTCAAGTCCATGAAATGAATGAATGGGGAATTTTAATGATGTCTATGATATTGAGTAGTTTAAGGAATTGAAAGACAACAAAATAACAAATTTTCAAATCCTTTTGATGTTTTCTCTTATATTTCAATATTAATATTGATCAAGAAACTTGTCATTTTGTGAAGTCTTGCTTCCTCAAATAGTTCATTTAAAATATCTATTTTTAAGTTGTTTTATAATTGAATATGGATATCCTCATACATTGCACACTCCATGATGAAGTGCCATTCAATTTCAACCACCCCTTTGCTACAAAAATGCAAGTTCTTTCTTCCCAATCCATTGAGGACTACCCATATACCCATTTCTCATATTTTCACATCTAAGATAATGAGAAATGGTTCTCAATTGTGTGATTAAAATATTTTAGACTTTCCCTTAATTATAACCCTCAAATACGCTTTTTCATCATGCTGCCATGTGAGGTTGAATTCTTTGACATAGTGCGCATTTTTTTGATCAATTTGTTTTATCCACATAGCAGGCCTAAATTTTTCTAACACCATTTTTTAATCTCTTCATTAGTGATACAACATTTTATAAATTAATGTCCTATTTGGCCATCCATTTGCTACATTAATTTGGTATTTTGTTTCCTCGAGATCTTCTACCTACGGTCTAATTCCTCCTCAACAACCATTTTGGGCTAGTGATACTTATCCATGTTTTCAAACCTTTTTTAAGTATCTTTGTAGACACCTAAACTTGATTATAATTAATTGAATTTAGCTATCTTGAGTGTGTCTTTAATTAAATAATTATACATTATTTAATTAATTGGTGTTCCCTCCTTCTAGCTAATTAATCTTATTAATTATGCTATAGTCCTCCTTTAATTAATTATTTGACAATCATAAATCATTTAATTAAATATGACCTTTTTCTTCTATTTAAATAAATCAAATGCCTAATTTAATTATTTAATTCACTTTTGTCCTTTTCTCCTAATATTCCTTCATAGAATTAAGTAATTAAATTAATTAATTCTATTTCCTCACATGTCTCCTAACTTCAACCCTCATCTAACTCTTCCTCTAGCCTAACCCGCCTAATTAACCACAGGTTTAGTCAACCCTATCCCTTATCCCTCACCATATATGTGCATTTCCTAAAATTTGGGGAAAATATCACAAATATTTTAAGCCATAGAAATATCCTCATTTTTGGAGGAACCATTTCCTAAAATTTTGGGAAAATATCCCAAATATCTTCGACCATGAAAATATCATCATTTTTGGAGAAACCATTTCCTAAATTTGGGGAAAATATCCCTAATATCTTAAACCATGGAAATATCCTCATTTTTTGGAGGAACCATTTCCTAAAATTTGGGGAAAATATCCCAAATATCCTAAGTCATGAAAATATCTTGATTTTGGAAGGGAATTTGATTGCCCAAAATTTGGGAAAATATCCCAAATTTCCTAAATCATGAGAATATACCTATTTTATAATATCTTTTGGAATAGAACCTTCCAAATTGGGTGTTTCACTCCCAAATAGGCATGTGTCCATTCCTTCAAATGCAACATGTTCTTCTTAAGGACACATGTCATTTGCATCCATGACACATGCCCTTCTCAAGAACATGTTTCTTCCTCTCATCCCTCTCCATATCTCCCTCTAGCCTATTTAAACCCCTCATTTTCCTTCATTGTTCATCCACTTTCATTTTTATACTTCCACAATGCATAATTGTTCACCCATTTCCATTTTCATAATTTCATAATGCTGAAATATTTTCTCATCTTTTACTCATCCACATCCATTTAGCTTAGCATTTTGTATCACATCTTGCTTATTTTCCACCTTGCATTCACTATCATGGAGCATGATCGAGTATCTATCATTCAACAAGCAAACATCAAATCAGGGGAAGTTATCAGGTCGAAGGACAATCTAGAGTTTGTAGTTTAATTGCTTATATTTTATTTATATAGTTTTCTTCTTTATTAACGTCCTAATCATGATTGTGGTTCAAATTCGTGTTTGTTGATTGTTTAGTTCATATTTTTAGTCTCTTTAGTTTACAATCACAGTTTTCTGCATACATTAATGGCACATCTAGTGGGACCCATTTCATGAGTCGGTTTAATCTTTTGGTGTTGCTTTATATTACTTTTGAATTGTAGGTTTTGGCATTTGGAGACATGGAGAATTTCATTTGTAGGATCAACTAAGGATTTTTGCATGAGTTCTGACAGTTTTTTGCATAAGTCTTGTCAGAATTCTGCATTTGTATGATTAGAATTTCACATAAGCTTTGTTAGAATTTTGCATACGTCCAGTTGGAGTTTTTCATAAGCCTATTTTGTGTTTCTCATAATCTTTATAAGTTGGTTTTGTTATTTCTAGGGTCACCTATCAATTTTCGATGCTAATTTGCTTCTAGTTTTAAGAAATTTTAATAAATGAAGCAAGTAGATAAGTTTGCAATTTTTTAACCATATGGATTGTCATCTTAAGATTAAGAGTGTAGGATCTCGACAAATAGTAGAATTCAAACGGTTACAAAAACAACATGTTAGGGCCTTGTGAGCAAATCAACTGATTAACCAACCAAAAGAAAAAAATCAAATATTTTCAATACCAATAACGAGTCCTAGCATACATACAAAAATACAACATGCTCACGAGATCGCATTTATATTTCTAGTTATAATATATGAAAAACTAACCTCTCTATTGGCATGCTCAGATTTGTCATTTTTTTTGTCCACATATAAGTATTTCACATAGGTATATACAATATTTGACGTAAGTATAGACAATGTTTTGCATAAGTATAGATAGTGTTTCACATTAGTATATGCAAAATTTCACATTAGTACATACATTGTTTCGCATAAGTATACATTATAGCATGTGGCAAATTGGAGTGCAACAAAGGTGTTTCTATTGGTCAAAGACATAAATAATACCTCAAACTACTAACTACTTATTTGCAGAGGTAGATTAGGAGAGTGTTTGCTTTTTTTCAGAGTAAAAAAACTTTGAATTGGTGCTTAAAATGAATCAATGTCTTTGGTGTTTGGCATGCTTGCGCATGTAGAGTGGACCTACTGTTAATACACACTATCCTCTCCCTTGGCTCTCGTGGTCCTAGGTGCAAGAGAAAACTGTTAACATCACTCGATCTTTACTTTTTAGGTAGAAGGGTCTGCCTCCCAAGTAGCCGATAAGGCTGGGTGAGAGGGAACGACCCAAGTGGTACTTTATTTCAGTCCACTATACAAATATTCTTGATTTTGGTGAAAGCCATAATCAACTGGTGCCGCTATGTTATACTGATGGTTTTCCTCAGTATCTACATGCAAATGCCTTTGTGATCCCGATGAAAGTCAAAATCCCCTAGTGTTTGTGGCAAATGCATAAAAACAAGTGTTCTAAGGGCTTGGATATCTTTTAAATGAGCTAGCCATTGCATGTATAACCACTAGATTACCCCAGAATTTCCTCCACTATGAACCAAATCTGTTTCAGTTTCTAAAAAACCTTCTATTTGTTGGCACAAGGGGTCGGACCTTTGAAGCCACCCACAATCTCACAGTTCATTATTGAGATATCAAGTTCTTTGAGATTTTTTGGATATTTGGGAATTCAAAGTTTGATGTACTCAAGAAGTGTGTGCCATGGAGTGGAGCCAATGTCACCATACTTTTATGATATCCAATATGAATAAGTGTAGGTATGGATTAATTTTTGAAGTGGGATTCAACAACTATTGTCCTTTGCTATCCTAGGAAGTACATGATTATTAATGCATTTACCATACTTGTGTGCTTGATATGTTTGTGTCACAAACAATCTTTTGCCAAAAAAAAAGTCAAAAATCAGTCGTTTGAAGTCCAATCTTGCATCGTCATAATTATCATTTTTAATCCATCATCATTACCTTCTTCCTAAGACAATCAATCTGAACATCAAACATCCAAAATCAAACATCAAACTTCATCCTCTTTCCAACTTGCTCAAAGTCAGTTCCCATCTTAGTTTGAGCTTGTCATTCATCCTATTCTGAGCTTTAGTCTATTGTCCATTTTCATCTTTCATCTCTCCAACTCATCAAATAATCATCATGTCATAATTTTATTATGATGAGTTTGGTCATCCTTCATTTTCTTCCACTTCATCTCATTTTAGTAATGATGAGAGTCTTGTTGATCAAAATGAATATGAAATTGAAAACCTTGATGCCCCCCTCCTTAGAAAGCTTGCACCAAGTGTCAGGTACCAAAATCCAACTGTTCATCCAAACTACCCTACCATTCCTCCATGTGCATCCACTTATAATCTTTATCACATGACCTTTGACAAGGTAAATCCATTGAGTCTTCCACCCACAACTCCCTCATATATCACATCCATGTATCCCTCATATGCAACACCCATATATCCATCCTCTCCCATGATCGTATCCCAAACTCCATCTTTTCATAACAACATTACCACCTACATTTCTAATCCAAATACACTCTCATTATCCCCAAATCCACTACACAATCCGTAATCCTAATCATCCATCCTAAATAAATCCTCTATCATCCACACCATCTTACCTAAATCTTCCATCCAATCCGAATCCTCCATCCTACCTAAATATTCCATCCAATCCTAATCTTCCATCTTACCTAAATCCTCCATCATCCACACCATCTTACCTAAATCTTTCATCCAATCCTAATCCTCCATCCTATTGGATATTGTTGATAATTGTTGTTGCTAGGATATGTTGTTGTCATTGATGTCAACATATTCTTGTGTATTGCTCTAGTGATTGCAAATTGGGAAGATCTTATGGTCTGGTTTGTGGTGTTGTTTTGTTGATCACTGTTTTGTAGAGCTTGGTATATCCTCGAGTATATTTCGGTGTGATCAGATCTTGTGTTGAGATTTTGGGATATTGCTTGGGATGGTCTTGTGTATCTTCATTTTAGATGGATCATGATTTGGCGTTGCACAAGTTATCTTTCTTCATGATAGTTGTTGTTGTTTGAGTATTCTTGAGTTTCAAACATTGATCGATGAATATTTAATAAGTGGTGTTGGTGCAGCTATTCTTGATGATTCTAGCATGCTTGCTAGTGTTTCCCAGTCGTGTCCGATTTTTTTTTATGATCCAAATTGATCATTGTGTGAGTTTTTGGTGGTTTCTATGAACCAGTGATGATTTTTTGTGTTATGTGGTTTTCCTGGTGGTGTAGCGTGTTGCAGTTGATCTTGGCGTGATTTCTGGTGGAGTTGAGTGTTTGCAAATTTCATTTAGGAGCATGTTATGCTATGTAAACCATTATATTGGTTTGGTGGTCGATCTTTGTATCGTGTATTGTAATTTTGTAATTGAGGGTTGAGGGTTTAGCCGACCTTGTTATCAAGGTTGATGAATTGTATATATAGGTGATATTGTCATGTAATTTGGTGATCAAGGTTATGTCTACATTATCCAAGGGAGGTTTATGTGTGAACAAATTATTCATCCTTCAGTGTTGTGTTTGAGGAGAGATTGGTGTTGCAAGACAGACATCTGTGCTTAATCGGAACTGTAATTAGGCATTTGGAGATGCCATTCTTTTAGGTCATTTCTTCCAGATTGTAGTCTGAATATTGTTGTAAGTCTGTGAGACTTCCTTGAGGGTTGTAGCATTCTAGGCCATTATCTTTTGAGCAGTGAGCTCTAGGCAGTGTGCCTGAATGCATGTGCATTCCCCATTGTAATATTTTCACATACTACTGCAAAGTATCATCTTACTGTGGTAGGTTCCCACTATTGTTTTTCCCTTAATCGAGTTTTCCACATCAAAATCTTGGTGTTGTGTCTTGTGATTTCAATTTTCTTATCCTTGTTATAACTAAAGTTTATCATATCTACATTTTATGATTAAGTTTTATATTCTGGTGAAGACTGATTCACCCCCCTCACAGTCTTCCTCCTTGGTTGCTGCTAACAATTGGTATCAGAGCTAGATCCTCTGATAAAAGCTTAATCACTTGAGGAGATCTGGGATGGCAACTCAAAGTGTTATCTTTAAGAATTATAGTTCAAGATTTGATGGGAGTAACTATGGTATAAGGAAGGACTGAATGGAAGTGCAATTGAAATGTCTTGGTGAAGATTATTGAAAGATTACAAAGAATGCTTATATTATTCCTCTGAATCGACTGTCTACTCCTGATGAGATCAAGGAAGCTAAACATAATATTAGAGTGAAGGAAGCATTGCTTAGTGCCCTGACTGACTCAGAAATGACAAAAGTAATGGGACTACAGACCGCACATGAAATTTGGGTGAAGATTGAGATTCTGTATGAAGGTGATAAATAGGTGAAGGTTGCTAAGTTGCAGATTTTGAAAGGAAAGTATGAGATGTTGAAGATGGGAGATGATGAGAACATGCACTCTTTCATGGCTAAGGTGAATGATCTTGTCCTAGGTATCAGATTTGCTAGTGGAACCATTGAGGAAGATCAAATTGTTGCTAAGGTGATGAGATCCTTCCCTCCTGCTTATAAACATAAGGTTGCTGCTATTGATGAGATTCAGAGTGTGACTACAATGACAAGAGATATGCTAGTTGGAAATCTTGTTGCATTTGAGCTAAGTGAGTTTGGAGAATCACATGGAAAGTATGAAACATCATTTAGAGCATCTACATTTGTATCTGGTAACCAGAAATATGATCCTGATGAGTACAGAGTATCTAGATATGGAAGAGAGAGAAGAGAGATGGAAGAGCAAGAAAGGGAGCTGGATGAACTTGAAGCACTTATTGCCCAGAGATTGCTAAATGAGCCAGTAAGTATGATGTAAAGTTGCATTTGAAATGTTTCTCTTGTTATAAGATAAGACATTTTTCTTCTAGATGCCCAGAGAGAATGACTAAGTATGACATACATGATAAGTTTGATAAGCATGATAGGAATGATAGATATGAAAAGCATGTGAAGTATGACAAGCCTTACAAGCCTAACCAAAAGCAAAGGAATAAGAAGAACTATTACTATGCTGCTGATGAAGGTATTAAAGATGAAGAATCAGAAGGAGATGAAGTTTTATTTCTTGCCATTAAGGAAGATGGACCTGTACCTGTTGATTCCACTAGTTGTACTATTGAGGAGATAACTTTAGCTGCTAAAGTTGAAGAGAAAGATGAATGGGTAATTGACAATGGTTGTTCACATCATATGACCAGTGATAAAAGAAAATTTGTGAGCATGGAAATATATGATGGTGGAATAGTTAGATTTGGAGATGATAAAGCCTGTGTGATCCATGGGAGAGGTTCTATTTATTTTGATGGTAAGCATAACACTGATGATGTCTTGTATGTTGAAGGTTTGAAGCATAATCTTTTGAGTGTTGGGCAGATGGTTGATAAAGGTTATGATCTATAATTCAAGGATAGAAAATTCAAGATCTTAAATGCCTCTGACATAGAAATTACATCTGGAACTAAGATTGAAGGTAACATTTTTCATTTGAATGCTAGTGAAAAAAGTTGTTTGATTGCTCAGATAGATGAGAGTTGGTTGTGGCATAGGAGAATGTGTTATGTAAATTTTGATTCAATGATTAAGAGAAGTTCTACACATGCTGTTAGAGATCTGCCTAAGTTTTTTAAACTTGCTAATTCGATATGTAATGAATGTCAGTTGGGTAAGAAAACAAGGATTTCTTTCAAAATAAAACAGTATACATCAGATAGATTGCTAGATCTTGTGCATATTGACCTATGTGGACCTACAAATGTTAGAAGTGTGCAGGGTGATAGATATTTTATGCTACTAATTGATGATTATTCTAGGATAATGTGGGTTGTCTTTTTGAAGGAGAAATCACAAGCATTGGACAAGTTCAAGATATTCAAAGTAAAGGTTGAGACTGAGTCTAGATTGAAGGTGAAGTGTCTGAAATCTGATAGAGGTGGATATTTCTATTCCAGTGAGTTCAATTCATTATGTGAGAAGCATGGGATTAGAAGACAATCATCTGCTCCTAGAACCCCTCAGTGGAATGGAGTTTTTGAGAGGAAGAACAAAATTGTCTTGGATGCTGCAAGGACTATGATGATTGAAGGAAATATTCCGAAGATCTACTAGAAAGAATCTATTAGCACTGTTGTTTACACATTCAATAAATTTCACATCAAAGGTGATACTAGTAAGACCCCTTATGCGCTTTGGTTTGGTCATGTTCCTACTATGAGATATTTCAAAGTATTTGGTTAGAAATGTTATATCAAGAGAGATGAGGACATAGGGAAGTTTGATTCTATAAGTGATGAAGGAATTTTCTTGGGATATTCTACAAAGAAAAAAGCCTACCGGTGCTACAACAAGAGATTGGGGATGATAGTGGAGAGTGCAAATGTGAAGGTGGATGAGAACCTTGGAAAAGAGATTAGAGCATGTGGCTATGATGATGGACAACATATTGTTTTAACGCCTATTCAGATTGGAGAGCCTAAGAAGAATGATCTGGTAGAGACAGTTAATTCGAATATTGCTGTTGTCGGTGAAGAAGTGCAGGAACCTAATAATCAGAACAATCAGAAAACTCTGAGGTATGTAAGATTAAATCATTCTGAAAAATTAGATTATTAGTGATAAGAATAAGGGTGTGATGACTAGAAGAAGGTTAGTTGCTGAAGAACTATGTTTGATTTCTAAAGTTGAACCTAAAGATGTTAAATCTTGCAAAGATGAAAATTGGATGAGAGCTATGGAAGAAGAACTAGATCAGATTGAAAAGAATAATA
The DNA here is from genome assembly GCF_030272615.1 of Cryptomeria japonica. Taxonomy (NCBI): domain Eukaryota; kingdom Viridiplantae; phylum Streptophyta; class Pinopsida; order Cupressales; family Cupressaceae; genus Cryptomeria; species Cryptomeria japonica. The sequence continues at coordinate 140,880,100 of NC_081405.1, read as the reverse complement.
CCTGGGAACTTGTGCCTACACCTAAAGATAAGAACGTTATTGGTACTAAATGGGTATTGAGGAACAAATTGAATGAAGCTGGTAAAGTTGTTAGAAATAAAGCTAAAATGGTTTGCAAAGGATATTTACAGCAAGAAGGAATTGATTATGAGGACACTTTTCTCCGGTAGCCAGACTTGAAGCTATTAGATTGTTGCTTGCTTATGCTGCTTATAAAGATTTCAAGGTATATCAGATGGATGTCGATTCTTCCTTTTTGAATGATGATCTTGAGGAAGAAGTCTACATTGAGAAAACCGATGGATTTTCACTATCAAATGATGCAAAAATGGTATGCAAACTAAAGAAAGATCTTTATGGATTGAAACAAGCCCCTAGAGCCCGATATGCTAGATTAAATAAATATTTGTTGAAATTAGGATATAGTAAAGGTTCTACTGATAGTAATCTATACTTTAAGATAGAAAATGATAACATCCTGATTGTGGAAGTCCTTGTTGATGATATTATCTTTGGAGGTGATGATGACTTGAACAAGAAGTTTGTCTATGATATGCAGAAAGAATTCAAGATGTCTATGATCGGTGAGATAAAATTCTTCTTAGGTTTGCAGATTTCACAGACTGGAAAAGGTATATTTATATCTCAAACTAAGTATGTGAAGGAATCACTGAAAATGTTTGGGTTAGATGACTCCAAACCAGTTGGAACTCCTATGGTGACTAGTTGTAAATATTCTAAGAATGATGAATCTCTTAAAGCTAATCAAATTTTGTATAGTTCTATGGTTGGTGGATTGTTTTATCTTACTTAGACTAGGTCAAGCATTATGCATGATGTGTGCATGGCTAGTAGATATCAAGCTAATCTGAAAGAGAGTCATGTCACTGTTGTGAAGAGGATATTTAGATACTTGAAGGGAACTATGGATTATGGTTTATGATATCCGAGGAATGATGATTTCATGCTATAAGCCTACATTGATGCAGATTCAATTGGTGATGTTGATGACCGGAAGAGCACTACCAGTGGAGAATTCTTTTTGGGTAAGAAGTTGGTTTCATGGGCTAGTAAGAAACAAGATTCAATGTCCTTATCTACTGCTGAAGTTGAGTACATTACTCTTGCTAGTAATTGCACTCAGGTAGTTTGGATGAAGCAAATGTTGAAGGATATCATAGTTATTTATGATGAGCCTGTTGTTATATACTGTGATAATTCCAGTCCTATCAAGATGTCAAAGAATTCAGTGCAACATTCAAAGACTAAGCATGTGTCAATCAAATATCATTACTTGAGAGAGCAAGTCAGTGAAGAGAAGGTGAAGCTAGAGTATGTATATACAAAGGAACAAATAGTTGATATCTTCACTAAGCCTTTGCATGCAAATACGTTTATCTACTTGAGAAATAAGTTAGGGGCATCCACCCCTCCTAATGAGAACTAGATGCATTGAGTTGCATCAATTCTATGGACTTCATAGTCTTATCCTTTTATCCGGATTGGTGAATTGGTGTTGCTCCTCTGCTGGAGTACTCTATGTTTTGGGGAGAGAGATTCATGTTTCATATTTTGAGGGAGAGTGAGTTTGGTTTTTTGTTTTGATATATTTGGTATTGTTGTCAAAGGGGGAGAGAGATCATGTGAAAAATTGTTTTATATGTCCTGGTCTTAGGGGGAGTTTGCTAGAGATATCTTCTTTCTTTGCATTGACTGTTTTTCACATTCATATGATGGCATCAATGCCAAAGGGGGAGATTGTTGGATATTGTTGTTCATTGTTGCTGCTAGGATATTTTATTGTCATTAATATCAATATATTCCTGTGTATTTCTCAGGTGATTGCAAATTAGGAAGATCTTATGATCTGGTTTGTGGTGATGTTTTGTTGATCACTATTTTGCAGAGCTTGGTATATCCTCCGATATATTTTGGTGTGATCAGTTCTCGTGCTGAGATTTTGGAATATTTCTTGGGATGGTCTTTTGTATCTTCATTTCAGATGGATCATGATTTGGTGCTCCGCAAGTTATCTCTCCTCGTGACAGTTGTTGTTGTTTGAGTATTCTTGAGTTTCAGATGTTGACTGATGAAGATTTGATAAGTGGTGTTGGTGTAGTTGTTCCTGATGATTGTAACATGCTTTCTAGTGTTTCCCAGTCATTTCCTATTTGTTTTGATGATATGCATTGATCGTTGTGCAAGTGTTTGGTGGTCTCTATGAACTAGTGATGATTTTTATGTTATGCGGTTTTCCTCACGGTGTAGCGTGTTGTGGTTGATCTTGGCGTGATTTTAGGTGGAGTTGAGTGTTTGGGAATTTTTTTAGGACCATGTTATGCTATGTAAACCATTATATTGGTCTGGTGGTTGATCTTTTTATCATGCGTTGTAATTTTGTAATTGAGGGTTGAGGGTTTAGCCAACCTTGTTATCAAGGTTGATGAATTGTATATATATGTGATATTGTCATGTAATTTGGTGACTGAGGTTATGTCTACATTAGAAGAGAGAGGTTTATATGAAAACAAGTGATTCATCCTTCAGTGTTGTGTTTGAGGAGAGATTGGTGCTGCAGGATAGACATCTGTGCTTAACCGGAACTGTAATCAGGCATTTGGAGACGCTATTCTTTGAGGTCATTTCTTCCGAATTGTAGTCTGAATTTTGTTGTAAGTCAGTGAGAATTCCTTGAGGGTTGTAGCCTTCTGGGCCATTATATTTTGAGCGGTGATCTCTAGGCAGTGTGCCTGAATGCATGTGCATTCCCCATTGTAATATTTTCACATACTATTGCAGAGTATCATCTTACTGTGGGTAGGTTCCCACCGTGGTTCTTCCCTTAATCGGGTTTTCCACATCAAAATCTTGGTGTTGTGTGTTGTGATTTCAATTTTCTTATCCTTGTTATAACTAAAGTTTATCAGATCTACCTTTTATGAATAAGTTTTATATTCTGGTGAAGGATGATTCACCCCCCCTTCTCAGTCTTCCTCAATTGTTGCTAATACATTCTATCTAAGTCTTCCATCCAATCCTAACCCTCTATCACACCTCAATCCTCCATCATCCACTCCATCTTACCTAAATATTCCATCCAATCCTAATCCTCCATCCTACCTAAATCTTTCATCTAATCTTATTCCTCCATCATACCTCAATCCTTCATCATCCACTCCATTATACCTCAATCCATCCAATCCTAATCCCCATCCTATATCAATCCTCCATCTAATCTTAATCCTCCATTCTAACTCAAGCCTCCATCCAATCCTAATCCTCCATCCTACCTCAATCCTCCATCTAATCCTAATCCTTCATCTTACCTCAAGCCTCCCTCCAATCTTAACACTTTGTCTTATCTCAACCTACCATCCTCCACTCCACCATACATCAAAGAACCTTTGTTTGACCCATCCTACCTTAATCCACTATCATCCACTCTATCTTATCTCAACCCAACACTCTCCATTCCCTCCTTCATTTTTGCAACTTCCCTTTCACCTCCCACACTTATCATTCCTCACCGACCTCCCACTATCAAAACCATATCATCCATTGATATTATACAACCATAATCCCCATCTCCTACTCCTACCATCATTCCAACTCAATCCAATAAAAATTTCATCCTTCCATCCACTTCATTTATCCTAGTTGAAGAACCTCCCATCTTTCCATCCACTTTGTCTATCCTAGTTGAAGAACTTCCCATCCTTCCATCCACTCCATCTAATCCAGTTGAAGAACTTCCCATCCTTCCATCCACTCCATCTACCCCAGTCAAGGAACCTCTCATCCTTCCATCCACTCCATCTACCCTTGTTGAAGAGTCTCCCATCCTTCCATCCACTCCATCTAACTTAGGTGAAGAGCCTACGATGCTTCAATCCACTTCATCTACTCTTGTTGAAAAAGCTCCCATCCTTCCATCCATTCTATTTGAAGAGACTATCTATTTATCTTCCATATCCCCATTTTCATTAATCCTATCATGCCAAGATCTTGTTTCAGAGCATGTTGACATAATTATTGATCTAAATCAAGATCCTACCATTTCGCCTCCTCCATCTCAAAATCCCTTATCATCCCTTCATCCAAGTCAAGATCCTCCCATCCCATATACTCCACTTCTTGATCCCTTATTGTCTCATATTCAAACCATCACACCACCATCACTCTATCCCCTTGGTTCGCTTACATTCATCCACAATGGTTCACTTGCAGCAGAAGAACACCTCATGTTCACCATCCATTTATTAGTTTATGTTTTTTTATTTTCCTTATGTTAGGAGGTATTTATTTTTCCTACACATATATTATTTAAGCTTACTTAGGTTATTAGGAGTGGTTAATATGAGGACACATGTAGAAATACTTCAGCTACATTTGTAACTCTCCACCTCACATGGGTAGTTGAGTTCCCTCTTTTGGCTTGTAGTGAAACCTCTCATAACCACTATTTTGTCATTTCCTAAGTGGGTTATGGGGTAGTTGGGTTTATCACCCTCTTTTGGCCTTATGTGCCAACTTTCTCAACTCCTTTCTTGTCTTCATGTAATGAGGTTATGCCACATGTTTTGGCATTTATCAAGAAGGTAAAACCTCCCACTTTTTATGGAGATGGAAGTTAATGCAGCTCTTGGTTGTATATGCTATTATTTTTCTATATAATAAGCACTATACTCTCACCTTCACAAGTTCAGTGATTGCTCGGTGAGAGTCTTCTCCAAAATTCTCTTATGTCTCTATTTTTTCTCTCATATTAGAATTATCTTTATTCAACTATTTTGATCTTCTATCATCTGTTGCTTAGGGACCTACATGTGATCTACGACCGACATCGGATCTTGGATCAGTTCTCGCTTCTCACAAAATCTAACACATAGACTTGTAATTTCTTGATTTTTCATGTTATGGTAGTCTGGAGTCCTATGATTGGTGCTTCATACTCAACTATATTGTTGGTACGTGGGAAGCTGATTCTAAATGACTTGGGAATAAAGTCACCTTGAGGGGTTATAAAAAGGATTCCGGCTCTTGCTCCATGATTGGTATGTGATCCATCAAAGTATAGTTTTCAATTGTTGGATGTTGTAATTGTGAAGATAGACTCATCAGGAAAGTCTATCAACATTGGTTGGTTGTCTTGTATTGGAGCCTCTGCTAACTAGTATGTTATAATCTGTCCTTTGATGACTTTTCTATCAACATACTCAATGTTGAAATCACTTAGGATCATAACCCATTTTGCTAGTCTTTTGGTTAATGCAACTCTACTTAATAAATACTTAAGTGGATCAAACCGAGCAATGAGATAGATCTTATGACTGATCATATAGTGTCTGAGTTTTCGGAAACCAAAGATCACTACTAAGCATGCACGCTCAATAGGAGTATAATTCAAGTCATATCCTACAAGGGTTCTATTGATTTAGTAGATTTCTCTCCCTTTCCATTGATCATCATGTTGTGCTAAGAGAGCACACAAAGCAACATTTGTGGTAGATATTTACAAGAATAGTTATTTTCCATGGATTGGTGGCACTAATACCAGTGTTGTCAATAGATAGTTTTTCAAATCTTGAAATGCCTCCTGACATTATTCTGACCATTTGAATGTTACACCTTTCTTTAAAAGGTGTTTGAAAGGGTGGCACTTATATGCCAATTGTTCTATGAAGTGTCCTATAGATTGGAGTCTCCCTTGTAGACTTCTTAATTGTTTGAGTGTTGTTGGTGCTGGAATTTCTAAGATGGCTTTCACCTTTGCAGGATCTACTTCAATGCCTCTGTTTGACATAATGAAGCCCAAGAGCTTTCCAGCTGTAACACAAAATACACATTTTTTAGGATTAAGCATTACTTTGTATTGTTCTAAGCTATCAAATATTTTGGCTAGAACTTCCAGGTGATCTTCTCTGGTTTTTGAATTGGCTAAGATATCATCAACATAATCCTCCATGATATCATGTATCATGTCATGGAACAATGCTATCATAACTTGTTGATATGTTGCACTTGCATTCTTTAAACCAAATGGCATGGTGTTCCAACTATATGTTCCCCAAGGACATGCAAATGCTATCTTTGCTTGGTATTTTGTTGCAATCCCAATTTGATTATAACCAAAGAAATCATCCATGAGTGAAAGTATTTCATTTCTCGCTGTAAGATCTACAATCATATCAATATTTAGAATTGGAAAATCGTCTTTGGCACAAGCCTTGTTTAGATCTCTGAAGTCAATGCAGATTCTAATGCCCCTAGTGTGCTTGGTTACTAGGACAAGGTTCGAGATCCACTCTGCATAGTCTATGGGCCTTATGAAACCCACATCTAACAATTTATGTAGTTCAATTTTGACTAGTAGGGCTATTTTTGGATGCATCTTTCTTAACTTTTACTTGTAGGGCTTTGTTCCTAGTAATAATGGTAGATGGTGTAAAACACATTCAAGGTCCAATCCTAGCATATCGGCATAGGACCATGCAAAGTTGATAGCCCTTTGTTTGAAAAACTAAATGAATTTCTCCTTCTACAGAGGATTTATAGGTTCTACCAGGTGAATTTTATGTACATTCTCGACATTTCCTATGTTGATTTCTTCAGTTTCTTCCACAATGAGTGTTAATTGCCCTTGATCTAGGGGAAGATCATCCAGTCTTCCTCTTGTCATATTCTTTGTTTCTTTTAATTCATCTAGAATAGAGGAGGAGGTTGCCTCTCCCAAGTATGTCATTTTATCTAGATCTATGGAAAATATTTCCTTGTGGTCATCAAGTGGGAATCCATCTCTGGCACCCAAGAACTCTACTATAGCTTCACCATTCTCAAAACAATCTAGTTGTGGTTGCTCTTCTTTTCCCCAGTCTATTAAATGCGAGTAAATGAGGCACAAAACTCTTTTATCATCAAAATTTGGGCTTATTGTTATCATGCAAACAATTGGTTTGTGAAGGAATTTGGGTCTATTCCTATATCTTTGTAAACAATGCCATCATCTATTGGTGGCAATGATCATAATATTTGTCCACATCTCTTGTGCTACTGCCATGGAGAGATAGGAATTTGTAGTCATGTAAGTCTATGATTGTTTCTACGTAGGTGTATATGTCTAATCTATCATCATATTGTTCCTCCTCAATTTGGGTTAGAGGGAACTCTGCGGTATTGATGATGCATGGAATATTCGCATGAATTGATGATCTAACTTTTCTTATTAACATATTATTCATTCATTGGATGACTGACTCTGGCCTTGTTATTGTGACATTTGTTGGTTCTATGTTAGTATATGCTGATGTACTTGTAGTTGAAGATGATACCAACCAAGTGTTGATCTCATTTGGTGGTCTTATGCTTGTGCAGGAAGAAGCAATCCATGTGTTGTTGTCATTGGTAGGTGCTATGCATGTCTTTGTCACTGTATTGGTATGTGAATATGGTGGACATACAGTTGTTGACAAGTTCCCTAGTGTAACATCATCAATAATTCTGATTTCACAGGTTGACTGTTGTGATATTGTTGGTGGCATGTTCATAATTACTGGAGCAACTATTTTTTCAGACTTTTTACTATATGGATGTATTCCAAACCTTGGTTTTTTGGGTTGTTTATGGGTAAGATGGGTTCCATGATGCCTTGAGCATTTGACCCCAATCTTGTTGTTCTATTATAGCCATGCCTTTGTAACATTGTGAATCCATTTCCATATAGGTCTAAGGGAAGTTTGATAACATGGTAGTATTATTCATCCTTGTATATCCAAACATTCACATCTTCCTCTAGGGATTCATCTTGTATATCTTCCCATCTAACAAATGAGAAAGAGTCTAAATATTTGACAATATATTTTTCTTTATCTTGCTTTTTGAGATTAGACGAGGGTCTCCCAAAAGTTCTAGGAGACAAAGATAATGGTCTTGTTGATGATGGTCCAACAATAGAATATTATCCACACCCCTAATCCTTGATTTGCAATGGATGTGCAATGGGTATGCATGGTACAAAATTCTCTGTATCTGATAATGCTAGGGAACCCAGCTGTGGAGTAATTTTGGATTCCTAATTGATTGGGACTTGGTTGTCTATACTTGCTCTCAAGTAGTTGCAGTACTGAAAAGGATCTAGGTCTTCATGTATAATTTCAATTCTATTGAATGGAAACTTGATGCATTGATGGAATGTGGAGGGTACACCCTGCATGACATGTATCCATGGACAACCCAATAGCATATTATATCCCAGTTCCTTGTCTAATACTTGGAAAATAACATTGGTGGTGACAAGTCCAACTTGTACCGACAATATGACTACCCCTTTTAAAGAATGTTCCTCATCACCATATGCCTTTATGTTGATCTTCTTTGTAGGGTCTATGTGAAGATGAGAGTAGCCTAGTGCTTGAAGCAATTTGAGGGTGCATATGTTCAACCTTTCCCCTCCATCAATCAATACCCTTCTAATTCTTTTCTTATGAATATATGCTACTATATGTAAAGGATCATTGTGTATGATTCTTTCTGCGGGGACATCCCGTTTCGTGAAAGCAACCCGAGAGGAAGTAGCTATGTTTCCCAACTTGGTGATATGCGAAGCAATTCAAAGAGAGAGATTTGCACTGGAGTCTTCTTTAATTTATCAACAACAATGAAGTTTCTTGTTTGAGGGGGTGTATGAGAAGGTACTCCTTGTAGTGTAACCTTTGATCTGCGGGTCGCAGTGACACAATGTTTGTTCCTAGGATTGATAGTGATAGTGGCCACTACTGGGCTATCCCACACTAATGGTTCCCACTTTTGCCAATGAAGGAAAATGGCGAAGGTGGAGAATTTTGTTGGGGGGGGGGGGTGGGGTTCGAATGAACTAGGGGTGTTCAAGCGAGCCCCCCCTAGGGTTTGATCGAACCCTTTTTTTAAATTGTTTTTTTTTCAAACTTCTATAAAAAATTGAAAACGACAGTTAAACTGTCATTTTCAAACTTGTATTTTTCTGTGTACAGAGGGGGTTAGAGAAAACCCAAGGTTAGCACCACATCACCATGCCCTGTCTGCAGCAGCGAGCACGTCTCACCTTTCAGCTTTCGACCTACATTATTTCAGGTGCACAAAATAACCCTTTTTTTGTTTAATAATGTGTTTTTCTTATTAAATTTATTTAAAAATTAATAAATAATTTGTTTGTTAATTTATTTATTTTAATTAAATAATTGTATATTTATTGTTTTTCATCATTTTAGAAAAATGTTTGAAAATTTAATGTTTTGATTTAAATTTGTCAATTTGCTTTTAAAATTACATAACTGTATATGTATTTTTTTTTCAACTTTTTAAAAAAATGTTATGAAAAACTTAGAAAACTAAGGTAGTAAATTAGAACTTAGAAAAACATTAGCAAAAAAAATAAAATTAGAAAAATGATACAAATCTAAATATAATAAATTAAAATATTAGAAAAATTAATAAATTTAAATTTAAAAAAACATTATAAAACTTTGATAACAAATTTAAACAAATTAGACAAAATAAATCCTCTACAATGTGACCCCTTTTCACATCCTATTACACACACAACATGACCCCTTACGACCCCTTAAGACCACATATGCCCCTGATGACACTATACGTCCACTTAGGACCATAGAAGATCACATAGTGGACCCTAAGGAGTCATATGTGTACGACATAGTGTAATGGACTAAGGGGTCACGACATACCCCTTAGTCCATTACATAGTGTCCTAAGGGGTCATATGTGGTCCTAAGGGGTTACACATGTGTTTACAAATGTGTGACCTTTTAGGACCACATATGACCCTTTATAACATCCTAGTGTGTACGACATACCCCTTAGGATCACATAGTGTCCTTAGGGGTCATATGTGGTCCTAAGGGGTCACACATGTGTTAGAACACATGCGTGACCCCTTAGAACCGCATATGACCCATTATAAAATCTTAGTGTGAACGACATACCCCTTAGTCCATCACATAGTGTCCTAAGGGGTCATATGTGGTCCTAAGGGGTCACACATGAGTTAACACATGTGTGACCTGTTAGGACCACATATGACCCATTATAACATCCTATTGTATACAACATGTAGCCCTTAGGTTCACATAGTGTCCTAGAAGGGGTCATATGTGGTCATAAGGGGTCATGCATGTGTGTTCTGACACTGTACATGTGTGACCCCTTAGGACTGGACATATGACCCCTTATAACATACGATCCCTTAAGATCACATATACAGTGTCCTAAGGGGTTGAATATGTGGTCCTAAGGGGTCACGTATGTGTTCTAACACATGCGTGACCCCTTAGGACCACATATGACCCCTTATAACATCCTAGTGTACATACAACATTCCCCTTGGGATCACATAGTGTCCTAAGGGGTCATATGTGGTCCTAAGGGGTCATGCATGTGTTCTAACACATGCGTGACCCCTTAGAACCGCATATGACCCCTTATAAAATCCTAGTGTGAATGACATACCCCTTAGTCCATCACATAGTGTCCTAAGGGGTCATATGTGGTCCTAATGAGTCACACATGCGCTAACACATGTGTGACCCATGAGGACCACATATGACCCCTTATAACATCCTATTGTATACAACATGTACCCCTTAGGATCACATAGTGTCCTATAAGGGGTCATATATCCAATCATAAGGGGTCATGCATGTGTGTTCTAACATTGTACATGTGTGACCCCTTAGGACTGGACATATGACCCCCTATAACATCCTAGTGTCTATGACATACGATCCCTTAAGATCACATGTACAGTATCCCAAGGGGTTGAATATGTGGTCCTAATAGGTCACGCATGTGTTCTAACACATGCGTGACCCATTAGGACCACATACGACCCCTTATAACATCCTAGTGTACATACGACATTCCCCTTAGGATCACATATTACATATTTAATAATTTTATAATCATATGCCCATTACAAAAATACAATGACCTCTATTTTTTTGAGATATGAAGTTCGATAACAAACAAAGTCAAAAAATTTAGAGAAGTTACATTTCATTTTGTATCAATGCCCATGTTTTAGTGAACACAAAAATTAATTTTGATATACACAAAAATATTTATACGTTACAATAAAATATAGGTCTAAATTTTTTTGTTATTGATTTATAAAAATTATATATCATGTTCTTGAATTTTATATGTATTTGATTTAAATGACAAATTTATATATGTTTTAGTTTAGTAAAGTTGTATGTATATATCTTTAATGATCTTTCTCTCTCTCTGAAATTAATGTTAGATCTCTTTCTAGATGTCATGATTTAAATGATCTCCCTCTCTCTCTCAAATTAATGTTTTAATAATTTAAAATGTATGTATGAGATCTATATATAGATAAATTTATATATGTTTTAATTTAGTACATGATGTATATATATCTTTAATGATCTCTCTCTCTCTCTCTGAAATTAATGTTATCTCTCTCTCTCTCTCTCTCAGTCATGAAAATGATCTCCCTCTCTCTCTCATTAATTTTTTAACAATTTAAAATATAAATGTATATAAATATCTATTAATTATGCGAGAACTTCACATGTGTACATTTTAATTTTTAATGAGCTCAAGAATAACGATCTCTCTCTCTCTAGAATTTAACTAATTTTAATTTTTAATGTTTTAAATTGAATGCACTTCATGTGTGTGTGCTTAAGTATTTATTTTAACTTTATGACCTACCTAGATAGATGGTGTCCCAGGATCCACCTACACAGGCTCCTAATTAGGATCCACCTGCACAGGCTCTTGATCAGGAGCCACACATTGATGATATAGATCCTCCACACTAGGATCCCCCATTGCCCGACATTGCTACCATTTTCTAGTACAGTGATCGTGAGCTACATAGGTTGAGGGTCATATTAGATGACCCCCATACTGATGGCGTGTACAAGAGCACATGCACATCCATTTTTTATAGTTTGCATACATTGAGGGACCGCTTAGTTTCTCACACCTCATTCTCACCTGAGGTTATAGAGGATATTTATAGACAATTGAGGAGTGAGGTGAGGGGTCTTGATTCTTTTGTTGATGTGGTGAGGGTGGTCTCGAAGGAGACCATCAAGGAGAGATGTTTTCCACAATATTAGGAGAAGAGTAAGGTGAGAGAATATCAGGTCACGAGATGTATCGACCCACTAGCTGCATCATTGATTTACCCATGCTTCTTAGCTGCCCATGTTCATTATCCTAATAACGACTAGATGCCATTATACTTTGCATAGCAGGTGTTTATGGTGAAAAGTGGAAACAACAATATTGAAAGACTAAATAGATTCAACCACAAAACCCTAGCCTAACAACAACAAAGATCCACCATAACATATGAAGATTACCTAAGACAATGCAAATCAAATGAAATCACAAAGATTATACCATCACATGTCCAATAGGGTTTGGATCTCCATTCCTCCTATCTCATTTGATCTTGCTTGATATATTTGCTCTCAGATTTTATGTGTGCACAAGAGCTCAACAAAGAACGAAAATGTGGTTGCAAGTAGGCTTGATCGCATATGAAAGTTTGAAAGCGTAGTGTAGTCGGGGGTTGAATAGAATGATTCTGTTGATTAGGGTTGATAATGAAGGAGAGCATCCTCTTATATAGAAGACACTATTAGAAATGGAGGGATAAGATTAAGAGGTGTAAAAGATAAATGGTCGGCTATGATTAGAGGGTAGGTAGAGGAAATAAGAAAATAATGAGAGGGTAGGTAGTGTATGAATTAAGAGATGAATGACATGTGTCATGGGTAGAAAAGGCTAATCTATTAATTAAATAAATAAAGATTTATTTAATTAATAGAGGAAGTGGGATCAATTAAATAAATAAGATATTTATTTAATTTAGGGAAATGATAATTTAAATAAATAAAGGTATTTATTTAAATGAGAAATAAGGCTAGAAGAGGATAAATGAATTAATTAAATAAATAAAGATTTATTTAATTAATAGAATAATTAGGCTCTAATAATTAAATAAATAAAGATATTTATTTAATTAGATAGGACAATTCTAGGTGTCTACATTTTATCCCTCTTTGAGACAATGCAACTTGTCACGTTGTTTCAAAGAAGATAAGGTGAACTGATACAAAGTTGCCCCAAGATGGGAATGATATGCTCCCTCGAGAGATTGGATGAAAATGTCTGAAAAGATCACAGACAATCTCTCGATAAGAAAGGAAGGCTAGAAAGGACTGACCGGATGAAGTGACAGAGTCACGAGATAAAGAAGACTGAATAGGGCTAGGGTGAGGGCTAGGGCTAGGGCTAGGGCTAAGGCTAGGGCTAGGACTAGGGTAGTTTATAAAATAAACTATGAGGGAAAAATATCCTCATTGTCATCCACATATCTAAGAGATCAGAGTGCAAAGAGAGCATAAAGTAGTTAGCAGTCAGCAGCGATGGCTTTGGTGCATAGATTCGATCGCGATTGCCAATTTCAGAGGACAGTAGATGCAGGAGAGCCGGTAAGTACTGGAAAACCTCCTTGTAATTTATTGCATTAATTGTTGTCATAAATGCATGCTAGGTAGGGTAATAAATGCGCTCTAGGAAGGTCTAGAAAAATGTCAAGTGGGGAGGAAAATGCTAAGGTGTGTCTGTGTTGGTGCCAGGCGTGTCTGAGTAGGATAGGCACGTCTATGTTTGTGTTAGGCGCGTCGATGATTGTAGTAGCGTTTGTGTTCAATGCGAGAGCATCTGTGTCTTGCAGGCACGTTTATGCAGTATGCAAGCACGTTTGTGTCATGAATGTGCATTTATGTCTTCAAGGCCGAATCAACAGTTCTGTGATAAACATACGTTGTCGATTGGATAAGTTGCTGAGAGGATACACTCAAACAGGTCCTCTAGGGAAGACTAGGGTAACAAATAGGGATAGGATTGACAATTTTGTGATAGAACATACATTGCCAATTAGGAAAGTACTAAAGAGGATACACTCAAGCAGAGGCCCTAGGATAGGATAAATCAAGGCACTTTGTGATGAACAGGGAGTACCATAGAAATTGACAATTCTATGATAGAACATACGTTTCCAATTGGATCAGGCTGAAATTGACAATTCTGTGATAGAACATACATTGTCAATTGGATAAGCTACTCAAGAGGATACACTCAAGTAGGTTCCCTAAAAATAGGATCAAAGCAGCACTTTGTGATGATCAGGGAATTCTACTAAGATAAAAAAAAAAAGTAGTACTTTGTGATGAACAGGGAGTACTAAAAAGAGCAACACTTTGTGATGAACAAGGAATGCCACTAGGATAGAAAGCAGTACTTTGTGATGAACAGGGAGTACCACTAGAACTGACACAGTTGATTTGCTTGACTGTAGGAGGACCTACCTATGCTAGAGTCATGGGAGAGATTCCTTTCGACTCAGAGTTTATGACCAGAGCTGACACTCGAGGATAGAGAAACAATTCAGGCTATGGGACTATGACATATTCTGCATGTGCCTAAGTTTCAGGCAAACATGGGATTGCTAACTGCATTAGCTAAGAGATGGCACTCAAAGACATGTACATTTCATTTGCCGATGGGTGAGATGACAGTCACCTTAGAGGATGTATATGGGATATTGAGGATACCGATCGATGGGGATTTGGTTCCTTACGATCAAGATGGAGACAAGGATGCACTGAGATGAGTGTTTCGGGATACAGGACTGGAGATGAGGGTTGGACACATGGCGTGGGACACCATGACACAGATAGGATTGGCACTATCGGCGGTGCTGGCCGAAGTGATTAGTGGGTTCCTCTATCCGGATAGGGCGACATGAGGATTGGCTGTGGGATGGGGGAGGAGAGGAGGAGGATGAGCTACTATCCTTGAGAGAGATCTACCAGGGACAAGAAGATGAGATCCATTATTTGGAGAGGGAGACAGGGAGGCAGGCAACAAAGGACACAGGGGCCAGATACGCCTATGGTCTGCAGGCAGGGGAGGAGATATCCTACTGAAGAGACCTATACTATGGAGTGGTGCCACTAGATCAACAAACTAGGAGCTTCTGAAGACCATCACGGACGATGACAACCTTTGGAGGGAGAGACAGGAGACAGACGTCTAGCAGTGGGGTCATGGGTCCTCCACCACCACCAAATAGAGGGGGCATGAGAGTTGATCCTAGGGTAGGTCTTTCCAGGGCTCAGATTCCATCGAGGCCAACTGGATCTAAGGGAGGGAGTTCATCATAGCCTTAGAGGGCTCCCTATGTATTAGTTTTGTAGCATTTTGTATGATGACACCTTCAGGTGATTGCAACCATGTGATTTTGACATCATTGTATCATAACACTTATGATTTTGATATATATGAGATGATTCATCCTTGTGGCAGCTATATGCATGTGTACCTATGTGATTTTTCTATGTGACGTTTATGATATGGATGTAAATATGTACATGATGAAATGCAATATTTTTTGTTATTTTATGTTTTAAATATGTTATGCATGATGCAAATGTGAATGTATGAAATGCAAATGAATATGATGAGAATGTAAAATGTGCTAACATGTGTTGTGTGCAGGATGTGATGTAATTGTGATATCTATATGTATGTATGAAAATGCTAATATGTGGTGATGCAAGTGCAAACTACATGAAATGCAGATATTTTTGGTGTGTCATTATACTCAGTCATGTGATAACAGGCTACACAGACTCAAGAAGGACAATGGAAGTCAATCAAGAAAGGGGGATGAAAGATAGAAGATAAGAAAGTGAAAGAGCTTCTTGTGCTATTATCATCATTGAGCTTTATTATGGCAAATAGGTTATGACAATCCAAATATATGTTCGACCCAAAAAGTCATTGTACCCATTTTCATGGAGATAAGACCATTGCAAACAAAGAATGCCCTAGTTCATACTAGACTCACAGTGTCCTCATATCCTTGGACAAGTCATAACATTACTAAGAGACAATCCACAGACAACAAAAGAAAAATAGGTGACGATACCCCATCCTCGCCTTTCTAGTCAAAGACATCCTGGAGATAGAATCTCTAGTCAGAGACATCTCGGAAAATCTAAAAGACATGTCACCAAAAGATAAAATCAAAAGAAAACCAAGACTCGACACCAAAATCCACTGTATTCCTCAAGTATAGTGTTTCTTGTCACTTGTATGAGTCTTATTTGATTGTGGTCACAATATTTACTTTCACAAAAGGATAGATAGCACTGAACCATAATGTCGTCTGAGTCTATTGAAAGATTTGATTTGTTGAAGCCCATTGTTGCTATTGTGTCTCATCTAAAACTGATTGAATCCATGCAACTGATAATTTATTGTGGAGAAGACGAAACTTTATTGCGGATTGGCGATGAAAATATTGCTTTATTGTGGATTGTGTGCGGATAGACTGAAGAAAACTGTAAGAAACTATACTCCTTGAAACATGTGATGCGCTCAGTTCCACACCCATCACTAGACGTAGGATTTGCCTTGGCCACAGATAGGACCTAATTTATTATGGATGGAAAGAGGTGAAAAAGGAAGGATTATTATGAATGGCTAACCAATCTTAGGTAGATCAATAACAAGCCATGATTGGAATGGGTAAGTTTATTATGGATGGATAGGTTGTGAGTGTGTGCAAAGTGAAAGGATGAAAGAGAATCCTGAAGGAGGGAGGAGCAATGTCTTTACACATGGCATCAGTGACTCGGTTTTCACCATGGTACTTGCCCAGGGCACCACCGAAGTGGTTTTCACCATTGGAGGAATTTATTTCTCTTTTCTTTTTTCTTTTTTTTTCAATTATTATTATTTTTTTTTTTTTTGTATTTTGTATTTTTTTAATTTTTTTGTGTCACAAGGCCCCTATTTGCCAGGTTTTCACCAAGTAACAATTTTTTGTTTTTATGATTTTTTTGTATTTTGAATTTTTTGATTTTGTTGTATTTTTGAATTAGGATATGCTGAAGAGATATGTGTAAAACCTGTGAAGGTGCATGTTGTTGACAGGATCCTCCAAAGGTTTGCCATCTGGAGTTGAGAGCTGATATGCACCGGATCCATAGAATGTTGTAATGATGTAAGGACCAAGCCCATTTGGTTCGAATTTTCCCTTCTTCTCTTGATCTTGCTAATTTCTTGGATTCTCTCTGAGAACTAAGACACCTACCTCAAATGTGTGAGGCTTTACCTTATGATTGTAGCTGCATTGTTCCTTGACTGAATGATGTGTAGATCGAGTGACTATCTTCCTCGATAAAGGAACTGAGATATAATTACTAATGTGTGGACTACATAGGCCCATATGTGTATCACCTAGAGAAGTTTGGGCACCCTTGATAACAAAGTCCTTCAAGGAAGCTCCATTAAAGGTCCATGATGTATAGCTAGAAGGGGATGGATGTGTGGAACAAGTGGATGAGGAATGAAGGCTTATGATTGCGAAAAGAAGTGAAAGTATCATGACATGTTGGAGACTTAGGATCAACAAGTATGCTTTTTGACTTAAAATTTTAGAACTTTTGTTCCCAGTTATTTTGATATTAGGGGAGATCAACTCTTGTTCTTTTTCTTTCATTGGATTTTTATCCTTGATTTTGATTTTCGCAGAGTCCAGTAGCTTTTGATTTTGATTTGGACTGAAGGACTTTTCTTTATTTTTTACTTTTATATTTTTCTTTTCAAAGCTTGATTTTTCATCCCCAATGAGTAAGGGCTTTTCTGATTCTTGTTGATCCAAGTCTGGGAGAGGAGTGAAAATGGAACGAGTGAATGAAATGGTAAGGCTATGTGAGTTCTCAAGAGGGCTGGCGATACACTCAATATATTCTTCATTGGAACCACTCTTAGGATTGTTGATATCAAGAGATGCTTGCACCACTAGAGGAGATTTGCATTTAGACTTAGTAGCCACAACACTAGGTGGTTCACACCTAATTCCTTGGTATTGAAAATTGTTTGTAGGTTGTTCTTGTTGACTAAATATCTTAGGATATAGTGGGAGTTGATCAACATGAAAGATATACTCACCACATCCTAGGTCTTTAATCTTGAACTTTTCTTTGAGCTCTGTTTGTGTTGACATAGAAGCTTTCAAGGATTCTGGATCAATGTATGTTGATGAAGGAACAACTTCTCGATTGACTGGAATTGTTATTTCAGATCTAGGTCATAGATTATTGCAATATATGAATGGGTTTGGATCCGCTTTAATGATCACTTCAACTCTATTATGTGGAAACTTGATGCATCGATGATGTGTAGAAGGAATGACTCTCATTTCATGAATCCATGGACATCCTAGCAATATGTTGTATGTGAGATCTAGATCAAGGACTTGACAAACCGCATCCTTCGTAACTAGGCCAACTCTAAGAGGTAAGGTGACTGTGCCTTTAGATGAATGCTCTTCATCATCATACGCTTTAATGGTGATTGCATGTGTAGAATTCATAGCTTTTTCAGAATATCCCAATTGTTTAATAGTGTTCAATGTACAAATGTTCAGACCTGCTCCTCCATCTATCAAGACTCATTTTATTCGGTGCTTGTGTAGGAAGGCTTCAATGTGTAAAGATGCATTATGTGGTTGGCTTACGGAGGTGTTGTCAGCTTTGGTGAATGTAAGAGAATGTGGAACGTAAAGGTATCCCACCATGGCTTGAAACTGGTCCACGTTCAGATTAGTGGGGATGGAAGTATCTCTCAAAGTCTTGTCAAGAATGGCTTTATGTGTGGGGGATATGCATAAGAGCTCAAGGATTGAGATAAGCATGGGTGTCTTCCCTAACTGTCCTACAAGGTAATACTCAGGTTTGGTTGACGAGGAAGCAGTGTTTTTAGCTAGAACACCTTGCAAAGTGACTTTACCTCAACGAGTTGTGACATTACATTCAGAGGTAGATTCAAAGGAAGATCCAATGCGTTTTAGGATAATTTTAGGTCTTTGGGTAGAATTTTTAGGCGTTCTATCCTTTATGATAATGGTAGAGACATAATTATCCATCGAAATGTGATTGAAAGTTGAATCATAGTTATAGAATGCTCTAGTATAGTTAGTCTACTCATCTGTGGCTTTGGCTTTTCCCTTGTCATGTTTTGGGAATATTTCTTTAAACATTTCATGTTCTTGGTTAGATGAGCGTCCCTCGATCTCAATGTCACCTCTATCAATAAGATCTTGTATGATGTTCTTCAGTCGATGACAATTTCCTATTTTATGGGCCTTGCTCTTGTTATATTCACAGTATTCATCGTCATTCCACCAATTTGGTTTGACCTTTGGCTCATATGGAGGCATATCTGGAATTTTTATTATTTTGTTTGCTACTAGCTTCTTGAAAGCTGACTCAAGTGGTTCTCCTAATGGGGTGTACTTCCTTCGTGATTTTGAAGTTTTTTGAGTATTCACTTGATTGTTTGTAGAGCTTGATCCAGAAAAAATGATTTTGGGTTGTACTGTATTGGCATCAACAACACCATCATTGACTGTGTTCTTGTTTTTATTCCAAAATATTGGCTTGTCTTTTCCTTTAAAGTCCTCTTTGTTTTCTTTGAATATCTTAATTACTCATTGTTCAATTAGGACCTTCTCTATTGCTAAGCCTTTTTCAATGACGTCCTTGAAAGTGGACAAGCGAGCTTTCCTTAGATCATAACCAATTTCTTTGTGGACATTCTGGGTGAACATCTCTACCATTTGTTTTTATGGAATTTCACAAGAGCATCTACTAGCTAGATTTCTCCATCTTTGTAAAAATGACGAAAAAGATTCTCCATCCTTTTGCATGGTGTTGCACAAAGTGGTGATTGATATGTCTATCTCTATGTTGTATGAGAAATGTTGGATAAATGCCTCTGCTAAGTCACCCCATGGCTTAATTCCAGGTGGGAGTTGGGAGAACCATTCCATAGCTTGATCACCTAAGCTTTTTGGGATTAATCTCATCAAATATGTCTCTTCTGCATACATGCATTTAGAATTATTTAACTTATTTTAACAACTTACAAATTACATATGCATACATGCATTTAGAATTAGATAGACTATACATCCTAATCAACTGCATACATCGGGCCTTAACACATTTTCAACTCATCCACATGTCCCATTTTACTTTACATACGTGTGTGTAAGTATTATTTAATATACATAAAAATTAACTTCATAAATCCTAATTTATTATAATTGAAAATTTCATATTTAACTAAACAATATATGATCCACACAAGCCATATATATATATATATATATCAAATATTAAATTCAAACACTTTAATGTACATAAATAATAATTTATCCAAGTTTCAAAACAAGTTAAGTTCTAATTTATCAAGTATTAATTCAATTTTTTTGTACTTTAACTCTTGCAATTTACCATCTTCCTCATGTCAGTATCTTCATCTCTCAAAGGCAATTTAGCCAAGTCCCCACATGTTCCACAAATTCCTTTTATGCAATTTATTTGACCGGTTGCATTATCATCTAATTTATCACATAAGATGGATGGTATGAATTGACTTATTCTTTTAGGAGGAGATTTTTCATAACCATCACTATATTCTCTAATCTTTCGAAACACCTGATAGGATAGATCAAATTCGATGTGATAACGACAACAACAAGTTTCGAAGACTTTGTTTACCTTCACATAATATGGCCTTAACCATTCAAACACGGTTTGTCCAATCTTTATATGAGGGTTTGTTTTAGTAAGCAACACATACAATTCATGTTTTGTTGTGTCCATCCAATGTTTTACATGGAGATCATAACGATCAGGGCCAATCCTTTGCTTGATAAAATCTCTATTGTTTGATGAAGGACGAGTATTATCATTCCAAAACCATGTCATGAAGTTCCTAACATCTTCAATTCTATCAGAATGAGGAGCTCTACACATATTTGCCCAATTCCCTTCTGAGGTAGTATCATCCAAACTCTTTCTTTTTTTAACATATTTTGATATTGTCCTTCTACTAAAACCAAACTCGATGACAGTGAAGAGATTTGTCTTTTTTGAGGCAATCTTTCGTTTAATAAAGATGTCAACATCACTCTTCTTGAAATGGTCTTATCTACTGTTCGAGATTTTTTACCAATGTTCACCAAACCTTTCTTAACATTATCAACAATAGATTTTTGTAGCTGAGAAGTTTTCCTCTTTTGAATTGTTGCATCTATACCAAACAATTTCAGTGGATCTATTAAGTCTTTACGAGTAAGTACAATTGATAACAATTGAGCTTTCTCTACTGTAGTATCAAGATTGTAGAAATGAGATATTATATCTTTTGCACTTTTATTTATTGACCTCCTTTTAGTATGTCTAGGTTTTTCACTGAGATGTTTCAACTCATCCACATCCATTTCAAGTAAATGATCTAAATTTTTATAAGAAATATTTCTCTTCACTTGTTTAGCTAGATCCACAATATGCTCATCCATACCCGTGGTAGGAGGTAAGGAGCCTGACCGCTCTTCTTCAACCTCCATTGGTTCAACTTGGGCAAGCTCCTCCCTATGTTCATCAACTATATTGTGTTCTTCAATAGGTTCATTTGCCTCGACTCCCGCTTCAGAACTCCCTTCTTCTCGAGCTCGTTCTGCACATAATTTAAGATGACAAAGAATATTTTTAATGCAACAAAATTCCAAGTTTAATTTGAAAATAAATTTTCAAGACATTTAGTAAGACCTTTCAAAATCATGTCATAACAGGTGGACTATTATGTCATATTTAAGACCTATTATTGCATAATAGACCTCCTAATATCACATGTAATAGGTCCTAATATAATTTGCATAATATAGGTCTTAAGGGGACTCTTAAGTATAATGTGAAATGTTTTTGCATACGTCAAGTCATATAAATAGAACCTATTATGACATAATAGGTTCTAAATTTATGTCACATTTAAGACCTATAATCACATAATAAGTCCTAATATCACATAATAGGCCTTATTATTACTTAATATGACCATGTATGCAAAAACATTTCACATTAATATACTTGACTCCCCTTAAGACAGATATATTATGTGATATTAAAGGACCTATCGCATGAAATTAAGTACCTGTCTTAAATATGATATAAGTTAGAACCTAAATTATTACATAATAGGTCTTATTAATTTTATGACTTAATTCATGACCACATATGCAAAAACATTTCACATTATACTTGACTCCTCTTAAGACCTATATTATGCAAATATTAGGACCTATTATGTATGTGATATTAGGACTTAAATTATGCGATAATAGGTCATTAATTTATCACATGTACATAATAGGCCCTAATATATCATAAATATAGACCTCTTAAGGCCCGGACTCAAGTATATAATGTGAAATGTTTTTGCATATGTGATCATGTTATTAAGTCACAATAAGACCTATTATGTCATATTTAAGATAGGTATTATCGCAGATAATAGGTCTTAATATCACATAATAGGTCCTAGTATCACATAATATAGGTTTTAAGGGGACTCAAGTAAAATGTGAAATATTTTTGCATACACTTGAAAACAAAGAAGACACAATGTTTGTTTTTTTGAAAGTGTTTGATTGTTTTGATCATGCAAGCACAAATCCTAGGGCTGGACGAGACAGTAGTTGTTGAATCTCACTTAGGGGGTTACCCCGAGCTATGCAATTTAGAGTGGATACTTAGGTGCTTGACCCCACTGGCTCCCCTCCACGACACTCACTTCTTTGGGGCAACCAAGCACTAGTCCCCATGAAAACTCCCTGTGGCGAAATTTGTTGCTCTACTAAGAACTGTAAGAATGTGATTCGCTTAAGAGGTCCGACCTCCTGCGCCAACAACTAGAAGGTTTTTGGCTTCTAACACAAAAGGTGTCTAGTAAGGGCATCTGTTCAAGTGGCTATAATCAACAACGTGTCACGCTCTGTTAAATGGAAGGCCTCCCAACCTATAGAGGTTGCGCTCTATAGGGTTTATGGGGAGTCATAACGCCATTATAGCAGCATGTAACACCTGTTGCTTGCAACTTTCGTCAAAAACACATTTATTTATAGTGGCTTGGAAGAGCTTGTCTTTAGCTTGTTACCACTTTGGGTCGTTCCCTCTCACCAAGCCTTAAGGGCTACTCGAGAGGCAGACCCCTTTCTAAGGATAAAACAAAAGGAGCCTATTGTTGAAGACACAAAAGACAAGTTCGTTAATTTTAGAGCACCAATTGAAGTGTTTGCTAAACTATAAAGACACATGGTTTCAAAATCTAAATTAAATTATATATTTATGGGCTATCTAAAGTAAATTATAAATTATAAATAATAAATGGGAAAGAGAGGGGTCCTAAAGATCTAAATTTTAAAATAAAACCATGATCTATTATAAATGGACTTAAGGGGGGGGAGAAAATGTCAATTACACAACAAGCAAGTTAATGGAATTTGAAATTTGCAAATACACATATTATTTCAAATTAAAGCATAATTAATTTTAATTAAAACGAGATTATTTTTAATCCTACTATTTCCAATTAATTTAATAAAAATAACATCATTTAGAATTAATTAAGATAGAATTATTATATAAATTAAATTAATTTTCATTAAAAATATTAGATAAAAAATATTTAACTAATACTAACAAATAAACATAATTTTTGGTATGTAATACATATAAAATTAATAGAAATAAAAATAAAAATACATACTTGCATCATGATATCTTTGCCTTCTCTTCTTGTTCCCCATGCTTTTAAAATAACCTTCAAATATCTTCAAATTCTTGCCCTCAAAATAATTTTCAAATGTCTTCTTTCATCCAAAAATGTGAATTGTTTTAATCATTTGTGTTAAAAAATAAAAAAAAATTATGTATATTTATACGACTCAACTAAAATGTAAAAAATAAAAAAAATTGAGTCGGTCAGGGTTCGAACGAACGCTGACAATTAGAAAAGGTCAGGTTCATTCGAACCCGATCGTTACATAAATGTACACGTCATAATTTTGCCTAGGGGTTCGAGCGGACCCCTCTTCGCTCGCACCAATGTTCATTTGAACCCTCTTGTTAGAGGTCTCTCCCCAAATTTTTCAGAGTTCTGAAATTTTTTTTCCTTCGGACCTCTAGTTCAAGGCACAAAAGAAATAATCTTGATAACCCAAAAATATAAGATGGTAGTACTTGGAGCAAGCTTTCCAACGAGTATAATTTTATTACATTATGAATTTATTATGTTCTTGTTTTTTTAATTTTATGGAATATTGGTTTTTCACCAAACATGAACTTCTCTGTTCAACGCATTGGAAAAAATAGGAAACTAATTCTAAACAATTCTAAAAAATATCTATGCCCTAGGTATTGATGTCTTCTTTCTAACAAAAATAAATAAATTGAATTTCAATATATATAGAACAAGTTATGTGTTCAAACTTAAACCTATGTCTGAATTATGACTAGTCGGACTACAAAACTTAATAATTTGAAAAATATTCAACATATCACTATCAAACCAACTGCAAGCCCTGGTTATTGATGTTACAAACCAAAATTCAAAATAATTGAGTTTTTATCATTTATAGAAAACAAGTTATGCGTTTCGGGAGGCACATCGATCTTAAAAAATGTAGTTTGTTGTAAAAAACTACTTTTCGAGGGAGATGGAAAATTTGGAAAAAAAATCCTTCAAAAAATTTTGAAAAAAAAAAAAAGAATCTATAGACAAAATGCTACAAATCACTAATTTACATCATCTTCAAATTTTTAATAGTTTAAAAGTTATAGTTCTCGGAAGTTGAAGATTATTTTAAAAATGTTCATCTCGGTGTCAAAAGTGGCAAAAAAGTGGGAACCATTATTGTGAGTTCATCCTATTGTATCTCCTTCACTGAGTGTATTAATCGTGTAATCATAATCAACCTTTATGTAGTAGGTCATGTTGTCTTACGTTCTTGAACTAGAAGCCTAACTTTGATTGTGATTAACAAATGGATCCTTGTAGATGATGTGAGATTGTTTTGTGGATCCTTTGTTGGCATCTATTGTGGCATCCCCTTAGTCTATTAGATCTTGATTGAGGTTCTTTAGCTTATAATAGCTAGATGTCTTGTAGCCTCTTGCTCGATGTACTCACAAAAGTCTTTGTCATTCCACTAGGCTAGTTTGAATGGACCTGGTTGATATGGACGGACCTCAGGAAACTTTATTACATTGGTTTGCACAAGCTTCTTCAATGCAGAGTCAATTTTGGCTCTCCCAAGGGTGTAAAATTTTATTTTGGTGCATTATTCCTTGGAGATTTGAAGCTATTGGATTGTACTGCATTTGTGCTGGTAGATGTTGCATTGTTAACTTCTGGTTGATTCATATTTCGTGAAGGAGAACTTGTTGGTCCTTGCAGTGATATTGTTGGTTGAAATCTATTTACCACATGAGCATCTATCACTCCATCATTTGGGACATTCTTATTCCTGGACCCAAATTTAGGCTTATCTACACTCGTTGTGTTGGATGTACCACTGTCTTTGCTATTTTTAAGGATGCCTTTTTCTAGCAATTATTTCTCACATTTGAATCCCTTTTCAGTGATCTCTTTAAAGGTACTCAAACATTGCATTTGTAAAGGATATTTCAGTGGAGGTATGATATTTTCACTAAAAATATCCATTTGTTCTGCTTCTAGTATGTGGCTTGGATACCGATGGTATAGAGATCTCCACCTTTGCAAAAATGTAGCAAAGGTCTCACTTTCCTTTTGCTTCGTAGAAGACAAGTCTATGCGAGTTATTGGGTTGTCAATATTGTGAGAGAAGTTTGTAATGAAAAACTCTGCCAGCTCTCCCTATGAGGTAATCCTTAGTGGTAGATGTGAAAACCACTCTAGTACAGACCCTCCAAGACTCTTGGGAAAAAGTTGTAAAAGGTATGTATCTTTATGGGCTACTTCAATGCATGATGTAAAGAACTCTCTAATGTGAACTCTTGGATCACCCTTTCTTCTATACTTGTCAAACTTTGGTGTTTCAAAATGAGGAGGAAAGGGTGGCATGTATAATGACCTATCAAAAGAAAAAGGTTTGAGATCTTCCATAGTATAATTTTTTTCTCTTTACTTGACTGCATTGTCACCATTTGCCTTTGTAGATTCTATACTTGTTGAGCCAAAACCTATGTTTGTGTCAAGGGTACACTTGATGTGTGTGTATTAGTCACATATGGTGAAGTTGTTGTATAGATAGGTATCATTGAGATATTGTTTGATTGTGGAGTTGTGAGTTGAAACCTCCACTAGGTGTCGTAAAGTAGGCAAATTATGATCTTGTATTGGTTTGAGTGGACCCAAAGAGATTGGTATATCCTTGTTTGTGCCCCTTGACCACGAAGAGTAGATCTTGCAGATACTATCATTGTCACTTGTGAAGTATTTTCCAATTGGGAATTGATCATGGGTGTTGTTTGGAATGTAGCAGACATGGTTCCTAGCATTTGTGTTGAAACCATGGTAGCTTGTGTTGCATTTGATTGCATTGACGTAGTTTGAGCAAAACTTTGTGTTGAGTTTGATGTTGTTGTTTGTGATGCATTTGGCATCTGAGTTGTATTTTGGTTTAAAGTTACCCCAGGCGGAAATATTGTAGAAATGTCAAAATTTGGGGGTAATTGTGCTCCATTTTGGATCAAAAGAGAGATGTACTTGTCTTTGTTGTTATTGATAAGAGCGTTGATGACTGTTAGTACTTGTGGGTCTTGTTGAGCAGCCTCAATCTCTTCTTGTGTTAATCCAGGCTAGATCTCTTCAATTGTAGGTAGTTGGCTTGTGTTTGTAGGTAACATAGCACCCCCTGTTGATTGAGAATTCGAGCTTGTAGATTGGCTCATATTCCAAGTAGGATTGTAATAGGGGTCACTATTCAGATCCATTTGGTGTTTTGCCTTTTGAGATTGTGTTAATGGCACGAATGTAACTCCAAAGTGATCTTGACTCTCTATGATGTACCTAAAATGAGAATGAAGGACTTTGGACAAATGAATGCAAGACTTATGCAAGGACTAGCTATGTACGCAAGCTTAAAATGATGACACTCTATTGAGGATTCTAGTGAGGAACTTTCTCTTCTATTTTAAGCTTTTTCGAGAAGTTGACGAACTTCTTCTTGTTCTCTTTGTTCCTTAATTTCTTTTTCAAATTTTATTTCAAGCCGTACTGATCTTCGGATTTCAAAGTTTATAACAACTTCAACTTCTTTATAATGGGGAAGATTAATTCTCAATTCCCAAGCAAGGTTATCCAAACCATTAACTATTTATAATTGATCATTGTCTGGCCCAAGGTTGGGTTGTTCAAATGGGAATTCACCATCACCTTTTAAACCCATGCAAATTATATGCTCCTAAGACTTCCTATTTGGTGGTGAACTCAAATGAAGACTCTGCAAGGATTAATTTTCAGACTAAGATGGTTGCTATGGATTCTAATGCAATCTATTGGGATATGCAAGACTAAATTGGATCCTAAGAAGGACTTAAATGATGATAATGAAAAGGCTAAATGGATGCAACTTTTGACAAATATTGAAGCTATTTCTATGTGTGAAGTGAGAACTTGTGCAAATACTTGTGCAATAGTCAGATGCAAATGAGACTATGCATGGACTAAATGCATGGGACCTAAGATCACAAAAGTTAGCATATTCTCCATTTCTCTGAAAGTGGCAATTTTGTTTGATTTGTTGATGTTGATACTTGATACTTGATATTGCAATGTTTTCTCTCGTGGTTCTCAAAGTATGTTTGCCATTGAAATATTCCTAACAAGACTTGGTTGTTCTTGACTTTGTTTTGGCTATGTTGCAAATGTTTGATCTTTTGAAAGTGTTGCATAAGACACATCAACAAAGTAAGAAAACAATCTGATATAACCCAATGAGAGTATCATTTAAAGGATATTTTCAAATCCTCATGGGTGTTGGGGTCTTTTCAATTTTTTTTTGTTTTCAATGAATTTTGGCCATACAATGACAAAACAGTCAAACTCTTCTAGGGTCAAAAGGTCAAGAATAATACCACGACCCACATCTTGATACTCTGTTAGCTAAAACAATGTTGTCACACCCTAGGGTGCACCTATGTTTTTAGCTTTTTCCAGAAGTTGAACCAAAGAGAATTGCTCCTCAATTGGCTCATTTTCCTGGGAGATATATGATGAGTGTCTTGGGGGTGGATTCTTCCCTACCCTTGCACTGTGATATTACAAGTATTTGGTTACTGACTCAACTTGGCCTCTAATTCTTAAATCTTTTAATGTGGGTTCTATTTAAGTGGTCATAATCAACGTCTTCTAGTCCATTAAAGGAGGTCTCCTAGTTTGTAGAGGTTACACTCTACAAATTTTTACGTACCATATATGTACTAAGGGAGGAATGATGACGTTATGATAGCATATAACACTCGTCGCTTGCAACTTTCATCACAAACACATTTATTTATAATGGCTTGGATTACTTGGCTTTAGCTTTAGCCATTGCCACTTAGGTTGTTCCCCTCTCACCGACCTTATGGGCTTCTTGGGAGGGCAGGCCTGCTAAAGGTTTTATCTTAATGCAAAAAATGACAGAAAGCATAAATGGTGAGTCTGAATTTTTGGTCACCCAATTAAGGGGAGAGCATATGCCTATCACCTTCGAGACATAGAAAACAAGATTGTTCTTTTTAATCCCTCATTGCAATCTTGTTTAAAATCCATTTGGAGATGTTGATCCAACAAGCATGATGTTCATTTTAATCGCACATAGCAATGATGAATGTTCTTTTTAACCTTGCAATAAAAATATTTGTCTTGTTTATTTTAGATAACACCAAAGGAAGTGTGAACTAAGCTAAGTTCAGCTGTACCTATAAAACCCATTAAAGCGTTAGTGTATATTATGGGCTCACAAACCTAAATTAATCCTTAAGTTACAGAAATCTGCTTCACTGTCTGTCCAGAAAACAAAACATTACAATGCAAAAATGTCAAAAAAGAATTGAGGAAAAACATAACAACAAGCTTTTGTAAGCATTAAGAAAATGCAATTCAACATCTGAGCAATTGTAAATTTATTTCAAGATAGATGCAAATTACTATGAGCTCAGATGCGAATTACCGTCTGAGCGATTGTGAATCGGTTATGACATAGAAATAAAGACAAAGGATAAAAATTATTATTCAAAGGTTTAGCTCATGACAATATTTCCCATGATCTCCTTCTCATCATAAAATCAATATTTCTGTATGTACTCATGGACAACGTTGTAGTATTTAGATAGAGCTTTCTCATCTTCTAGGTTTTGAAGTCTTTTTTCTTTTTTGAGGATTCGTTGATAAGCTCTCTTTTGCCTTTTGTCTTCCGATCTCCTGCTGGCACCTAAAATCTTGAAGGTTACCTTTCCTGCCATGGGGTTAGACACATTTTGTGCAAAAAATGAAAGTTCCAGAATTCAAAAAGAATGATGGGTTAGCTATGGAATCAGAACGAAAACTTAAACTGACAAAAGAAATTGAAGAAATGATCGATCTAGGTGATTGCGAATTGATATGAGCGATTGTGAATCAACGTATAAGTAATTGCAAATTACTGTAAAGGTGATTGCGCATCATTATGAGCGATTGTGAATTATTGTGTAGTCAAATGCGTAGTGTTTTTTTGTGCGTTCATATAGATCCTACAAAAAAACACCAAAAATCACGCCAGAAGGTTAAAAAGGTTGTTGTTCATGTCGGGTTCACCATTGTTTCCATGCTTAAAATTGGTTCGGTTAAACATAGCTAATTAGAATAAAAGGACAATCACAAATTCCTTAACTAATTAAGCAACCTTAAACATAAACCAATGAAATATAGATTCAAGAATTGAATAATTAAACCAATCAAACTCCCTATTTTGCATCATGGCTTCCATTGTTCTTCTCTAGAATTGTGTGATAGGTGTTTCTCAGGTGTTGCACTGGGATTCTTGCATAGATTAGACACAAATATTTTGAAAATCGTGATTCAATTGGAATTGAGAAATGATCTTTTTAATAGATTTTCGGGTGAGATGGGATGATATTTGGAACTGTAGTGTCAATTGATAGATATCTGACTTTGATTGATCAATTAAGTGGATTGATTGATCTGTTAACATAATAGATTTATCTATTAACTCAATTGATTGAATAGTTGACTGGGTTGATTGATCTATTAGAAAAGGTGATTGAGAGTGAGAAGGGGAGATTGGAGAGTTAACTGATTTAATGAATCTGTCGAGATTTTCAACATGTGCTGTAGGATTTTGAAATTGAAATTCATTTTCATTTTTATTTGAATTTTAATTATGGTTTTCGAATGATGAAATTGAAATGCACATTTATCTGAAATTGGGTGAATTTGAAATTTAGTGAAATTCAAATTTGGGAATTTGGAATGTGATGGAATTAAGTGAAATTCGAATTTGGGGGAAGTGGAGGAATAAATTAATTAATTAAATATTTTTTTTTTTATTTAATCGTTATAGATAGAATTAATTAAATAATAGATTATTTAATTAAGGAATAAGTCGTAATTAATTAAATAATTAATATTTAATTAATATTTGAAAGAGGGCTAAATGATTCATTGATGGAGAATTGGAAATTGAATGATTAATAATGTTGAATGTGATGATTGGTTTAGTTCAAAAGAATAATTAGCTTAATTAAATAATTAAAGAATTATTTAACTAATACGATGATTAATTAGTATATGATTGACGAGACATTTTTAGCTGTCTACACCTTGTACCCTGGTGCTCACATACAATGCTAAATCAAAATAAGTGCTTGCAACATGCTAACCTAGTTCCAAGGGTGTTCATGCTCCACGATCATTTCATACATATCATTCATTGCATTTGCATTCAATCTTTTATTCCTCCGTGTGCTTGGGACATTTTCTTGCTCTCTATTGTTCGAGTCATTGGTGCCTTATTGTCTTCGCACGGACGCTATTCTAGTGCCACCACAAAGAGGGGCAAAATGTAGACACCTAAATTTAATTAATTGAATTTAGCTATCTCGAGTGTGCCTTTAATTAAATAATTACACATTATTTAATTAATTGGTGTTCCCTCCTTCTAGCTAATTAATATTATTAATAACCCTATAGTCCTCCTTTAATTAATTATTTGACAATATGAAATGTCCCCTACTAGGGTTTGGTCTATTTAACCTATAATTAATCTATTTCAACGTAATTATGACTTAAATAACTTGATTAAGAGCCAAGTCTATCTTAACATGAATCAAATCTATGATATTCGATCTTTCTTTAGTTTATCAAGTACTTTCTAATTTACCATACTAGATAATTAATCTTATTCCGATTCATTTATATATCATTTGCATATTTATTAAATACTAGATACATAAATTATTATGTATTACTACAGAGCAGTTTCTAAAATATATTATATTAATTATAATTATTATATTAATATCTATTATTATATCAATATTTATATTTATAACACTTATAGTATTTTTAATTTTGATTTGAGTATATATATACATAATTTTTTAAATAAATTAAACAATATTACCAATAATTTATGGTGTTAGCTAATAACCTATTATATAAATTATTAATTCTACCACTGCCTAAAAGAACTAACTATATTTAGTGGCTGTAAGAATAGACAGATTTGACATATGTCAGATTTGGTCTGCCACTGTATACAAAATTAAGAATGACTGTCATACATATTGCAATCTATATTAGTATTACTACTAAGTTCTGCATAAAAACATTATCAGACTTTATATAAAAAGCACATCACCGTACATACCATCAAGAACAAGGATGCTTACTACCGTTCCCTCCTTTTTTAATCTGCTCTTAATTCACAATCTCCTTTTTTTTATATATCTCCCCTCCCTTATGAAGTTCTCTATATGACCTTTATATCTTGCTTTTAACTTTGAAAGACATACCTTTTCACAAGTGATACACTTGTACGTTAATCATACGATTCACACTTCTTGCTGCCTTTTAAAAATTTGACTTAATAGACCTTAAATAGTTGTGGCGACTACTAAGAGATTTGCTCAACCAAACATTAGTTATGTTTTAAATAAAACACCAATAATAATCGTTATTTGTCTAAACATGATTGTTGCTATCCTTTTGTACTTTCATAACTGCTCCTTAGTCAATACCAATACTTCTACAAATTATATTAATACTTATTTGCTGAATAGTTTAGAATACCCATGTGATTTCCTCTTTATGGTCATTGATGTTTTTAATGTTTTATATCATCATAAGATGATAGGTTGATGACCCACGATAGTCTTTGGTCCAACTTTACCGATGGGATTACGTGGAACTATATCATCGTATGTGATTCTATTTTCTCCATTTCTTTTGAAGATATCAACCTTGGTCTTTCTTCCGTACTATCATTCCTCTATTAATGTTCTTCAACTGGTTTATTTATTCTTTACGGTGTGTCTTCCATCCTCATGTGATAATACAAGGCTCCATGTCTCCACAATGCTACATATTAGTATCATAATAATTGGTTGACTATTAAATTGATAGTGTTTATGGTGAAAATGGATAACAAATAACAACAATATTGAAAGACTAAAATGGATTCAGCCACTAAACCCTAGCCTAACAATGAACAAAGATCCACCATAACATATGAAGATAACCTAAGACAATGCAAAATAACTCAAAATCACAAAGATTATACCATCACATGTCCAATAGGGTTTTGATCTCCATTCTTCCTATCTCCATTGATCTTGTTTGATATGCTTGCTCTCAGATTTTTGTATGCACAAGAGCTCAATAAAGAACGGAATGTGGTTGCAAGTGGAATTGTAGTGTAGCCAAGTTGCATGAAAGATCATTAGCATGTGTTATTAGGGTTTGACAATGAAGAAAGCATCTCCTTAAATAGAAGACACAATATGAAATGGAGGGTTAAGATTGAGAGGTGTAAAAAGAGAGGTCGGCTAGGATTAGGGGGTAGGTATATGAAATACCAAAATAATGAAAGGGGTAGGTAGTGTAGGAAATAAGAGATGAATGACATGTGTCATGTGTAGAAAAAGATAATGAATTAATTAAATAAATAAAGATCTATTTAATTAATAGAAGAAGTAGGACAATTAAATAAATAAAATATTTATTTAATTTAGGAAAGGGATAATTTAAATAAATAAATGTATTTATTTAAATGAGAAATAAGGCTAGAAGAGGATAAATGAATTAATTAAATAAATAAAGATTTATTTAATTAATAGAAGAATTAAGCTTAGATAATTAAATAAATAAAATATTTATTTAATTAGACATGACAATTTTAGGTGTCTACAGATAGAGATAGCCTTTGGAAGGATGCATATAAGAGAATGGTTGTGATATCTTATTCACCTGTTTGGTCAATATTAAACTTGTACGTCTATTCTCATGGATTGGCTATAAGCATGTATTGTTGTCCATATTTACTTGTGTCTTCATATCTATAATCTTTATTAACCATAGAGTAATCTTTAATGAGACTATCGTAATTGTTTCCTTCTTCATATGTCTTTGTATGAGTTCCTTGATGCCTTATATTATATATAAAGGAGTTTTCCTTTAGTTGTTCAGTTCTAGAGTTCTAGCATCTAGATAGGGACATCACACTTGTTTATGGTTAAGAATAAATTATGATTATAATTTATAATATATAAATTATGTTTATAATATAATATTAATTTATTTTTATTTGAATATTTCGAGAATATTATTGGTAGTAAATATAAATATTAATTTAAATAATAAAATAAATTTCAAATAATCATTCGTTGGTAATTATATTAATTAATAATAATAACTAATATATATGCGACGATCGAGGAGGGGACGTGACACAATCAAATATCATTTAATTAATTAAATATGACCCTTTTCTTCTATTTAAATAAACCAAATGCCTAATTTAATTATTTAATTCACTTTTGTCCTTTTCTCCTAATATTCCCTCATAAAATTAATTAATTATATTTCCCCACATGTCTCCTAACTTTAACCCTTATCTAACCCTTCCTCTAGCCTAACCCACGTAATTAACCACAAGTTTAGTCAACCCTATCCCTTATCCCTCATTATGTATGTGCATTTCTTCAAATTTGGGGAAAATATCCCAAATATCTTAAGCCATAGAAATATCCTCATTTTTGGAGGAACCATTTCCTAAAATTTAGGGAAAATATCCCAAATATCTCAAACCATGGAAATATCCTCATTTTTGGAGGAACCATTTCCTAAATTTTGGGGAAAATATCCCAATTTTCCTAAGTCATGGAAATCTCCTCATTTTGGAAGGGAACCAAATTGCCTAAAATTTGGGAAAATATCCCAAATTTCCTAAACCATGAGAATATCCCTATTTTATAATCTCTTTTGGAATAGAACTTTCCAAATTGGGTGTTTCACTCCCAAATAGAGGGACACATGTCCTTCTTAAGGATGCACATCATTTGCATCCATAAGACATGCCCTTCTCAAGGACACATGTCTTCCTCTCATCCCTCTCCATCTCTCCCTCTAGCCTATTTAAACCCCTCATTTTCCTTCATTGTTTACCCACTTTCATTTTCATACTTCCATAATGCAAAATTGTTCATCGATTTCCATTTTCATAACCTCATAATGCCAAAATATCTACTCATCTTTTACTCATCCACATCCATTTAGCATAACATTTTGTATCACATCTTGCTTAGTTTTTACCTTGCATTCACTATCATGTAGTATAATCGACTATGTATCATTCAATAAGCACACATCAAACTGGGTGACTATCAGATTGAAGGATAATCTAGAGTTTGCAATTTAATTTCTTCTATTTTGTTTATCTAGTTTTCTTCTTTTTTAACATCCTAATCTTGAGTGTGGTTGAAATTCATATTTGTTGATTGTTTAGTTCATCTTTTCTATCTCTTTAGTTTACATTCACAATTTTCTGTATTAATGGTAGGGCGCCTTGACCTAAAGCTAACCTACTCTTTTTCACTTTTCTTTTTTTGTTTTGCTTAAGTGTTGATTTTGGGTTCTATCATGCTCCCACAAAATTTTCCAAAAATAAATTGATCATAATAATACAATAATTAGAAGTATTATGGATAGAAGCCTTGACATGCACCAATAAATGATTCAATGAGAGTTTGTTGAAATCCATGGACGCGTCTATTTTGGCTCCAAAAGTGATCTGTCGTACCAACGACATGCATCACGGACATGTTTGAAACATGCCTAGCCCATGCATACCATAGCCCATACCATGCCCATTTGGTGCAGGTGCCGGACCCACCAAAAATGACATGGAGTTGTCCTGGAGTCGACTGTTTCAAACGTCGGGGCCCACATGAAACTACATGGACATGCTGGAAAATGATGGATCGTGGGCCGCGGCTCGGGCCGATGTGTTGTGCCTAACACGCACATTAAAAGCCATAGAAAAAAAACATCCGGCGGCAAGTGTTGATGACCGCGTTCGGATGCCAAAACGGCGGGAAAAAGAGGTTGCGGGCTTCCAAACCGCGGTGGTTGTCTCGCACGTGCTACTGACAAGTGGGTCCTTACTCAGTCAATCCATCAATCGCAACCATTCAGTGAAAACCGACGCCATAGCTCCAAAACAGACCTTTCGTACAGCGTGTTAGTCTGTAACAGGTTAGTCAATCGCAACCGCTAACTACAAAATTGACGATATAAAACGCGAGACAAACATGCGTGTTAGTCAATCCGTACTGTCTTTTTGGAGCCAGAATAGACGCGTCTGACGCTCCCGCCATTTTCTGCGGCTCCGCAGCCTCATGTGGAAAAACACGCGTGTTAGGGCTCCACGTGTTTTGGTAGGTGGACCATACAACCAGACCTCCCGCCATTTTCTGCTTGTTGTGGAAAAAAGGGGACAAACATAAAGGGACGGATGGACTAATGCGTGATTAGATAAAGGACTCCAAAGCCCGAATTCGTTGTTCCAGTGTTATGCTGTTTTGAAGGCGTTTTTGAATGCTGTTATTGAAGGCGTTTTTGAAGGCAAAGAAGGGTTTGAAGGAGGCAGCGAGGACTTAGTTTTGAAGGGCAGCCTGCGTTCATTTGTGAAGGTTAATAGGTATGTTGAGTTATAGTTGGAAAATTAGCATTTTTTATTGCTTTTTTGAGTAGCCGTTCTTTCAGATTTGTATACGTTGTGCGAAAATTATATTGTCTTGTTTTTGCTTTGGTTATTCTTGTTTTTCTATAGCTTGAAATTATTCGGGTTAGGGTTAGATATAGGGCTCGACGCGTGTTTGCTGGCTCCAAAAAGCCGCTGTAAAACGCGTGTTAGTATGTCTGTAGTGTCATTTTACTGGGTTTTTGGTGTCTATTAGTATCTATGTACTGTCATTTTGGTCTGTCATTTCTGTAGTGCTTTTCAGTTATTGGTAAGACAATATTTGTTTTTGCCGGTTCTCTGATGTAACCGTTGTTGCCTTATTAATTTAATCGGCGAGAGTAATGTCGATAGGTCTGACCTTGGATTTCCATGCGTTGTTATCGGTTTTGCTGCTTCTCCGATGGATTTCCATGTGTTGTTAGTTGCGCAATAGCCATGGCCTTTCCGACTCCGCCGTATGCACTGAGTAACACGCGATTAACAATTAACAGTAATATTGAAATTATCTTCAAATGAATATGTAGAAATACCCATATAAATTTGTAATTAATTTTACACAGGGATTTCTGTCTGGTTTTTTTAATATGATTTACTATTAATTGCATAAAATAGTCTAAAATAGCAAAAAAATGTCTGTTTTGGAGCTGTGGCCGAACCCGTAACCTATCACTAACATGTTGTTTTTGGTCCCTGTTTCCCTCCTGATAGCCGAAACATAGACCGATATGTCCCATCGGGTATCAGCATAGTTCAATTTATGTCCCTCGAATGCCCCGATGAGTCCACATAAATCACATCGGGTATCGACATAAATCACCCTGAAGAACTCCTAGCCACTCTCCATCTGCCTTAATAGTCCTATCGGGACTCGGCATAGCAAAAAATTGCTTCTTCAGATGTCCCGATGAGTCCTAATGCATGTTTACTTTATCAGTATAATTTACACCGATATCTCCGCAGGTGCTTTTATCTTCATCGGGGGTCGGAATAACCTTTTTCTATTCCTCTCGAAGTCCCGATATGTCTCCGATGCACTTTTACGTTTAATGCTTCAGAGTTATTTTTATCGGTATAGGTAATACCGATGGTTCCGCCTTCCCCATTCTCCATGTCATCGAGGATCGATATAACTATTTTTGCACTATCCCGATATGGTCTTTTTCTCCGATATGGCCATTTAAAAAAAAAAAAAAAGGACTAGTCTGATATGTTGGGCCCACCATCCTTTCGCTGCTTCGCGAAAGATAAACTCCACGCTATTTCGCCCAACGAAATAACGCAGACCGTCGGATCCTTTTCAAGATGCACCTTCTTTACTTTCCACGTCATCCTTGCACTAGGCCCACTTCCCTTTCGTTGCTTCGCGATAGGTTAGTCAATCGCAACCACTAACTGCAAAATCAACGGTGTAAAATGCGCGACTAACACACGTGTTACAAATTATTGACCGAGTATCGATATAGTAGACCGAGACCACTCCCGATAGCCGAAATATAGACCGATATGTCCCATCGGGTATCGGCATAGTTCAATTTATGTCCCTCCAATGCCCCGATGAGTCCGCATTGTGACCAAGTCCCCCGCGTTATCGACATAAATCACCCCGAAGAACTCCTAGAAACTCTCCATCCGCCTACATAGTGCTATCGGGACTCAACATAGAACAAAATTCCTTCTTCCGATCTCTCGATGAGTCCTAATGCATGTTTACTCTATCGGTATAGGTTACACTGATATCCCCGCAGGTGCTTTTATCTTCATCGGGGATCAGAATAGCCTTTTTCTATTCCCCCTGAAGTCCCGATATGTCTCCGATGCACTTTTATGCTTAATGCTTCAGACTTTGTTTTATCGGTATAAGTAATACCAATGGTTCCGCCTTCCCCATTCTCCATGTCATACAGTGTCTTAGCGACAGGTTAGTCAATCTCAACCGCGCGTTACCGACAAGTTAGACAATTGTAGAATGTTGGTCGCATTATGGACGGTGTAAAATGGACTACTAACACACCTTAATAGTCCTATCGGGACTCGGCATAGCATAATAGTGCTTCTTCTGATCTCCCGATGAGTCTTAATGCATGTTTACTTTATCGGTATAGTTTACACCGATATCCCTGCAGGAGCTTTTATCTTTATCAGGGGTCGGAATACCATTTTTCCATTCCTCCTGAAGTCCCAATCAGTCTCCACTGCACTTCTATGCTTAATGCTTATGAGTTTGTTTTATTGGTATAGGTAATACCAATGGTTCCGCCTTCCCCATTCTCCATGTCATACAGTGTCTTAGCGACAGGTTAGTCAATCTCAACCACGCGTTACCGACAGGTTAGACAATCGCAGAATGTTGGTCGCATTATGGACGGTGTAAAACGCACTACTAACATGCCTTAATAGTCTTATCGGGACTCGACATAGCATACAAGTGCTTCTTCTGATCTCCCAATGAGTCCTTATGCATGTTTATTTTATCGGTATAGTTTACACCGATATCCCCGTAGGAGCTTTTACCTTCATCGGGGGTCGAAATACCATTTTTCCATTCCTCCCAAAGTCCCGATCAGTCTCTAATGCACTTTTATGCTGAATGCTTTAGAGTTTGTTTTATCGGTATAGGTAATACCGATGGTTCCACCTTCCCCATTCTCCATGTCATACAGTGTCTTAGCGACAGGTTAGTCAATCTCAACCGCACGTTACCAACAGGTTAGACAATCGCAAAATGTTGGTCGCATTATGGACGGTGTAAAACAGTCTACTAACACGCCTTAATAGTCCTATTGGGACTCAGCATAGCATAATAGTGCTTCTTCAGATCTCTCGATGAGTCCTAATGCATGTTTACTTTATTGGTAGAGTTTACACCGATATCCCCGCAGGAGCTTTTATCTTCATCGGGGGTCGGAATACCATTTTTCCATTCCTCTCAAAGTCCCGATCAGTCTCCGATGTACTTATATGCTTAATGTTTCTGAGTTTGTTTTATCAGTATAGGTAATACCGATGGTTCTGCCTTTCCCATTCTCCATGTCATATAGTGTCTTAGCGACAGGTTAGTCAATCTCAATCGTGCGTTACCGACAAGTTAGACAATCGCAGAATGTTGGTCGCATTATGGATAGTGTAAAATGGACTACTAACACGCCTTAATAGTCCTATCGGGACTCAGCATAGCATAATAGTGCTTCGTTCGATCTCCCGATGAGTCCTAATGCATGTTTTTTTTTTATATTCACTATCGTGGAATCTGGAGGTGTCCTTGCCGAAGCAAGACTAATCCCCCAGTGAGTACAACCCACTCACAAGGTAGCAACACACACAGAGTTAACACAGCCGGGGACTCGAACTCAAGACCATGGGGAGCATACCCACGCCTTAAGTTGCGATCCACGACCGGGTGAGCTAGGGCCGAAGCCCCTAATGCATGTTTACTTTATCGGTATAGTTTACACCGATATCCCCGCAGGAGCTTTTATCTTCATCGGGGGTCAGAATACCATTTTTCCATTCCTCCCGAAGTCCCGATCAGTATCCGATGCACTTTTATGCTTAATGCTTCTGAGTTTGTTTTATCGGTACAGGTAATACCGATGGTTTCGCCTTCCCCATTCTCCATGTCATTGGGGATCGATTTAACTATTTTTGCACTATCCCGATATGGTAAATTTCAAAAACCCTAAACCTTCAGACAGATAGTATGGATTGACTGACACGCGTGTTAGTCTCACATTTTACACCGTCGTTTTTGCAGTTAACAGTTGCGATTGTCTAACCTCTAACTAACACGCTGTACAACAGTTCAGTTTTGGAGCTAGAATAGCCGTCCCTTCCAGAGGCAATATGGCTGAAGCTATTCTAGCTTCAAAACAGACCTTTTGGACAACGTGTTAGCGACAGGTTAGTCAATCGCAAACAGTTTATTACAAAATCAACGGTTTAACACGTGCGACTAACATGACTATTAGTCAATTCGTAGTATTAGTCAATCACTGCTCGTTAATCGAAGAAACTTTTGATTAGCTGTGTGCATCATATGGAAATGTGTAAGTCTAAAAAAACATCCACAGACTATTGTGCAAAAATTTAGATTGTAGAATAACATGGAACATGTGGTGGATGAACTTAGTTATTAGAAAGCACTAAAAAATTAAGGCATAGGTTGATAAAAATTGAAATAATTTATAGACGTTGTTGTTAGTCTGACATATTTGCATGTCTGTTTTGGAATAACAGGTATCTTGATTTTGAACATGGAGGCCAACTTTTCTTTAGAAACAACCAAAACACAGGTCGCATTTTGGGGACAAATAAGCGATGAGAGGTTGATGAACCTGTTTATTTATGAAGACACCTCATTCCTGTCCGTAGTGAAGTTGATCCTTGGGCCTGAGTACATAGAAGGTGGATGGAAGTACAGAACGAATGCGGACATAGTGCCTCTGTTTATGGCATGGTGTCTCAAGCTCCGACCTATTCTGAAAGTCAAAGAAATCATGAACAGGTGTGTGAAGAAGGAATGGCTAGGCGGAATGGAAGCCTTATTAGGATTGGCATGAGACATGGACGACTTTGAAAATGTGGGCGGAGCGTGGATTCACATGAGTGAATTCAGTCCTCCCTTGCGACCGTTCTTGCTCTAGAGTGCGACATTCGATAAAGAGGCCAGAAGAAGTGTAGCACAGGCTGGGATGTATGGTATTGTGCAATACCTTGAGGCGGTCGATGTCTGGGAAGTGCATGTGGAGATGGGAAAATGGGGACCTTGGTCAGAATATAGAGCACTTGTGCAACGAACAGTTCCTGCACGCACAAAACAACGGGGTCGACCTTGTGGAAGAACAATTAAGAAGGGTCATGTGCTGCAGTTCGGTGAAGGCTCCAACAGGGAGACAAAAATTAACCAAGTTAGGAACACGGAAGCACTGGACGTGGAAGAGGGCACGGTCACTGTTCATGTGGTGTAGCGAGATGGCACATACAACCCTTTTTGAAGCAAGGACTGTGTTTTTTTTTTTAAATGTTTCTGAATGTGTTATGTATGGACCGTTATGTATACCGTCCACCGACTTCGATGGTCTAGTCGGCTAGCTGTTGAGGTTTATCTTGCAGAATTTAAATATTTTTAGAATTAATATAAAATATAGCTTTACCGGACAAATAAAAACTTTGTTGACACCAACTGGTACTCTTATCTTCTCTGTTTTGAAATTGTTGTTAACATTTTATTATATATGGTGGAAAAACAAATGTTTTTTATTGTATGTGCATGAAATTGTTGTATAACATCAAAGTCAAGCATTTCAATATATATGACTACAAAAACAATTAAATTCCTGTAAGACAATTGAGTTTCTATTTTGCTCATTTTGGTCATTCTCAGAGCATTTTATATGCCATTTTGGTCATAACCAATACTTCATTGGTTGCCCAACCACCGATTTGCTAAAAAAATGCAAAGTTTCTCAAAAAGTTGCAAAAAGTTGTCAAGCAACAATGACAACTTTTGGTCAAATGTGCATTTTTGCCTTTTATGCATTTTTACTTATACTGAACCTCCTAGCATGACTTCCTAACATTAAATCGATATGCCTGAATGCCTAATGAGGCTTTAGAAGTCATTTTTGGTCGTAATGCAAATTTATGCTTTTTTGGGCTTACAAGGGCTCATAGGCCAGATTTGACAAAAGTAGCAACCTAGGGGACAATCATCCTTGAAATGACTATCAAACACACATGTGGAGCTCTGAGTATTCCATTATTCAAACACCTAATCCAAAATATGGATCATTAGCTCAAAATATGGAAAATGCATATAAAACGGTAAATAGTTTCCTAACCATGAAGTAGTGCGATCTGCCTTGGGCAACGAACAGGGATGGTCGAAGACCAATTCCCTCTGCACTTTAGACTCCACTAAACCTAGGTTTCAGAATAATACTTATCTGTCAAGGAGCCAATGCATATTAAATCAGGATCTCAAAGAATTAACAAAAGAGCAGTGCCTCTATCTCAGAATATAATGATACTTTGTGGACAGATAACATTATCAAATCAAGAGACAATATGAATAATCAATATAATGGTTCAGTGTGTCTCACATAAACAATAAGAACCCAATCTCACATTTAATGTAATGGAATGTGATTCACATTACAACATATTCTTAAACAAATTTATGAAGAGGACAAAGCATGTATCATCAACAAAGAAAGTAATCAGTACATTTGAAAGAAACAGTGAATCATATATTAATGTCTAAGAAATGACAGTACACAGAAGCTACCCACTTGGAGATACTTCATTACAATTTGCTTACACAAAATGACACTTCTGCTTCCTATAAAATTTAATAATACATATGACTTTCAGTCCTTACAGCAATGATGTTCCAAAATCCGCCCCAAAAAAACTCCCTTTGTTACGCAAGATGACTCAATACAAATACAAATGCTAAAAGATAGGAATGAAAGGACACACCCTTTCATTATCTTAACAACTATGTGAACATAAATTAAAATGCCTAACCAAGATATCAATTACATTACATAAAGTCAAACACCACACTAGGACTTTCGATCCAGCCGTCGTCCACATTTTTTAATATGCCCCAAGTAGGCCGGATCCTTATATGTTGTAGCGTTGAAGATGGCATCCTTGGCTTCATTCTCAATCGCATAAATTTTTTCCAATTGATCGACCGTGTCATTCATGTCAAGGACATCTGCTCTGGCGATGGCTTGGGCTGCATTAAGAATAGACTTGCACTCAGCGATCCATACAATTTTGTCTTTGATCACACCTACATCATCTACCAGACTGGGAACCCCATGCTCAACAATCTACTAGAATTCATCAAATTCAAACATCAATGCCTCTGTAACTCCCTCATGTGTAACAAGCAGACCCTGCAGCTTCTTTTTTTCTTTCTCTTTCGTCGTTGCATCTTGTAACATCATGTCGAGTCTATCTCGAATTCTGGTGTGTGAAATCATATTGTCCATGTTCCTCTGATATTCACCCCAGAATTCATTCAATGCTTTCTCCATATTGTCATACCTCCTACTTAGCAACATGCAAGTCGTATCGGCCCTAACGCTCTTCATCTGTTTTTTCAACTTGTTATGTTCATAAGATAGCTTTTCAAATTTTTTTCTTCCATTCACCTCCTGAATATGTAATTTGGGGAACAAGGTGCCCACTCCTCTTAAGGGTCTCTTCATACAAAGCCTTATACTTATTCTTCTCTGCTATCTCATGTTTCATTTGGGCCTTATTAAACTTTGAAATATTGATACCCATGTCAGCTGTGACTATAGGATCTACTTCTCCAACCTTCAAGGTCATCATGTGACCAAAAGCTTTATCTACATCAATTATTTTTGGCCTCTTATTAGGAGGATATAAGGCCCACAATAACATTTCTTCCTCCTTTGGATCATATCTTGATCCAATAAAAATATCTTGCACTCCTTGGATGTTTAACTTCGTATCCTTATTATCTGAATGTAACAAAGAATAAAAAATAAATGAAGCACTCAGGTCCCATGCTGGAAACACAATTATTCCTGCGTCTACTAGCAATTGCCTACCCCTTTGCGGGGTCATGGTCTCAATTTCTCTGTCAATGTCTTCCTTCAACCTCATCCTCATTTCTGCTTCATTATCAGGGGTCACATTTGGCACTGCTTCCCTCAATTTCTTACCCTTGAAGTGGTACAGGAATGATTTGAATTCCTTAGACTTTATGAAGTGATCATCAGATACAAAAGAAACATGTTCTGCCATTCTTTCACCTGTCTCTGCATTTAGAGCAACAATAAGCCTATCTTTTGCCTCTGAATCCTTCTCCTTCTCAGGGGCACGGAGCTTGGAGACTACTTCATTTTCCCCTGAATCACTTTGGGCTGGTTCTCCCTCCATGTTTTCTAGTCTCTACCTTCTTTCCTCTAGCTTCTTCTCCAAGGTCTCCATAACTCCTGCAAGCTCTTCCACCTCCTTATTCCTGCACATGTCTTCAACTTCATCCTCCTCATGGAGGTAGTCTCCTAAATCCTATCTTTTCCTGCTTGAATGGATGTAACCCTCAGGATCATAGTGTGCTCTAGATACGTGCCGAAACAAATTGTTTTCATCCACCAGCTTCCTGTCAATGGCCTCGTATGCCCTAGTTGATACAATTTTAAAATCCTGAAAGTGAAGTGTGCCAGGGAGGAAAGCTTGCTTGTGTGCTCCTCCAAAATGTTTGGCATTAGACACACTTAACTGCCTTACAATTTCCAAGAAGGCAATCCTGTCTAGTGTAGGCTTAGGGAGAACATATGGATAACCCTCAAATCCATAGCATCGAACAAAAGTGAAGTTTTGGCACAAGTACCAATCACCCCAGTTGTGATTGACCTTTGGATTTTGGTGCTCGTGAGGCCTAAGAAACTTCTTAACCTCCCCCAAAAATGATCCTTGTCGAGGCTCACCAAAGACCAAGAAA
This sequence comes from Cryptomeria japonica, assembly GCF_030272615.1. Taxonomy (NCBI): domain Eukaryota; kingdom Viridiplantae; phylum Streptophyta; class Pinopsida; order Cupressales; family Cupressaceae; genus Cryptomeria; species Cryptomeria japonica. Next base: position 140,835,389 of record NC_081405.1, on the reverse strand, counting down.
AGTGGTTTCACAAAGAACTCCTCAAATTTGAGGTAATGAGAACTATCAAACCTGTAATCCCAAAGGGAAACCCATAATTGCACTGGTTGCTCCTTTCCGTCTTTTGCAATTGTATTCACATTCAATTCTTCCGGCCATAACCCTCTAAGTCTCCCATAAAATAAAATGATGTGCATTAACAGTGAGTAGTGCTTGAAATATTTGTCTGGATTGTCTTTCAGGTTTAAGAAACCTTCATGCAATTTGTCTACCAGGTAAGAAGCGAAGTCAAATGCCCTAGGCTTATGCCTCTGCACTTCTGCTGCTAGAACAAGTGGTCCAATGTTTGCCACATCAGGAGCTTCAACTCCTCCCACCTGACCACAAGCCATGTATGTATATTGCAGATACTTCTTAAAAATAGTCATGTCATATGGAGGACCTTCTTCATCTGTTAGCCTCCCCTTTTCTGCTTTATGGACAGCGAGGTTCCAGCCCTAGTATGTAGTGTCCATCTTCCTGTACTCTTCTTCCAAATCTACAAAAGACAAAGGCAATTCCGCCTCCAAATCTATTGCAAAAACTTCCTGAATCATAGCCTTTGCAAAATGCACTAGAGCAGTCCCATCAGGCAACATAATGCATCACTTGTTTGCATTATAATTTCTTACTAAAAGCTTCAACAAATGAATGTTCATAAACACATTGGGTACTACAAGTTTACCGAGACCCGTTTTCCATGGGTTCAAAATTGGCGTGGGGTTATCCCTGCGGAAGTAATAGAAAAGGAACAACTCGTGCCCTCGCACTATGGTGAATATATCCCCAATCCCTCTGTATCTGTCCTCTAACTTCTCATGGATAGGCAAATTTGTCTTAACTCTGCGTGACCTAGCTCCTGGAGATCCCATTTGGTCTATCATGTCCTGATTTAGCTTTCTACCCGATTTCTTTGTTGCGATACTTGATACTTCGGCAGCTTTTCGCTTCCCTTTTGAGCTTGACCCTTCCATTTCTGCAAATTATTTCACTCTATAGTCAGTAACTCAGAAATTTTCTCAGTAAGCACTTAATATCTTTCTACAATTACTTCGTGAGAAATGTTGCTCCGTCTACAATACCGACTATTTGGGACAGATTTGCTTGCAATCTTTGTAATTGATTATTGGAATATTTGATAGATTTGCTTCGTGCGGCAATGAATTTACTCAATTTCTGTATTTACTGGAAACTATGTTGTCACAGTTAGTTCTTCTCATGACGAAAACCAATGGCTAATCGACGACACTCCTCCCGATGATTCAAATGTTTGTCGCTGGTTGTCCGTTATTACTTTACCACTTTTTGCTTTCTGATTGGAACAAACTACCTCGCCCCACTTATCGGATCTCGAAAAACCTATTTTTTATTTATCTCGATGGTTCGTTTCATCGCAATGGGCATCACTTCAGTCTCCTCCTTGCCTTTTATTTAACGCTCCATCGACATAGCTCTCTTCGATGCATTCGCCTTTGGTTTCTTTTTACTTGAGTCATTTGGTGTGGGCATAGTTTGTTTTTGTCCCTCCGATACTTCGATGATCTCAATATACGAACGAACGATATCTTCCGGTTGATCCAACGACCCGCGTTGTTTCGTAAAGGAAAGATGGTCGGAGTTTATCTTTCGTGAATAAGCGAAAGGGAAGTGGGCCCAGCGTGAGGATGACGTAGAAAGTAAAGAAGGTGCATCTTGAAAAGGATCCGATGGTCTACGTTATTTCATTGGGTGAAATAGTGTGGAGTTTATCTTTCGTGAAGCAGCGAAAGGATGGTGGGCCTGACATATCAGACTAGTCTTGCTTTTTTTTTAAAAACGGCCATATCGGAGAAAAAGACCATATCGAGATAGTGCAAAAATAGTTATATCGATCCCTGATGACATGAAGAATGGGGAAGGCGAAACCATCGGTATTACCTATATCGATAAAACAAACTCCAAAGCATTAAGCATAAAAGTGCATCGAAGACATATCGAGACTTCGGGAGGAATAGAAAAAGGCTATTCCGACCCCCGATGAAGATAAAAGCACCTGTGGGGATATCGGTGTAAATTATACCGATAAAGTAAACATGCATTAGGACTCATCGGGACATCGGAAGAAGCAATTTTTTGCTATACCGAGTCCCGATAGGACTATTAAGGTGGATGGAGAGTGGCTAGGAGTTCTTCGGGGTGATTTATGTCGATAACGCAGGGGACTTGGTCACAATGCAGACTCATCGAGGCATTCGAGGGACATAAATTGAACTATGCCAATACCCGATGGGACATATCAGTCTATGTTTCAGCTATTGGGAGCAGTCTCGGTCTGCTATATCGATACCCGGTCAGTAATGAGTAACACGTGTGTTAGTCGCGCGTTGTACACCATCGATTCTGCAGTTAGTGGTTGCGATTGACTAAACGTATCGCGAAGCAGCGAAAGGGAAGTGGGCCCAGCGCGAGGATGACATGGAAAGTAAAGAAGGTGCATCTTGAAAAGGATCCGATGGTCTACGTTATTTCGTTGGGCGAAATAGTGTGGAGTTTATCTTTCACGAAGCAGCGAAAGGATGGTGGGCCCGACATATCAGACTAGTCCTGCTTTTTTTTTAAATGGCCATATCGGAGAAAAAGACCATATCGGGGTAGTGCAAAAATAGTTATATCAATCCTTGATGACATGGAGAATGGGGAAGGCAGAACCATCGGTATTACCTATACCGATAAAACAAACTCTGAAGCATTAAGCATAAAAGTGCATCGGAGACATATCGGGACTTCGGGAGGAATAGAAAAAGGCTATTCCGACCCCCGATGAAGATAAAAGCACCTACGGGGATATTGGTGTAAACTATACCGATTAAGTAAACATGCATTACGACTCATTGGGACATCAGAAGAAGCAATTTTATGCCATGTCGAGTCCCGATAGGACTATGTAGGCGTGTTAGTAGCCCGTTTTACACCATCCATATTGGGACCAACATTCTATGATTGTCTAACCTATCAATAACGCATGGTTGTGGTTGACTAACCTATCGCTAAGACATGGTACGAAATGCCCGTTGGACGATGTAAAACGGACTACTAACACGCGTGTTAGTCATGGGGAGATCGGGAGGATTAGAAAAACACAACTCCGACCCATGATTAAGATAAAACCACCCGCGGGGATATCGGTGAAAGTTATACCGATATAGTCATCCTTTAGGGCTACAACTATTCTGGCTCCAAAACAAACCTTTCGTGCGGTGTGGTAGCGACAGGTTAGTCAATCCCAGTCGTTTATTGCAAATGATTTTGCAATAACAGTTTGAAGCTAACAGAGAGATTGAAGCAATATTAAAGTACATAAAAGGAAAAACTAACAACTGTAGATCAATACTTCATGTGACAAAAAATTTGTATTTGAATACATCAATACTTAACAAATATTATGTTAAAAAATTGGCAGCAGTGTGTAATAGGCATTGGTTCTTTACAAATTGTAATGTCCACCAACCATCCCTCATCAGTACATGTAGATGAAAATGACATCTTTAAACATAAAAATATTGGCTACAAAATGACCATCGAAGGCGCTCCATGCACCTACAATGGTGACACTTTCTCCTATTTACCATGACAAGATGTTTTATAACTTATCCGGTAACTACCTAAAATAGTGCTACAGCTAATTTTACAAAATTAATCCTATTGTCTGCAATAGGGTCATAGAAGTGTAGCGAGTGACATATGCAAAACAGGAAATTGTAGATAAACAACAAAACTAACTCCCAATGTATTGGAGTATGACACCCATGTTCTTTCCAATCTCCATTACTTTGATAGCGGTTGGTGCTGAGAGCCAGTTATCATCGGAGTTCAGTAGTCTGCGGAAGGGATCCAGATTCCCATTCCTCACCCCCACCCTATACACCTCCCACACCTCCTAGATGAAGTTCTTCCTCCTTCCCCATGCTACCCTTTTTTGAGCAATTTCCTCGTCTTCTGTTTCTGACTCCTCCGATTCAGAGGAGATGTAGTTGGTGTGGTTAAAATAGATGCGGAGGGTGCTTACCCAACAATTAGAATCCAACTCTAGAATGGCATTTCCCAGGGCCTACCCATCAGACGGGCAGACAAAGTTATCGATCCTCTGTATGGTCGCTTCCTTTGAATTGAATATGTCAACCATAGGGCAAATGATAGCCTCATTAACAAACCCATCACACTAGTGTCGATTAGCACCCAATATACCATTAGCCACCCGCCATACAACATTCTAGAGCACATCATTTGCTTGAAATAGATGGCTGCATTGGGCCTGGATCGATTCCTCTCTATACAGGCAACTGACACTAAAATGATGCACCATCAGTTCAAATAGAGACTTCCAGGCTTAAGACTGCAATCTGAACCATTCCTTATATAAAGTTTCAAACTTTCTAGCGAAGTGTACATACCGACCAGAAGAGGCCCGAATTCCAATCAAGGTTCGTCCGAACATCATATCTTTACTATTATGAGAACTAGCCATCAAGGTCCCTGCTCCTATGTACTTTATCTGAGGCCTGATGCGAATCTGCCAAAGTGCATGAAAAAACACAGAGGTCTCCGGTTTGTCCTTCCACTAAGGTATGGCTGGCCTACGTCTAGCTAAAATGAAGCTCCAGATGAAACCACATTGGCAAGCCAAAGGAGGATTATCGGCAACACTTATACCGATGAAACAGAGCGCGGACTCATTGGAGCACATTAAAAAATACTCAACTCGGTGTGCACTTTTCGAAAGATCGTTCCATCAAGAAATCTTGTTCTGATGAGGAAGTAGGTGGTTGCTTTCTATCGACTTGAATCAGCTTATCGGTAAAGCATATAAATAGCTATATCCATGACCTATGAAAGCATCGGTATAACTTGTAACGAAATGGCCAAGCTTATAACATAGTACCAGGAGATCGGAAGTAATAAGAAAGTTTTATCCCGATACCCAATGACTAAAGGAAACTGAAGGCGACACCATTGGAAAGAAGATTTATATCGGAGTAGTGCGAAAATTGCTATACCAATCCTCAATGATATGGAGAATCGGAATTTCGATCCATCGGTATTACCTATATCGATAAAAGAACTCGGAAGCATATAACACAAAAAGTGCATCGAGAATTCATCGGGATTTCGAGAGGAATAAAAAGGGCTATTCTAACCCTCGATGAAGATAGAAGCATTGGCTGGAGTATCGGTGTGAGTTATACCGATAAAGAGTGCATCAAATGAGGATTCGTTAGGACGTCAGAAGAAGAACTTTATTGTTATGCCGAGACTCGATAGGACCATGCTAAGTGCAAGACGTGTCTATTCTGGCTCCAAAATGGCAGTATGAATTGACTAACACACGTGTTAATAACACGTTTTACATCATCGATTTTGCAAGAAATGGTTGTGATTGACTAACTTGTCGCTAACACGTTGTATGATAGGTAGAGCCAGGATAGCTTCAGGCACTTCAGCCCAGCCCTATTCCTCCTTGTAAGAAATTTTAATAACTCTATTTGTTGCTAAAGAGGACACGAAGAAAAAAATAGATTTCCAGACTAACATATAAGAAGGTTTTAAAGAAAATAGAAACTGTAACATTAAAGAAAACTTATGCTCATTTTCAGTATTTGATCCCAAGAAAGAATGAATGCACACCAAAAGAGAAAGAAGATTTAGGGTTGAAACTTTGATGTGTATATTTATATTCATTTTGATAATTTTAGACTCAATGTAATTCCAGAGAGAACCAGAAACACCGCAGATATATTTCAACAGAGTTTCTTTACAAATTCTTGTAATGATTTTTCCTAAGTCCTGGTATCCATTTATAACAATATGGCTGCAAACAAGCTTCAAACTTACGTAGGAAAAGTTTGTTACAACCATGATTCCAGCTGGAAAAGGAAAGAAAAATACAATCATTTTATATCCTAACGGCCTTTTAAGTTTGTTGTTTCGTTGCAGCATCTTCCAAGTGTTGTGGGACTTCCTCTTCTTGAACTGCACATTTCTTTTTCCACTCTTTGAACATGCCATCACCTAGCCAGGAGAAGCTAATGATCTTCTTTTTCATCTTATTTAGCCTTTTCCATGTCAGTCTCAATTTCCCAACCTCTGTCTCTAGAAAACCATAATGTGACTTTGCTTTCTCAATCTCCTCAACTGTCTTAATAAATAAAGTCATGTCATCTATATTAATAACCTCGTTTACCCTCTCTAACAAGTTACACCCCAACTCATCAAGCCATGCCTTTTCCTCTTTCAGCTGATTTGGACCAACAAAACCCCCGAGAAACAACTCATACTTATGATCAGAATATTCTTTTCTATATATGTGGGCTTCTCTCTTCACACCTGCCCTTTCTTCTGCTAATCCAATCATCCCTTTTATTAACTCATAAGTGGATTTGATATTGGCATCACCCTCTGCCTCTACATGAGATGAACACATAAGTTCCAACTCCAGTCCCCTAGGCATCCACTTATTCAGAATTGGCTCTAAAGTGGCCTTATCTTCTTTCAAATCAGTCAAAATATTCAAAATTGTTTTCATGTTAATGTATACAATAGAGGCTCTAACCAAGTCACCAAATTTCAAAATTGTACCTGTCACCTTTTCTTCATAGTTGCTTCTAAGTAAGGCGTGACCCCGTTTAAACTTTTCTATCTCATCTTCTAAAGTTTCAGTAGCCTCGAAACCAGAGGTCATGGGAGAAGGGGGAAATTCAATGATAGGACTGGTGGGTGGGGGTCTTGCTGGAGAAGATGCAATCATTAAAGTAGATGACTCACCTTTCTGGTATTGCCCTACCAATTGACTTTGTAAACTAGCAATGATGTTATCTCAGTTGGCTATCTCTCCTTTGGCCTCATTAGAAGCCTTTAAAATTGTTTCCAGTTTTACCTAGAGATCAACTCTCTCCTTAGCTTCTTTCTCAGCCGCTACCACACTGAATTTTGTAGTTTCTAGAACTGTGCTAGCAGCTTCCACCACTCTAGTGTCCTGAACTCTCTTCACTATCATACCTCCTAGGTAGTTGGATTCTGAGGTGTCCTTCCTCCTTTTTCTCTGATCCGTCTTTAGGGACCACATAACCAAAGCAACATTATCCTTAGTGAATGTCACTCCTTCTAGGGGCTTCATTTCTTTCCTTACTGCTTCCAGCACTAAGGCATCTGCTATATACCATTCAGGAAGGATTAAAACACTAGCCTTTGACACCATTTCTCTCCCCTCTTGAGGAGTAATGGCTTTGAATTCTGCCATCATTTCTTGCTTCACCTCTTCCTCCACTGTATTTGCATCTTTCTGGGGTTGCTCATTCTTTCTCTTCTCACATCTTGCCTTATATTGCTCAATGTTTTGTTTCCAAACAAATTGCATAAAGGACCCTGTTGTAACAAAATTATTATCAGCCAGGAACTCATCACTGGCATGTTTGATAGCAGGGTCTAGCTCCTTTCCTTTCAACTCACCTGCAGTCAAATTCATCTCAGCAGTCGGTGGCTCTTCAGGCATTCCCTCTTGTGTTTCCTCATAAGTGTAGGCAATCTCACCGAGACTTCCTAATTGCAACAATTGGTCTGGGGCTGCCATTTCATCTCCCACATGGATAGGGGATTGGGAGGGAGAGTATAGAGGTTCACCTGTTTGCACCTCTTTGCCTTCCCTTTGCCTTTTAGGGGAGTTTTGGATGTCAGTGACATCTCCTATTGCTCTCTTTCCTTTTGAAATAGAGGGCACACTAGTTATTGGCACTAGCACACTATACCTTCGCTTCTTATGCATCACATAATCACTCGGAGGGATGGCCTTGGCAAAGGTAGGCTTGGCTAAAACCAACTTAGCCCTTTGAGGATCGTTCCTCATTATAACCTCCCTCTTCTCCTTCAATGTCTGCATTAGGTGTTCAAAATGAAGAATTAAGAATTTAATTTTCTCATGAAAGGGAGTAAAACTAGATAGAGGATCATAACCACCATCAAATTGGTGAATAAAATCAAGAGCCTTCTTGTATGCTACCCATTTTTCTTTTCTCAATTCTTGCTCATCTAGATTGAATTCATTTCTGATCAGATCCTCAGGAAAATGGAATTGATGTGGTCTACCTTTACGTATTGCTCTCTTTTTGAACATACCATTAAAGAAATCTTCAGGGTCAGCAAATCTTGATACTGTAGTAGGCAACCTATATGGTTGAAAGAAATCATCAAAGTATTTCCAGCCACCCTTGGTAATTACAAATTGATGAGCAATGGTGATGGTAGGGAAAATGGTCCCTTTTCCCCTATTTGTTAACTCTGCCTCTTGGAGACCCCCGATTTGCCTTAGGATCTCTGCAATTCCTATCTTCAATGGGACTTGATAAGGAAGCAAATATGGAGTTCCTCCAAATCCATAAACTCTAAACACCGTAGAGACAGGGTATAAATATACGTCACCCCAGTTGTGCACAATCTTGATACCTTCAACAAATTCTTTAGGCCTAAGGAACTCTATGAGGGCCTTAGGGATCCTAGGATTTGTTTGGTACAAGAGAATCCAAAGCCTAGATGCAAAGCATCTGTCAAACTTCAAGTAATTGGCGTCCTCTATATCCCAAGATAAAATTGTGCTCCATAATTGCACAGGCATCTCTTCACCATCCTTTTCGTTAACCAGATCCATTCCATTAGCGAAGTAATCAACACCTTTAAACAAAAACATATGCATAAGAAGAGAATACCACCCAAAAGGTTTGTCTACCTTACCATTTTTAATCCCTATCAGCCCTGCATGGATTGCATCAGTGAGATAAGATGCATAATCAAAAGTTATTGCTAGAGAGGGGTTTAAGATCCGTGTTATCATTAGCATATAGTGAGTTGGCATACTGGTTTGGGCATCTTCCCCAAAAATCTGACAAAGTGACCAATACATGCCTTTAGCCCTCAGAGTAAACAAATTCACAGAGAAGCGTTCCATGGTACTAGGGCCTACAACAATTAACCCTCCTATTTTGACAAAAAATTCTTTCAAAGGACCGGTCCTAAGATGATCTCTCTGGACATTGTAGACCTCTGCAAGTGTATCAAAATTGATTGGCTCTAAGTAGTTTGATACCTCACTGAGCTTAAATACCTTCCTAAACTCATCATCGTTAATCTCAATTAAGGCTCCCCCATTCACATTTCTCACACATTTAGCAACAGGGTCATAATTATTTGCAACCTGGGTTAATAAATCTACATCCATGAAAACCCCAGGGACTATGAGCTTTCCCACATCTAATTCCCACAAACTGTTCATTGGAGCAGCGGAATGTCTTTGGCCAAAACCCACCTTGAAAAGTCCCAGCCCTGATAGCCCTGTCTGTGAATCCCTCAACCAGTTCCCTTTGTCATACAAACCATCTCCAATTCTCAAACGGGGGGCCTTGGGCACTAATTCTTTGATCTTAGCAGCGACATTTGTAGACATGGTTAATTGTTCCAAGAAATTATCACATATAGCTCTATCCTGATAATTCACTTTCCCTGTGAAATCTCTTCATGGTGCCATCTTGAATTATAGGTATTTCAATTTAAAACTCAAACAAACCTCTCAGAATCTAAACACCTGATGAAACCAATTCGAACTGTAACTTTCAAAATGAGTGCAGAACTTACTTGTTGCCTGAAGAAATTTGCTCTGCAAAATGCTTCCTCTGCAAAATTACTTGAATTGATACTAAAATTCCATTGATGTGAGGCTTAATAGGGCAACAGAGCGTTGAATTGCGACATTAATCTACAGGCTTCGCCAATGAATTCGCAATTGAATTTAAGAAAACCTCCAATGGACCACAAAGGAAATCTCATTGTCATGGCTTTTTGTTGTTTCACGAAAATTAAAAACCGTGCATTCGCTCAATCTGTACTCTCCACAGTGAGCGCAAACCCTTTTCACTAACCGTATGAAGTCCTCGCTGTAAAGGGTTTTCGCTGTTTCGCAAAGTTTAAAACCTTGCATCTTTGGGCTGCAAAACAATGCTCATCGTTGGATCTATTTCGAGATGTAAAACCTTTAATCCCTAGTCCAATCTGTCAGGCCCACCATCCTTTCCATCCTTTCATCGCTTCGCGAAAGATAAAGTCCATGCTATTTCACCCACCGAACTAACGCAGACCGTCTGATCCTTTTCAAGATGCACCTTCTTTACTTTCTGCGTCATCCTTCTGCTGGGCCCACTTCCCTTTCGTTGCTTCGCGAAAGATAAACTCCGACCATCTTTCCTTTATGAAATAATGCGGGTCGTTGGATCGACCGGAAGATATCGTCCGTTAACCTTCATTCCAGGCCCACCACTCTTTTTTCAAAACATAAAAAGGGTAAATTTCAAAAAACCCTAAACCTTCATAATAGACGTAGCCCAGATAGATATGGATTGACTAACATGCATGTTAGTAGCACGTTTTTCACCGTGGATTTTGCAATTAACGGTTGTGATTGACTAACATCTAACTAACACGCTGTGCGACAGGTCTGTTTTGGAGGGCCGCGACTATTCTAGCTCCAAAACAGACCTTTCGTACAACGTGTTAGTGACAGGTTAGTCAATCGCGACCGTTAAATGCAAAATCGATAGTGAAAAATGCGCGACTAACACGCGTACTGCCTTTTTGGAGCATTTAGAGCTAGAATAGCCTCGTCTGACCCCTCCCGATAGCCGAAACATAGTCCGATATGTCCCATCGTGTATCGGCATAGTTCAATTTATGTCCCTCCAATGCCCCAATGATCTCAATATACCAGTCCGCATTGTGACCAAGTCACTCACGTTATCGGCATAAATCACTCCGAAGAATTCCTAGCAACTCTACATCCGCCTTAATAGTCCTATCGGGACTTGGCATAGCATAAAATTTATTCTTCCGATGTCCCGATGAGTCCTAATGCATGTTTACTTTATCGGTATGATTTACACCGATATCCCCGTAGGTGCTTTTATCTTCATAGGGGGTCGGAATAGCATTTTCCTATTCCTCCCGAAGTCCCGATGAGTCTCCGATGCACTTTTATGCTTTATGCTTCGGAGTTTGATTAATCGGTTTAGGTAATATTGATGGTTCCGCCTTCCGATTCTCCATGTCATTGGGAATCGATCTAACTATTTTTTGCACTATCCCGATATGGTCTTTTTCTCCGGTGGGCCCGCCTTCGGTTCCCTTCAATCATCAGGTATCGGGATAGACTTTTCTCATTACTTCCGATTTGCCGATGCTATAACTCCATGATCTGCATTGCCTTATCCTTACAAGTTACAATGATAGGTTCATAAGTGCCTCTTCCCAATGAATCCACCCTCTAATTTGTCGGTACATGTTATGCCGATATTCTATTTTGCTTGCCAGTGTTGTTTCATGGAGAGTACTTATGCTGATAATTAAAATTTTACATTTTTGAACAAATGAACCATCCACCTTCAACCGATAGAGATCGTAGATTTTCTTCACACTGTTTCATCGGTCAGATTTAAACCGATGAGTATGAAGAAAGGTCAAGTGAATTGGAGGCATATTTCAAACGGCCTCGGCTACTGTAGCTCCAAATCAGACCTATCAAACACTCAACATATCACTCAACATTCCCTTCAATATGCCGAAGTGATGCTTTTTCATGAAGATACTGCAAGATATCACTTGTACATACAATCCACCACTAAATGCTCTTATGATGAAACTAAAAGTGTCCACATATAGCACAAAACTATTTTGTAAATAAATGTGCTAACAGGATGGGCAGAATGAATTTCTAACAGTAAAGTAGATTTGGTCATTTGTGCGAAGCGACCAATATCATGGCAAACACATTTGACATCAACCAATATCTCAAAACAATATAACACTGAAGATATAAGCACTATGGTTGTTTGTTGGTTACGATATCTCTTTCTTTCTCCAATATGTGCAGGACGAGAATGGGAAAACACCGAAAATGGAAGGACATTATGGTATTGGAAGTTCAAGATGGTGGTGAAGGTTTGCATCATTTCTGTTCAAGGGATATTCAGTGGACGCTAATTTGTGTTGAAAATGATTCAATGACAGAGTTGTGTGCAGCAATTCCACTGGATAGATTGGATGCATTCATGAGAGGGGAATCGTTGTGTGAAGGTGTTGAAACCCAATTCCTCTGAAAGCGGCACAATGAGCACGATAGTGCTCTGCACAACACGCACACAACAAAGATGTACAACAGGTTCGTAGACACATTCTTTCATATTCTTTGTCTATGTTTAATGACATAACGACTGTTGTTGATAATAGGAGAGTTGTTTTTTGAAGGTATTGGTGTTTATATGGACCACAAGACAATAGGAAGAAGTCGCCGAATAAGAAGCGCGCGTGGACATATCCGAAAAAAAGAGGTTGTACATGCCACTTCATTGTTCATGTGTTATATGGTAGGCCAAATGTGGCCATCTTGATATTTAAGCAACCGTTGCATGTAGACAACAATGGTGAAGCTTGTCATGGCGTCGATGATACCAGCAATGAGTTGCGCTCTCAATTTGCACCAAACTTTTCTGATGAATGCAAAGCATATATAGAGAGGTTGTTCCTGATGGATGTGAGCGTTGATGCTTTTGTGGACCAACATCTTGATGATCCTGTTTTTAATGACATGTTGAAGAAGAGAGATTCATTCGTGACGCGCAAGGATATTATCAACGCGGCGACGAGGGTCCATTCTATTCGGTCACGAAAGCATGTGCACAATGACACTAGCATCTTAGAATGGAAAAAATAGGATGAGGCAAATTTCTTTTTTTTCCAACAGCCACAAGGTGCCGACAAACCTTTCCTTATGGGAATACAAACGGCTTGGATGCTTGACATGATGGTACGATTCTCGCATGACTCAATCATCTCAATGGATTCGACATTCGCAACAAATAAATACAGGGTATGTCTCTTCGAACTTAACCTATTTTCATGCAGCCCATTTGATCCTTGGATGATCATGATCTTCTTGTTTGTTGTTTAAAACAGTATCAATTGTATTTGTGTCTTGTCTTCAATGAGCAGCAATTAGGAGTGCCTGTTGCATGGGTTGTGACATCAAGGAACAAGATCGAGGATATCCAGGTGTGGTTGATGGAGTTGCGGAGATGAGGAAAGGAAAAGAGGCCTGATTGGAGGATCAATGCATTTATCACGGATGATGCGAGTGCAGAGATTCAAGCCATACAGTAAATGCAAGAGCGATATTTTGGCTACATGAAATCAAACAGTATGGTGCGTTGCTTTACGTTTTATTTTAAATTACCACGCTCTCGCCTCAACCCAATTAAACGTTTTGTTCATAACAAGACTATTTTTCAATGCCATGTCATACTTTGTATTTGGCACGTGTGTCGAGCATGGTTGAAGAACGTATACAAGTATGCAACGAAGGAAAGAGCAATGAACATTTTTCACCGTCTAGGGATGATAATGATGGCAATGCATGAAAGTGAAGAGAGCACGGTGGAGGAGTTGCACACTTTCTTTGCTGAATTTAGTGATCAGCCACATTTTCTAGAGTACTTCTACAGCACATGGTGTCAAGGAGAAGGCTATATCGGTGAGTTCGACATTACATTCGAGTGGTGGCTTTATGACTTGTTACTCGTTTTGGTTGTCATTTGGTAGTTGACATCCTACTCCTATTTTTAATTTCTTTATTTCAATTTTCTTTTTTTTGGCTAGCTATGTGGGCGAAAAACTTCAGGAATTTCGCTCATGTTAACCAGGACACAAATAATGCCATCGAATCATACCATGGTAAGTTGAAGTCACTGCACCTAAGAGATGATAAAAAGACGTGCTCGAGGAGGATGGACAATCTGTATTTTATACTTGTGTATAAAGTGGAACCATTCTACCAGCATAAGCGAGAATTGCAGCATTTTGGATTTATCAAAAACTACAGGTTGACACATTTGCAAACTAGTATGGAGAGGGCAAAGGCAATTCCTGATGCCGATTGTGTTCCAAACGACACTACTCCTGGATGGTACTGGGTGAAAAGTCAGTCCTTGTGCAACTAGTATGTGGTTAGGAAATTTGGGGATCACTTCTACATCTATGAATGTCTGTGGAGTTTGCGAGGAAACATGTGCAAGCATGCGTTGAAGGTTGTTGCAATGATGAACAATTCATTCTACGATTCACGTCTTCCTGGTAAGTGGATGTTCGTGAATGTTGATTTTTGCTAACTTAAAAGATGTGTACTTCACCCTAAGATCTTGTTTCATACAGATCCTATTCATATGTCGACTCCAACATTTGCTAATACTAATGAAAACCCAACACCTGAACCTATCGTCGACACCATTTATATTGCACATACAAATTTAGAGGATGTGGACACTGTAATGTGGAACGAAGCAAACAGAAAGCTAAACATATTATCGCAAACAATGTCAGATTCAGGCGATAAACTAATGGCATTTCTAGGTTGTCTGGATAAGTTCATGGCTGATCTTAAGAATGCCGGTGCCATGTCATTTGATTTTAGACCGTCTACCGATCCAGCCAATACAACCACCGAACGTATGTGGCCTTGGTTCAGTGCAAGTCGGCTCCATCGTCGCAATCGGCAGCAACATAGGCATAGTAGTAGGAATGAGATCTGTCATGATGTTCAACAGCCTCTCACCTTTGAGTTTCCCTTTGAGACTTCTAGGAGGAGAAGGGGAAAGAGGCAATTGGACCAAGAACGGGAACCTCATGTCCTTGCCATTGCATCGGTTGTCTCTGATATAGGTTGGTACTCTAGTGTCACCTGTAAGTGGTTTCTAAGCATGTGAATGTTGCACGTGTTTATTTAGTCGTTGTGTCTTATACTCGGTGAAAGTGATACACACTTATCTGTGACAATGTTCGGCACCCCCTCAACACCTGGCCATAGGACTCCTCATCGGCGATTGGCTTTTGATGGTCTTTTATGTGGAGAGGGATCACACAGTGATCCTCGCTGATACCAATTTTGGTATTATTTGTTCAAATCAAGCTTTCTGTTTGTAACTATGTCATATATGTGCTTGATGTCCCTTGATGTTTAGCCATTCTTAATTCAACCTCTTGCGTAATATGGAACAACTTTGTTTATTGTAGTTGCGTTGTAATGTTTACTATAACTGTCCCTAACCATCTTTTATATTATATTTTTGAATGCAGGTTCGTTGTTTTTTTGCCCTGTTTTATCACTAAATGGCGTTCACATACACGTCGGGCAATAGGCGCAGGTTTTATGCAACTTAATTTTCAGTATTATGCTTTTATGTCTTCAATTTATTGAATGCTCTAGTTAAATAATTAATACTCTTATGGTGTGATTATGCTTTGCATTTTTTGAGTGCTTGATACTCTTATGTCTTACATTTCTTGAATGCTATAGTTATATTACTAACACTCTTATCGTATGTATCTGTAGACTACTAGAGAGATTGGCAGAGAACGACGAGGAGTCTGCCTTATTTCAGCGCCTCCCAGATATCATTGTTTTAGATATTATCCGAACAATAACTCCCAGACAGACCACTGAGAGGACCATTCGAATGGGAAGATATTATACCGACGACAATATGTACATGGTCCACATACAAGACGTGATCTCCTTCACCAGATTGTCGACTCCGTTGATAGTCGCTTTGTATAGGCGACTATGGCCAGTGTATTTTGCCCTTGCGTACTAACCAGTCACTCTCCCTCAGATTCACATAATCTGTGCTGACAGACCCCATTGGAGACGTGGATGGTCCCTGGTGCCTTACTCTGATGACAGTATCGAGGATGTCACAACATTCTTTCCATGGAACCTGCTTATAATGGACTACACCCCCATTTTCACGGGTTATGGTAGTCCACGGCCAGCAGGGAGGTTTGTGAGGATACATAGTAGATTCCCATCGCAAAGGAGGTCCTCTAATTAAAATTGTATAACTGGTCCTATATGACTATGCTATTATTTATAAAACAGTTAATTTCTATGGTTACATAGCCGATCTTTGAATGTCGTTTGTCTCGAATGTTTACCATTTATATGTTTGTCTCGGTTATGTTTACAATTTATATGTTTGTCTCAGTTATGTTTACAATTTATATGTTTGTCTCGGTTATGTTTAGAATTTATATGTTTGTCTCTATGCACTCTGTCTACAAAGCAATACACTTTATATGTTAATTTAAATGTAATAAAAATAATCCTTTCTCTAAACAACATGCGTCTACTCTGGCTCCAAAAAAGAAGTTAGTCGCGCATTTTACACCGTCGATTTTGCAATAACGATCGCGAAGGCCGATTACTAACCTCTCACTAACACGCGAAACTAACTGGTGTGATTGACTAACCTATCACTGAAAAGTGAAACTAACGGTTGTGATTGACTAACCTATCACACAAATGTGATATTAACGGCTACGGTTGACTAACCTACCAAAAAATGCGAAACTAACGGCAACGGTTGACTAACAGTTGCGATTCGACTAGTGGGTGGCGAACTTTTCCTTTGGCCACGCGAAACAGTAAGCTAGACTAACACGCCATCGAAACTAACTGTTGCGATTGAGTAACCTGTAACAAACACGCGAAACTAACTGCTGCGATTGACTAACCTGTAACAAACATGCGAAACTAACTGCTGCGATTGACTAACCTGTCACAAACACACGAAATTTACTGCTCCGATTGACTAACCTGTGAGAAACATGTGAAATTTACTGTTGTGACTAACCTATCACTAACACGCGAAACTTATGGCTATGACTAACCTGTCACTAACACGCAAAACTAACCTTTAGCTAACACGTGAAACTAACGGTTGCGAGTCGAGTACTGGCTGGCTCGAAAACGACAGTATGGATATTGCAATTAACGACTGTGACTGAGTAACTTTTCGCTAACGGCTGAAGCTATTCTGCCTCTGAAACAGACCTTTCATAGAACGTGTTAGGGACAGGTTAGTCAATCACAACCGTTTATTGCAAAATCTATTGGAATATGTGCCTCTAATTCACTTGACAATAGTCCATACTGATCGGGTTAAGTCTTGCCGATGAAACAGTATGAAGGGTTTTGTGAGCTCTATCGGCATGACTCTTGCCGATGTATTCTTCTCTATCGGAATAGCAAGTTTTGAAGTCATCCCGATGACCCGATGAAGTCGACTTTGGTTACTGGGGTAACTTTGGCTATCAGAATAACTAGTGCAGCGGTATGCCGATGTCCCGATGAGCTCGCTGTACTGGTCTCGGTTCGGGTCACCTATTGGCTATCGGGTTGACATTCTAAATGTCATGTCGATGTCCCGATGAGCCTGCTCTATCGGTCTCAGTTCGGGTCACCTATCGGCTATCGGGTTGACATTCTGAATGTCATGCCGATGTCCCGATGAGCCCGCTCTATCGGTCTCGGTTATTTCTCTTATCGGCATAGTATTATTCTTTGTGTTCCGATGACCCGATAAAGTCATTCTTACTGGACTGGCAATGCAGATCGGGATAACAGTTTCGGACTTGATCCGATGAGACGATGAGTCCTTGCTCTTGGTATCGGCATAGTAGTTGTGTTCCTGTTCCGATGCCTCGGTGGAGATCACTCCTAGCCATTGGAGATCGGAGTATCTTTTGGAGAGTTATACCGGTGACCCGATGGAGTTGCCTTGGGCAATCAGGTATCATCGGGCCATCGGTTTTACCTTTTGGATGTTGTGCCGATAACCGATGGAGTGGAGACCGACTGCGGAAGCGAGGTCAAACCGATATCCAAAAGATTGACTCTCGAACACTACGTATGTAACTGTCGATGTAAATGAATATGAACCGACCCGGTTGTCTACTGCATGTGGGATAATTGTTTTTCATGATTGCAGACTGACACAGGCAGACGGTTAGACTTCAAGCTGTTAGGGCCATTACTCTGATGAACCGTCAAGCCGTTGGTATTGAAAACCAACGGTAATCCAAAGGTTGGATGATAAAAAACTTGAGAACGACTAAGTGTGTTCAGCGAAGAGTTTTGATCTGATTGTTTGTATGTCTAGAACAACTGTGTAACAGAGAAAAGGAACTCTGTAGATGAGACTCTATTGTATTGTTTTAACATACTGATAATAAAGTCAATCATTTGCTGGCGGTGGGTTTTTCTCCCGAAAGGGTTTTCCCACGTTAACTCTGTGTGTTATCTCTCTGTGTTTGTTTTTGTGTATGTTTCTTACTTGTGCCATATTCAGCAAATGTGCAAGTTTTGTCTACCCTAGTGTGTGTCTCCTCTGAAAATTGACATTAGGGAAGCGAATTCCACACTTGCTTTCCTTACAAAATCGACGGTGTAAAAAGCATGACTAACACGCGACAGGTTAGTCAATCACAACCGTTAACTGCAAAAACAAGGTGTAAAATGCATGACTAACACGCATGTTTTTGGAGGCAGAATAGAGGCATCCCTTCTACAAATCTATTGTAAAGCCAAGATACACACCCACAGTGGTTGACAAAGAATAAGGTTTTGGACATTTGATGATACGACAAGTTGGAAAGACTGATCATAGAATCACTAGCAAACTAAACTTAGATGTGGCTAAACTGAATAAAGATCAAATAGAGTTTCTGTTGAGGGAGGACTCTACATATAAGAGGCTATATGAAAAAAAAGTGATGAAGACAAGCAAAGACTGCAAGCAAGATTAATAGTTACAGACCTTTCGTGTCGTAAAGCTTTAATAGTTAATACTCATTGATTTATATTTAATATTTACAAAGAATAATAGTCATTCAATAGTCTATCTTATGTACTTGTGATTCAGTTTATCCATCATTTATAAATAAGCATTTTTTTCAGTCTATAAAAAAAATTGCCATCATACAATTAGTGGTTCTTTTAAATCCGCTATAAAAAAAGCTTTTAACCTAAAGTTACATTTCAGGTATAGATTCACCCGCCTTGGTTTGCTAACACTGATTGGGAAGTCATATTAACTTATTAAGAGAAGTCCATTCATCATAGAAGCCACATAGAACCATTCAGAAAGCATGAAAAAGTGTACAACAAACCAATCATTAACCATTGATGTTTAAGTGAAGTCAATCACATTTATTTATTTTTTATTTTTTTTGACAAGGTGCCAAGGCCACTTAATATATTTTTACAACTGGTTCAAGGGACTGGTTCAAGAAGGGCTCCCGAAGAAAAGAACTAGAAAGAAAAACTTTAGTCAATCAAGTTTATTGAAAATAACCATTCATGAAGCATACAAAGTGTCTTCCTAAATGAAAGAATATGTCTGATGACAAAAAGTCTGCACCACTACTGACGTTTTATTGAAGAGGAAAACTTTCGTAATAGTGCAAGCCTGTTATAGAGGCAGAGGTTGATTATTTAAATGACTTTTGTTTCCCCTAGTGGTCGGAGTAAGGGGAGGCACATCATTCCCATCATCTTCATCGGTTACAAAGGCAAACACCTCCACGTACCTCTGTTTCCAGTATTGAGCGCGTTGTGCACAAACATCTAGCATCCCCTGCATTTGGTCACTTATGATTTGTTGTTTTTAACACATGCCTTACGAACTACGTCCTGCCTCTCATTCGCCATCTGCAAACCACGCACTTCCAGCTCAAGGTCCATATTCTTATCGTCCAAGTCCATGACCTTGTTATTGAGTTCCATTCATTTCTTATTGAGTTCAGTGCATTTCTTATTGAGTTCGGTGCATCTCCTTTTCACTTCAGTGAGTCTCCATTCAAGATCAGAAACGATCCCCTTCAACCTTTCATTTTCAGCATGGGCAATTTCGACCTTCTACGTTAGCAATTCTACTTGCATGGTGTCAAACTTCATTGTGTCCATCCCATCGTTCCAGTCTGCAAAGGGCGGTGGTGGTTGTCTTGTAGACTTCCCTAAACCGCCATCGGAGGTGAGAACATCGGCTGTCCCATTCGCCTTTGAATTCATAGCAGGCGTTCCATTCTGCGGAACAGATGTTTCCACACCCTTTCTTTTTCCTGTCCATGGTCTTCCCATTGCCATCCCTGAAAACAATGCCAAAAAGAAGTATCTGTAGACAGGTGGGCAAGATAGCATAAAAAATGCAGGAAACAATAGTTTATGCCAACAAGAAAGGAACTGCTACCTGTTGCATTTTTTGGAATGAATACCATTATGCACGATACAAAAAGTTAACATGTTCGGTAAAGTTGACATGTTCACTAAACTGGGCACTTGGGTGCCCAGTTACCTACCAATTGGGAATCCATGTTTTGGGAAGATAACTCCATCAGTCAGCAATCCTCGTCCTACATCCAACTTATTAGACATATGCCATGAAACTATAACGGAAGTCTGGTGTATTTTAATAGTTTTTTGTTTTTTTTTGGTTTTTTTTTGTTGTTAATTCATTTCAGATTCAGTGTTCAAAAACAAACAATAACAATGGTATATTCAACTGTCGTAATCTACAGTGGAAAGAGCACATGGTTCACAATTTCAATCAAACATTCCGCTTCATCTGTATACGTAAAAGAGTTGTAGGGACCCAATTGGTACGCAATAACAAAACCTATGCATATGCAACATATAAGAGACCTTGAAAAAAACTTGAACAGTAAACGACTATCATCGACTTTATTGTACCATCCACTATCATTATTAAAAATGTTGCGCACCAAAGAAAGGTTTGTGAAGTTACTAAAGGGTAGTTGATGGTGCAGGATCACCATGAAAGAGTCAAAGAAATCAAGCCTTTACAATTATTTTGCTTAAAATAACAGGAAAGGTACTTAAAATAGCAGGAAAGGTTGAATAATAATGTACAATTTATCTAAGACAAAAAATAATTCAGAGGGTTTAAACTATGCTAAGGTAAAAGCCATGTCAATATAACATCTCCAAATCTCATCTGAATAAAGTCTATGAAGATTGAAATTCCACCACAGTATCTTGCTCTAAATATTTGGAAAGAGGAACAACAACTATGATCAAAGAATATTATCGCCTCCGCTGTCTGGATTGCGCAATGGAGTTGACGACACCATAAAATGCTTTACGCTTCTTCTCATTCTTATGCAACTCAGGAGGGGTGATGCCAAGTGATCGCAGCCTGCGACTTACCCGTCTGATCACAAGGCTGCGTTTAACATCCTCTTTTTATGGCTGGACAATTTTGCCAACTTTATCCTCCACATACAAACGACATCATACGAGTGCTGCATATTTCATTCCATTGAAATAAGGTAAAGGATGGAATGAGAAGACGAAGGAAGGGATCTTGTCATCTTCGAAACTTACCAAGAGTGGGGAACAGACCAGGTCTTCAATGGGCCACACCGCCCACAAGTTTAGGGAATCCGACAAGACATCGGTGAAAGGACTTGGGAAAGGCAGTTGGGCATTTGCATCAAATACTTTGACGATGCGAACTTTAGCACAATGCCGTGCGAGTGGAATAGTATGACACATTACACCCTTCCCCAGGCCATCAACAACGCCTTCCCCAACCACTATCCCATCTAGAAGTAGGTGGACTTCAACTCCAACAGCAACAACGCGAGCATCTTCATTGGTGCACTCTTCTTTGTCTTCCATGGTTGCCTGCATCAGTAACGAGTGGACACGGCCGCTTAAATAAAATTCTTTATACATCTCGATCAAACATAGTCAAATGAATTCATGCCAATGTAGTACAACAATATCGGAGTAGCTGTCTCTCTTGGCCCGTTGCCCCCATCGCGGTCACGGTCTGCATTTGTACATCCATCATCATTTCCCCTAGACTCTTTCTCAATGCTTGTTTCTATTGGATTATGCTGCAAAACGTGACACATTGTACAGGAGTGTAAGCACACATTAAACCCATACGCCTACGAACAGTACTTGACCAAGGGAGATGAATTTTACACGACTAAGGCAAAAATAGGAACATAGATAATGGACACAAACCACAACATCATAAAAAATGCTCCAGTATAACACTGCCCCTCACCTCCTGTTATCCAAAAGAAGAGCACAATACCTGTTCATCTCTGCTCTTATCCTCCAATGTCTGGCCCAATTGAGTGGACTCCTCTGCAATCTTCTCGCCATTGCATGCACTCAAATTTCTATTCACCATCTCCTTCAGTTTCTCCCTCGAAATAGACTTCTGAAGTTTCTCGTCCAATACTGCAACCAACTGCATAAAAAAAGAGTTATTGTATAGTATAACACACCATGTCATGATATAGCACTACATGTCATGCACAATGGCACCGCATTACCTGTTCATCTTTGCAGCTATCCTCCAACCTCTGCCCCAGTTGAGGAGAGTTCTCTGCAATTGTCTCACCACTGCATGCACTCGGTTTTTCAATCATCGTCTCCTTCACCTTCTTCCTCCTAATAGACGTCCGAGATTTTGGACTTGGTTTTTCGGGAACACTACAAGTACACACGGTGTCATCAGGCAACTGCATTGACTATTCTTTGCTCGTATCGTCCATCATCTGGCCCAAGTCAGGAGACTGCTCGACAATCTTCTCGGCACTGCATGCACCCAATTTTTCATTTGACGTCTCCTTCAACTTCTTTGACGAAACAGACTTATACATAATAGACCCCCGAGGTTTTCGACTTAATTTTTTTCGCACACTGCATTCTGTGTCATCCAATACCACTGGACAGTCCATGCTCCCTCCATGGACCCCATCAGCCTACAATGACATGGACAAAATAGTCAAAATACTACACAGTGCAGTGCAAAGCATACCATGCAATGAAAACACACATATGGACAAGCCAACAGACAGTCACCTTCGATGACAAACGTGTCGCGTCATCTGAAGGCAGACTTGTTTTTTCTGCGGCATTCTTCTTTTCTTTCTTCCTCGACGAATCACATGCGGGCTCATTGGCTGGCATGTTTGTTTGAGGATGTGAAGTCCGCCTTCTTTTTTCCGCAACATTCTTCTTTTTTTGCTTCCTCGATAAAACAGGTGCACCCGCTTTTGTTTGATGACCTGAAGCCCGCCTTGATTTTTTCGCAGCATTCCTCTTTTTTTGCTTCCCCAATGAAACAAATGCAGCCTCATTCACTGGCACGTTTGTTTCGCGATTAGCCTTCGATGACAGAACCTCCTCGCCATGGCCTGCATTGTCACTTAAAATTTGGGCACCAAGATAGGATACCTCAATAAGTCATTCTTCACATGTTTAAAGGAATTTAGTAAACTGTAAAAAAATATGATCACTAAAAAATTACCTCTGTTGCAATATTCTTTCTTTGCAGTAACTCTAAAACCTTCTTCCTTCTCACCTCCCTAACTGGACTGCTGTCGTACACTCGCATTGCTTCCTTTATCTCTTCCTTCCCTTCGGTAGGAAGCTCATCACGTGTTTTCTTGCCATATTTCATACAGACCCGATCAGTGACACATTTTTT
This sequence comes from Cryptomeria japonica, assembly GCF_030272615.1. Taxonomy (NCBI): domain Eukaryota; kingdom Viridiplantae; phylum Streptophyta; class Pinopsida; order Cupressales; family Cupressaceae; genus Cryptomeria; species Cryptomeria japonica. The sequence continues at coordinate 140,811,945 of NC_081405.1, read as the reverse complement.
TTGCATACTGCGTCATACGCCCATTTGGTATTCAATATTAGACTCCCTCTTTTTCAACTCCAACGACAATTTCTTCCTATGATTGGCACTACGCTTCCCACTTCCACACTGTTGACGACTGCGTTGTGCAATCCCCAAAAATGGTAGTTGATGTTCTCTGTCTCTATGCATATTAAGCCTCCCCAGATCCCAAAACCGACGACCTCCATTTTCAGAACAATAAACGGAAGAGACAAAAGTAGTGCAACCTGCCATTAATATGTTCTCTTTTGTGATCGGCTTGTTGCTGCACACGACCAACAGAGACAAAGAGTCACATTCAATTTTGCACTAATCAAGCATTATAAAGATAATCCAACATATAATGACTAATAGTGGACCTCCTTGTTAGTCGCCCCTCCTTGTTCCTGTTCATGACCGCTGACAGAATCACATTGCCGTTCAACCTCCTGCTCTATGCTCACCTCGTGCTCGCTACAAATGTCCCCTTTTTCACTCTCACCGCCTTGAGCATCAGTATAATCAGCCTCATCTACACTTCCACTAGCCTCATCTTCCTCACCACCACAACCACTATCATAATGTTGTTCAATAAAATAGCACACATCATCGATCCATTTTATGTCTGTGTATATATCTACATTTCTGATTATAAATCCCAACTTCCACCAACCATGCCATGCAATGATGGAAAAAATATATAATGCAATGAGAAATAATTACCAGTGTGGTTCTGCAATTGCTGAGAAGCTGACTTGACAATGGGTTCAAAATTGGAGACCCGACTGGTGACTCATTTAGATTTGAATCCCCAACTAGTCCCTGACCTGAAGGTCCATCCCCTGACCCTTTCGGATTTGGATCCCCAACCAGTCCCGCATCTGAAAGCCCAACTCCCGAGTCTTTCAGATTTGAATCCTCAACTACTCGTGGATGTGAAAGTCCAACTCCTGAATCTTTCAGATTTGAATCCCCAACTTGTCGTGCATCTGAAAGCCCAACTCCTAAGTCTTTCAGATTTGAATCCTCAACTACTTGTGGATGTGAAAGTCCAACTCCTGAATCTTTCAGAATTGAATCCCCAACTTGTCGTGCATCTGAAAGCCCAACTCCTAACCCTTTCAGATTTGAATCCTCAACTAGTCTTGGATACAAAAGCCCAGCTCTTGAAACTTTAAGATTTGAATCTCCAACCGGTCGCGCATCTGAAAGCCCAACTCCCGACTCTTTCGGATTCGAATCCTCAACTACTCCCAGATGTGAAAGCCCAACTCCTGAATCTTTCAGATATGAATACCGAACTCTTCTCGCATATGAGAGCCCACCTCTCTCTTGGGTATACAAATTAGCTCTCCAGTCACAAGCATTAAACAGTTACAACACCAAGCAATACTACACGTTACATAATCCATTAAAACTACTTAGCTTACAAGCAGGCCGATGTCACGTGTCACTGGGAAGCAAACACGGCCAACTCCCAGGAGATCATCTACCTTTAGCTCCAGCAACCCATAATCAAGATCAACATTTTTCCTCAACGTTTTTCGCAACGCAATTGACATGATTGAACTGAAACATAAAAAAAATGCAATTCATATTCGTCACACTATCAATAACACCACACATTCACTACAAATGACACAGCCAACACACGACCGGTTATGCCCACATTCCAATACAAAGTCAGCATGTCGCTGTGTTATGTACAACCCAGCTAACAGTTTAGCCATAAACTATCCATGACATTCTGCTCTAGAACATATTTAAATAATGACTATGATCCATCGCCAACGCTATTAAAAAGGCTTCCTGTGTTCTCCCCATCCAAAATACAACACAAAAACTAGACTTTCTTAAGGATTGATAAAGAAGGATGCAAAACACGCTTAACAGATCGACTGTGTCTATTCTGGCTCCAAAACGAACCTTTCCTACAATGTGTTACCGACAGGTTAGTTAATCACAGCCGCTAATTGCAAAATCGATGCTGTAAAACGAGTGTGCAACAATTAAGATGGTCAATCTAGGTCAGAGAATAAATAGCAATTCATTACCATTAACAAAGTCTTTGACGATAATTAATGGGTACAAAGACCTCCAATTCATTTTTCGAAAGACAAGTCTTTTGAAACGAGTGTCTATTCTAAAGCTTCCATCTCTTTGTTGACATGGGAATAGTACTATTTAATAAAAACGTACTCTTAAGTTACGAAAAGAAAAAAGAAAAAAGAAAAAAACACTCTGAAGGATAGACACGTGAGGAGTTCGTCATGCCAACCCAAGACACCTCAAACAGAAGCCCAAATCACATTTTAGATTGGAGTTGGATCATCAAACACATGTACTTCTCAAACATCACGAACATCAATAATCTAGAAATACAAATACCTACGATGAACATTAACACTCTCACAACAGAATATATATAAATTTATAACACATAGTTCGCAAGAATCAGGATTTGTGGTTCATATATTCAACACTGGTTTCATGACTCGAAGATCCATAAATAACAATCGTACTGCGTCCAGGTTCAAAAATTATATCTTATTGTCTAATATGGTGCATCTATAGCATATAATAAAACGCATCAGCCAATTGCATTGTTCATTTTCATTATTATCAAATTCAGTAAAAGTAAGGACATTAATATTACATGATCAAGAACTAAAATTTATACATACATTTGTACTGCATAAAAAAAATTACATACAACAAACTATATATATAAAACAAGCGCCTTTCAAAAAGTTGCACAAGCCCAAAGATTATTAATAAGGGGACATTATAGTGCAAGTAGTATTAAACAAGGGAGATAGAGCAACAACCTGGGAACGTCTGGACGTTTGCCGGGGGACTACTCAATAGTCCTTGAAAATCAACAACCTGCATGGATAACTAATGTTAGTGGTAGTCTACATTGGGAAGTACATGCATTTCAAAAGACATAAAAGGAACCTACATGTTCATATATGAAATTGCAGTTTAACATCCAATATAAACTACCACTAACTAATTTATATCACCTAAATTATATATGTCAACTTGCCATAGTACCAGAGCTATACAAGAGTTGTCTATATCAACCACCTATTTTCGTATTATTGTTGTGCGCTGAAGGATAAACACCTCTATTCCGACTCGAAATCAATGCTATGGTTTGACTAACACGCAACTTAGACTCGAAATCAACGCTGTGGTCTGACTAACACGCAACTTAGACTCGAAATTAACGTTACGATACCTCCTCCCTGCACATGAAAAATAACTCGTGTGTTAACAGGCGATAACAATACGACTAACACTATATTTTACATTCAATGGATGCAATTGGATAACATGTCACTAACATGCAGTACCATTTGTCTATTCTCAAGCCTTGTTATTGACTAACTCCATCTCCTATGTTAAATTGCATCGCGTGTTAGCCTTTGGCTTTACCGCTGTTAGCTGCATCAAATCACAACTCGTACATGAACATTGGTCCGAGAGGTTGTGTCTCTTCTGGTTCTAAAATAGAAAAATCATACAAACTAACAACGTTGTGTTAGACAGAAGCAACCATCAAATGCAAAACCTACGATTAAAAACCTGCCACAAACATGGGGTGTTAGTCCCCCCATTTTGTTTTTTGCAGCCACAATAGAGGCGTCCCACTGTGAGAGTAACTTGAGTTTCGTGCTAGTGTTTTCTCTGACAAAAGTGCCAAGTTTTTGCAGCTCGCGGCCTCTTCTTCCTGCCAGGATGCCCTCCAAATGCGATTCCTTCATTCACAAGCTTTTAATGTGCATGTTATGCACAATAAACTGATAGTAACCAGGAAGCACGCCACAGCCATCCTCCGACATTTTCACATAATTTTGCATGGGCACCGAGGACTGAAACCGAGAACTCGACAGCAACTCCACATCACATACCATGGGGCGGAGCACCACGAGAAGATGGCATGGTATGCATGTCTTGGAAATATATGTCGATGCATGTTGTTGGTATGATACATCCACTGTCGAGCCACAATATAGATAGCCTCCCACATATATATGCATATATGTTTATTCTGCACTTTTCGAGTGTGATTAGGTGCTTCCAACTTGTGTCAGACATGTCTATTCTGGCTTCAAAATGAGATTGTAACAACGATATGAATCGACATACATGTTTTGGCTCCAAAAAGGACATATCATACCAATGACATGCATCAACATACATGTCCGAGAATAAATATATATATGCAAATACAAGTGGCAGACACCTAATAGCCACATGAAAGACAAAGTGAGGTAAAATGTTTTGTTTTAAATTGAGCTTCTTTTACTTGGTCTTGACCTCGTTTACATGTTATGGTTTGCCTTTTGATGCAAACAGACTCCTCAAAATTAGGTTGTTGACTGGTTGATGCAACCATTCCTTGACTGTGTGTGACTTGCTCTTGTTTAGGAGTTGATCTGTTGTTTGTTTGATGATAGCAAACATGGCGCCTTTTTTATTTGCCTAACGTGGAAAAAGTAAGACTAATGCGCGAACAAAAACATTATTGTTCAAGGGCTCCTTGTTGAAGCAGCCTCCGTCTATTTTGGCTCATTGTTGAAGGGGGATTCATGGGACTATAGGTTTTCTTTTTTTTATCTAATGAGCACCCGAGAATAGTGGAAACAGACCATAATATTTTCATAGTTTCTTTTATCTATGTTTTATTCCGTTGTTTTCCTCTGTATTGTAGAGGACATGTTTGTGTGTGTGTGTGTGTGTGTGTGTGTATTGCTTCATATATATATATATATATACTAACACACACCAAACTGCAAACAAACAATGCAAACCCTGACGGTTTTCAACAAAATCCCAAAAATCAGCCGTCAACAATCAAACAAGAAACCTTGGTATCCTGACACGACCATGCTGCAAAATGATGCCTAATTTACACAGACAGAACACAAAATGACACAGGAAATTAAAAAGAACTTATTGAATGTCTTAGGGTTTCAAATTACCGCACCCGCCTAAGCCTCCACCCAAATCGTTGTCCTCTTCACACCCCCTGAGGGCACACTCACAACCACCTCTGCGATACAAAAATGATATAAAAATTTACAATTTCAAACAGAGGGTTGACGAAGGAATCATAAAACTATCTTTATCTGTTAGGGTTTGAATTTACCGATGCCGCCATAACCCTACACAACAATCTTCAATTGTACCACCCCCTGTACGCTTCGATACCTCCTCCCTGTACATGAAAAAAAACCCGCGTGTTAACAGGCGATAACAATACAACTAACAATATACCCAGACAACTTGGGTTATGCATGCGGTCGACTTTTCTCCTCCCCTTCGGAGCCACACATATTTTAAGAATGCATACCTATAACTACAATTGAAGTGCAACTCCTTCGCTCAGTGATTCAACCGAGCACATGAATTTACAGCCTGAATTTCCACGGTCGAATATTTTGTTTCGCCTCCACCACTGCGTTCTGCATGCAACTACCAGACGAAATATATTTTCAATTTTCACGAAATAGAGTTTTCATTCAAAATTTAAAAAAAAATGAATTGAAAACTGTGCCCATAACATGTGACCGCCGCCCGATGTTAGTCATGTTAGTCGACTCGTCGACGCAATAAAGCGGGTTAGCCAAAAAAAATTGCCACGTGGCAAAATCGAAATTGGCGGTCACTGAAAATGTAAAACGCTTGGCCGACGATCTGTTAACCGCCTCGCCCGATGTAACCGTCACATCGCAGTGACAACGGCTGGGAAAGTGTTAACCGCGAGCAACCTTTTCCGTCAAACGCAAAACGACAACATCATCCACGTCATCTCAGCCGCGAGGAATTCCATGTCATCTGTGGGTCCCAGGAACGTCACTCTCATGGACCTGCCGTACTTGAATGGTATGCCTTCGGCATCATATGAAAGCATGCCATTTTGGAGCCAGAATAGCTACAGCCGAAATCCATAACCTACATGATGGGGTGAGCAAATGAATGAATGAATCAAGGTTTTCTTGATCAAATAATTTACATTTTTGTCATTCTTTCTTCGTACATTTTAAATTTCAATATGACCTCAAAAATAAATATAATTGACCAATGCTTGAGGTCGATCATCCCAAATCATACCGGACTGAATGACAATCACTATGTCACCAATCACTGATGAGACATTTTGATGCTTCACCAATCACTAATGACCTCGTGGCTATGGCGGGCTTGAGAAAGTGACGTAAACTATAAAAAAATGGAGCATATGCACTGAGGTTCTTATCCTCGGAAGTAACCCATATCATAGGCTACAGCAGCATGCTTTAGCTGTATCTACCTCTGTAAATTCTGTACTTTAAAGAATGTCCCACATTTAATGAATGGCACTCCAAAACGAGACAAACTCTGCAGCGCTTTCTTTAACGCGTCATCATTCCACTTATTATTAAGTGTAATTTAATGTCACTTAAGGCCTTTAGGGCTCGGAAATCTTCAAGTTCATAGCTCATCTTTAGCTGCCATAAATGTAGGCACTGTCACTAATTAATGGCAATGAAATGATTGCAATTGACCAGGAAAAACATACAGCACTGATTAAAATTGATGGGTAGTCGTATTTAATTCAGGGTGGGAAGAAATTTGGTTTTTAATGAGAACACGTCACAGGTATACCTTGTCGTCAATTCAGAATACGCAATTCCGGATGAAACGGCTCAAAATTCCCGACATGTAAGGTGCAGATTCATTCCAGATGGCTTGGAGGGCATGTGCATCGCCTCATGTAGTATGTTCGACAGGATTTTGATCCAGTTTACGCACTTCCTGTCCGTTTGAAGCATTATTGTGTCGTAATGCAAGGTGACGTTACCATTGCAATGGCATCTGATGTGGTTGATATAGTTGCGTAAATAGTTTGCTGGATTACGATAGGACGGACAAGTGCCACGGTTTTTAAAATCTCCAATAATTTCGTGAATTTGTGGCGTCGAGGGCTTTTCAAATAGAGCTGAAATACGATGGCCAGACCAGGCCGATATGTCAGGATTTGCAGCCCTCTGTCTCCTCAGCCTGATCCCCCTCCTCCTCCTCCTTTAGAAGTATGTATTTTAGTGGGTTGTATTGTATGCTGATTTGTTTAAAGTTTTTTCTTTTTCTTTTTGGTGTGTGTTTACAGTAATAGTAACTTATTTGTGGGCTTTACAGCAGCCAAATTTTGTGGCCCAGATCGGCACCATACTCTTTCCTGTGATAGCAGCTGTAGAATGTGCGATTTTCACGCTCATCAATTGTTTTACTGCTAAATCTGACACTCGTTCTCTTCCTCGCGGTGTTGCTGCTTCGCTCGCATCCGAGACTATCTGTAAGTTTAATTCTCTATCTCACGGTATTTTCAAAGCCACTAAGCCATCCATTACTACAAATATATATTTTATCTATAGCCGGCCCACGCTTATAAATTGCCCCGGGAAATCTCCACAGGGGAAAAGTGTTCAGGCAAGGGCGGATATATTGATATCATGAGTTATTTTTAACGGACAAAATATTGGATTTTTGTTTATTGCTGGAAAATTATATGTATGTTTGTATTCAAAGCCACTAAGCCATCCATTACTACATTACTAAGCCACAGTATTCTCTATCTCACAGTATTTTCAAAGCTACTAAGCCATCCATTACTTCAAATATATTTTTTATCTATAGCCGGCCCACGCTTATAAATTGCCCGGGGAAATCTCCACAGGGGAATAAGTGTTAAGGCAAGGGCGGATATATTGATATCATGAGTTATTTTTAACGGACAAAATATTGGATTTTTGTTTATTGCCGGAAAATATATTTATGTTTGTATCCTGTAAATGTCGAAGACGATGGTAATGGGGACAGTTTGAAAAATAGTCAATCCAATGAGTTCATTATCCTTACAGCATAGAAATCGATATACCTCGGTGTTAAATGGATCGACCAGGCTTGATTTAGTACAGATCTTTGTATACGCTCTAAACCCAAAACATAAAAATGAAAAGAACAAAAGGTTTGCCAGACTCCACAAAGAGGTGTTAATGGGTACGCCAAGAGCTAAATAAATTAGCTATATCACTTTGTAGCCCATTAATGAATACGTGTATCTTGAAATGTTAAGGATGCTGGGCAAGGTTTCCACGCATCACCTAAACGCAATCTGTAATTTTATGCAAAATTTGCATCCTTAATGATTGGACCTCATGCTCCTGTAAACTGAACCGATTTGCATATAATCTAGCTTACTAGACTATATTTTTTGTATATTTTAAAGCTTAACAATTGTCACCTAGCCTTGTATCTGCCCAGTTGTAAATAATAAACAGATAAAAATCTCATAGGATTGGGTTCTACGGAGGGGCTAGCATGCCAGTTTTAAATCTACAAGTGTTCTCATGAAATACTATTTGTTGACAGGATGCAAGACCTGAAAATTTTCCAAGATACCAATATTGACATGATATTGGAGTAGTTGAAGATTGACTTGAAACTGAGAAGTTGAGTCCCATTAAACCATCAAATAATGATGTAGGAGTGCTACACAGCGAAATAAAGTTAGGGCCATTCTCTGTCATTAGTGATTATAGCTTTCAAAAACCTGTGCGCTAGTCATTAGGAGCAGACAAATTGCACAAAGGATTCATTGTGTTTACAAGGCCATGCACCTGTTAAGTACTTTAGAATTTGTCTTAATTAGAATTCACCTCAACCATTTGGCTATACAAGGTAGCTGGAAGGTCCGAGTTAACTAAAATATGTGGAGTGAGAAGATATCAACGTTAGTAACATGGTAAGGTTTATAGGTCATTTTTTGCTGGTTGGTCAACCTTTCACAAAAAAATCAATAATTAGATTCACCAGTCGACAAATTTTTAGAAAAGAACTGATAATATTCTGTATCAAATTTACAAACTTATAAGAATCTTCAAAATATACACTCCTTGGGTAAATCCTATTTCATACAATACATAGATTTTGAAAAAATAAGATTTGCCAACCTTCTCGATGCTTTTAAAACATTGTTCAAAATTCAATCCTTAAAATTTTTCTTGTTTATAATTACATTGTAAATTTAATTACTAATCTAATCTTTTCCTACTCTTTTAGAGCAATAGGTCCTCTTCTTTTGTTGCAAATGGGGAAATTTGTTCTCACAAGCATTCTAGAAGAACCACTTGGCCTATGTATGCAAGGTGCCTTTGGGATCAACCATGTAGGTAGTCACCGGCTTGATTAGTGATACGAATCCAAATATTGGTTGAGGTATCATAGGTGAAAATGTGAAAGTAGCCTTAGAATAAGTGCTGGAAACTTCCTCCTTCGTTGAAGATGGTTCAATATTAGCCTAGCTTGAGTTGGTTCAAGTTGATAAGATCAAGGATGTTGAATAGACCCAAATGAAATGCATTCAATATGAGAATCGTGCATGGCTGTTGTCTGATGGGATTTAGTTTTTGGTGTTGTTTGATGTGAAAATTTTGCTTTCTTAGGTGAAGGCTGATGCCATCAACATTCATGAAGAATGTTGCATTTTTCTTGAGTATCCTGGAGGCTTATCTATAAATTCTACGCAAATGAGAATCTTGGACAAATTCTACACAAATGAAAAAGTTTTATCTCACTCCTTTTGTCAATGAAAACTTATTGGAGATGAAATAGTAATCATAATCTCATAAATCTCTACTCAATAAACAGCCAGTTTGCAAATTTTAGCATTTTTAAGTAGTTATAACTATGTGTGCCTTGAATGTGTGATATCATGCTCCCAAGAGCTACAGCGTACTGATCCCTCTAACACATCATGCACACACAAAAAGTAGTAGATAGTTGTGTTCTAAAAAAGGAAAAAAATGGAAACTGGTTGTTGGTTAATCGTGACCATCTCATAAGGTGCCAAGAGCTGGAACTCATAACAAAGTTTAAAAGGTGAATACCCTGCAGAGATAAATGTAGCTCTATTTTAGCTATTCTGCAGAATATGTAGGCAATTGCCACATTATTAAATTTGCTGATGATGGATCCAGAGAGGATGGACAAGGTTTTGATCGACAATCTCATTCTGCCCATAATATATAGATGAAATGAAGTGGAGAAGCACAACTAACAATCAAGTAATTTCCACAACAATTTCAAAATCAACTCAGGCATTGTGAATCATGAAAAATAATGACAATGATTAACAGCTTGGAAGGCTTCAAACAAGCTTTAAAGAAAAGCTAGACTTCCGAGCATCAACTGAGTTTGGTACAAGGTGTGAAAGTGGCCACCTTAGAGAGTTGAAAAACAGTGCGACAGTAAGGCTAACCCTGAGTATTGGGAAGACCACAAATGAAGTGAACAGAAATGAACTCCACGGTCATGAAATTAGAAGGTTTAGATTGACCACAAAGAGAGAACTTATAAGTGAACTCTTCATCTTGCTTCCTCATATAAGGCTGATGTAAATAGCGCGGAAAATGTTATAAGGTATTTTGCACATTAAAATGTCCATCAGAGGAGGATAAATGATATATTATATAAAGTATCACACAAATATCATAGAAGGAAACCATTGAAAAAATGCACATTGTAAATACTTAAAGAATTCAATGATGAGCCTTATTTAGCAGATGTTGGAGAGCAAGGATTACTGGAATGTAAATTTGAATGGGATTACACAACGACCTGCCACTCAAATTGTAACTTAAGAAAAGATCTAGCCCAGAGTTGTATGTATCTATGTAACTAAAACCAACTGTCAAACAAAAGCATAGATCAATGGAGTCAAAGACTTCTCATTCAACATAGGCCGATCCGAATTCAGTTAGAAATTTGGTTAACAATACCTGGTGAGAAACCAGCAGTATTATGAAAACACAGAATTGAAAATTTGGCAAACTCATTAGAGAGATGTATGCCTCCAAAAACTGTCTTTATTCACTATAAAATCAACATTTATATATTTTCAAAGAACATGAAAGGTCACCACATCCTTGGAAGTCAAAATGGACAGTTGGATGGGGATAAATTAACTAACAAAACTAAAATTAAAAAAAAGAACTTTGATTTTGGTACCCCAACTTGGCGAGGTCATAACTCCTAGCCCGTTTTTTGAAATTTGAACTTCTTGGAATTGTTGGAAAGATCTTAAAGAGAATTAGTTTGAGTTATTTGCTACGTAACCCGGGGACGTTTCGGGGACTTGGGGACGGCCAGGGGATGTTTCCCCCGGTCCCCAAATTGCTAGAATTTGGAGGGGACGTCCTAGAAACGGGGGGATGTTTGCCCTAGCTGTGGGGGACGTCCGTACATCCCGGGAACGGCCGGGGACGGCTGGAATGTACCCAATCCATCCCGGGGATGGCCAAACGTTCCCCACAGCTAGGGCTACTAAAAAATATTAAAAATATAAAAAAAGTCATATTTTCAATTTTCTTTTTGAATTTTCTAACATGCCCCCCCTAAATCGTTCCAATTATAAAAAAAATAAAAGGCAACAATTTCAAATTAATAAATTATTAATTTATTATTATTATAATTTAAGTTAATGTTAATATATTATATAATGAATTAATAATATGAATATCAAATTATTAATATAATAATATTAAATATAAGCTAATGTCAAAACTTAAATTATTAATTTAAATTGTTATTATTTACAATAAATTATAAATATTAAATGTTAATGTTCTAAAATTTTAATATCTATGTTTCATATCAAACATATAAAATTAATAAATAATAAATTATAATTTATAAATTATAAATAGAAAATAATAAAATATTAATTCATAACTTCATAAGTTATACCATATGGCAGTGGCAGAGACTCAAAGGACTCTGATTTTGATGCAATGTTAGGAGATGAAGTTTAGGGGCAGCATTATACTTTGCTTTTTTGTATTTAGTTTTACTTAGTACTATTTTGATTTTTCATATCGTAATTGACAATGAAACTATATGGCAGCAGTGTAGCATTTGGGCATTTTGACATTTTGTATGTTATTTCTTTAATATCTATTATGATACGCATATTGACAATGTGAATGAATTGAAATTATGAATTATGAATGCATAATTGCATATTGAGTATTGACAATGTTGTATGTTCAGAATTTACATTCTAAAATGTTTTCATAGTATCATACATATACTATATCCATGTTTTCATGTGAATATAATGTATATTGTTAGTTTTTAGTGATCAGATTAGTAGTAATTAACAGAAATAAGAATGCAAAGTAAAGTAAATATATAACACGATGATACCCTGGGAAAACCTCCCTCTTGGAGGTGAAAAACCCAACAACTAATATCTCAGATTATATTGAACCAATCTCAATGATAGATATACAACTTGGACAACAAGAACAACTTATCTTGTTATAGATGCCACAGTACACTGAAGGTTTTATCAATTCACTGTCTTAGCAAGGGTTTGCCTGCCCTTGAAGATGATTCGTCAACCTGGTATAATGTCCTCCACTTCTCAACAAGAATTCGCTATACTTGGATGATAATCCAAGTTAATTTGCTGTCCTAGATCGCTGATAATGTGCAGAACAAACTCGCTGATTGCAGCTAGGGAGATAACTCACTGAATGTGATCTCTAGATGAGATTCGTTGGCACCTATGATCAGATCGCTGACTTTGTGACTGAGTTTGCTAACTTCAGAATGTAGTTCGCTGATCTTTGGAGCAGAACAGATCACATTAAGGCAGATGATATTCACTTTAGTTATTTCACTTGTGACCTCAAGTCACTTCCTTTATATACATGCCCTTAACCCTTATGCCTAGGTCGGCTTTGGTGCCAAATTACAAATTCACAAGTTACATTATAGGGTCAGACCCATTTATAACCACAAGTTACATTCGCCATCATAGGGTCAGACCAATATCACAAGTTACATTGGTTAGGACCTGACCAATAACATTTTACAAGTTACATATTAATAGGTCCCGACCTATTGAATTTACAAGTTACACAATATCCCAAATAGGCCCATACACAATAAATTTTAAGGCCGAAGGCCACATTAAAATTTACCAAGCAAGGTCGGCCCAATCAAGGGATACGACCTAGATACATTTTCAACATATATGCATGCTTTATCCATGTTTTCATATGAACATTTAGAATTTTCTTATATATTTTAAATTTTCCCTATATTTTATATAGCCGTCCCCTTTGCTATCCCCCTGCCGTCCCCAAATTTGGCAAAAAAATTTGTCCCACCATCCCCTGCTGTCCCCGTCTCGAAGACTCGGGGTAACGTAGGTTATTTGGAATGCAGTGTACGGCAACAATTCCAAAAGACTGATGAAAGTCCTCGGGTCAAATTCTGCTCCCAAGGCCTCCAAAAACACGAATTACAGAAACATAGAAAATACCGAAAAAATTATATTTTTGATATTTTCCATAGCTGGTTGTGCAAATGCCACCCACTTTCTCCTGGATCAATAAAGGATCATAGGTTGTGCATCTAATATGAAAATTGCTGAAAACTCATGAAGGAAGGCAAGATGGTTAGCCATTCTATTAGTAAGACCATATCTTTATGCTTGACCATAAAATGAAATTGATTAATGCATGATTTTGATTTGAGATGCTGATTTTCCTGAATCTTAGATTGAGAGTTCAAAATTGAAGAAGCTGGTGATCAGTGATTTTCCTCGAGAAGATAGTTGCATTGATGTCTTAATAATGCTTACACTATAGTTATAGTTGAGGTTTGCTTGTGACCAGGCTTCTCCAATATAACAAAGATATAGAAGAACTTAAACTATTGTCTATCATGTATCTACTAGGACTTAGAACAAGTCTTATAGGAATACTTTTAGTTTTTGGTATTTGTGAAGGTGAGGCATGGGACCCACTCCCTTTGTATTAAACTTAAAATATAAACAGTAGTATCGGTGTTTCAGATTTATAACAGGGGAGCATAAAACCAAACTTTCCAGCTTGCTTGAAAATCAGGCCATTAAAAGAGAAACCTTAAAATAAAGACCAACTAAACATATATGAAAATTTTAAGCCATATTCGACACTAATCTTGTCCTCTTCCTTTAAATTTGCAGAGTTTTTGCCAAATGAGTAACCCTTTTTGTTGTGGGAGTGTAGAGTCATAATCTGCTGTGTCTTATCCTTTTTTGAAGAAGAGGCCTTCTTCATGACTGTTATCCATATATCTGCATTTTCATCTCCAAAGTCTTTGATAACATCTTTAGAAACTGTTGGTGTTGGAAATAAGCCACACCCGGACCGACGATGGACTGGTCCAAGAGGGGCCAGTATCTCAGTGGTAGAGCACTCCAGCAGCGTATGGAAGGTCCTAGGTTCGAGTCCTAGCTGGTCCATGTCTCAGCATGATATCCAGCAAACTTTTCAAAGGAGAAGATTCAATTGTCTTGGAGGGAGAAAGAGTAGAGACATTTCTAATAAAGGTTTTGGGAGAAACTCCCTCAACCTCTAATGGTGAGGAAGAATTGGAAGGTGAATTTGGGATTTGAAGAGGATTTAAGATCTGAAGCAACATGCATATCAAGATCATTGAGGTTATCCGGATAGATATGTTGATGACTTGGAACAATCCCCCATTCCATCATGTGGTCTGCTTCAAAGAATATATCCTATTTGGTGTTGTGACAGCTTGTTGGTGTTGAAAATAAGCCACACCTGGACTGACAATAGACTGGTCCAAGAGGGGCCAGTAGCTCAGTGGTAGAGCACTCCAGCAGCGTATGGAAGGTCCTAGGTTCGTGTCCTAGCTGGTCCATGTCTCAACATGGTATCAGAGCTAGGTCGAGGCTAGGAGCCCCAAGCATACGAGAGGTGTGGCTTAAGGGGGGGTGTTGGTGTTGAAAATAAGCCACACCCGGACCGACAATGGACTGGTCCAAGAGGGGCCAGTAGCTCAGTGGTAGAGCACTCCAGTAGCGTATGGAAGGTCCTAGGTTCGTGTCCTAGCTGGTGCATGTCTCAACATGGTATCAGAGCCAAGTCCAGGATAGGAGCCCCAAGCACATGAGAGGTGTGGCTTAAGGGGGGGTGTTGGTGTTGAAAATAAGCCACACCCAGACCGACAATGGACTGGTCCAAGAGGGGCCAGTAGCTCAGTGGTAGAGCACTCCAGCAGCGTATGGAAGGTCCTAGGTTTGTGTCCTAGCTGGTCCATGTCTCAACACAACTCAAGGGCAAGCATTTGCCAAATGGCTTGTGGTGTGAAAATGTAAATTGAGAATGAAGTTGAGATTTTTCTAGAATTGAAATGAATTTCCAAATGGAGTTTCCAATGGTGGATGGGCAAGATGAACTCCAAAATTGTAATGGTAGAATAGGTAATCAGACTAGATAGGCAATGATGAGAAAGTTTATGAGAGAATTGAACTTATGGTGCCATGGCTTAATGTATAAGTGTTCTTTGTTTTGTGACCCCAACCCCCCAATCCTTGTCCTTAGTTAATCCGCAAATAACAAGGAAGAATCTTTTTCCACTTGGCCAATGGAAATGTTGTCCTCTAGGAAGAACATCCAGTATTTCAAAATTCACTCATTAAGCTTAACTACTCCAAAAATTGTGGAATCGGTATATTAGGATATGTTCCAGATGTTCCTTTTTAGCCTTTAAGACCTTATCCTTAAATTCCTTGATAGTGATATTTGATGCTTGAACTCTTGCATTAGAATATTCCAAATTGGAAGTTACGAGTTTAGATTGAAATTTTGAGGGTGGAAAAGTAGGGTTTTCCTCTGCAGAAGACACGGCAAAATATGCTTTCAGTGAAGACCCAGATTTGTCAACTTGGAGTGCTTCTCAAGTGTTGGTGCCAAGTGGAGGTCAAGAGGAGACAATTGTGGAGACATTGAAGAAGAATGACGAGTGTCATTGTGTGAAGATAAAACCAATGGATTTGCTTGGGGCTAATTGCTAAATTTGGCTTCAACACAACCTTCATCACTGTCGTGTTGTTGAAGAATAGGAGAGGAAGAAGATGTCACCCTTGAGACAGACACTCCACTATTGCCATATAATTCTTGATTCCTAGTATTGCAGAGTGCAGCTAAAAAAGATTTGTGGGAGGTGGATGGAGGATTTGGAGCTACCAAGGTGTTGTGATGATCTTGGATGGAAGAGGTGGAAGCAGTAGGAGACTATTTGGCAGCAACTAGAGGCATTGCATGAGCATTGGCCACAAACATTTAATATTATTAAAAATAATTACTAGTAGCATGCCAACCAGAAATACTTATATTATATATTCCTGTGTTATTTCTTTTATAAAAGATACATATATAACTTCAAAGCATGCCATTAGACAATAATAATAAACAGTGGATGATGCTTTCCTCAATTTGAGATTTTTATGTCTCTCAGAAGAGAAATCTAAGCAGAACAACTGGAAAACAATAGTAGAATAGATCAAGTGGGTTGAAGCATTTTGTTTCACAGTTTTCTTAGGCTGCTCCAAATATTGAGGTTTTAACTTGAACAAAATTCTTTCCAGAAGAATAAATAGGAAAAGGCTGTCTATTGTTCTAAGTTCTAACTCACTTGAACAAAATGCTTTCTAAAAGAATAAAAGGTAACTCTGAGCAAATTCAGTGATAATTTTTTCTCTGGATGACTTATCTGAATATAGTGAGCAAATTCAGGGAGTCTAATGGTTTCCCCTTGTCATCAATTATTGCTCAAAGCATTCCAGAGCGAGTTCACCGACACAGACCTTTAAAATATGTATATGCAAATAAACTCTTCCCTACTATCATTGCATCAAGATTCAAGAATCATACAAAATGTGCAATGGAATCTACTGAGATGATGCTCCAATTGATATGAACTTGGGAACCTGGTAGCATTCAAGGAGTCTAATGGTTTTCTCCCCTGATCTAAAGTGCCCCGGGTATACTTTAGTCAATTTATCAATATATATTTTTGAAATTTCTCTATGCATATGAATGCTTCCTTACTGCTGGTGCATTAAAAATATGCTTAATATGCGATGGAACATATTGAAACCACACTTGAAGTGATGGGAACTCAAGATACGAATACTAGAAAGTGGAAATGTAAACAACATTATGAATGAAAAAAGAAGAAATAAGACTACACTAAAGATACAAGAATGCCACCATAATTGCCCTGGAAAAACCCATGATTGGAAAAACATTAGAAATGAAAAAGGCAGTGCCTTTGTTTTTGTTGATTGCCAAACAATATACAGAGATTACAAACAGTGGTTCACTAAAAGTCTAAAAGACTAAAGGAACCCTGACAACACTGAAAGACCAGTTTTATTCATAAACCTTGTAGAGTGTGTATGTTTTGAAGATGAACTGTCATTCTAACTGCAGAAATGTAATTTCAGCAACACATACTCCTGGATGGGATGCTCTTCTATTTTGATGTCATATCCCTGCCTGAGATTAGGGCTTGTCATGCCCCCCACCATAAGAGAAGAGAACACAGCAAACAACTAGCAAATTGCAGCTTAAATAATCAAACCCAGGCGACTAATTAATGCAAGGCCGACCCAAAATAAGTAATAAATATTGGCCATAATTATTTAAGGAAGGCTGACCAGATTAAGAGCAGTGACTTCTTTAAGGAGGGATGACCTGATTAAAGAGAGATCAACCGCTACTTAAGAAATAATTATATTTTTAGAGGGTCGACTTAGTCAAGAGTTATTAAGACAACACTTAAATCATGAAGGGATGCGCCCCTGGCAAAGGTAATGGTTGCTGTGAAAGGTATGTCTCCCACCGAATAAGAGATATAAAAGGAGGAGCAATTCATCAAGCAAGGTAGGGAATAAAATGAGAAAGAAGATATCAGAAAATAAGGAAATTAAGAGCAGAACCTAGAGCAGAACCTAATCTAATATTACCAGCCTTAAATTAGTAAGTTTATGTATGGAATCAGATCAGATTTCATTTATATACATAATCTGCATACAGGGAAAGCAGCCTTTGATCTAAGTAAGTATTTGCTATGAAAGTGTAGTCATATCTATTGTCTATTATATCTCTTATGAATATTGGATTTATTTTATCTATTTAAATTATCAAATCCATCTAAATTCTTAGAGTTAATAAACTAATCAATTTATCTTCCTACAAGCAATCATACATGAGGTTGGTAAGGAAACATGTTAGGGAGAGGCAGCAGACCGGTTCCCACAATGTAAGTGCACCACCCCAATTTGGATGGACTGCAGGTCCTGCCACGTGGGCCAAGGGTTCAAATTGTCTTGGTTGGATGGTTTGCGCCCTTGGGCTTAGTTGTGGCAAACAGTTTCTGGCTGCCCTATCATGCGTTCCCCTCCAATCCCTAGTATGGTTGATTGTTGGAGTGAAACTATAGAATAGATCCAAATAGGTGATACTAATCATCATTTCATTAAATTTTAATCATTTATTTTCTTTTAGTTCAATAGCTATTGTATGATTTAGTTATAGAATGCTGTTTGTAAATAAATTGTACTGTTGGAATTGTTTCTTTTTAGCGAAAATCAGGTATACCCAAATAGGGGACATTACATTTGATTAATTGGAAAACCTGTGAATATGTCCCAATGACTTCATTCTCTAACTCTATAAATTCTAGCATGTCCTTGAAGGTCCTGTTGTGCGTTGCACACGCTCCCTGTTGCCGACAGGGTCCCCCTTCCTTTTTTGGGCCTTTCTGTCTTCGCCTTGTTGAGTTCCGTGCAGAGTGTCTCGCGGCCTTTCAAGCGAGCTTGCGATCAGTCAATGAGATGATGATGTTGAGCGGAGGAGCTTATGAATCCGCGTGGTTAAGTCGAACCCTCAGGCACGAATCCCGAGAGATTGTTCAAGCTTGTGAAATCACCTCAAAAGGGCGTGGGATGATAGAACTGGTGAAGTCTGCCAAGTAAAAGGACAGTGCATCTGAAGGTCACATGAGGACCCAAAGACGCCAATTTTCGCATAAGAATAATGGGAGAGATTGCATGATGTTTTAAAGGTTTGCAGGACTTGTATGAATGTTGATTTTCGCCATTCGGAAGGTAAAGGAGGGGCGAAAGCCTCAAAACTCACCCAAGTGCCGAAGCTTGCGCCTTTCAGCCAAAAGGTCCGAAAAGTTAAAAATTGGCAAAAGGGCCAAAAGGGCCGAAATTCGGACCCTTTAAGTGAATGTTAGAAAGTTAAAAATTGGCAAAAGGGCCAAAATTCGAACCCTTTAAGTGAAATGTTAGAAAGTTTAAAAAATTGGCAAAAGGGCCAAAAGGGCCGAAATTCGGACCCTTTAAGTGAAATGTTAGAAAGTTAAAAGTTGACAAAATGGCCAAAAGGGCCGAAATTCGGACCTTTAAGCCGAAATGTCAAAAAGAAGAAAGTTCGCAAATAACTAAAAAGGTTCGAAAATATTGAAAAGTTGACAAAGTGTCATAAAATGCCGAAAATCACGATCCAAGCGATAGGTGAGTATTTCGAAAGGTTTAAAAAATTATCCCAAGGCACCGATTTCGCATAAAGACGTAAACACGTGAGAAATGAAATTGATGAATTGCCCCAGTCTGCCAAAGTTCGGATGAAGTTTCAGAATCGCGAAATATGGAACCACGCGAAAATTGGCAAAAACTCTCATAGCGCCGAAAATCGCGATTTGGGGTAAATATGAAAGAAAGTTTAAAGTTTTAAATGGTTTTCACAACTCTCCAATTCACCGAAATTTGCCATCCAAGCTTGAGGAAGAACCGCAAAGTTTGAAGTTCGCAAACCCTTCCCCCCATTTTCCGAAATTCGCCCATAGCGTCGTGAGTGTTGAAGCGTAAGGTCTGAATAGCTCTTCGAAAATCAGGATTGCGATTTCTTAAATGTTGCGGCCCCTTTTTAGAATCGCGTTTCAACTAGGTCACCCAGGTTAAACTTGCAAATCGCCCAAGGTAAATTGCTAAGTCTGTGTAAAAATTGCAAATTCTTTTCAAACCATAGGTGCAAAAATTTGGATTAAAAGTTAACCGTTGAAATTCAAAATTGTAGAACTCCCCCATTCAAATTTGCAAATCGTGCAATTTCTCGCCATTCATTTTCACTAGGTAAGTGTGCTTTACCTCTCTCAATCGTCTGAAATATTTACAAATTGGATGGATGTCTGTGCAAAAAATTGATTAAAATGCTTAAGTCTTGAAAATCGCATCTTTTTTCCTTTTATAAATGTTATGCAAAGCAATTGAAAACTGAGTCTTAGAATTAACCATCCATTTTGAAATAAATGCCTAAGTGTGCAATTGAAAAGCTTCGTAAATATTCATGTCTAAATCAATCAAGCTTTTAGCTAACAATATCATGCTATTCTTTCAATTCGATTTTTGAATTGATCTTGGTATGCTGGTATATCCTGTATCTAACCCGCTTTACTTCCTTTTTATCGCCTCGTAATCTGCATCCGACTGTGCAGGATAAATGTCTAAATCGGCGGTAGAATCATCAAAGACGCTTGCTACAACCGAGACATCACGAGCATCCAAATCAGATATCCCTCGCAGAGTCGAAAGGATGAAATACCAGTATCAAAGAGGGGGACTGAGGGAGTCAAAAGTTCAGTGTGTCTGGGACAATGTCGGTGATACTGACCTAGGCCATATCGATATCCAAGATTTCAGAAGCCGAGTCTTCTCCCCTGATGCCTATGGTAGGCCTAGGCAGATGATGGAAAGTGGCATCGCCCAAGCAGTGAGATTTCCCCCAGCAGTGCAAAACTATGAGTTAGTAGTGGAGGCCGCTCGACATTACCAACCAGGTTCTAGATTGGTGCTCCTTGAGGACATGGTCCTCGCTAACTTCACTCCTGAGGCCATTGGTGACGCATTTGATATTCCCTTCCCAAACAATCCCACAACCACGACTATAGATGAAGCGCAAGGGGCCTATGATATGAATCCTGCCAGATGCAGAACACTGATTAGTGAAGAGTGGTACAGGGAGAGAAGACCTCCAAGCGTCCGAATTGGGAAAAAGACCCCAAGAAGTGACTTTCACAATGAGCATGGGGACATGGTCACACTGCTCAGCTGGGTTATGGGACTCCCCAAATCCAACTACTTTGAAGAATGGATGTTTTACTTCACAGAACTGGTCTTCGCTGGGAAGTCCAAGTTTGACTGGGCCCAGATCATAAGCGACAATATCCACACCCAGTTGATCGAACTTGAGGCAAAGAAGTACTTCACTATGACATCCTATTTAGTCTACATGTTCGCCAAGAACCAGCCGCTGCCAGGTTTAATAATGAAAGGTCAAATCGGGAATGGACCTGATCAAGTAAAAGTATACGATTGTTACCCACACTATCAGGATATAGCTCAAAAGGAAAAGAGCAGCCCGGCCTATGCAGTTGGCCAGTATGAGTGCGTCAATGATGCCTTCACAATGCGCTTGGTCAGGCTTATGCAGGGAGGATTACACATAAGGCTCTCGAAGCAAGCTACTATTCTAGTATAGAGATACAGAGCCTGGTTCATCCAGTTCCCAAGGTTCTCCTATATCTGGATAGCTGGCTTTGATGGTGCCCCTCTCTGGCTTCCACGGTACCCAACCGACAAGATAGTTCTTATGGAGGTTGCAAGGCAGTCACGTCCGGCCGGTAGCTTACTCAGAGACAGCAAGCAAGCTGGATTCGCATTCCCCATGATTATAGGCAACCAGGATGCCCATCTGAAGACCCCCTCCCAGGCAGAGGAATCCTTTGCAGAGCTGGCCTCCTATGGCCTACAGGAGCATTTTCCAAGGAAATGCTTCGATCATGACAATCTGGCAAAGAGAGCCTATGGCAGGCGGTATGGAGCAAAAGAATCAGTTGAAGATTCTTGGAAAAACTGCTCTGATGACTATGAGGTCCGGAGGCATGAATATTCGAGGCTGAGTGTGCAGCAAATGCGACTATGAATATCGTCGAGTTCCAGATCAACTCACAGATTCAGGAAATTGCCTGCAGGTCCGGGAATTTGAGGCAGTAAGGCATCTTTTGCAAGGCGTTGATTGGACACAAGACCCGATCACTGATTTTGAGGCGGTCATGGCAGCCCCAGGAAGATATACAGACCAATGGTTGCATCAGCAGATTGAGCAACTAATTCATGAAGGAGTCCAGTTCACCTACCACTTAATGGGTAACCTTGATTCTTAGTCCTCCGGAGATGAGGGAACTTCCAGTGCACCTAGGGAAGAAATTGAAAAGCCTGAGAAAAGGAAGAAGGCTAAAGCCAGCAGAGGAACTCGGACATCCAAGAGAACAAGAAGGGAGAAGATTCCCATTAGGAGACCAGAGGTCACTTCATCGTCAAAGGACCCCAGTTCGTCCGACGATGTAGTAGAATTGGATTATATACCTGCTCCTCCTTCCCGGAGTGACATCGATGCATTTGGAGCTGATGATCCTCCCGCACCCAACATGCTAGACGCCGAGCTAAGAGTCATTGAATCAGCCGAGCCGGGTAACCAAATTGAGGAAGGAGAGATTCCATCCATTCAGGGCATCAAAGTACATGAACCCACCCAACAGAGTCGCCATGAACTGCTGCTCCATAACACTACCAAAGATGACTCTACCGTTGAAGGAGAGCAAAAGACAGAGGAGATCCGCGAGCTCGAAAAGACTGAAGAGCTACCATCACACGAAGGCACCGGACAATTGTTCAGTGAAGTGGGAGAAAAATCTGCTGCAAGCAAAGAGCTTGACACCTCCTCCACTCCTCCCGTAATTGAGCAGCTGCAAATTTGTGATGAGACGGCTGAAAACATCAAAGATTAGAGTGAAAATTTAACCATAGCATCAGCCCACACTGTACCTCATAAATGGTTGATTGCTCGAGCCCAGTGCAAGGCTGCCACAAAGCCACCCATTGATTTGGAGGACATCTTCTCACGTATAGATCAAGCTAAAGCCAAGGGGAAGAAAAAGCCCAAGGCATATTCCAGAATAATCAAAGATGAGCAAAGGAACCGTACTCTTCATATCGCCACCCCGCCTGTGGACAAGCCAACAGATCAGATCACACTGGCAAATTATAGCATCACAACCGTCCCCATCGGACGAGCCACTAAGGAACAGGAAAAGGAGGAATTCAAGGATTTAGTACAGAACATGCTCAGGCAACTTGAAAAGATAACAACTGAAAAGGACATGTATCGAGCTCGTGTCGAGCAGGCCGAGGGATACATCGATCAACTCCTGAGACCATTGCACAATGCTTCCGAATCCCACATTCCCCTGACGGCCTTGGCACAAAGGACCACAACGGAGTTTGAAGGAGTACGGGATACTGCAAGGGCCGTCAGAGAATGGATACAAGGCATCAAAGGGAGGGGAGAACGAATCCTTGAAGAAGTAAAAGAGATGGCCCACCATTGAGAGACCACCCTGGTCAGGCTATTAGAGGTAAAGAGGGAATCCCTTAGAATGCATGAAGTGGCTGCCACTACTCTTCCCCTCATGAGAGCTCTCTTCTGGACCCATGCACAGATTCCTACATTGTCCACCATCCTAGATCCTTATAACATCAACACTCTTTTAAGGAATGGTACTGGACTATCACCATGAAGAATGACACAAGAGAAATCATTGATAAAGAACACGTTGCATGCGAGACAATTTTGAAAACCATGCAAGAAATCGGCAAAACGATCCTCCGATCAATGGTCTCGAGATGGCAAAATGACCTGTCCGATGAAGTGATACAGCCGGACTGGGAGGAAAGACTAGGGACGGATAGGATCACCTATTCCGCTAAGGACCTGAGTTTTGCTGGTCAATTCCGTTCAAACATGTTGTGCTTCGAGCGTAATCGTTCTAGCTGGAAGGATGGTTTGAAGCACGTAGACCAATACCTTGAAGGCATGCAGTATAAAATTCGTCATCCTCCTATGCCTCCATTCAGTTTGCTATTCCAATTGTGCCTTAGGTTCCAGGAATATGTTTGTGAGGAACGTACAGCAGGTCGGGACCTTTGGCAAGAATATTTGCACGATGAGGATGAATTCCTGGAAAAGGGATGTGAAGCTAAAAAAGAAAAAGTGCTCTCCTAAAGTGCTTTTTTCCTTTTAAATCTTGAAAAGTGCACTTTTTGGCCAAAGGGTCATGTTTGACTTCCAAGTCAACTAAATGTAAAACTTTATGTGTATGCACCTTTTTGGATTATTTTGGATAAGTTTTAATTATCCTTTTTTGGGTAGTTATTGATCCTTTTGGGGTAGTTGTTGATATTTACCCTCCATTTATGGGTATGGGTTCTCTTTTTAAGGATGAATCTGGGCCATTTGTTTAGATTAGATCTTGGCCATTCATCCATTTTTGAAGCCTATTTAAGGGATTGGTTTTCCCTCATTTTGTAAGAAGTTCATAGATTGTTGCTGAAGCTGTGGCGAAATTTATAGGATTTAATGCAAAGTTAAGACTGTTTCAAGTTTCCTTGTGAGTGCATTGTCTCCTTCTTCATTAATTTAGAATTTTCAGTTATGTTCCTTTCCTTTATATAGCATTTTCTAAGTAAACATCTGATAGAATCCTCACTGTTCATACCATTAGGGAATGGCTGATTGTCTTTCCTTCTGCATGGTTAATCTGAACCTTTCATATGCTTAGTTCGGTTATTGAATGCTCACCGAATGAATGTCAAAGTTCTGATGTTGTATTTAATAGCATGAAAATTCAATTTTTCCTTGAAGATCGCACTAGATTGATGCAAGTATTGTGCTTAAATGGCTGGTAATGCTTAATCTAGTTATTTGGAGGTGTATGTCTGTTTACTGAATCTACTATCTTAGCTAAATAATTTATATTTTTTGTACCTCTCTCTCTCTCTATCCCTCTTTTTTCCATTTTTTTACCAAGAGAATCCACAGTCCTGCTAAAAATAGTATCAACCCAACTTAAACCATTCGATAAGCAAGACTATTAAAGATCTAGGGAACTCATCCAGCAATTGCCTATTTCACCGTAAGTCCCCTTGTGTTTCCAGCAAAAACACATCAAACCACTGAGTAATCCAGCAGTCAAGACCTGACGAACGAAACCTTGAGGTTGTCCCCTTTGATCAAACATAAGAAATAGCATTAGGGATTTCCTTATCTCAAGAGAGGATACAATACTCAGTGAGTTCATTCTATTCTGTGTTGGCCGTATGGAGTTTGCAGCAATGCGATTTCAGACACGTCAATAGGTCCCTTGTTGCCCTAGTATATATTGGCACTTTATGTCTGGTTTTATAGGATTCTAGATTCTGGCTCTGTTTACTTGCTTTTTGCCATGTGTTTGGATGCGTTGTTGATGTTTTAAGTTGAGATGCAATGTCTTTGGAGGTCCAAGGTATATGACAAAACTTTTTTTCAGTTAATTAGGTCCATTTTGAAGCTTCTCCCTTGCAGAGACAATTTTGATTCAGTTTATGGCTTTGGAGTCTTTGCTATCAAATGGGTGTTGAACTGTAACATAAATGCAATGGTGGCTGTTAAATTCAGTTCATTGCAAAAAATATTGAATTTAGCTGAATTGAAAAATGTTCTAACTTCTATCAAATACATATCTTAATGCCATTTTTGCATATTGAGACCAATCTATCAGGGTATATAGACAGTAGGAGCTTGAAAGAATTACAAGCTTTGACGAGTTAAACTACAAATTCCCTTAGCTATGAGTTTTTAAATATTCATTTATATGAAATAACATAAATACAAATTATATATGATTATTTCTTTCTTTGAAATATTAGTGTGTTCAAATACCATAACTTTACAAATACTGTATGAAGATTTCTTTAATTTCATATTTTGAATGAGAGATCAATTATAAGAAAAAGAACCTTGACAGAGAAGTTACTGGCTTTTGTTTATGATATAAATACTGCACACTACAGTTACATGATCTTTCCATTAATCTAGATCCCAGGTATTTAATCATAGCTTTCTTGCTTGCATATATAATCGTAAGTATCAAACTACTGTAGAAGGACATGCAAGAAATTATTATCACAATAACATCTCATCTCTTCATGGGTGATATATGCTTAATTTCTAATCCATCATATTCTATCAATTTGTGCAAGGTAGTCAGCATAAATGAAGTTGAGGCCCTATATGAATTATTTAAGAAACTGAGTAGCTCTGTAATTGATGATGGCTTAATACACAAGGTATAATTCTCTTTCACATCTTTCTTGTGTATAATTGCATATATCAATTCTGGCTATACGTGGATCAGCCCATTTTTAAATAATGCTTCTCAGTTTAGACTAATTTTTGATAAAGTATGGAAGAATTGTTTTGAATTATCCACAATTTATACTTATATGGCTTAAGAGAAATATTTGTTTTATAGATATTGGGAGAAGAGAATATTTTGGGTATTTTGTCTTTTATGAACATTTTCTTTGATTTATGTACTCCTTTTCTCCAGGAAGAATTCCATCTGGCACTGTTCAGAAGCACAAGCAGAGAGAACCTGTTCGCAGATAGAGTAAGTGCACAAGGACTAATTTCAGTCCAATTTTTTTGTTTCATTAAGAAGTGGAAGTAAGAAGGGACAGAAAAATAAGGAATTATATTGATATCAGCAAACAGCTAGAAAAATATAACTTCTCACAGGCCTTAAAAATAACAGTGAGGTAATGCATTAGGTGTCTGTAAAGTAAATTTTACATCTTATCATGCATAAAATTCCATTCACCTTTGAGGTAAAGCTGTTAAGATTGCAAGTTGTCAGAACTCAGAATAAATATGGTTGGAAGCTCTTATATGTTATCCCTCTTTTTACAGGATTTGGCTTCTGTGCAAAAATCTCGAATCTCATCTATAAGATTTTCTACAATCTCAGATGTGGGTGGGCATGTGATCATTATTGAATTCAGATTTCTAGGAGAATGCTTTGTTGAAGGTTGCAAGATGGATATCTGATGTAAAACACAAACAACTTCAAACCAAATGATGTTAAAAAATGCAATTAGAATGAAAGCTTCTTATTTAACATAATTAATAATCACAACAGCAACTTTAGTCATGAGAATGTAGGATGGCTACATTTTTTAACCTGCTTCCCTAACACCATAATTTGTGAACATTCCTTCTGAAAGCTGTGGAAACAATTCTGTAGTCACAATGTTTGTGTTAAAGGATTCTCAAAGATCTTGAATGGTCTTTTCTGTTGTTGAAATGAACAAACAGGAGTGATGAAATTAAAAGTAAAAAAAGGAACTGTACCTTGTTTAGAATAATTATTATAGTCTTTCAGATCTAAATGTGCATACAATAATCTATATCCTGAAGAGATTTATGTATGAGCTCTTTATGCACATGCATCCGTGAATGTGCATTAAAATCTCATTCACTGACACAAGGAACGTTTGGAATAAA
Organism: Cryptomeria japonica; assembly: GCF_030272615.1. Classification (NCBI taxonomy): domain Eukaryota; kingdom Viridiplantae; phylum Streptophyta; class Pinopsida; order Cupressales; family Cupressaceae; genus Cryptomeria; species Cryptomeria japonica. Next base: position 140,784,586 of record NC_081405.1, on the reverse strand, counting down.
GAGTGCTTGTCTGAGAATGCATTGAAGGACTCATATGTTTCCTGTTTTTATGATAGTCACAATAGTTATTACAGAAAGCATACACAACATTTATCATCGTTAAATTCTATTGATTGAACATTCTCAACTGCTTTCCTGATTCAAAAATGTTTTTGGTGACTGGATACTTTTTAAACGTACTTCAGGCTTCAGCAGCATCCAAGTTAAGTAGGCAGTGTGCTTAAATGCAAAGATCTCAATATACTTGATGGTTTGGATAAACTGTACTGTTCAAGGTCCAATATGTTAAGATATCTCAGGCATAAAGCTGTATACAATGTGTTTTATAAAAAGGCTAATGGAGAGATTGTCCTTGAATATATGTAATTAAACATTTGTACCATTTGCCTCTATAATTATATTAGAAAGCTCAAAATAACCACCTCTTCAAGAATATGTTTAGTTGATGACCTCTACCATTCAAACTTGTTAGAACTTTCCTCTTCCATATCAAAGCAACAAATTTCCTGCAATATTTATGCATCATTGCCATCCCAAATATGTGTATTTATTAATAATTGCATATTGTATTGTATTCTTTAGCTCCTAGATTGTGTGCAAAGTGAATTTCAGATTGAACCATGACCATGCCACGAGTCATCTCTAGAACTGGAATGAAACGGAAAACTAATATTAATACATAACCAAAGTAGGTCAATGAGGGTGGAAAAGTACTGCTTGCAAATATAGCTAAAGTGGTGTTGGTTGAAAATTTTGTACACTTGGGGAAATATACAAAATTGTGGTTTCAACCACAACACTGTTGTGACCATTTCACACATCGCCCCATTAAAATGGGGACCCCCTCTTTTTGCTCGGTTTTGCCTGTTTCTCTCTTTGCTTTTAGGGTTTTGGGTTAGTGAGTCAGTCGTCTGGACTGGGGTTAAGCCTTAGGGTTTCCGTTTTGATGTTTTCAAGCGGGTGTCTAGTCCAAATTTTGAAGATTGTTGAGCTTCCTCTCGTAGGATGCAATTTTGAAATAAGGTGAATCTGTCAGGGGGTCAAATGAGTTTGTCTAGGTTCAGTCAGATTTTTGAATGCAAGTCCAAATTTTGCCTAAGTGTTAATGATGGAATTGTGAATTTTGTCCGGGTGATTTTTGGCTAATTTTTGAGAATTTTGATAATTGAGCCCGAGCATTGGAAATGGCCTAATTTTGCCTTGTGAAGTGACTGAAGTCTTAAAATCTTGGTATTTTGGCCTATGGAAGTGAAATCGCTCCTGTCCCTCAGCCAGGGACCAGGGCGAAAATGATATTTTATGCATCTTGGTTATTAATTTATTTCATTTGTCTTGTGCAGGGTCGCCAGGAGATGCAATAATTGAAGATTTAGAAGATTTTTGAGACTCAAAATGGCAAATTTTTTTGAAGTTTAAGGCCAAATCGCTCCGGTCCCTCAGTTAGGGACCAGGGCGAAATGACTTACTTAGACCATTTTGACCTCATTTTGATCAAATTGAAGCATCAAGGACGTAATGGAAGGTGAAATCAACATGATAGAGCGCCAGGATTGAGTCGTTTGCAATAAAAGTTGAACTTTTGCCCTCAAGGACAAAAATCGCTCCTGTCCCTCACTGAAGGACCGGAGCTTGTTTCTCAAAATTTCACTGTCCTTGCAGGACCAAGGCAATTTTTGGATTGGAAGAGGTAAAGGAGGATATCTTTTGTCCATTGAATATAATTTGAAGAAATTTGCAAACAAGGAAACATGCTATGAAGACAAATCGCTCCTGTCCCTCACTGAAGGACCGGAGCTTGAAATCCAAAATTGCCTTGTCCTTGAAAGATTTGAACGATTTCGCGATTTGAGAAGAACAAGGGAGGTACATTTTACTCGTTGAATATAATTTGACTATACCTCGAAGGAGAAAATTGGCCCTAGAAGCAAAATCGCTCCTGTCCCTCTGCCAGGGACCAGGGCGAATTTTAATGATAGCTCCCGTCCCTCTCTCAGGGACCAGAGCGATTCCTCCACAAGACAAGTTTTTGGCGAAGTGAAATGAGTTTTTAAGTTTGAGGCAAGTAAAAGGAGGCATAATGAATCTATTGGAGATCATTTGAAGATTGCAAGATACCAAATGAAGCCCATATTTGCCTAGGCGCTCCTGTCCCTCTCCAAGGGACCAGAGCGATTTCTTCTTAAGACAAATTTCCCACCAAGTTGGAGCAAGTCTCATGTTAAAGATAAGTGAAGGGGAACACAATGAGTCCGTTGAAGACAAATTTGAAAGTTGGCAAAGCACGAATGAGCTTATAAGTGAAAGTTCGCTCCTGTCCCTCAGCCAGGGACCAGGGCGAAATCAAGGCTATCTAATATTCCCCTCCAAGTTTAAACCACTCCAGGCCAAGGTATAAGGGGGCAATGATGTTTGGAACGCCTCGAAGAGAAACAAAGTTGCAAGGACCGCGAAAAGTGATGGAAATGGTCAAGTTCGCTCCTGTCCCTCTCCCAAGGACCAGAGCGAAATGTCTAAGTATGCTTAATTTTGAGGTGCCACTTCCATTTCAAATGTTCAAAAAGGAGTAAGGAACACCATTTTATACTTTGAAGGCAATTGCAAGTTGATACGAACAAGGATTAGCCCAATGAACAAAAGTTCGCTCCTGTCCTTCAGTCAAGGACCAGGGCGATATTCATAAAATTAGTCATTTCCTTCAAAAGCTTCGTCAAGCCTAGGCCACACAAGGTTGAAAATGTCATTAGAAAGGTGATGAATGAGGAGTTAATGTTAAAAGTTGACAATTTTAAGCTAAAATACAAAGTTCGCTCCTGTCCCTCAGTCAGGGACCAGAGCGAAAATGGTCTAGGAGGCATTCGTTTCAAAGCATTGAATCAATCAAGCTCAAGGTTCCTATTTAAAATGCCAGTTTCAATGTAGAGGAGGCGGTTTTGAACGTGAAAATCAAGATTAAAAAGCTAAGGCGCTCCTGTCCCTCTCCCAGGGACCAGAGCGATATGGTTTGTATCCCTTACATCTCTCATGTGTTTGGCGCCAATAAATTTTGAAATACATTAAATGCTTAATTTCGATAAACCTTGAAATATTTAATTAAAATTGGCATTTAATGGGTGCGCACAAGGTATTTAATTAATTAATTTTGCCTTTTAAAATCGAAATAATTAATTATAAAGGCATTTTAATTAATCAATTAATTAAATAAATAAAATTGGAGCGCTTGGGTTTTATTTTCTATATCTTACAAAGTCGGCCTCTATTTTTATTTGAAATTTATTTATTATTTGCCTATTTTCAAAAGTCGGCCTATGGGGGATTGAAGAGGTAAGCGCTTATATAAAGGGGGTGTGATATCTCATTTCAAATCATCATTTAATTGTTCATTTGCATGCGATTTGGAGAAGATAAGGAGAAAGTACGAAATCTCATCAAGGAAGGGTGCAAATTTGGTTAGAGGTGGAGCGAATACTCTATCATCACGTTGGAGACCCCAAAGGTGGTGAAATTAACTAAGAAAGGCGCCTTTGCTAGAGGAGGATCACGTTGAATACTTCAAACTTCGATTTTTGCCTAGGCGAATTTCCCAATTTTGCATTTTGTTAGAGTTAGCTCTCAAAGTGAGGTATGGCAAGGTCTTCTTTTGTCTAAATTTTGAATTTTGATCGTCATAGTCTTAATCTAAATTTTGAATTTTGAAATTTTGAATTTCCAGTAGCTCAATTGTATTTAGGAAATGATAACTCAAGGACTTATCATGAAGTTTCCTAAATTCAATCTTTAATCTAATTTATGTTTATACATTGCAAAATCTATTTCTTATTATGAAATGTTGTGTAGGTGTTACAATGGCGACCCCGAAGGCAGGAGCATCCACCAGTCGTCCAGCTCTCATGAAGGAAGATCAGAAGAACGAAGAATTGGAGACCAAGATCGTGTCTAAGTGGAGCAACATTGGAGATACTAACTTGGGGAACTTCAGTACGAAGAAGTTTCGAGAGGTCCCTTACATTGGCAAGCCGTCACCTGTTGCCAGGAGGATAATTGAAAGTGATATCATTAAGGCGGCCGGCTTCCCTCCAGCAATCCAGTGCCATGAGTTGATGATCGAGTGTGCTCGCCATTATGATCCACAGTCCAGATCGATAGTGTCCAAGGAGGGAGACACTTTTGCTTATCTTTCAGAGGAAGCTATCAATGAAGCTCTTCACTTGCCAGAACATAAAGATATGATTTATAAAAGCTTAGAAGGAGCCAGGTCCATGTATGAAGATGATCCAGACACTTGCTTGAGCATCATCAACAAGAATTGGTTACTCAAGAGTCGTCCTTGCCTGAGCAAGATTCCGAACACACCACATAGGATCGACTTCCAGGAGGAGTACAGAGATTTGATAACATTACTCAACCGAGTTACAGGGGCTCCTCAAGCTTTCTATTTTGAGAAGTGGATGTTCTACTTCATCCAAGTGATAGTTTAGGGAAAAGGAACAATTCATTGGGCTAGAATGATTAGCCATTGCTTGGACGTACAGTTAAGGAGATTGAAGGCTACCAAGTCTTTCCACATGAGTTCATACATCATATATGCCTTGATCAGGAGCTTTGAGTATGCAGGACTACCTCACAGAGGAGTGATTGGAAGAGGACCTGGCGAGGTCAGAGTTTGTGATTCCTATGTTCACTTGCATCATCCGCCAGGAAGTAACTACAAGTTAGTCAATGATACATTCATGATGAACATCACTAGGACATTGCAAGGCGGGATTCACAATCGGCTATCTCAGGATGCACAAGAGCTTGTAAAGAGGTACGGTGCATGGTTTATCCAATTCCAGAAGTTTACATATATTAGAGTTCATGGATGTCCTTCACCTCCCTACATGTTGCCAAGATATCCGACAGACAGAATAGTGTTACTTGAGGTAACAAGACAGTTGGCAGCTTATGTGAAAGCATTCAAACACAGACATGGAAATAGGAGTTCCTGTGCCTATCATATTAGGGAATTCAGTTGAGGTATGTCCTAATGCTCTAGCCATGGATGATGCAGAGAAAGAGTTAGCTTTATATTCATTTTCATTCTTTGCCTTGAGAGAGAGCTTTGATCCATATGGGTATATAGAGGAGACAGTCGGAAGAAAATATAAGCATGAGTTTCAGATAGAAGACTTTGTGATGAATCTCTTGGATGACCTTGAAGTGAAAAGAAAGATGCATTCTAGATTGCCTTTAGACTTCATTAGGAAATGCAAGATTTACAGAGTGGCCGACCAAGCTCAGGATAGTGGTAGACATCTCCAATCATCTTATGATCAAGAAAGCAAATCAGTGAGGCTAGATTGGAATGAACCCGAGGTTGTGGATCTAGATGCTTTGATGGCTCCAGTCTTGTCTTGTACTCGCAGATGGGTTGATGTGCAGCATCAGAAGTTGAGAGAGCAAGGCATATCTATGACTTTCACTTTGGAAGAAAGACCAGTTGAAGGAGGAGCAAGTGTAAGTGAGGGTAATCCTAATCCCAGAAATGCAAGCGAAGGCAACCTTCGAAGCGTAAGTGAGGGCAATCCCCATCCAAGAGGCTCGAAGAGGAAAGAGAGACCTGAGAAAAGAGAATCTTCCAAGAAGAAGCAAGAGGCCAACCGAGATCGTTCATCCGACACATCTTCTCGACCTGAGAAGAGGACACTTGAGATAGAGGAGTCTATGGAATCAATGGTACAGAACGATAAAGAAGGACAGGCACCTCGAAGGTCACCAAGTGGGTCTCTCCAAGCTAATGAGCTACATGAAGATAAGGAAGATAATGAAGTAACATCTCCTCTCAGAGAAGAAGAAACATTGCCTAAGGAGATACAGGTTAAAGAAAAAAGATCGGCCATCCCAGATTGGTTAAAGGAAAGACTTACAAGGGTGATTGTGATCGAAGACGAGGACAGTGTGATTGATTTAGAGAGCCTTGTTGGAAATTCTCAAGAAATGACAGAGAAGAGGAAGGCTACTAAGATGTCTAAGATGATCAGAGATGAGACAGGATCCAGGAAATTGCAGATAGCTACACCGGTAGTAGACAAGTATGAAGGTGAGATCCTCGCAGAAGAATATGATGTAGAGACATTTGAGCTTGGTCCACTCACAGCCGAGCAGACACTAGATGAGGCCACCGATTCATTTGAAGCATTGAAAGACAAGCTTAGGGAAGAAATGGAGAAAAATAGAAAGCTTGAGAGAGAGGTCAGTGCATGGCGAAGCTACTTCAGTCATCTCAATCAGCCTTTGGGACGTCAGGATCCAGCAGTATCTCCTATGCAGGCACTTCCTCTCCAATCAATTGGTGAGGCAGAGAGAGTCAGGAGTTTGGTCTAGCTTATGAGCTCTTGGATTGACAAATCTCATACAGTTGCTATGGAATTTGCAACGAGGATGATGCAGGCCATTCACCGAGCTATCCAGGTTCTTGAGATCATCCACAACTTGATGATAACGGTAGCTGCCTTTGCTCATACTAAAGATGTTATCATTCCTGTCTTGCAAGTAATCAGACAAACATCAAGGAAGGTCCTAGTGCAAGAAAAGATAATGGATGGAGGACCTCATAGTTTACTTCAGTGGTCGACTTTACTCCAGATGAAGGAAGTTCTCTTCGAGGACATCAGTACTAGATGCAATCATGTTGAGGAGGTTATCCACCCGATCCAGGACAGAGTGTTTGAGGTACTACGTACTATTCTTGGCAGGAGGATCGAAGTTGAGACAGATGTGGATTTGCAGGAATTGGAGGAAAGGGTCAAGGTCATCTTTTGCAAAGATGCGTATGTCATCACAGATGAGTAACGGGACCAGATGTTTGCTACCATGCTCCTGATTGAGAAGACCAAGGAACTTGAACCTGAATGGGACGCTGCTCTTCTCAAGGCATTTGATCAGGTCATCCACTTAGAAGAACGAATGAGGAATCTTCCCGAGATTCCAATTGCTGAGATCGAAGGAATCGTCTCCAGATTCAGTGCATATGCTAAAAAGGAGCATTGGAAAGGGAATAAGATTCTAGATGAGAGGTTGTTATAGATGATGTGGCACCTTAATTGTCATTGGTCTATGTCTCCTAGATTTTCGTGCCAAATTTAATATTTGGCTATGCATTTAATATTGTTCAGTAAAAAGGGGGCTATTTGTAATAAACCTTAATTAGGGTTTAGGTGTCATAATCTTGGCCATTGATCTTCTTTTTGATCTGGACCGTTCATTGTAATTGAGGATGCTATATATACTCTCATTTCTTTTCATTTTGTAACTAGAAAACTAGAGATTAAGGAGAAATTAGAGAATTAGAGAGATATTAGAGATTAGCAATTTGATTTGTAGCAAGATTGAGCTTTGAGGAAGGAATTTCAAACAATTGTTGTTCATGATGGCTTTGAGATCAATAGAATATTGAAGTTATGGTGTTTTATTGCAATTCTTATGGTTATCTTCATGGTTGTTCACTTTCTTGAATCATTCTCAATCAAAGTAGTATTTTAGTTTGAAGGATGAAGTGTTGGACTTGATCGTCGGTGAGATTCACTCTCCAAACCACTAGCTTCTTGCTGATTGTAGGAATGCCTTGCGTGGTCAACTGGATAAACTTGAATCACTTAAACCTTCAATCATTGTTGTATCTTGGATATGTGCCTTTGTGGTAGTGTCTATGATCCTTGATGAATTGAAAAATCATTTGTTACCTTAGAAGATCGCATCAATTTCAATTGAGTTGTTATTTTATGGCAATATTGAAGTTGGTAGAATCTTGCCAAGTATCGTCCACATTGAGTCATTCTTAGGGTTAGATTAGACTACATCTCTTGCAAGCCCTACTCTTTTGATCTTTTTTGAGAATTCATTTAGTTTAGGAAATTCTACTTCGGAAACGTAAGGCCCCTTGATGACACAACAATCACAACGACCACTGGTGCTTATCCACACGTAGAGACCCTACTTAAAAGAACATTGAAGTCACCCTAACTGATCCTTCTTGCGATATCTTCAGCAGTTAGAGATTTTATTCAAGAGAGGATAAGGTACCCTTGGGTATTTTATTCTGTGTATGATTGTGTACAAAATACACGTCAACAAGCACACGAGTAAAAAATCTCCTAATTAAGGGAAGACTCCCCCTATCTAACTAAAACTGAAATAAAAACAGGATGGTACAGCAGTCTTCCTTCTTTTTTTAAGAAAGACAATATCCTTTTCTCTTCATAGAAAAGGATAGCGATTGAATATGAACAGTAATAACCACCTTTAAGTAAAATGAGAGAAAGGAAATGAAGTTTCCTGAAAGCGCAAAGACTTCCGTCACTTCCTTCGGGACGGGACAACAATATCAAGCTTAAAGACTTGACTATTGGAAGTCCTATCTACCCTTTGCTATACTAAATTTTACAATGAATAAAAGACAACAGCTCAAAGACTGGAATGATTTATTCTTTTAACACAAAGACAAGAATTAATGTAAGTTCAAAGACTTGCTGCTATTTCTTATCAAACAATAATTTTTTCTCAAGAATAGACGCAAGCTCAAAGACTTACTGCTCCTTCTAGAGATTTCCTATTTTAATTAATCTTCTCTACTTGCAGCTCAAAGACTTCAAATCAGATTAGACTAAGCTCCTTTAGAAACACTTTGCATAGAATAAATAAAAAGAGTCAAACTCAAACTTGTAGCTCAAAGACTCAAAACTTGAGTAATCCTTCTTTATTATTCTTCAAAACCTTCAATTCACATACATAAGCTCAAAGACTTCTTGCTGTAAATTTGGCAGAGTTTTTGCATTCTTTTTTAAAAGATATTGATTACAAAGGACCCTCTTTTCTATTTATAGGAGAGGAGCCTTGAGAAAAAGGTGGGAGGATCCTAACTAACTTGAGAAATTCCCTCAACCACCAAGACCTATTCAACAACTAATTATGACTTCAATAACTAACTAAGACTTATTCCAACTACAGTCCTAATCGGACACAACTTGTAGTTGCCTTACAAGTAATTACAAAAATGCAAGTGATGACAACTTGCAATTACAAAAATGCTTTTTACTAGTAAACTTGCCGAAAGGGAAACTACAATTTTGAAATTACAATTTTAAAATTTTACAACAAGTGTTAAAAACACTTAAATTGCAACTTTTGAAGATATGAACAATTCGAGCTTCTGAATAACTTTTTGCAATTCATCAGGATCTGGTTCATGAGTGTTCATAGGCACCACCCTAGTCTTTACGATGACATCATGGCATTGGCATAGCGTGGAATTGCCCTTTTCCAATGCTAACTGGATTTCCTGCAACTCAGTTTGATACTTAATCAATATTTGAATGGAAGCGACTGAGAATTGCTCACTTCTCCATTCATCATGAATCTTGAGTTGCAGATCTGCAAGAACTTCTTCCTCGGGCAGCAGCTCATCATTCTGATTTAAAATGTCGCAGGATGCCTTTTTACAACGGGAGGTAACATCTTGAAAGACTGCTTCACGCAACTTTAAGGTTTCATCAATTTCTTCAATGAGTGATTTGAGAACAAGAGATTTGTTCTCCAGAAGTTCCTCATATTCAATGTATGTGACTCTGGAAGGAATTACGTCATGCACCTGAAGAACGCCCAACTAATGTTGAGGCATCTTTCGCCAAGAAACTAAATTTCCCTCAACCTTCTCCAAATTTAGTTTGAAAGCACTCGAGATTTGATTCAACTTATCTTCAATGATCTCCAATTTAACCATTGTTTCAAATACCTGTCTTATGACTTTGTGAACATAAGTCATGCAGTTGATCAACCCAGGTGTCTAAGGCTTGAATCTTTTGGGCGGCTCTCTCGATACATTGGATTGGTTCGCTAACCCTGGAAGAAATAGGTACTTGGCCTTCTCCACTTGAAGGTAGAGTAATACTTTGGATGGCTGCCATAAGTCTTTGATTCTCTACTTCCAGTTGATCTTTCTTGGTCAACACCTCATCATAGCGTTGTACCAATGTAGCCATTGTTTGTTGAGCATCATGCTTGACAACCTCATGAGTCTGCTTACCCAGTTGAACTTTGGTGATCCGATAATCAGCTGCTTGCATTTCTTCAACTGGTTTATTTGATATTGGTTCAGCAATTTCTGCCACTCTCATCCGATTTTCATCAACGGTCACCCTTGAAACTATCTTTGCCCTCTTAACAGCTTTAGGTTTTGATTGTTTCAACTGTTGGTAGTCGAAGGGATCAGGTGAGATCACCTGCTTCTTCCTCTTTGCAGTGAAGGAACTGAGCCATGGAGGTAAAGCCATTAACTTTGATTCTGGGATAGAGGGAGAAGCAGTTTCTGTTTGAATAACTGTAGTGACCTTGGGAGAAGTGTCCGTCTGGATAGCCACCATAGTCTGCTGAGTGACGACAGGATGTGATGAAGATGTCATGAACTCATCAAAACAGGTCATAGAAGTATCAATATCAGACACAGGTACATATGAAGGATCTTCCGAAAAGATATTCAACAAATTTTCTTGAGGATGGCCTTGAGATGGTTCTGTTGCTGAAAGTGGAAGGACGTTTTGCGGAGATTCTGAAACTGAAGGGGCAGATTGAGAGCTCACATCTATCACAGGAGGAAACATGGGTACCTCGATAGGAAGTGAAGAAAGAGAATTATGTGGGGACTTTGTAGAAAGCGACTGCGGAGCATTATCAGATTGAGTTTCTTCCTCTGAAGCTTCAGGATCAATCACATGAATTTCCAACTGTGGCTTCTCTTTGCCTTGAACTGTTATTTCCTGAGGAGGAAGCACCATTGCACGACTGACTCGCAATTTAATCCTCGTACTAGAAGAGGATGCACCTTCTTTGTTGTCTAGTTGAATTTCAGACTTCCGCCAAAGAGGACCTATAGAATCATCTTCTTTCCCAACCTTAATCTTAATGAGCTTGACACCATTATTCTTAAGCCAGATATTGGTATTGGCAAGAACTGACTGAAATCTATCCAAGATAGAAGTGCCTTCTTTATGGGACCAGTGGATAGAAGGAAGCGGAGCCTCATCAACATTCTGATTGACAAACTCAGGATCAAGAATGTTGCCATCATCAATCATACCTTGTGGCATGTTCACGAGGTTTAGATCCACAATCTGTTCTGCAGTGAGTCGGCAGTAATCCATCTTGCGAATCTCCTTTTCGGTGCGGAGATCAACCCAGATATCTTCTATCCGGTGTACATGGATGAAGGTCTTCTTGATCTTCTCCTTCATGCCTCAATAATCGAAATCAGCTCTAGGTTTGAATCTTTCGAGTCTAATTTCCTGCAACTCAGTCTCCATAGCCCTGGCCTTGATTGAAGTCATTAGAGAATATTGACCAATCTTCAATGGGTTGTTGGAAGAAATACCCATGCCAACCTTGTGCTTAACTGACTGATGTGTATGCACAGCCATGATCTGCCTTCCCAATTCCATGAGAATAATCTTATCTGTTGGGTATCGTGGGAGCATGTAAGGCTGCCCGCCATAGCATCCAACTCTCATGTAGGTAAAAGTTGGAAATTGGAAAAACAAACAACCATATTCTTTCACCTTTTCCCATGCTTCATCTGAGACTCTTTTGTTCTTCAGGTTCTTGTCAAATTGACACAAATAATGACCAAAGAAAGCGTCCTGAACCCTTCTGAAATGAGACCTACTTGATCTTAGAGGCAACTGATCATAGTATTCCCAAACCGGTACAAGCATGCGGTCACCCTTGGTGGAAAGACCTGAGAAATGTCTAAGTGATGCAGCAATATACACGAGATATGAATTCATGTAGAAGGTGAAGGTAGTAGGGACGACTGCAAGTTGCTCACACAAAGCATCACTGATGATCTCACCCCAACAGATGTGTTGAGACTGCCTTACTAACATAATAAATTGGTACATCCAAGGTTCAAAAACATTGAAGTGCTCCAATCCCATCATACAGCTAAGAAGAGTAATAGTATCACCGATCTCATTCTTGAAATCAGATCGATATAACTTTGCCCATCTGGTAAGCGCAGTGCGAGGTTCATGAATCTATTTGTTGATATGACGCTTACAGTCTTTCTCCCTTTTGGCAAAGTATCCAGTTGCACTTTGCTTGGAGATCTCTATATAAATGGTTTCAGAAGGTATTTTGAAAATCCTCTCTATAGCTTCTGCATCCAGGCGAATGATCACTTCTCCATCATCATTTTTAATGACTCGTGTCTCTTTGTCAAAATGATGAGCACATGCTAGAATAAATTCTGGTTCTAGGGCAGCAACTGGAAAGGATGCGGCATGATGGATATGGCTGTCCAACAATCGTTGCATATCACCCTCCGTCGGATCTTCAATCCTTTGTATGAATTCGGACATGTCAACATGCCCTATCTCAGTATCCTTGATATGATCAAGGGAAGAGGAGATCTGTGATTGCTGAACTTCATTTTGGTATTTATCATATCTGTATTTCATCTTTTTTGGAGTGGAAGATGATGATACATCTGTCATCTGGAAACAACTGGGAATGTTGCAATGTAAATCCAAGAGTATCAAGGCAACATCAAAGTCAGTATCTTTAGACATTTTCACTCCTCCAAATGGGAAAGTTCAACTTTCGTATTTTGGCTTTGTGAGAGGAAATATAAGAGGTGGAAAAATAAGCTTTTGACTTATTTCGGGTTTTGAAACATGCTTTGCAAGTACACAAGAGGGAAGTACAAACGTGCAATCGGGTTTTAAATTCCGAATGCAATTATACTTGCAAAACACGAAGCATGAATAAATGGAAGGAGAATGAATTTTCAGTTTGGAAGTTGGGAAGAACACATTTGCAATTGGTTTTCTAAATCCAAATGCAAACTTATTTACAAACTGAAAATCGAAGGAATGGACGAAAAAAAGGTATTTAGGCATGCGGGAAATGATGAAGATGATAAGTACGGATGATGGAATTGGAAGCGGATAGGTAAAAATGAATTTTGGGAAGGTCACTTGGAACTTTGTCATGCCAAAATGGGAAGAACTTTCAACTTGCAATCCGGATTTCAAAACCCGAAATTGGGAAGAACTTGATTTTTTCGTCATTGAAACTTGATTTTTGGACTAAAGAAGGTTAAGTTTTTGTCCAAAAAAGGGAAGAACACATTTTGAGGTAGAACTTTTCACACTTGCAAATTTCTTTGCAAATTGGGAAGATTGCAAATTGGAAAGAACATATTGGGAAGAACACATTTTTCTTGTTTTGAAACTTGATCTTTTGGATCAAAGAAGGTTAAGTCTTTGTCCAAAAAAGGGAAGAACACAAATTTTCCTCTTACTTGCAATCGGGTTTCTAAAACCCGAATGCAAGTAACGAAGGAGAATTTTCAAAGGGGAAGAACAACTTTTACTTTATAAATTTCTTTGTAAAATGGGGAATTTCCTCTCATAAACCCAATATGAACATGAAGAAAACCAAAACTTAAACAAGAAAATGCAAGGAAAGAAACAAGAAAGAAATACAAAACTAAAAAATTACCTTGCAAAGATGAGGAGAGATCCAAGCTTGTAGAGTCAACCAAACATGGAAGATGAAAACCTTTAAATAGAATTTAAACAAAGGAAGAAACTTAGCCACGCATGGTGACCAAAGAAAAACCGATTTGCTATAAAAATGCCGTGAAAAATGCCTAGGAAGTAGTTCGAAAATGATTTGATTCATCATTAAATACAATAGGAAGCAAAAATGATTTAGAATTGAAAGCATACCTTGAATGAGAAAGGTGCGAAACTTGCAAAAAACGTGACTGGTTTTTAGGACGTTTTTGCAAATTGATTACCCAAAACACGCATAAAATGGTTTGAATGAAGTTTGGAATCCAACGCCTTGATGATTAAATCAAAAACGCCTTAGGAATGGGTAGATTCGAACCTCCAAACCATGGCAAATGGCATGAATACAAGATTCAGAAAAAAAACGTTGAAGAAGACAAATGGTGAAAATCAGTTTGATAGATGCGTAGAACAAGGGTTTGAATCCTTCAAAGTTGCAGCAAATCTACATTTGGAAGGAATCCCTATCTTTCCTCCAAAAAATTCGAACCCAAATCAGTTTGCAAAGGCATAGGAGAAATTTCGGGTTTTAGAAATGAAACAAGAAGTTTTCAAAATGTTCATATTTTTGCCTCTAAGGCAAATTTCGGGTTTAGAAAAGGAAACACAAGTTAAATTACTTGTAAAGGGAAATAGAATTCCCTTTACAAGTGATTTTACTTAAAACATGTAAAGGGATTTTAAAATCCCATTTACAAGTTCTATTTAAAAATAAAAATAACTTTAAGTCATAAAAACATGTAAAGGGGTTTTAAAAACCCATTTACAAGTTTTACAAAACACTTAAAAGTCATTCTACTAGTAAAGGGGGTTTTAAAACCCTTTTTACCAGTTTTCCAAAAACTCGCAATTGGAAAAAAATTCCCCTACAAGACTAAAAGCTTCAAGGGGGTTTTGAAAAACAAATTACTAGTTACTGGTAATCATCGAAAAATTCCCCTACATTGAAGCAAAAACATAGCAAACGGACTCGAAACGCGACGAAATTCGAAACGTAGCTTGGGGATGGATCAACGATCGATCCAGTCCAAGGATGGGGCGAATTTCTGCCTCGGGAAGCGTGCCATAGAGTAATTTTTTTTTCATTTTTTAACAAAAATTTCCATGTGATAGTCCAATTTTTGAAATAAAAAATCGAGGACAACAAGTGGGTGCTTAATGTGCTACAACGAAGAAGATGACATCCAGAGATGAGAAAGGGGTTGCCATATGTAATATCCCCCTTAATTTTTTTTGATTTTATCACAATTCACAACCAACACCAATCACCCGTTAAGGGTAGATAATGAAAATCAACACTGTTGAAACTTGAAAGTAACCCTTTCACTTTCTGATCATCGAGAGCCCAGTATGGGAGGGTGAGAGCATATGGTGTCAAGGGGATCGTTAGCTCAAATAACTGCTGGAGATGAAATCTATAATACAATACTGGGCGGCAACCAACCAATTAGAAGATTACAAGACTGAAAGAACAACAATCACTTGACCGCTTATGCAACGGGAGGACTAGAAATGAATAGCAATCAACTCAACTGCTTATTCAGCGGGAGGACAGTGTCACAATAGATAAGAAGGTGGCAAGCCAGCCTCTTCCACTATGCAGTGTGACAAAGAGCAACAATCCAAGTATATAGCTGTTAGTACTACTAATCAGCTTTACAATGCAAACATGGATTACAAAATAACTAGAATCACTGTCCAAACTAGGCGGCAAGGCCAGCCTCTTCCACTTATGCAGTGGGACTAAGAGAGTTCAAATAAATTGCTGTTAGTACTACTAACTAGCATTACAATATGATTCATCATGGATATTCAAATGCCAAAACCCAAACTAACAGCTGCAACTTATTTCCAAGACTCTTCACACCACACCAATAGATTCACACATCTGAAAACCAGCTTCAACCTCCAAAAAACTAAATCTGATACGAATGAACAACAGGCAAGAAGATGCAAAGGAGTGGTCATCTTATTCCACCTTTCTACAATAATTGCTTCTAGTTCATTGAAGAATTTCTCTTGGGGGTCATTCTCTTTTTCATTTATAGTAACCTTTATTTTTTCAAGCATTGAGTCAATGTCATCATAAATCTCACCTATGCAAGGCCTATCCATGTCTGTATAGCGAATCATGTTCATGATGGGCTTAGTGATACTTAGGAGATATGTAACAAGATCCCACCATTTCTCATTCAATATTCTCTCCCTAATTTTTTCTGCCCTCTCAGTGCTACTTTGCTTCCATACAATCCAATTGGTTCTGATCACCATATTGCATAGTGCCACTCTAACTTTCACAAGTTGTCTTAAGATGATTGTGTTTGATGTAAAACGGGTTTCAACAACCTATAACACAAATTAATGCTAAATGATTAAAAAATAAAGCCAAACTTTAAAGAAGAATACACAATATAGCTTACACAATGATATTATGAAAATTGAAAATTAAAAAAATTAGAAAATGTAAAATTAAATTACTATTACACTTACCTTCAATAGCTCCAAATTCAAATAGGTTCTAAAAATCCCTTGAGACATGTGGTGGTTTGTGATGAACATTTGGATGTCCTTAGCCTCTGCATACACATCTCTGATCCATTTTAGTTTTTGCCCAATCCTTTGTAGCATAAGATTGAGTGAATGTACCGCACAAGGTGTCCAAAAGATGTGATCATAGCGTTGCTCAACCAACAAACCAACAACTCTACAATTTTTTGCATTGCCCGTTATGACTTGGACAACATTGCGGGGTCCCATTGACTCAATGGTGGAGATGAGAATTTCTGCAATAAATTGGCCATCTTTTATTTGGCCCTCACAATCCACAACTTTAAAAAACATTGCCCTTTTAGGGGGCACCGCTATGACATTGATCAAGAGACGGTTTTTAGCATCTTTCCACCCATCTGAAACAATTGTTAGACCTGTCTCAACCCATGAATCCCTTATGGGTTTCAATGCATCTTCAACCCTCTTTCACCTCTTTCTCCAATAATGTTCCACATACCTTGTCATAACTGGGGCCTTTATACCCTCTTTGAGCCTCATTAACACTTTTTATCATTTGCTTCTAATATAGGGAGCGAACAACATTGAAAGACAACCCATTTGCATAAATGCACCTTACTATATCTTCATCAGCATTGTCTCTACTCTCATTTTGGAATGCGGTTTCTAAATGCCCCTTTGTTCTTTTACGTGTCAAGGGTGGTTCACTTTGAGGTTCATTTGTGGCAAAGAAGGGGTGGTCTTCTACTACAATACTGGGATTAGAAGGGGCTTGCATTCCCCTTGTTTTCTTTGATGCAGTTTGGGTCAATCTACGAGCTTCTCTCTCATCTGCCGCTTCATGCTCCCTAATATATTTCATCACTGTCTCATCTGGTATAGGTTTACCATCTTTTCCGGGGCATTTTTTGATGCCTCTTCCTTTTATTCCACACAAATGGCCTACCACCCAATAATATGAACTATTACGTTCAATACCACATCCTTGGCATCTCCAATGGAATCCCCCACCTCTTGGAAGTTGTTTTATAATGTCAACATACTTCCATCAGGGAGAATTTGGATCATTTCTTTGTTTTGCAACTATTTGTTCATTGCCAATGGAGGAAGATGTAGATGCCATTTTAGTTCCTATGGTAAGAAATAATATAAACATATTCAAAAACAAAAACTAAATAATGACAAAAAAATTCAAGTTTCATGTTTGACAATTTGTGAAACAAAAATAGTTGGAAAAAAATGTTAAAAAACCTACCCTCTTGCAGCCAATGGAAGCTTGAAAATGTGTGGAAATGACGTTGCAAGACTTGTTGAAGCTTCAAAAATCAATCTTCAACTCCTCTTTGATCTTGGAAGCCAAATTTTGTTCACCCTTTCTTCAACCTGCTCTCATAAAACTTTTGTTTGCAACACAAATGAGGTGAAATGAGTGAATGTTAGAATATTTAATCTTTACTTAGCCTAGGTTTATTTTTTATTTAGTTTAGGATATTCCTTTGGAATTCCTACATGTAATTTGTCCTCTAGTACATGTGTGAGGACAAGTCATTTCTTTTATTTTCCTTTATTAAGGAATATTAGATCTCCTCCATAAGAGGATGTGGACACATGGCACACACATTTTATGAATGGTGGCATTCATAGATTTGGGAGTTACTTTGTAACTCCTCTCCTCATCTCTATTTAAGAGATGCCTCCTCTCTCCTTTCTTCTTAATGACAATATTGTAAAGAGCTTCTTGCTCTCTCTCTCTCTCTCTCATTTTTAGGCATTGCCTCATTCATAATATCACAAGGGGTTTTTCTTTGCTTTTCCCCTTTCAAAAGTTCTTGTGCCTCCTCCTTCACATTTGGGTGATGCTCCAAGGTTATTGCTTTTCTCTTGGTAACAATTACTTCATCATAAACTTTCTTGGATTAATTTTCCTTTCCTTGCTCTTTTATTTCCTTACATGGTATCAGAGCAGGTTTCTAATCCTTGTTTTAAGTTGACATTGATGAAGGTTACCATTTTGTGGAGTTCACCTTGTTGGAGGCATTCTTGAGAGGAGAAGTTCTTCTTTTCTAATATTTTCTATTGTGCAGGTTTTGGTTTCAGATTTTTAACTTTTTTTTCAAACTTGTTAACAAGTTTGCCTGCAGATTTAATCTCCTATTCTAGTTAGTTTTTATTTTAAAAAAAGGGCTTTGGAAGGCTTGCCGCCAAAGTTCCTCCTTTCTAGTTTAAATTTGTGTCTTTGGAAGGCTTGCCGCCAAAGTTTCTGTTTTTTTAGTGTGCATAGTTTGGAAGGTTTACCGCCAAACTCAGTCTCCTTAATCTATTTGGTCGGCTTGCCGCCAAAACTAATTTATTATTAAATTTCATTTTTGATTCACTTGCAGATTTTAACTCTTTTTCTTGCTTACAACTATTCTGATTCAATTTGTTTGAATCTGCCATTCAGTCCTAACATTTTTATTTGCAGGTGTTATTGATAAATAAAAAGGATAATCTTTATTTAAACTTAAATTTGTTGAGGATTAAACTCAAACTTAAATTTGTTCTTCTTGTATGATTGTATCTGTTTTGTTTTTTCAATCATTGGACTGTGACTCTATTGCCCAATAGATAGGCACTGGTCTGAGACCATTCACCAATCTCAAACGTTTGAAACAAAACATAAACCAGTAGTATAGGAGTAAGAGAAGTTTTTGTTTTCAGGACCTCATATTATAGCCACGAATTTATCTTCAAGAGAGCTATTTAAATGATCTCATGAGAGCCAAATAAGCTTTTTGAAGGTCATAAGTTTTTCTTTGAGGTAACTTTATTCGTCTTCACTGTTGAAGATATAGATTGTTTTATATTTATTTATTTGCAAGTTTTTCCACATTAGAAGTTCAATAGACTGAACTGCATCCGTTAAATTTAAAAGTAGTTACTTTTACTCTCATCTTTCAATCTGAGCCCGTTCGACTCTACTGGGGATTGAACCCAGAATCTTTGCTTTCGTAGACCAGCGCCTTAGAACACTCTATCAAATCCACCCTTACGGACTCGAGCAACATAACAGAAGAAACCAGAACTTGCTCTGAACAGCCATTAAAATCAACTGTCACGCAACTAGAAGCCTGAGCAGAGCCCTCTTCTGCATTGCCTTACAGCTGGACAATAACAAATACGTGCTGAGGCAAATGATAATAATAACAAAAAGCGTCCTCCGCTGTGTACTTTAGAACACTCGGCCATCCTGACAGCACTTACAGATTTGTTCTTGAACTTCCTCAGAAAAAAACGAAGCAAAATAAAACGTGAGAACAGAATTAAACCCCTGAAAACAGTTTTTTAATAAAAAAAGAGTCGATTACAGACATTTCATAGTAAATTCTCATTCTTGCCAACAGCTGATTAAAGTAGCCTCCTGATTGTTGATAGAAATTTGCAAACCACGCCTGAGAAGTGAATAACTGGTATGAATTGTCTCTTAAAAAAAAAAAAAACACAAGAGGACGTTAAAACTTTAGTTAAAAATACCCTTGAGGGCGTTAAAACGTTAGTTAAATTACCCTTGAGATTGTTTCGAAACGTATCTTTGGGTTAATCTTTTGATTGGCCTGCATTTTATCTGTGCGTTATTTTGGAGAAATGTGGTTAATTGGATATCATTGGAAGCAAAATTACTAACTCCTCCCTTTTGTAATTTGTAAACTTCCCTGTAACTTCCCTGTGGTCTCTGCTCTGTAGATTCCCTGCAAATAATTATAACCTGCATGCTTCATAATTTTCTTGTCATTTAACGTCTCTGCAGTCATCTGACAAGTTTAAAAGTTTTTTAAAACTTATTTTATTTAAATCAAGTTTAGTTTAATATTAAATTTTATTAAACTTGTGTTATTTCTTTTTAAAAAAAAAAAGTTTTTTAATAAAAATTTTAATATACAATAGTTTTATTTTGTTATTAAGACTTACAATTGTTTAAATCAAATTTAAAAAAAAACAAAAAAATCAATTTCAATTTGTTATTAAAATATAATTTTTTCTTTGGTAAATATTTTTTTGTTTAAAAAATTTGTTATTTAAGATTTGAATATAACATTTTTTTTACATAAATTTTGTTATAATTCTTACTCAAATCTGGTTTATTTTTAAATCAAGGAGGTTAATTTTTATTTTTTTAATCAAAGGGGTAATTTTTTTTTTTTACAAACTATTATTTTGCTATCATGTCTACATTAATTCCAGAAATTAAATTAAATAGTTCCAATTATCATTCTTGGAAAACACATATCTCGTTTATTTTTCGTTTCAAACACCTTTTGGATGTTGCGACTGATAAAACATTTGAACCCGCTACATCTGCTCCTCAAGCCGACCTAGATAGATGGAAGGCTCAAAATGAGGAAGCACTTGGTTTAATTGGTATTTCAATGGTTCCTGATTTGTATGTTTTAATTGGAAATTGTACAAAAGCGCATGAAGCTTGGGAGATTTTAAAATCAACTTATGATAGCTCAAATGAATCCCGAAAAATTCAACTTCAAGATCAACTTGAAGATCTAAGGTATACGGATTTTAAAACTATGGATGAATTCTTATTAAAGTTTGATTCTGTTAATAGTCAATTAACTGGTTTAGGAGTTACTCTTGCTGATTTACGTTTAATTCATCTTATTCTTAAAAAATGTCTTCCTCGTCAATTTCAACAATTTATTACGAATATTCATGCTCAACTTGCTATTCCTAGCTTAGCTACTCAATTAACATATGATATTTTTCATAATTTATTGCGTCAAGAGGAGCTAAATTAATTCAATTTGGTACTCTTAAAAGTAGTGAACATGCTTTTATGTCTAAAAATCAAAATCATAATAATAACTTTAGATCCAATAATAATAAACATAATCATAATCATAATAATAATCATCATAACAATCACAAATCTTCTAATTATCAATCTCATTCTAAATCCTACCATAATAACTCCCATAATAATAATCATAATAATACGTACAATAATCAAAGGAATAATTCTCAAACAAGACCCCATTGCACATATTGTGGGAAAGATGGACATATTACTAATAATTGTTTTAAGAAACAAAATGGTAAAAAGCCCATGAATCAAAATAATCAAAATAATCAACATAAACCTCATTATAAGAAGGGTAATAATAATGGTAATTCATCTCGTCATGCATTTACATGTACTTATAATGTTTTTCAACCACTTGAGTGGATTATTGATTCTGGTGCATCTCAACATGTTACTTCTCATAAAGAATGTTTTGAATCTTTGCATCCCGATACTTCTAATATTCCTGTTCAATTAGCTAATAATCATAGTTGTAAAGTTGAAGCTATTGGTGATGTGAATGTTCCTAATGGGAAATTACATGATGTTCTTTATGTTCCTGAATTAAAATCAAATTTGATTTCAGTTCCTAAACTTTGTCAAGATTATAAGATCAACTTTTATAGGGGCATATGTTATATCATTGATCCAAACACTAATCATGTTATTGCTACTGCTAAAATGGATAGTGATAACTTATTCAAGTTCTATGAATTTGCTCCTCCAAAGTATTCTTTGTTTACTACTGTTGATTTTACTATATGGCATGAAAGACTTGGCCATCTCAATTCTGATTATATTTCATTGATGCAAAAAGCAAATATGGTTGATGGATTGCCTAGTATTGTTCCTTCTCAAATTGTTTGCAATGGTTGCATGAGTGGTAAGATGCATAGGGAACCCTTTCCTCATGGTCAATCTTGGAGGGCATATACTAAATTGCATCTAGTTCATAGTGATCTCTTGGGTCCCATGGAGAATCCCTCCATCCAAGGTTCAAGGTATGCACTTACCTTTGTTGATGATTTTTCCAGAAGAACATGGATATATTTCCTTCATAGTAAGGATCAAGTGCTTGATGTTTTTACTGAATTTCATATGTTTGTAGAAAGGCAATCTGGTTCTAAAATTAAGATTCTTCGTACTGACAATGGAAGAGAATATGTCAATAATGCATTTAATGCTTATTTAAAATCTTTTGGAATTAAACATGAGCTTACCGTTCCTTATACACCACAACAAAATGGTGTGGCAGAACGGAAGCATAGGACAATTGTTGAAATGGCTAGATGTTTATTACATGCTAAAAATATGGATTACAAGTTTTGGGCTGAAGCTATGGCTTGTGCAACATATTTAATTAATAGAACACCTACCAAAGCCTTAAAGGATAAAACTCCTGAAGAAGCTTGGTCTGGTAGAAAGCCTAATTTGCAGAATTTAAGAATTTTTGGTTCCATAGCTTATGTTCACAAACCTAAGGAGAAAAGAAAAAAATTAGATGCTAAATCTTCTCCTTTTATTTTTGTTGGTTATGATGAAAATATTAAAGGTTATAGAGTTTACAATCCTATTACGAACAAGGTAAAAGTTGCAAGAGATGTTTGTATTGCAGAAAAGGGCATTCATGATTGTTCTAAAGTGAAGGATGATGAACTTGGTCAAACCAAAGTTGTGCTTGTGGAGGACCAACCTCCTTCTCTTAACCCTACTCCTAATGCATCTCTTTCTATTCCTTCTAGTGATAGTGATGATGATAATAATAACTCTACTCCTCATGACTCCTCTTCTAGTGATGAATCCATTACTTCTAAAAGAAGACCTAAATGGTTTAAATCTTTAATTCAAGATAGTGATGAATACTTAGCTAGAATGGATAAACTTCAAGCTAGGAGAGTTAATTATTGTAATTATGCTTTAATGACTACTATTATGAATTCTAATGATCCTAAAACATTTGATCAAGCTAAAAATCAACCACATTGGCAAAAAGCAATGAAGGAAGAATATGATACTTTAACTTCTAACCAAACTTGGGATTTAGTTCCCTTGCCTCATGGTAAAAATCTTGTTTCTTGCAAGTGGCTTTATAAAACTAAATTGAATGCTAATAATCAAGTTAGTAAATTTAAAGCTAGATTAGTTGCTAGAGGTTTTTCTCAAATTGAAGGCTTAGATTATACTGAAACTTTTGCTCCTGTTGCTAAAATGCCTACAATTAAACTTGTGCTTGCTTTAGCTTCTAGAATGAATTGGCCTATTCACCAAATGGATGTTAAAAGTGCTTTTCTTAATGGTGATTTACATGAAGAAATTTATATGTCTCAACCTCCTGGTTTTATTAAAGAAGGTAATGCACACTTAGTTTGTAAATTAAAGAAATCAATTTATGGATTAAAGCAATCTCCTAGGGAGTGGTATTCAAAGATTAATGAATTCTTTCTTTCTCAAGGCTTTATTAGAAGTAAAAATGATCCTAACTTGTATATTAAACATAGTGAAGATGATATTATAATTATTATCTTGTATGTAGATGATTTGATTCTTACTTCAAGTTCCAATACTTTGATTTCTGATATTAAGTTTCAACTTAATCAAAAATTTCAAATGACTGATTTAGGTCTTTTACATTATTTCTTAGGAATGCAAATTTGGCAAACCTCTAAAGGAATTTTCTTATCTCAAAGTAAATATGCTCAAGATCTCATAGATAAGTTTAAAATGAATGATGCTCATCATGTTTCAATTCCTATTGAATTAGGCACTAAGTTAATGCTTGATATGCAAACTCCTCTTGTTGATCCTACTTTGTATAGACAATTAGTTGGAAGTTTAAATTATTTAACTCTTACTAGGCCAGATATTGCTTATAGTGTTGTTTTGGTTTCTAAATTCATGTCTAAACCTCAACAAACACACTTTAAAGTTGCTAAACGAATTTTAAGATATATTAAAGGAACTATTAATGTAGGTTTGTTTTATGATGCAAATTCTGACTTTACTTTAAAAGGTTTTACTGATTCCGATCTAGGTGAAGATCCCAATGATGGGAAATCTACTTGTGGTTATTGTTTTTTTGTGGGTTCAGGAGCAATTTCTTGGAATAGTAAAAAGCAACAATCTACCTCTCTTGGATCCACTAAAGCTGAGTACAAAGGATGCACTAATGCTTCCAAAGAAGTCTTGTGGCTTAGAAGACTACTTGAAGATTTGGGTCTACCTCAACATGAACCAACTCCATTGTATTGTGACAACCAAAGTGCCATTGCCTTGGCTAAAAATCCAGTTTTCCATGCAAGGACAAAACACATTGCTCTCCAACACCACTTTATTAGAGAACAAATTGAAGACAAGCAAGTTTCACTCCTCTATTGCAAGGGGGAAGACCAAGTTGCAGATATTTTGACCAAGCCACTTTGTAAAGAAAAATTCCAATTTCATTGTAAAAATCTTGGATTACAACCCATTGAAGGGTTTGATGTAAGCTCCCCAAGTAAAGCTTAAGGGGGGGTGTTAGAATATTTAATCTTTACTTAGCCTAGGTTTATTTTTTATTTAGTTTAGGATATTCCTTTGGAATTCCTACATGTAATTTGTCCTCTAGTACATGTGTGAGGACAAGTCATTTCTTTTATTTTCCTTTATTAAGGAATATTAGATCTCCTCCATAAGAGGATGTGGACACATGGCACACACATTTTATGAATGGTGGCATTCATAGATTTGGGAGTTACTTTGTAACTCCTCTCCTCATCTCTATTTAAGAGATGCCTCCTCTCTCCTTTCTTCTTAATGACAATATTGTAAAGAGCTTCTTGCTCTCTCTCTCTCTCTCTCACATTTTTAGGCATTGCCTCATTCATAATATCACAAGGGGTTTTTCTTTGCTTTTCCCCTTTCAAAAGTTCTTGTGCCTCCTCCTTCACATTTGGGTGATGCTCCAAGGTTATTGCTTTTCTCTTGGTAACAATTACTTCATCATAAACTTTCTTGGATTAATTTTCCTTTCCTTGCTCTTTTATTTCCTTACAGTGAATATAATGTTTTAGAAGTCACTTTTAGGGTATAAGTTTCACTTTTTAGAAGGAGGAATTCAAAAATTAAACTTCACATATATTTTGCTTTTTTGGGTTGCCCAGCCGCTCGGGTTCGACCTGGGTTCGACCAGGGACGAATCACCTCTAGGTCTTTCGAACCCTAGTCGAATCCAGTTCGAACCGGACCCAAATCAGGAACCCGTTCGAACCAGGACCAGTACCAGGGGAGTCCAAGGGTGAACCTGGTAACTTAGCTAAAAATAGTAAGTGTTCCAAACTGATTTTAACCACATTCTGGCAGTCGTCACACTTACTAAAAATAGTAAGTTTGGAAAAAGTCTTCGGATTTGTTTGCATGTCACACCATCGCGAGGCTCTCTGAAAACCTAGAAAAAACCAGAAAAACCCAAAAAAACCCAGAAAAACCCAGAAAAATAAGTTGTCCTCGCCCCCACTTACTAAAAATCGTAAGTTCGAAAAAGTCCTCGGATTCAGTTGTATGTCACATCATCGCAAAGCTCTCTGAAAACCCAAAAGGAATCTAGAATCACAACTATAAAATTCCAACATGCAAGCCACCAAAATTGCCAAAGCATCCTCCTAAAAAATAGGAAATCCTAATTCTGCTGAAAACATGGATAAAGCATGCACATATACATTATAGAACCTTAACATATAAGAACTAGTAGAGTTCTTGTTGGTGTAAATAATTATTTATCTTGGATATTATTACACTTTACTTAAGTTTACTTAGGAAATGCATTTCATAGTAGTTTGGGTATGAGACATTTGGGTGTTTGTGCCATATTGGGATAGTGTGTGTAGGAGAATTCCCACCTTTTATGGTGTTGATCTTGTTGTTACACTCCACATTCAGTGGGTGATCCACCTCATGTGGAATATTATATTGTTTCTCCTACCTACCCACACCTATTTCCTACCTACCCTTGTTTCTTATTGAGCCACATGTCATGTTTGTGTGCTCATATATCCATATAGCCTTGCCTATATAAGCAGACTCATATTCATTGTATGCAACGAATGCTTAATGATCCAGGTGATCATATTTTTCATCTTGATAGAATACAGTTTATTTCTATCATCTATTTTGTTCTCTCTTATTTGTGCTTTCCATTGCCTCTTGATCTTAGCAAAATCTCACATGGTATTAGAGCTGGTCCATGTCTCACATGTTATCAGAGCCATTAGAGTGCCATTGGTTTGCCAATTGAGAGAATTTTGGGGTTTGCATTTTGGAGCTTTTTATTGCAGGTTATTATTGGAGCTTGTTGGGTCAGATCTGAGGTCACCATTGGATTGAGGAGGTTCGAGAAAGTAAGAATCCCCTTTTATTTCGTCCAAATCCGACATCCGAGGCCAAATCTAGAGCCGTTTAAGGTGGAGGGTGGTGACTTGTCCCGGCAGCGATTTGCAATTTTGGAGCATTTTTGGTCAAATCTGTCATCGCCATTGTGCTCAGAAGGCCCAAAAACCCCAAGATCGACTGTCAATTCGTCGAAATCGGCCTCCGTCACCTTGAGTTGAAAAAATCTCCCCTCCCAGCCCACCGTACAGACTTGCAGGTACAGGTCTGAAATTTTTTTATTTTTTTTCCGTTTTTTAATTTTCGGAAAATTAAAAAAAAAATAAAATTTAAATTTATCAAAAAGGGGGGGTGTTGTTTTTGGTTTTCATTTAAAAAAAAAAAAGAAAAAAAAATTAAATTTTGGGGGGGTCACCGCAGTACTGCAGGTGATGCAGCCTGCGGTCACTGCAGTACTGCGGCCCCACATTCACTGCGGTGGTCCCGCAGTTGTCTGCGGGTCCCTCCCCGTATGGGGGGGTAAATTTTTTCTATTTTTTTAAATAAGTTTTTTAATAATTAAAAAAAATTGCTTTTTTCTTATTTAGTTAAATAAGTTTTTTTTAATTAAAAAAAAAAACTTTTTTATAAAGTTTTTTTCTCTTTAATAACTTTTTATTAAAGTTTTTTTTTTCATTTCATTTTTTTTTCCAAAAAAATGACAATCGCCTTTTTTTCGCTTTTTTCCTTTATTTTTTAATAAAGTTTTTTTTGCATGGGCATAATAATTGTTTTTATTTAGATTTTTAAAATCTTTTAAAAACACAAACATCATTTAGTAAGTCAAATTGGGAACACTTTTTTTTCTTGTCACTTCACACCTGTCTTGCAGTGCTTCCAACCGGCAGTCAAGGGGGGGGGTTGATTTGCTCTTTTATATCTCTTGGCCACATCCCAATTGGAGGCATCTTTTTTGCAGTATTCTACGGGGCTTCTTGGTGGCATCATCTTCATGTTTCCAGATTTGCACTATCATGTTGTATGCTCTTGCATGAGCAATGTTGTACTCGCACTATCATAAAGTGCCACACCTCTTTGTATCTTGTCATTGTTGACATATTTGATGTAATCCTCTTGTATACATAGATTAGGAATATCTTGTGAGACTTGGTGCATGGCTCCAGTTGAGACTTAGATTGTACACATTTGTGCATGGCTTCCGTGAGACTTGGATTGTACCAGTATTTCTGTTATTTCTGAGTATCCAGATGATGCTCACAACATGTTGTCTCCATGCTTGATCTTCTTTTTGTTGCAGCGAGTGATTCATCGTCATCGACTTGGTAACTAGTTTTGTCACACTTTGACATTATTGGTGCAACATTGGCTCTCTTTCTTCCTTATGGGGAGGTATTTTGGTCATCATCATTGGACCATCTCCCATCTTTGCAGGAGATTCGACATTGAGGGGGGGCTTCATGGTCTCTTCCTCTCTCTTATGGGGGGACACAGTTTTGTTCTTCTCATTCATCATTGAGAGCATTATGTGCTTTCATCATCTCTCTTTTGGGGGAGGGTTTTTTCCCATTGGGTTTTTCTCTCTTTCCTCACTTTATGGGAGATTGCATTTGCATTTGTACATGGGTACCTAACATGGCCTCGTAGTCGGGACCCATCTTGCATTGCTTAGTTGCATTGTAGACTTTAGTGCATTCCCCTAAGTTGCACTTAAGGGGGGGTGTTGGTGTAAATAATTATTCATCTTGGATATTATTACACTTTACTTAAGTTTACTTAGGAAATGCATTTCATAGTAGTTTGGGTATGAGACACTTGGGTGTTTGTGCTATATTGGGATAGTGTGTGTAGGAGAATTCCCACCTTTTATGGTGTTGATCTTGTTGTTACACCTCCACATTCAGTGGGTGATCCACCTCATGTGGAATATTATATTGTTTCTCCTACCTACCCACACCTATTTCCTACCTACCCTTGTTTCTTATTGAGCCACATGTCATGTTTGTGTGCTCATATATCCATATAGCCTTGCCTATATAAGCAGGCTCATATTCATTGTATGCAACGAATGCTTAATGATCTAGTTGATCATATTTTTCATCTTGATAGAATACAGTTTATTTCTATCATCTATTTTGTTCTCTTATTTGTGCTTTCCATTACCTCTTGATCTTGGCAAAATCTCATAGTTCTTATGCCAAATTTGTGTTAAATTGAGAGTCAAAGTCAAATTGCTTATAGAATTCATTGTCAAAATTCACTGTCAATTTGCAGAATTTATGGGGACTTCCCCTAGGAGTCCCCTAGGAGTCCCTTGTCCCCGGGATGGGGACCCCTGTGCAAAGTCAGGGAGGCAAGCATGTAAAGAAATCAGCTGAGCATAACCCAAAAAGATAGGTGGTTAAAATATATAATGAGAAGCCCCAACAACTTCTTTGACCAAGAGCCCATTAGAAGGAAGCTCATTGAAGATAGTTGCTGGCACAGGGTAATTTTTTGAGTCACACAGGGATCTTAGCAGCAGACCAAAGCAGCCACGAGCCTTCACTTTCATGATTACTCTCAAGTTTCTCTAGAAACTTCCAAACATATTGCAGATTCCAGGTGAATGTTTAAGCTGGCAAAAAAAGGTTCGATGTCTAGCTCTTTTTCATAGAAGTTTCTTTGGTAATTATAACCCGTGAATGGCAAGAATTATCAAGATTACCCATTTTAGGAATGGAAAGGGAAACTTCTATATGTGACTACTAATTCCAGGCCTGTACAAGATAGAAGGCTGATTCCTCTTATCAAGGAAAACTTTCAATAACACAATGTTAGAAAGCACTAGGCAGGGAAAAGGAAATAGGAAAATTCTTTCCGAAATGAAACCCTGACACAAATAGGAAAACTTTTTTCAAAATGAAATCTTGACACAAAACAAAGGGGTAGTGCCATAACAACATAGCTGAGAAGAAGATTTGTCTTCATTGAAAAGACACAAAAAATCTGAAAGGTCTCATATCTTTTGAAGCCATGACCAATTTGATAGAAGAAATGGTTATCTTCCCTCAAACTCAGATTTGCCAACCAATTGGTCACTTTATTCCTTTCTTTGCTAGCATGTGGAAATCAAAGTTGCTATATGTGCTCTGCAATAACTTTGCTTCAGAAAGGATTCCATTGATATGCCAATTGTGAATGTTTCTATTTTGCATTCCATTAGTAATGGTGCTGGAATTACCCTCAATAATCAGATTATGGACCCCAAGTTGGGCTTCTACTGTGAGGCCTAAATTCAGCCCTTTAGCTTCAGCTATGTTCTTTGAATTAAATTTGTTAAAGTCAGTCCCCAAAGTAAGAACCAAGGATGAAAAAATCGATACTAAGTGAGATATACAACCTATGGGGTGTTCCTAATGATAGTGTAGCGACACCTATGCCTACTACTTTGTCTCATAGGATGCAAGTTCATTAGAGCCAACCACAAAGTTCTAGTCATACTTTGTAGACGAGACTAGGAGAGATGGTAGGTTCTTCTTTAGGGGCCCATGTAGGAGAGGGTGGGGGGGAAGATGCTCGTAACCCTATAGCTGATTTATTCAATGTGCAACTGAAGGATGATATAGATGATACTATTGACAAGCTCTTCTTTGCCAATGTTATTCCATTTCATGTGGTTTGACTTGTAAGGAGATGATGTCGATGGTAGCAAGGGGAGGACCATCATATGTGCCACTAGGGGAGACAAACTTGAGGACCACGATATTGGATAAGAACTATTCCATGATTAACGTGTTGATGGAGAAAATGAAGGAATGTTGGGTGAAGAGTGGATGTTGTATAGTCATGGATGGGTGGACAAACATTACACATCATCCACTTATCAATATCATGGTTACATGTATAGAGGACTCATATTTTCTTAAGGCAGTTGATTGTTTAGGGCATCGTGAAGATGTTGATTTTCAGCTTTAGACCCTCAAGGATGCTATTGAGGAGGTTGGGTTACAAAATATGGTCCAAGTAGTGATAGATGCAGCCCATGTGTGCAAAGTTGTGGGGAAATTAGTTGAGGCAGCTTACAAACATATTTGGTGGACTCCTTGTTGTGTGCATGCCATGAATAATCCACTCAAGGACATGGGGAAGATTGAGTGGATCTATTGATGGTGTTTTTATGAACTATGCAACATAGAATACAATGCTAAGTATTCTATCCTCTCTTGAACAAAGACTCCCCAAATGCTAAGTTGCGTGATCAAATGGGACGACTCCAAGATTCTCGAATGTTAGGTCTTGACGTGCTCTTGGATAGACTTAGTTGTTTGATGTGATATTGCTAGAATCACAAGGTGGACTTACGTTAAATGCTTGAATGCTCGAGTGTCGTTGGAACGTGGAATTTCACTTGATTGAAAAAAAAAGGAAAAAAGGATAAGGGTTTAAGAAAGCTACTCTAATCCTAGGAATGTAAGAGCGATGGACAATCTTTGATGAAACTCAACTAAGATTTGCTTTGACATGCAACGAACATCTCCACAAGGCTAGTACAATCTCCTAAGGATAGCTTTATGATTTTCAAAGCACCACCACAAGCACCATCAAGTTGATGCATATCAATGATGTAACATGCTAAAAATTTAAAAGAGATATTAATTCAAATAATCTAACTTTTGAAAATATAGCTGTTAACATAAACATAGCAAGTAACATAAAAGAAGGGAATTTTTTTTTAAAAAACAGGAAACAATAATAACGAAAACTGGAATATGAAAGATCCTTGATGGATCCCTTTTCTGATCTGCTGTAATTTTTATTTAATAAACTAGGTTTTTTGTAATTTTCTGGTGATCTTATAGAATAGACAGAAGTGCAGAAAGGGGGTTTGTTTCTTTTTGTTTTGGAGTTTTGAAGATATATATATAAAGAAACAGTAAACAATAAGAGTGCGAAATAAGAATGGAAACAATGTTCATAAATTAGAACACTTACAATCTAAAATACTACAACTCGTACCAGGACAATAATCTGATTTCCTTGTATTCCAGCAATTATCATTTACCAATTTGGAGCTGCTAGAAAATGAATTGACCAGCAATGAATAAGCAAGATACAATATGCAGATTTCCAGCTCTTCACACAACCAACAAACCAAACGTGGACAGCAAGGAAGAATGACGCCACCACAACTCCCAATGGGCTGCAGTTGTAGTCACGTGCCAGCTGAATAAGGTTAGTTGCCTTGATGAAACCCTCTGAATGCAATCTGAATCCTCTGCAATCAATAGCGCACCCAATCTCTGTCAACCCATGCCCAACACCCTGAAGTATCTACTGACAAACTACTGCTGGGGGCTACGTCCCAGCCAGTATCCAACCTGGGGTTTGCGTCTCAGATGAAGAATTGCTCTACCAAAGCAAATTCGCAAGAAGCAAGTTTTGAATGTGTAAAAGATATCCAAGAGTTAGGTCACAACTTCCTTATAACACCTTCCCACTTAGCTCAAACCCTAAAAGTGACTCAATGGGGCGTTTAGGGTTAAAATGTTATATTTCTCATCTTAAGTTGCCAAGTGTATAGAAAAACGACCTTTTTTCAAATATAAAGAAATCCGTTCACCGAAAGGATCTGAGTCAAAAGAGAAATATTTAGAAAAGTCCAAGAGCTTTCCAACGAGCTATTACACCAAGGGATACGCATCCAGATGAGGCCCAAAACCCCTTATTACTCCAAAATGGCTATAAACATAGCCTTATTTAAATAATAAACGCTAACTTAGGAAATATTAAAAATATAACCCAAATAGCTGCAAAATGCTCAAATGACACCACAAACCAGAAAGTCAACTTGCCACCTGTCTGTGATTGAAGTCAGAAATCAAGGATCCACTGGCAGTCTCATCCCTAAAATCTAGGGATGCTCCTAGAAACTAGGAAACAAACCCAAATCCTCTGAAACTGAACCCAAAGAATAATCTCAAGGAGACCCAACCTTGGGTATGGTCATAACCTCCTAAATAGTAGGGATATCCTCCATAAATGTAGGAACTGTCTCCTAAAAATAAGGAATTGCTCCAAACTGATCAACTACTGCCAGAACACCAAGTCCCAGACACTGTATAACCACACTGAGTCTCTATCCATCGCTGTCAGCCTACAAGACCCCATAATAAGCTGACTCACATGTCTTTGCTAGACAGAGCTAAAGAGGGGACATGACATAATATAATTGTTATCGGGAAAAAGTGTATAGTTAGTAATGTTAATTATCAATAGTTAGTTAGCCGACGGGTAGGTAGTTGGAGTCGCGACGGTTGGGTCGCACCCCTTCGGCAATCATATATTGTATCACCTCCGGGTGTTGTGGTATGTAATGTTAGTCGTGTGACATGTAATAGGTACGACAGATATAATATGAACATCCTTTGACATTAATGGAAAGCTTATTCTGGTACTTTTATATTTGCATTGTACATTGCTGTTCAATTTCTGTATTCTTCCTGTTTACCCAGTGAGGTAAACATTTGGCGCCGTTGCAGGTCCGCACAGTTGTATGACACCAGGGAGTTATTCAGTTCAGTTTTTAGCCTTTGGGGAGTGTGATGGCGGATTTGAGGTGTCTCCTAACATTTGTGCCAGCGGATTGTGGTCACCTCCAGGCATGACTGGTACGCTTTGAAGAACTCGGAGGATGTCTCGGCGGGACGTGAGGTTGCCGTGGTGGATGCATAGAGGGCTCGGGAGGAGCTGACCACCAGGTTGGAGGCAATAGTCGTGTGAGACTTAGTTCAGCGTACCCAGGAGTTGGATGCCGGGAGAGCAGCACGGGTGGCTATCGAGGACAAATTGGCTAGGGAGACCATATCAATTGAGTAGCAGTGGGTGGAAGCTGAGACTGAAAAACGTGTTTTGCAGACAAGTTTGGGTTAGGCATAGGAGGATTGTGATGGCCAAGGAAGCCATATTGGTGAAATCCGCACTTGAGCATTGGCTGGTAGCAGAAAAGGTTTTCAGGCGAGGACGCAGCAAGTGTATAAGATCTGGGCCCGACTAGCGTCAGTAGTTCCTGCCATTCATCTCTATTTTGTATTAAGTCGTCGGAGTCGACTTCTTTTCTTGGGGGGGATGATGTTATCGGGAAAAAGTGTATAGTTAGTAATGTTAATTATCAATAGTTAGTTAGCCGACGGGTAGGTAGTTGGAGTCGCGACGGTTGGGTCGCACCCCTTCGGCAATCATATATTGTATCACCTCCGGGTGTTGTGGTATGTAATGTTAGTCGTGTGACATGTAATAGGTACGACAGATATAATATGAACATCCTTTGACATTAATGGAAAGCTTATTCTGGTACTTTTATATTTGCATTGTACATTGCTGTTCAATTTCTGTATTCTTCCTGTTTACCCAGTGAGGTAAACAATAATTACATTGAACTAAAATTAAGCATATATGTAAGATTAAGAAATAAATAACTTTGCATGAAATAAAAGAGAGAAAGGGTTTAGAGAGTACTTTTCAACTGATGCTAAATTTCTAAACTTCCATCTCTGTCATGATACTGGTGAGGGAAAGTAACATTAGGGCGCTTTTTCGCCTAACCACAGACTATCTAGTCCCCACTGCCATATCCATTTGGATTGGCCCGACCCTTCGCAGGGAGGTAATGGAAAAAGAGAACTCAATGCCATCTGAGACTTGGTGTTAGGACTTACACGCTTAGTCGGTCATACACTGAGGGTAAGTCCCTACTAGTATGACGCTCTGACTAGAGGTGTATCTGGTACTAAAGATCAGACGAATGTATGCATTACACATCACCACCTTGGCCAAGGTTTTTTACATTGTAAGCACGAATTAACGCGTTGTCAATGATCTCACCCTTCTCGGCAATAAGTCTAGGTTCTAGGAGTTCAACTGAACTCAAGAGGGAACTAAGGCCCAACTTTTGTGTTAGCATACAATAGACACAATTCTAGTGCTCTAAAATGTTATCATTAATTTCTTTTTCATTTAAGACTGCAATGTTTTATGATGTATCAACCGAATCCTTGGCTTGGAAAGTTAGGGAGCATAAGAGCTGCCAATTGTATGCACAATTCCTAAGTATGGAACATATCCTGCCGGACATGTCTCTACTGTCTGACCTCTTGAGAATGACCTCCCAATAGTGATGCTAACTGCATCATGTACAATAGTGCTCTTCTACCCACTGCCTTCCTAGGCTAGGGTATAGGTTAGTTTTATAACCAGGAGGGGTAATCTCAAATAGATAGTGTATCTGACATGGCTGTTCGGATTGATCAGGTTTAGGCAAATCTGAGGAAGTTCGATTAAGGTGTCAGCAGTCTTTTAAACACGAGACTTGCAAGTTTCCGATTCTAAAACTGAGGGACACTGCTGGTATAATTTTTTTCAGTTTATTACGCAGTTTAAGGATTCAAATCCATATATTATACACATACCGGTATGAGGTGTTATACCCCCATGCTTACATACACACACACCCATGTATATGCATGTACCCATACAAGTTGTATATATATGTAAGTATGAATATAACACTACATCTACCCTTATTTGTTTAGTTTGTAAGAAAACAGTGATACAATTTAACAGCCCCTTTCTTTTTATAACTGAAATAGAATGACTGCTCCCTTCAAGAGGCTGATACATTGACCCATCTTTTTTTTTTTGAAAAGAGAATAAAACACAACCAATAATTCACCCCAAAACCTCCCATTATATTTATTCATACACATACATATATATTGTATAAGTACATTGATATACATGTGTATATCTAAATAATTATAATCTTGTATGAATCTGAAGTATGTCATAAGCAGAAACGAAATACATAGGTTCAGTCTTCCTACTAATCTTTCCCACTAAAAATAGTGCAGAATTTTCTCTACCTTTCATGTTACAGGAAACAAGGCAAGACACATTTCCCTTCCTCTTTCAATTGCAAAATAATCAAACCCTTTTCCCACAATCGGTAGAACAGGTTCAAAATTCTTTTGCTCACTCCATAAACCAGACTTTGAGAGATAGAAAGGAATTTTCCAGATATACGACATTTATACGTATTTATTTGCATATATATATATATTTAGATATATGTACAAATACATACGTATATATACCATACATCTCGTCATGGTGATAACAAAAATAATACACCCCAAATTACATTAACCCTCTCCTTAAATTCCAGGAACAGAATTAATACTGAAATAAATAGCAGAATAATGGTAGGAGAAAAATGCATATCTACTTTTCAATCTCAAACTACCACTAAACCCTAAACAGAATACATCGAATTACTTCATGCTGGTTATCACTTGATAAAACTGAAACACCAATTAATATACATTATAAAAGTGCAAAAGGGTTTCAAACCCATATGAAATGCCATGAAAATTTTCTAAACTTTCAACATTTTACAAACCACAGATGTATTTATGCATTTCTCCCATTTTAATTTTCCAAATGAGAATATAATGGTAAGAAGAAGAGTAAATCGCAGGTCTGAGAGATAACGTGATCTGTGAAATGAAGTATCACGTCAGAGAATGTATTCCAGCACCCTCCTTTTAGTAGAACCCTCTAAACTTCGAAATAGCAGAGCTGAAATAATAGAAATTGAACAGCAAAACCCTTGTTTCTCACTGTTTTCCAAAGTCAGGAGTAAAAGTAATGAATCGTTCTTTTCCCATGTTGGCTTAAGTATTCCCAAAATCGTTTTCCTTGTTGCCAAAATGCCCTAATACCAGGCGGATTCACAAATCAGCTAGGAGTCACGCCATACTCGTGCTCCATTCTCACGTTTTGAGCTTCCTGGAGAAGCTTCTCGGGCTCACGCCAAAATGCTTCCTTCCAAAATATTTTCCTTCTTCTCGATAAAATAATGAAGTGTTTGAATATATTACAACTTCCTTTAATCACTTGCCCAATATCTCATGTATACAGGATGGCGATATAACATGTTTTATTTTTGAAATTGCATTGCTCTTTCATTTTTTTTTTAAAACTCCTTTATGCCCGATAAAATCATAAGGCAAAGTGGAGCGATGAAATATGGTTTAGTTAAAAACTTATATCCCTCTCAATATTACCATAATATATACTAAGCCAATTCTACTAGGAACTTTTTAGGAGAGGTTAATTTCATATCTCCCCCTCACATAACCTTCACTTGAATATTTGAGTTGCCAATTAAAGTTGGCAAAAATATTAATTTATTTAATTATAATAATCCTTGTCAAGCAAATTATTAATTGATTAAATATACATATTTTTATATATTTATATATATGCAACCCATACACCCTATGTATACTTGACTGCGGTAGTACGTATACGACCATGTATACGTACTCTCGTACCCAGGTATTCGCATAGGATATATATGTAACATATATATACATATACATAAATATATATTTATATGATAAAAATAACATTAGTCTCAACTAAACTTGATTAATAATTAATGAAATAATTAATTAAATAATCATAATTAATAATTACCCTGAGAAGCGACAAACCCTAGGGTTATGAACCCTAAATTCTCTGCACTGACCCTCTAGGTTACCTGGCGCACTGACTAACAGGGTTTGACAAGGTCAGCATAAGTTTACCTGGCTTAGGTTAGGGTTTTCAAATGGCATTGAGTCCTTTCTTTCCTCTCACCTCTTGACCTGATGATACTTTCCCTCCCTTCGTGGAGGATGACGGTCTCCTGCACACACTTGGCCCACAGAAATCGGTTAGATCCAAATCTTGCCCAGTTTTGACAATTATAATTCGTGACAAAAAAAACATTATATCATATTGTTAAATGAAAATTCATCAATTTAATCAATCAAAATCCATCAAATCATCATAGAAAGCATAATTATCATCATTCACATATGCATAATCATCTAAACATATCCATCAATTAAAACATGAAACTAGGGCACATTAAATATCTACAAGTATATCAAATATGCACTAGGGTTAACATGTATCAGGGCGTAAATACTGCACATAATCAACTAGGGCACAAGTGGGATGTAACAAATGAAGGAGTGATAATTGAAGTTAAGTTCGTCTAAGATGGATCCAATTGACTACACAAGACACTTTGCGATCAGCAAGGTGCTAGTAGTATGGATGTACGAATTTCACCATTGATCATACACAAAGTTCTTCCATTCATCTAGACAACATGAAAATATATAAGAAGTAGAGACCATGCAAATTGTTGAATCAACATATGAATTTCACCATATCTTCAATGAAGTTTACATGCTTCTTACAACAATGTCTTGGCAACAATCTTTGCCTTTTCTTCCTACTCTAACTATTTGCTTGCTATTTAACTATTGACTCTATTCATTATTAACCTTTAAAAATTAAGAAGTGGAGCCTTATATAGTGCTTTCATCACAATTGAGTGGATTAGATTGATTCCCAGTCAATGGCCAAGATTAAAAGATAGAAACCCTAATTAGGGTTTGTTACGCCCATTGCAAAGCATTTGATGCTTGACCAATGACAAAATTCCATTTGATGGGACACATGTCCTTCCTTGAATAATTGACCAATAGATGACAATGGTAGGTGCATCGGACTTTGTGGCCATGTGGTAGTTATGCTCTTTGAAGGATGAGCTAGGTACATTGAATTTGAATGCCTTATCCTAGAATGATGTGATTGGATAAGTGATGACTGGGCACCACCTCAGCTTTCTTATTGTAACTCATCACAAGTGCAAGTGTTTGAGGCATATCTCTTCTTGATCATTTTCACTTTTCATCTTGTTTGGGAATTCTGACTTAGTGCTACATTTGATGTAGACCTTGTGATGCTTATGGTTGATCCTTCCTTCTTGCCTTGAATGCATTGATCTTCTTTGTATAAAATTACCTTCTTCATGTGGTGGAAATCTTTCATTCCAAGCTTGGAGTTTTTCTTGTGCTCCCCTTGATGTAGATGATTTCTACTCTTGCCTTATAGTCTGTGATGATGATCCCATCAGCGGCCTTATACGAGCTTGAGACTTGAAGTGTTGCAATTGAAGTGTGCTAGCATATCATCATGCTGATCATGTTCTTTGCATTCGCTACCATCCTTATGTTGATCTTGAAGGCCTTTTATTACTTTGCAGTTGTGATGAAATCTTGATATTGTATATGAGCTGATGTTCCTTCCACATCTTGAAGTTTTGACTCTCTTGACATTCTTTTGCATGTTCATCCTACTTGCATCGAACCTGGAAACAAGCATAACTTGAATCAAAACATTGTATAAAGTACTTAATCAAGCTTCCTACTACCTTCTCTAAATCTGGAAATGAATTTTCTGATCATGGAAACATCTGATTTTGAGTCTGATTTTGTGCCTCGGGCCTAATTTTTGTCTGATTTCTCACTTTTTTATGTCTGATTTGACAGGTTTCAGGTCTGAGACATGCCTGATTTGCATTGGTTTCAGGTGGCAAAGCAAGTTCGTGGATCTTATAGGGCAAAGGAAGTGATGTCAATGGAAGTGATGTCAATGCCTTGGCTAGGCAAAGGAAGTGGTGTCAATGCCTTGGTTGGGCAGAGGAAGTGGTGTCAATGCCTTGGTTGAGCAAAGGTGTCATGTCCCCTCTTTAGCTCTGTCTAGCAGAGACATGTAAGTCAGCTTATTATGGGGTCTTGTAGGCTGACAGTGGTGGATAGAGACTCAGTGAGGATATTCAGTGTTTGGGATTTGGTGTTCTGGCAGTAGTAGACCAATTTGGAGCAGTTCCTTAATTTTAGGAGGCAGTTCCTACATTTGTGGAGGCTATTCCTACTATTTAGGAGGTTATGACAGTATCCAGGGTTGGGTTTCCACGAGACTATTCCTTGGTTTCAGTTTTAGAAGATTTGGGTATGTTTCCTAGTTTCTAGGAGCATCCCTAGATTTTAGGGATAAGATTGCCAGAGGATCCATGATTTCCAACTTCAGTCACAGACAGGTGGCAGGTTCCGTTTCAGGCTTTTTGAGTCATTTGAGCCTTCTGTAGCTATTTGGGTTATATTTTTAATATATTTAAATATTTCCTAAGTTAGCGTTTAATTAATTAAATAAGGCTATGTTTATAGCCATTTTGGAGTAATAAGGGGTTTTTGGCTTCATCTGGATGCATATGCCCTTGTGTTATAGCTCGTTGGAAAGGTCTTGAACTTTTCTAAATGCAACCCATTTGTCAGGGACCCTTTTGATGAACGAAATTCTTTTATATTAAAAAAGTGGTGTTTTCTCTATACTTGGCGACTAAAAATGAGAAATAAGACTTTATAAGCCTAAGCACACTTTTCATACACTTTTAGGGTTTGAGCTAGAGGGGAGGAGTTATAAGGAGATGGTAACCTAATTATCATCCATCTTTTACACATTTCATCTCTGATTTGGACAATTTGCTCTGGAGAGCGATTCAGCATCTGGGACGGAAACCCCAGGGTCTTGCCTGTTTGGGACGTAGCCCCCAACATAGTGGTTATTTGGTTCTTGCATTCAGTTTTCAGTGCCTTAGAGTTGGTATGACATCTTTTCTGGAGGATTCAGTGAACAGAGTTAGGGTTCAGCGTGGAGATTGGGGTTTTCAACTTGGCATCACCTAACAGCCGTACGGCTGTACTTTGCAGCCATTTCTCTTCCCATGTGAAGCTATGTAAGAGTTTCGGATCTTTGCCGCAGCCTCCTTGATTACAGTATTCACTCTTCATCCAGGTTGGACTCATTGTTATTGTAATCTTCTTGGAATTGTTTGGAATCACTATCTGGATAATTATTTGATTTAAATAATCAGAAATCTGCTTGGTACGATTCTGATTTGGCTGCGTATGAACATTTATTTCCGGTACTCTTTTCATGTACTTGTTCTTCAATTATTACTTGCTGAAAAACTATCAAAAACACAAAAATAAACAAACCTAACTTCTGTCTATTCTCTAAAACCATCAAAGGAAACTCAGGAAAATATAGTTTATTAATTTAAAAACTACAACAGATCAGCAAGGGGATCCATCAGGGATCTTTCAAAAGGAAATGTTGTCAATGCCTTGGCAGTGATGATCCTTAAGTCGCTCTTTTCCATTGGCAAAGGAAGTCGTTCAAAATGCTTATGTCGCACATTTGGGGGGTCAAATGAAATCACTCAATCCTTAAGTCCCACTTTTGGGGGGTCAAAGAAAATCACTCAATCCTTAAGTCGCACATTTGGGGGGTCAAAGGAAATCACTCAATCGTTAAGTCGCACTTTTGGGTGGTCAAAGGAAATCACTCAATCCTTAAGTCACACTTTTGGGGGGTCAAAGGAAATCACTCAATCCTTAAGTTGCACATTTAGACCCTCAAAGGAAATGAAGTCCGAAATGCCTAAGTCACACAGTAGGAGCTTGATTGGAAGTAGAATCCTTTAGTTTTCTGATTTAGACCATCAAAGGAAATGAAACATCTTAGATCGCTGATTGGAAGAAGCAATGGAAATGATGAAAAACCTTAAGTCGATGATCTAGGCAATCAAAGGAAATCATCAAAATGCTTAATTTTGACAACTTATTCATTTCTCCTTGAACCTTTTCATGACGATTCAGACTTCTAGCATATCCTTCCTTCCAAAAGTTGACTCTCTAAAACAATTTGCCTTAGCCAAATTTCATCACTTCATTTATGATTTTGCAAGATGATGACTAAATGGAATGATCATCATGAATCATTCATTTCCTAAGCCTTGAAAACTAACTGACCTCACTAAAGAGACTTGACTTGATTACCTCCTGGCCACCTAAGATACTACACCTCTTCCAAACAAAGGCTAATAGCTAAAGACTCCAAAACTAACCTAAAAAGCAGAAAAAAGTGGGGGTCCCCATTTGCAATGGGATGATGTGTGAAAACATCACAACAGGATCATAGTAGTGGTCAATGATGCTAGAGATGTGCAAATGTTTATCTACAACCACCACATTTCACATGCACTCTTTAGGAGCTTCTCTAACGAGGAGTTCTTGAAACTTGTTGATACTAGATATGCATCCTATTTCATTCTCTTAGAGAGAATGATTGAGTTGCAAGAGTTATTGCAAGTCATGGGTATGACAGCAAAATGGCATCGGTGGGTGGAGTCCTTGATAGAGCAAGGGAGGAGGGTGAAGGATATAGTGAAGAGTGATTTTTTTTTTAAGTGATGTAAAATATACAGTCTCCCTCATTACTCTAGTTGTCTAGGTCATCAGATTTGGGGATGCAGATGCACCTAACCTTGGAGAGGTGTATGAGTGCATTGATTCTATGCTTGACCAGATGAGGGTTGCCGTTCGAGAGGATGACCCCACATTAGCATTATATAATGAGCACTTTCAATCAATCATTCATCAGAGATGGGAGAAGCTCAACACTTCCTTGCACATGATTGCCTATGCGTTGAATCCTAAGTGGTACAAGCGTAGGCTTGGTAGCGTAACGCTGACCATAGGATATTGAGGTGAAGGCAAGGTTCTTTAGGGCCATTGAGAAGATGTATGATCCTATAGAGTCTAGCACGATTCACATTGAGTGGACTAAATTTGCCACTCTGAGGGGTTATTCTAAGGCGGCCAATATGGATATGGTAACTATGGCATAGGAGGACACAATCTTTGTGGTGGAATTGCCATGGATTGAATTCTTTGACTACTACTCTAGCCATTCAATTGCTATCTTAGCTTTCTAATTCTTCAATTGCTAAGAGGAACTGGTCTACTTATAGCTTCATCCACTCTTAAGAGAAACAAACTTACCTCTAGGAGAGGAAAGAAGCTTGTGGTTGTACATAGTGCTTTGCATCTCATCGACCACAAGACACTTGTGTACAAAGAGAGTCTGACAATATGATGGGATGTAGAGCCAGAGGAGCCATCACATATTGATGAGGATGCTACAATTACTTATGTGGGGCTGTTTGGTATTAGTTTGGCGGAGCTTGACCATGAGGAGTCCAATAGTTCTAGTGATGAGGAGTTTGGGGATGATTAGAGGCCTCCCTTCACTACATTTTGTTATTTTGATATCCTTGCACTCATTTTAATCATCTTTAGGATATTTTGGATATAATATAAATCTCTGATTTGACATTTTCATTTTCAAATTTTAGTAGTATTCGATTATTTTAGTATTTAGTATTTGCAGTTTTGCTATTTTACTAATTTGCCAAAGTTTCATTTGAAATGTAATTCTTATACATCCTTTTATAACTATTTTTTCAAGTACTATATATATCAATGCTGCCCCTTGTTGCTGTCCCTGCCGCTGTCCCCAAACTTAGGCCCTTGGTCCCCTTGTCCCTGAAACCCATCCCCCTATCCCTGCATCCCCTCGTTAGAAAATCCGTGGAACATTGAAAATATTCCACCTTTGATCTCATTTGACAATTGTTTTAATCTTCACAATAGTGTTGTACAGTTGTGACATGACCCTAGTGGTCCAAATGCTAAAAAGAATATTTGGAAAATATGGCCATTTTTTGATGATTAATATTGCTGCTAGTCATCAGCTTTTAACACTTATCCATGAACAGGCCAAGCCTTTAACTATGGGCTCCTTAGTGTGGTAAAGAAATTACTTAATGGAATGAGCTTCAACACATTTTTCTACAAACACCACCTTTATGCAAAATGAGTTTTCTTTAAAAAATTTATGAAATAAATGAATAAAAACTTAAGGCTTCTTCAGTTGATGAATAGGTTGATACTACAAACTAAAGAATATATGAATTAATAATACCTTTAACAAATAGTTCTACTACCTATTCCAGACCACATCTAATTGCTTCAATTTAATAATCAACTCAAGTATCCAGGTAGCAAGTTGTTGATGAATAGAGAGACATTGGTGAGCCAATTAGATCACCACTCAAATTAATGCTTAGGTAACTCAACTTACAACTCCTCATATAAATCACTAGCAGAAAATTCCACCTCTTTCCATTTACGAACCTTTACACCTACCAGTATCTTGACTTCATGAAGCTTTTTATGCTTATCCATGAACAAGCCAAGCCCTTAACCACGCTTCTTATTGCGGTAAAGGAATTGTAATCCTTCATCATAACTTCAACTTTTTCCATATCCTAATTCTGAAATTGAATTTCCTTGACAATTTGAGCTCCTTACTAGATTGTGACACTCTGATCTCCTCCTTTTTCCCTTTATTCTCAAAATATTTTTGTTCATGGCTGTATGCTTTTTCTTGGGTTTGATAAAACCAAGGATGAAAAAATTGCCAGAAAATTGCATGAATCGCGATTTATCATGAGTCAATAATGGCAACGATTAAATCGCCAAAAAAATTGTCACCGATTTTAAGGGAAAAATTGTGAGGAAATCATGAAAAATCGCGGTAAAAAAAAGTACTTCATTTTTAAAGTAAAACCCTAAAATTTAATTACGTTTCGACCTGCAAAAGAAAGTAGTTTTGTGCATGGGATAAAGGGCACACAAACACCAACGATAGGGAGAAGGGGCAGGCAAAAGCCGGAAAAAGGAAATGTTCGATTCAGTATAACTAAGGCTTTAACTATTCGCGGCTTGGGTCTTGAGTGATAGCTGCAGAATTATTGATGATTGCTATGTTCGCTCTCTTGATATTTGATATTTAATTTAGGAGCCATAATAATAATTTCTCTATGCCTGATAGGTTCTCCTATATCATGTGATGAAATGAATGAATGAGAGGCTATGCCTCAATTTGGAATATCAATTTGATTCAATGAGACAGAAGGAGCATAAGGACTCAATCAGATATAAGTAAACCTAATTTATCTAGTTTCCAAGTCACATAGTGTAGCTGGCACACTTTATGTAATATCTCTTCTTAAAGTTTTCCTTAATTTCTTTAAGCATAATAAACTCTAGCTCAAGAAAAGTTGAATAATCAATTATGTATGAATTTAGCATGAAAATGTAATTTATTAATTTATTAAATAATTTATATTTAATGTTCAGAATATATTTTAGAAAATGTAGAACTTATCCTCTTAGTTCTGCTGTAAATTTATTCAAAGGTTGCACTTGTTTTTTGGTATATAATATGTATTTAACTCTAACTATGATTTATATATGATGGAAATCAGTAACATGTTATTATGTTTTATAAATTTAGTGTATATGAGTGTTTTTTAATAATATTTTAAGAAATTATATATTTTTAAATATTCGATAAATTTGCCAATTTATTGCCGATTTTTAAATTTTTTTTGGCCAAAAGATTTATTGTCGATTAAGATATTTACATCTTTGGATAAAAC
The DNA here is from genome assembly GCF_030272615.1 of Cryptomeria japonica. Taxonomy (NCBI): domain Eukaryota; kingdom Viridiplantae; phylum Streptophyta; class Pinopsida; order Cupressales; family Cupressaceae; genus Cryptomeria; species Cryptomeria japonica. Next base: position 140,739,999 of record NC_081405.1, on the reverse strand, counting down.
CTTGAACATCTTGAATGGATTCCTTTGGGTTTCTCCTAGATTGAAGTTCCTCTTGAAGATCTGGGCATTCTTTGATGAGATGACCATTCTCATGGCATTTGCGGTACCTTCTCATTTTCTAAAGAAATTGTGGCATGCTGTGCAACAAAAGCATCCAAATCGAAACACTTAGGAGCTACATCTTGATTTCTACATGTATTCAATTTGCTTATGTGATAGGAGGCACTAGTTGGAATGCACATAGACCAATTCCTTTATCTTTTTTTTCAGCCATCTGGTTGTGCTTAAATGAGTGGATATTTACCCTCATTTTCCTCAGTGAAGAACTCACATGTTGAGATGGAGATAGTGAATAGAACATTTGCAATTATAAAATTAAAATATAATATATAGCCAGCAAAGAAAAGTACTAAAGTTGTTTTTGGTTGACAATGCATACATCTGATAAAACGTTGGCTGCAAGAGGCTGCAAGTAGACAATACCTTGGCCATGGAGGTACTACTAAGTGTGCACGTCCTCCTTGTGCTTGTCTTGAAGAGCATTAAGATTGTGATTCCTTGAAGTTATAAAATTTCTGAACTCAAACATGCCAATGTCCTCCAAATTTGGATCTGAGAGGAATGTTGTGTTTATAGACTTGTGTTGTACCTCTTACTAACTTCAACATCTCTATGTGGTGCCACCCTCTTGGACAAGAAAAATATGTCTTTTTTGCAATAGTTGGGTGTCAAATCAAATCTAGGAGTGCAAGGGTGTGATCTTCTAGTTCTAGTGGTCATCCATGATTCTTTATACTTGTTTGAAAAGCAATTATGTGGGGTCATTGTCCTGAATTGTTATTATGACCTTCATATATTAAATTATTTTTTATCATGGTGTCCTTGTGGTCATAGATTTCACCCAAACTCAACTGATCCACAATTTCTTATTTGAACATATTCATTCATGATGGGCATGGTGGAACTCAAAAGATAATTCACACGAGCTTGTTAATCATTATCTAGGGCCAATGCTTTGACTTTTTGGGCCTTTTTGAATTTGATTGCCCCATGCATTGGAAAGGCTGTTGATGACCATGGTGATTGATGCTTTTTGGCTTGAGATGATTGTGTGTAATATCCCTTGCCTAATCTGATGTTAAACTTGCTGTTTAAGGCTTGAGGAATATTGTGAAACAATTCACATATAGTCTTCTAGCTTGCTGGACTGAGTTATCAGTCTGATATAAATGCGTGTTATTGACACCAAGGCACATGCAACGCTTGCAAAGACTTCTATAATATCTAAACTATGAACTCAATGCACAGATGACTACTTTTGACTTTTCCAATGCCTATATACGAATTCCGAATGAAGAGTGTGCACCTACAGCCAAGAGGCATTTTCACAAACACTTGGCATGCAAACTATTATTATCATGAATATGGACATATCATCAAATAATGGCCTGTAACTTATTTCTCCTTTATTATATGCTATCACCAAATACAATAGAACATGTAGATGCCTTGATTCTTGGCTTACATTCATAAATAATTTACAATGATAGGTCTGATATTAAAAGGCATTTACAACAGCAATTCCCCTAAGATGACATATGATCAATGCACTACAAAAATACATGAAAATCTGGTAAGAAGATCGCCCAAAGCTGAAGATGAAGAAGCAAGCAATAACCAATGAAATGAGACCCTCCTCAGCCAGAATTGTGCTACTTCCTTAGCCGCTCCTGTTCTGATGTGTTTCAGACTCTAATAAATTATCAACAGCTACCAAGACCCCCTTTCAACACAAAAAACCATTGATACCTCCTTAGGAAGACCCTTTCAACACAAAAAACCATTGATACCTCCTTAGGAAGAGAGCGCTCCAGTTTGGGAGTGAAATCGATGCATCAAATGGGCTCTATGAGCAAAATCGTGGCACTTCTCCAGCTAATGTGAAGTCTGAAAATAACTGAGATGAGACTCAGAAAATAACAAATGCAATCAGCTCTTAGGTAGTAAAATTGATTAAGACTCCTAACACCAAAATGTCTCCAATGATCTCCAAATCGGACCCTAGCAAAATTTGGCCCTTGGCCACCAATTAAGCTCCAATGAAAAGACTGAGTTATCCTTTCCAATCTGCAACCTTTGAGTGGGTCTTTCACCACCTTAGTTATGCCAATCTATGGGAGTTTCCGTTCCCAAAAATCAATAGACCATCTGCAGAAGCCTTAGGCTCCACAAAGCTCATTACACAAGAAGATGTCAAATATTCGATGCCCAACCATGAACCAACCTCCCCTATTTATTCTTTTACTCCAATGGATCTGTTCCCTTCTAGAAGATTCTCTTTTAATTAAATAATATTTAATTGCACCTTAGAATAATATTTAATTGCACTTCAAATAATATTAAAATATCATTATAATATTAAGTGCAATTGACTTCATAGGTGACATCATACGTGAGAATACATTATCTCATCAAAAATCATATAAAAATGAAATGTGGAGCCACAAGCAACTGCCCAAACGATCCTCTCATTAACTCCTTGGCCTACGAGGGTCAAATAATAGGCCAAACTCCACGAATGTCTGCGAACTAGTGTGAAGGGGACATTACATTTTGTGTGTGATGTATGTCAAGTCTTAGCAACGTAATGTGGTGTAAAAAAAGAAAAAGTAGAAGATATAACTAAATTTGTATACCAAACTCAAAGTATATAAAAAAATTAAATATTGAAATTTCATAGATTTACCTTCAACCACTTGTAATGTCCTTGATAAGGATCTAGTTCGGCAATCTTATTTGCTAATATTTTTAAATAAATAATAAATAAAATTATTAATAAATGAAATTATTAAATAATTAAGCTAAGGCCGACCTTGGTGAACATATTTAAATAATTTAATAAATAAAAAATATTGTGTTGTATGAGGCCGACTTGCAAGGTTTATATCTCCTTTTGCCTGGGCTGACCTGTTTGGCTAATTCCTATAAAGGAATCAGGCAATTCTAATTGAAGGAATCATGGAATTAATTATTTGATCTCTGCTTGGGGTGCACCTAGGCTGAGATGGAAACCTCAGTGCTAGACATAACAGGTGGAATGAAAACTCTACCTGAACAATCATTTGTTAATGAGAATTGACTAAGGCAAATATTCTATCTGCTCAAGAAATCACAGAGGTTAAAGGTGCTCATCTCTATCGATTTAAAGCACCAGACTACGACAGATCTGCAATCAAGGACTGGACCTGTATGCGCTAAATCTCTGCCCTCTTATCTGTTTGCTACGGGTAATAGCTGAATAAAGATCTATCTCTGCATTTTGACCAGACTTCTGTATTAAGAGTCTTGAATTGTATGAACTGATATATGTTTAGGATGAACTGAATCTATGAATCAATTGGTATCGATTTCTTCATTTTGGGAATTACAGGTTAGATTTGAGTTGTTATATTTCATGCATGTTTTGAGATAATAAATGGGAACTGCAAAGTATTATTTCATGTTTATTCTGAAACAACAATCTTGAACCATTGCGAAGTATAGTTTCTTTCTGTGCTGGAATATTTCACCACTCCAACTTGGAGGACTCGAAAATAAATTTTGACATATCATGATTTGTTAGAAACATTTGAATCTTCTTAGCCTTGGTGTAAAATTCTTTGATCCACTATATTTGCGTTCCAATCTTTTGCATCATCAATTTGAGTGAGTGGATGACACATGGTGTCCACAAAATCTGCCCGTATCTTGTTTCCTACCATTTTAGTGTGTCTATTATGACTAGGATAATGTTCTGAGCAGCCACAATCTCAATCATCTATATGAGGATGATCACAATGAAGTTTGCATCCTTCAATGGCCTTTCACTATCTGCTGCTTTTAAAAAACATTGCCTCTTATGGAACATTGTGATGATATTATTTGAGGACTTGTTTTGCAATCTTTCTATACATCAAAAGCAATGAAAACTCTCATTTTGGTCCATGAATCCCTTACCAATAATGTGGTGCATATCTTTCATACTAAAGACCTTTATAACTTCTAAGTGTTTGACTAATAGCAATAAATGCGATGTGCAGTGAGCTCATCTGCATGCCTCTTCTAATTCTTAAATGCACTTTCATATGGGCCTTCATTGTGAGAAACAAAGGGCTACTGGTGTCACAACGAAAGGAGTGTGGTAGCCACTATTGGAGAAGTGGATGTTGGCCTAGAAGGTGGCTTGCATGATCCTTTGTTAGCTAAAGAATGGTTTTTTGATCTTGCTCTTTGTTTTGCACTTTCTACTTCCTGTTCTTTGATATACAAGAGAATTCACTCTTTTGGCAATTCCTATTTGTTTGGCGTTGGATAATTTTTGATTCGTTTATCATTGCACATAAGTGAGCATTCACTGGAGTAGACAAGCTATTATACTTGTTATGGCATTGACCACAACACCAAAGATAATTCCTGGCTCTTGGGAAGCTGCTCAACTATTGTGATATGTCACCAAAGAGGTAATCCCTAGTCGATTCTCAAGGGCTTTTCCATATCTGGGCCCACTAAACTAGAACTAGTAGCCATTGCAAACTATATGGACGCCTATACCTACATGTTTTAAAATAGACAAATATTAAGAAAATTGAAAAATAAAATGTAATCGTAGGCTACATTAACATAGAAAAATTAAAAAAATAACATTATAAAAGAAAACATATTGCCCTATGAAACATAAAAAATTTAATAACAATTTAGTAAGCATCAATAAAACGTGCCAAAAAAATAGGAAGCTTAAAAGTAAATTAAATAAAAAACCTACAAAAATCATAAAAATAAGTTGGAATGACGAATATACTTGATGCTTATTTGATCCCCGTAACACTTATCAAAGATGCCTCAACAATCCTTAAGCACTTGGAAAAGCAACCATGAGCAATTAGAAACAAACAATGAGTTTTAGAAGTCTAGAGTGATAGGCAGAATTGTTTGTGTTTGTAGGTTGCTTTTATTTTGTTTTTTCTTCAGGTTATTTGGTTTGTTAAAATTTAGGTTTTGTTTTGACATTTTATGTTTTTTTTTTTGCTTTAACAATGCATTTGAAAAGCAAAAACAAAAAACATGATGTTTTTGACTTAATTGGGCGCATGCCTTGTGGGTTCACATAGGTGTGCTAAGGTTTGCCTGAAGCATTGTGTGGGTGACCTGAGTATTCTGCAGGCATACTCAGGATGTACCTGGGGTGGAACCTCAGAATACCCATCCCTGGAATTCAACTTGGACCCATTCAAGTCGGGTATAAGGGTCGGGCAGCAAAGCTTGCAACATTGAGTTTAAGTCATATTAATTCATGCATTAAACATGATGTCTCAAATGTTCTTTGGCATAGTAGGTCAGCTACCCTGTCATCCACATTCAAGGAGTTTATAGAAACACATTATCAGGTACCTTTCTCTTCTTGAGGATCATTGATCATGGATGTCAAGAGAGTATATGGGAAATGTTCTTTGCAATCCCAAGGATTGTGTTGCCTGACTTGCTTAGTCCCCTTTCTCTTCTTGAGGATCATTGATCATGGATGTCAAGAGAGTATACGGGAAATGTTCTTTGCAATCCCAAGGATTGCATTGCCTGACTTGCTTAGTCCCCTTTCTCTTTGTGAGGATCATTGATCATGGATGTCAAGAGAGTATATGGGAAATGTTCTTTGCAATCCCAAGGATTGCGTCGCCTGACTTGCTTAGTCCAGGAAGTTCCCCCATGCTTGATTATAATGCGAATTCTCCATCTTTTTCTGATTCAGATAAAAATGAGGAGTAAGTTTCACTATTTGACATTGTCTCCCCCAGCTTTATATTCTTTTGTGACAGGTCTTACTTTCATGTCCATACATGTATTGTTTGTAGTATGAGAGTCTTTTCTGATGCGTTTAGGTTTTACCCATTTTGTTGTTGTACTCCTAGGTTTTGGCTTTTAATCTCTTGATTCTTTCAAGTGTGATCATTGTTGTTCCCCTCTTGCTGTGGTTATGGGAGGTACATTCCAATTCCATTGACTTACTTCTATCATTCATGGAAATTAACATAATTTCTTTTATTCTTTGTATATGGACAAGTTGTATTCTTCTTGTGCTGCAGCACTCATCTGCCATAAGGGATTTCCATAACCTAAATTCATATTCCCTGATTTAAATATTTAGAACGACCAATTTTTGGCTACAAATTGGTTAACAGGTAAAAACCATAAGGGTCATTGAAATAGGAGGGATGAGAAAAATTAGTTGTAGCTCCACAAAATCGAGTCAACATACATATGCAGGAAATGATATAAGGACTATCATCATGAACATAAAACTTTTGTATTTGAATTTCTATGCCGCAGCTTGGGTGTGAAGAAATTTTGATGATTTGACTATAACGACTATTCAAATATGTCCTCTACACAAACTATTTCAAATTCATAATACTTGCAGACATTTATGATGTCTTCTTTACTCTGCTTTTCTATTTAGTTCTGTTTGCTCTGAGTTTATCTATGTATGATATATGATGTATTTTATATTAGAATGCTGTGGCTATTTATCCTTTCTATAATTTGGTGCATAATTGGTCAAGCTCAGCCAATAAACCAATGATCTTGCCTTTTTTTGAGGAGCATATGCTCTGACAGTTCTGATTACCAGCATTTACTTCATATGCTGTGCTTATTTTAGAACTCTCTCATACACATTTACTACATCTCTCCTGGCCTTATGTTCAGTGTCTTACTTGATAGGTTTTTGATCTATTTGATGTAAAACGTAATGGAGTCATTGAATTTGCGGAGTTTGTTAACTCTCTTAATGTCTTCCATCCACACGCACCTCAAGCAGACAAGATTGATTGTAAGCAAATGGTTTATCTTTTGAGTTTATTGATATTATATATCTTCTTTTCTTTCAGTCATGCGCACAATAATCTAAGAATTCATATGTTATAGCATTATTTCAAAAAAGGAGAGCAATTTTGATATGAAAATTGACTAGGCAGTTTTTGTTGGAATTTCTCTTGCAGTTGCTTTTAGAATTTATGATTTGAGGCAGACTGGTTATATTGAACGTGAAGAAGTATGCATCTATCCTTTTTGGTAGAAGATCCATGTATAAACTTTAAAGATATAAAGTTCATGTTACTAGATGGTATTTGCTTATAAAGTTAAGAGGAAATGTTATACTTATTTTATTCACAGAAGGTGTGTTTCAGTAGGTTTACAGTAAGACATTGCTAGGTGGTATTTGCTTGTCAAGTTAGAGGAAATGTTATACTTATTTAATTTTTGAATAATCCCATGAGCAAAAGCTATTATATAGATAAGTTTGTCTTGTTGCTATGTTATGGGGTTCTCCAGGTCCAGGTCCCGTTCTTGTACCTAACCGTGCGGAGTTTGGGAGCTGCAACAAGAGTGCCCTAGGAGCATCCCATCGTACCCACAAAGAACCCAGGGTGGTTGGGATGCTCCCAAGGTGCTCCCAAGCACTCCCAAAAGATCCCAAGTGCTCCCACTGGCGGGCAAAGATAACACACCCAAAAACACGTTGAACGGTGATATTTGACACTCTAAAATATTCAAGTTGATGACTGTCTCAGAAAAGTATTGGATTCTGTAAAAGATTTTATGCTATTGTGATTGTGACAACTTGGGCTTCTATATTAAATTTGATGAGATAGTGCAAAGGTATTAAGACTGTCAAGATTATCTTGTCAGTGTTGTTTAGTGTTCCTGGTATTAATGATTCTTTAATCTTTATGCAAGAATAAGCCTACACAACCCATTGTCTTTTTGTGTTACAGTTCTGTAAAGGTGATTTGATATGTTAATTAAGTACTGTCTAGTAATGTTTGTGTTGTTTTAGTTGAAAATGAAAGCTTTGTGGGGTTGTTAATTGTAAATTAACTATATTTGGAGTTGTTGGAAAGGGTTTGTTCAATGTTTCCTTCAGAGTCGAACATTTCTCTCTGACTAGGGTTTGTTTGATCAAAACCCTGTAACCTTACTTTAGTTATACAAGGAATTTGCTCAGAAACTAGATTTGAAATTTTGAATGACCCTTTTCACTTTCAGTGAGCCATTGATTATGCCCTAAATGATAAGGAAAAAATGAAACAGTGATATAAATTAGTATTTCCATCTTGGGTCTCATCTGCAGTTTACAATGATTACTAGGTATTACAGTTAACAATGATTACTAGGCATTACAAGTGCATCAAATCCTCTACTCAGAACAAGGGTCTTTGACACAAATAGATAGGCACACAAATTTCTCAGATTTATTGTCTCAAATTCAAACTTGCAACAGTCCAAAACCTCATCAGCATTCCAGCAAGATCAACTTCTTCAAGCTCCACTAGACCTCAAGCTCTTATCAAACTTTCAAGAGTGGTGGTGCAATATGGGCCTAACCATAAGACCACCATGGTTCAAGTACACAATTGCAACAAAGCTCTAATGATCACAAAACAACACACACACACCCACACAGCTGTACCCAAACACTATATACCCATGAGATTTGTTTTTTTTGCCATAGTGGCTTGCCAGAACCTCGTACCCACACTCGACCCCATACTAGAACAGACTCAACCAACAACTTATACTTGTTGATATAACCTATAAAATGAATAGAGGCTTTTTTTTACACTTGGGAAAAAATTATTTGTGTTTAAACTGAAAGGAACCTACTAATATTCAAAATTCTAGCCACTAAAATAAAACAACCATCAAAACTAAGAATTTATGGCAAGCATATACTCCACAAAGAGTAGAACACAAGCTACCAGGCTTGACTTGATAACAAAGAGACTGCACACAAACAAATTTACTAAAAAGTCATAAATTTGTATGGAAAACCTTCATATTTACTGAAAGCTGTAAGTTTGAAATTTGTTTCTTTTTTCATAGCCTCATGAAGTCATGGTTGATCTCCTCATAAGTATGTGAAGTTTGTTCTCCTTGAGTTTCAACTCCTCAATTACAAATAGGTTCTTCATTTTGCCTTCAGTTTGCCAGTATCCATTTTTAAGGTTTTCATATCTTCTGTGGAGTTCCTATAGAACTAAGATCCAACATTTTTTTGAAATTTCAACATGCTAATATCCGTGCATTTTTCATCTCTTTTCTCCTGCGACCTTCCCTCCTTGGTTTGTTTCTGATTTTTGAATTTTATGTATTTGATGAAATGAAAATATTCTCATGTTTGATCATTTATGATTGAAAGTTTTTAAAATTATCTGATCAAATGAAAACATTCTCATGCACTGCCCATGGTCCACCCATCATCCCACTGCATTATCCCCCTTAATTTTTCCGAAATCTCTTTTTCCACAATTACATTCAACACAACACTTGTTATGGTTAGGAAATGAAAACCAAATGCTGCTGAAAGTAACCCTCCACTTTCTGATCACCGAGAGCCCAATCTGGGAGGGTGAGAGCATACAGTGTCGAGGGGATCGTTAGATGCCAATAACTGAAAATGATTACAATCTTCGGGCGGCAAGCCATCCCCTTCCGCTTATACAACGGGATAATGAAAACAATGCAATCACTTGGCGGCAAACCAACCAAGGACAAGCTAAAGAACTGAAGAATGCAATCACTCAACCGCTTGTTCAGCGGGAGGACTAGAAATGAAATTCAAATCAACTCTACCGCTTATGCAACGGGAGGACAGTATTACAATATCCAAAATAGGCAGCAAAGCTAGCTTCTTCCACTTATGCAGTGGGACTTAAAGCAATAATCCAATAAGATGGCTGTTAGTACTACTAACCAGCTTACAATGCATAATATGGATTACAAACTAATAGAAATCACTATTCCAAGATAGGCGGCATGGCCAGCCTATTCCACTTATGCAGTGGGACAAAAAAGAACAACAAGAACTGCTGTTAGTACTACTACCACATTACAATATGGATCATAGAAGTAAGAATTGAGAACCAACAGCTGCAAATGATAACCAAGTTCCTTCTTTCCACACCAATGAACTTACACACCCCAAAATCAACTCCCAACACCAAAAGCTCAAGGCACACCAAGAAAGCTCTTCACACAACCAAAACTTCAAATTCTGAAATTAACAATAACACACTGAAAATATGCAAACCAGCAAGCTAAGGACACACTAAAATGCTCACAACTTTCCCAAATCAACTCCGAATTGCACCAAATCAAAAGAAAATGAGAGATATAACATAGACAACACAAATAGAACCTCAAACCTACACCGCGAACACCACAAACAATCAGAACGCAACCCAAGGCAGCCAAGGAAAGGGGACGATTCTACTGGGAAGTTCGACTTGCTACATAAAATCCAAATCAGCTTTTCAAGATCCGCAAGATGGTGAGCTTAATCGCCCAAGGCATAGGAAGAGATGGAGCCGATACCCAGAACCACACGTCAAGCACACAGGGAGCCATGAGGAAAAAACACCTTCAGCACACACCACGACCAGCAGCATGAACACTCAAGAAAACACACCAAAACATCTAAAACTGGCACAAAAATTCTGCAACATTGTTCTCCAATCCACTCCTTTAAATGAAGAGCAATCTCTGGCTCGACTAGTTGCTGTATTGCAAGCAAGAAATCAAGCTATGGCTAGGAGGTAAGCGTTCCCCAAAGCTTTCACTCTACATTTCGGCAATGTTTCATTACAAAAAATTCTTGGATACCCCCAAATGAAGGCCAAGGCACATATTTATAACTTCCTCCTCTAGTCGAACTTCTTTTCCCTCCAATATGGGATTAAACAACCACATTCCAATTTCCTTAATTTGCATTTCATTTCATTTCTCCAAAATCGCCCATATATAATTAAGGGAATGACTTAGATATCAATATAACTTAAGCAATCCCTTTTAAATAAATCGTCCAACCTTTGCCTTAAGTTATAATTTAATTTAAAACACCATTTTTTCATCAAATACTGAACCTGCCAAAACAAGCTCCAAGGATATGGGGAAACAAGCTGAGAGAATTGCCCTACCAAAAATAGTTAGTGAACTGAGCTGAAGAACCCTTGCCAAGAATAGCACCAAAAAATGTTGGAAGACCAACTACTCAAACTGACCTATTGGAAGTAGCCATTTGAGTAGGCCTGCTGACATCCTGCTAAAAATAGAATTGCTAAAAAGAGTACTTACTAAAAATAGCATACTGCTAAAAATAGTAAGTGTTTCCAAAGTGATTTTAACCACATTCTAAGCAGTGGTCGCACTTACTAAAAATAGTAAGTCCGGAAAAAGTCACTTGATGCAGATGCATGTCGAACCATCCTGAAGCTCTCTGAAAACCGAGAAGGAATCTAGAATCCAAACTCTCAAACTCCCACATATACCCCCTAAAAACACCAAAGAATCCTCCTATAAAATAGGAAACCCTAATTTCTGCTCCCGACTAGCCTACGGGCCTCCGAAATAGGCTAATGGCCAACTGAACTAATCACTGCGGAGAAGGGGACATTACACCCACTATGATTGTTGGTGCCCAGCAAGCAATGCCTATCAGCAGGGAAGATAAAGTTTATCACATTTTTTCTACAGTCCTAGCTCTAGCAGTATCTATAACGTTCTAAACCAGGAACCAAAGGTATGGCCAATGATGTTGGAAGACAATGAAAACCAGGTATAGTTTTCAACCATCTTTAAGGGACATAACATCCTAACTAATAAGTCAACTTTAGAGAGACCACAAGCTTGGTATCAAAGAACAAAGGTCGTGTGGAGGTCATCACTGAAAAAGTTGTGATAGAGTGCATTTCAGGAATGATGGAAAAGGATATCTGATTGTCAGAACACTCCCTGATTTTTTAATTTTTGAAAACTTGCCAATGTTGTCAATACATGAACTTGCCGCTGAGCATGCAATTAGAGCAATCTGCTGCAGTAAGTTATGGTTATGAAGTTTCAATTTAACCAAAATTGTTTTCACAAGGGTTTGAGTTATTTTGAAATAAGGTGTTGATAGATATAAATTCTCTGATTTATTGATTTCAGAAGTTAGGACACTGCTGCAATGAAATCTGATGTAAATTTCCAATGTCTAAAGCAAGATGAACAATTGGTCCTAAGTGTCCTATCAAAGTTAGGTCATAACTATTTAGTGTTTATTTCTACTTTTCATGTAACAAAGAATGCTCTTCGTGCACACCGTATTATGCATTCACTTTTGGTGCAACTGCTGGGACACATTTCTTGCTGGGCAATTAGTCACGAGTGCCATTGCATGAAACAAATGAATTTCAAGTAGTTCAATTATAAGATATCTCGATTATGGAGTGAGAAGGAATGGGGACTGATCAGCATACAAGAAATGAGGCCTCACAGGGACTGTTACATAAGTGGAAACATTACTACAGATACACAATACTGAAATCATAGGTACGCTGGCCCATAAGTCTTCAGATCCTTTGTCAACCAAGTATTAGATGCCTCCTCTAAGCACCAACTTAAGTTACAGGTCCTGGTATTGGGTTCAGGTTCGCAGGTTTGTGTGTTTGATAAAAAAACTGGGGGTTGGGTTCATTTTCAGCCATACAAAAACATATAAAAATAAAAAATATATACATATGTTTAATATATAATAATATTTATAAGTCTTATTCAATATTAATAAAATTCACACACAATATTATAATATAATAATAACACTATAAAGAAAGTTAATATTAATAAATATTAATAATTTTAGAAATTAATGAACATGCATAATTATAATTTTTAAAATCATTATTAAATAATAAAAAATTATTGAATTTATTTACATGAATTTTTATTATTAATAAATATTATTTACCCTTTTTAAATTTCAAACAAGATGCCACATTGATATGTGATAAATTGATTATATAATTTCAAAATCATATTATTTTAACTATATTAATGTAAGAATTATTTTATAATTAGAAATTCATAATTATTTTAATTAAAATAATGAATTTTTTGATTTAAATGTAATTTTTAATTATCTTATTATATAAACTTTGTAATTTCAAACTCATATCAAGTTCATTTTTAAAACATAGGATAAAATTTAAACTAAACTAAACGTAAATACTAATGTAAAACTTAAAATAAAAAACCTAAAAAAATATAATATTCATCAACTACTCCTTTCTCTCTAGTGAAGTCGGGAGTGCATAGTCTTCTTCCCGTAGCTTCACCCACCTCTATTGATTCGGTCTCACTAGTTCACGAAATACCCGTCAAAATCATAAACTATAAATCAGATTAACAGTATAAACATTTAATTATTCCTTTCTCGACTTAGGGCATGACCCTTTTGAGTCTTCGACAAGGTAATCTGAGTAGTTGTCTTCTTGCAGGATTGTAAGGGATCAATTATTTTCATAGGAAAAATACAGGTTCTTTGAAGCTACAAAAGATAATATTTTGAAAATTAAAATTTGTGCTAGGTTCATTTGGGTTTGTCCTAGACGAACCCACAATGATTTTTGTGAATTTTGATGGACCCATGGCGAACCGAATCCGAATCAATATCTAGGCTGGATTCAACCTATCGACAATGGTGTTAGCATTGCCAACGACAGGAGATCTAAGAATGAAACCCCTCTCCTGAAAAGCGAACAAAAGTAAGCTCCAAGGTTCAAGAAAGCTAGGTCTTAGCCACGCAGGATGGATCAATGGGAATGAATGTGTGGTAAAGAAGGGGGCTTGCTAGTATTACTATTGGAAATATAACAATCTTTCTCGAGGATTCAAATCTTTTTTTTGGGGTTTTCAAAGTATGAATTGCAAATCTGAAAACTATGATTAATGCTAATTAACCTGCTCTATCCAAGATCATAAACAAAACTGCCAAAAGTTTGAGGGTTAAAGAAATTAATTCTGAAAATAGAGATCTAATCGGACAATGTTAACCAATGAATTACTCAAAGTGGTGCAGGAGCACCTGGAATATGTTAATTAGGTTTTGAGTCTTAGGAGTTAGGGTTAGGTTTCTTTTGAGTCAATAAGGTCTATTGAGATCATTTGTAATGTTATTTCATGTTTTTGGGTCTGTTTGTCAAATTTGGAGTGATGATTTCAAATTTGTAAAGTTGCTCAAAATATTGTCATTTTTGTCATCAGGATAAGTTATACTAATGAGATGTCATTGTGGGAAAAAGTTGTCATTAATGTTATTGGGATAGGTTAAACTGATAGGGTATCATTGTTGTTATCAGGATAGGTTACACTATCAGATTTGCAAAATTTTGTTCAACCGATTTTGAATGGTTATTCCGATAAGGTATCAATATTGGCATCGAGATAGTTAACCCGATAAAGCATCATTGTGGTGAAGTTGTCATCGGAATAGTTAATCTGATAAGGTTGTCATCGAGATAATTTACACTATCGGGATTGCAGAATATTGTCCAGTCGACTTCGTTGGGTTATTTTGATAGGCATCCACATGTCTTGTTCGGCATAAGCTATACCGAAATGAGTGACATCGGAGTAGTTTGTTCTGTTGGGATTACTGGGAATTGTTGCTCCGCCTTGGAGGGTTATTCCGATGGGAGATCAAAAGGCATGATCAGAGTTGTTATTCTGATATCGGTACCTAGCGTTGGTCTATCAGCTCAGCATTGCTATTTGACACCTGTGTCCGACAGCGACTTATCAGTTTTTGAATTTGAACAGTCATGAAGTCCAACGGTCACAACAGGAAAGTTCAAATTTGGTATAAATTGTATGAGCAACGGATAGAGGAGAGAGAGGGGGAGAACGAGGAGAATTCTACAAAGTAATTCTGTGACTATTTTTTCAAATTTGAAATCATTGGCACTAAATTGGAAGCTTATTTTTTGTAATCCACTCTGTTACTGTAATTTGCTCCAATTCTATATTTACATATTGCTGTTTGGATTCAAATTGTTTAAGTGAGCACATGTGGGTGTACATTGGTGTGTTATCTTCCATTCACCGATGATTTGAAAATCTGAGTTGTTAAAAAGATTTTGTAGATTGTTCATGGGGTCGCCTGGTAGCTAGGCTAACTAGGGTTCTAACAAGAATTTTGACAGTTTCTCCCTGATTTGATTGTCAGAACACCCTTGAAACTTGGTGTGAGGACCCAAGAGGGCTAGAGGATAGCTATAGTTACAATTATGGTTGCTAATTTGATGAGCATATAAGTTTGTTTTGTTGTAATCTGATTGTTGAATTTGTAGCCGAGAGTCTCTGAAAGGGTTTTTTGTGTGTTGAATGTTGTGAGTCGGAAGAAAGGAGTTTTTGTCTTGCATCACAAAGCATGGAAGATTAAACCACAATGATTAAAACAATATTTGCACAAATCAGATTAACACAATTCATGAAAATACGATGCAATCATCTACGAAATTAACATGCAAGACAAAATTCCTAATATGCTCTTTAAAATTCATGGTGGCTGAGTTATCCTTCACTTTCAAATCATTCAATAATTAACAATACCATCTATTGAATTGTTTGGAGAATCAACACAAATTGGAATATCGAAACATGAACAAAATCCGTTCACACTTCACAAATCTCAACAAAAATATCACACTGAAATTGTATTGATATTCCAATATAAAGTCTGCATAGAATATCCAACCCTAATTACAATCAAAAGTAGGGTTTATATAGAGTTTGGAAATGAGAATCCATAAACCCAAAACTAGAGTTTTTGGGAGTAATTATAGCCTGAAATTGATCAAAACTGGCTGAAAAACTGCATAAAGACAACTCTAAACTACACTCCAACTCCTCTAAACTCTATCTAAGTGGTTGACAACTGATGTGGGCAGCCAAATCCGAGGAAAACCATAGCTGTATCCACCATTTTGAACTTCGGTTCTTTTACCAACAGATTTGCATTGAAAACATGGGTTTCTCTTTCTGCCTGCTTGCTGCAACTAAACTGAAAGTTATTGGAGTTGCTTTGATGTGAAAAACAAGAAAGAATCACCGTTCTTTATCAACATTCGATCCCACCAAGAGCTGGGAATTACCTGGCACAAAACTGGGAACCAAAATTGATTTCTTTTGGCTGACTTTTCAAACTTTTCTACTTAGATAATTTTCAAAATTGCAGCTCTTCAAATTCAATTGTTAGCTCAGAAAATGCTGCTTAAAGCTCTCCACCACTCCTTGCAGCTCCTGTACATCTGGCGTATTAGTGTATTTTAACTTTATTGCCATGTTTTTTATAAGAGATATGGATTTCTTATTGGCTTCTTCTAAATGTGGCAATTCAGCTTGCATAATCTCCAAATGTTTCTTGGTTGCCATCATTTCCTCTATAATTTGTAGAGAACAATTTTTATACATTTTCTCTTAGAAGGATTGCACCACAATTGCGACACTTTCTTGATTCACCCTTTTGTTTGGAAAGAGTCCCATGCAGACTCTCAATGAGTTCCTCCATATGAGACAATAAAGAATGAATAGAATTAATTTGTTCTACAATTTTGTCTCAAGCCTTAGTGTATTCTTTGATTACCATTTTAGAGGCCCCTTGTCCATTCCACTATTGTGTCCCTATCCGCATCCTCTTCCGAAATTGCCTTTTTGTGCAATAGGCTCAAGTAAATTTTCATTATTTGTTGGAGTGTTGGGAGATAATCTTCCCACAAAAGAATTGAATCTTGTATATTTATTTCCTATTTTCCGATCCCTTGTAGGAGATCATTCAATGCAATCATTTGATCTTGCAACTGATCAAAATCGGCCAAAACCTGCTGGATGACATTTTCTACCAACTTTTCAATTTTTTCTCTCCATCTTAAAAGCTGCAGAAACAAAAGAATCTCCACTCATCCCAATACTTGATAGTCCTTGTGTAAGAGTGGCTTGAATATTGGTAGAAGAGGCAATTGAATCGATGGGACCCAAGAGTTGGCTGATATACTTCTATTCTTGGCCTTCAACTCTTCCTTGGTCTCATCTTCTTTATCCATTTTGCGAAAAATTCTATCTACTGCTTGCTTAAGAGAATGTCTTTCACCTTATTTTGTTCTTGGATTTGGTAATCTTCTGCTATCATTTCACTCTCTGTCTTGTCGACTTGTGGAACAACAATTCGGACCTTCTAATGCCGGGATTCATCCACCGTTACACCTGCAAATCTTCTTGCACGTTTTTTGGGTTCAAGAGTCTTAAAAGTTTTCTTTAACATGGACACATCTGTATCTTCAACCTCCTTATACCTTCTTTCTCTTCGTGCAATCGTTCTTACAAGCCAAGCAGGAGTGGAACCAGTACTTATTGCTCCCATTTGTGTAGAATATACAATGTCTTGACACTGTCCTTGTTCTTCTTCTTCTTCATGCCTCGTTGGTTCTTCAAAATGGGCTTGTTCCTTTGGCTCAACTTGTTCAGATTCTCTTTGTGAAGTACCCACTGGGAGCTGCTGCTGTTGGGGTTCCTCTGACACATTTACTTGTACTTGCTCATTTGTCAGATTTTGCTCCTCATGTGTTAGTAACATCCCTGTCCAAAATGTAGTTTGGTTGAAGGAAGGTATGAATCGAACTTGTACTTCATTGCGACCACCCTTGATTTAGACATCACCCAATTTACGAAATTGATATTAGGAGCCTTATACTAAACCTAAGAAAAACAAACTACTGTCTACTAGTGGAAACACCTTATTAAAAACCTCGCCAAAGTTGAAGATATTGCAAACAATCGGGAGCTGGGGGTGATGGCATCCCCAATCCCTGCTTGGAACAAGCTTTAGGAACCTTCGGGGATCAAGGTGCCATTACCCCCGATCCCTGCTTGCATTATAGTGGCAATGGGTGGGGGTCAGAGATATCGCTATCCGAGATCCCCGTTAACAAAAGTATCAGGGGTCGGGGAAAGTGATATCCTTGATCCTTGTTCATCGTGAATCGGCACAACATCGGGGATCGGTGTTGTTCAACCCCCGATCCTTGAGGATGGAGAATCGGGGATTGAACAACCCAGATCCTCAAAAGGATCGAGCAAAAACAAACAAGGAAAGAGCCCAAGGTAAGAAATACAGGGGGCACTAGCTTAGGGTTTTGGCTCTCGCCGATCCTTGACCAAGGCATCAATTGGCTTGACTGTAATGTCCCCTTTTGGGAGGACACTAAATCTTGCCCAATATACCTGTAGAATTATTGTAGGTTATCTATTTTCAGTCTGCTGTGGTAATTTGGACAGATTCAATTTGATGCTGTTTCCCTTTTTAAATGCACAAGTCTGCTGTTTATATCAATCTGATCTGCTGCCTATACTCAGAAATATGTGTGTGTGTGTGAGAATCCTTTCTATTCCATCAGATCTGATTCTCTGGCTATTGATTTAATATTTCCTCGTCTTTTCCTTCGATGCCTGCTTTATTATTGTTTGCACATTTGTATTTGTGTTCTAATCTCTTTGATAAATGTTCATATCATTCTTCTAGATTTTCTTATAATTCTGATTTAGGTCTGCTCCTAAATTTGCTTCTAATCCGTCAGATATATGTTCTTTTCCATGGATCCTTCCTTCTCAAATGAAAATTTCTCCACCTTATATCCTTCAATGTGAGGGAGAGTCACATCTCTTCTCAATGGTCACAACCTTTCACAATTAGTACCTTTCAGAAAAGTCACAACCTTTCATCATTACTGCCCCTTTGAAAGTCACTTCCTTCTCTTCTTCCCATTAATGCTTCCCTAATTCCTATGCACCCTTCTTTCTTCCTTTTTTCCTTTTTTCCCCAAATGAAGTTCTCTCCCTTTTATATCTCATGTTTGAGGGAGTCACAACTTTTCATTTCATGCCTTTTGACCATTCATTAAACTTACCTAAATTTTAATTATATTAATTTTAATTTTTATTCTTTTATAATTTAATTTATTATTATTATCTATTAATAAATCCTATTTCAACAAGGGGACATTACATCAACTCATTTGCAAAATTTGACTAAGGCAGGAAAAGAAACAAAACCCTAAACCAAAACAATCAAACCAAAACTAGAAACCTAGGGCACACACCTAATTCATTAGGGCCGCGAAGCAAACCCAAAACAAAAGCTCAAAATGCAGACCCGAGGAGCATGTGGAATGATGAGGTTTCAGGGAAACCCAAACACAAAACAATAAGCAAACGAAACCAAAAGGGGAGAAAGGAGAGCAAAAACTGACCTAGGCCAAGACATTGGAATCTACCACCACACTCTCCGCACTCCCAAACTCACAATGAAATCACAAACGACTCTTAGAAACACCGCAAAAGCACGAAGAAAAGCGCAGAAAGCTAAAGCAAAAGTGAGCGAATGAGCGGGGAACATGGCTTATAAATGCCCAAAAGGGCTAATTAAATGCACGCGGGGTCTAGGTGGGACCACCGGAGATCAGGGGTCAGGGTTCCTAAGGGTCACCCGGGTGGTGGTCCTTTGGATCATCGATTCTCGATTTCCAACCTAAGAGAAGCAGGGGTCAGGAATGGATGGACCTCCGATCCTTGATTACCCAATCAGAAATCTCATCAACAAGAGGTGAGGGTCGGGGATTAGGGTTTCAATCCTTGAAAGGAGAAAAGGGATATGGAATCCCTGATCTCCGATCCCCGAAAACACACAGAAACGGGAAGATAAAAGGATAAAAGGAAAAAAGAAGAAAGAGAAAAGAGAAAAGAAAGGGGGAAGTAAAAAGACAACAAGGAGCAAGAAAAGGGAAAAGGAAAGGGGAAGAGAAAAACAAAAAAGTGGGGTCCCCTTTTTCTCAAAAAGGGGTGTGAGTTGTGGAGGAACAATAGGACCCTGAGAAACCCTTTGAAAGACCAAACATAGTCAAAATACAACCTGTCATGCAATTTCAGTCTCCATAGAACTACTTTTGCCTTTTTCTAGTCATCAACCGTTCTGACATAATATTCCAGCATGCCGCCTGTTGTGACGTATTCACACATCGCCCCATTGCAAATGGGGACCCCTACTTTTTGCTTTCTAGGGTTAGTCTTCCTAGTTTGGTCTTTTTAGGTTCTTGGCTATTAATCTTTGCATTGGAGAGTTGCCAGAGAGATCATTAGGATAGGAGGGTCTACTTGAATTGAAGTGGGTCAGTAAGTGGTCCAGATCAGCGTCTCTTTGAAAGCCTCCCCTTGGTTAGGCCTGGGTCTTGGGTCGAGTCTTGATTGAGTTTAAGGAAGTCTTTGTGTCATGCTAGGATTCTTGCCTTTTGAGACCTATGTCATTGAGTTAAGGAAGTGAATGGAGGTTTGTGAGTATGTGTTCTCAAGGATTCTTCCCTTTGAGGGTTTGAGATTGGTCCAGTTAATGATGAAATTCTTTTACTTCTAGGCATTGATTGATGTGAAACTGACCTATTTATCCTTAGAAAATGGACAGGAGCGAAATCTTCCTTAGCTCCCCTTTGACTCCTATTTTGGACAAAACCTTCACTTTAAGGTGTGGATATAGAGGAAATTAGCTTGAATTCACCCTTTGGGCACCTTGAACAAACTTAGACCTGGTCATTTGGAGAAAAGGTCATGAATTTGAGCATTATTGCAAATTTCGCTCTCGACCCTTCCAAAGGGTCCAAAGCGAATTCCCTTGGATCTCCTAACTTAGGTCAAAAAGGCTTGCTCCTATGTCTTGACTGAATGAGGAATGACCTATTTATGCCTTGTGAGCGTATTCAAGCAAAACTGGATGATGAAAATGTTAGGAATTTGACCAAGATGGCCAATTTCGCTCTTGACCCTTCCAAAGGGTCCAGAGCGAATATCCTTTGATCTCCTTGTTTAGGTCAAAATATTTGGCGTGATTGAGGCAAGGTTGATTCATACATACCTTTGAAGTGAGTTGCAACCAAGTGAGATGAAGTTCTATGAGGAATTTGAGCTAAGAAGCAAAATTCGCTTCTGACCCTTCCAAAGGGTCCAGAGCGAAATTCCTCTTTAGGTCCTGTCCTTCCAAAGGTACCTAAGCAAAATTGTTAAGATGCACTTTCGATCCAACGTTTTGAACAAGGCACCTCCTTTAGGTAATTTGTCAGCGTGTCCTAAGGTGAGAACAATGTGAATGAGGGCAAAGTTTGAATGTTTGAATGATATATAAGACTAATTCCTCAAATTCGCTCCTGACCCTTCCAAAGGGTCCAAAGCGAATTTCCTTAGATCTCCCTTCTTGGTCCTAATTTGCATCATAAACTTGGTCTCTATGGCGTTATGGAGAGAGAATTGATGTGTACAACAAAGTGAAGTGATGAAAATGTGAGGAATTTGGCCAAGAGTGCAAATTTCATTCCTGACCCTTCCAAAGGGTCCAGAGCGAATTTCTTCTAAGCTCCTAACCCTTCCAAAGGGTCCAGAGCGAAATTCCCCAAATGACCTAATTCCCCACTAGGAGCATTGAATTGTGGTCATGCATGGCAAAGAAAGGATTCAATAGTCAAGTTTAAGATAAAGTCAAGTGAAAAGGGATGTGAATTAAGCCTAAAATGCAAAATTCGATCCTGACCCTCTCAAAGGGTCCAGAGCGAAATCTTTAGAAAGGCTTTATTTTTCACCAAAAACAGTGAGTGGACATGACTTTGAGGGCAAATTGGCTTAAGTATGGAAAGTAAAAGATCAAGGTTCAAGGCTAAGGCAAAGCTATAAGCAAAATGAAGTGTGAATTGAGCCTAAAGGAGCAAATTCGCTCCTGACCCTTCCAAAGGGTTCAGAACGAATTTCTTCAAGAAGCACTATGCCTTGCTCAAACCTTTGAACGAATTCATTCCTAAGAATTTTTGAAGACAAATGACTTGATCTTTATAAGGTAAGGGTGAAAAGACAAGTCCAAGGCAAGTTGAGTGTGAATTGAGTCTAGAAAAGAAAAATTCGCTGTTGACCCTCTCAAAGGGTCCAAGGCGAAATTTATCTAAGCTCCCGACCCTTCAAAAGGGTCCAAAGCAAAATTTCCTAAACCTCTATTTGCTCCTTGTTTGGGGTCGAAATCTTGGTTCCTAAGGCATGGTTGAGAGATGATTGATGTATACTTGCCTTGAGAAGTGGATTGGAGCAAAGGAAATGATGAATTTGAGAATAAATGACAAAAATTGCTCCCGACACTTCCAAAGGGTCCAGAGTGAATACTCTTGAAACCTCCTTTTGCTCTCAATTTTGTATAAAGCCTAACGCTGATTAAGGTTGATTGAACTTAGAGGCATCCTTAGGCATGCATTTGAGTGAGTTGTGGTCACAAAGTGTGAAAATTTGTCCAAAAATGCCAATTTCGCTCCTGACCCTCTCAAAGGGTCTAGAGCGAAATTCCTAGGAGGTCTTTTGTTTTGCTTAGGTCCTTGAGCGAAACCTATTCTTAAGTAATTTTGGAGGCAAATGATTTGATCTTGGTAAGGTGAGCTTGAAAATGAAGTCTATGTAAAGTAAATTGAGCAACTTTGTGAAATTTAGCTCCTGACCCTTCCAGAGGGTCCAAAGCGAATTTCATTATAGGGCCTGCCCTTGGTGAGGGATCAGAGCAAAAATCTCATTAT
This sequence comes from Cryptomeria japonica, assembly GCF_030272615.1. Classification (NCBI taxonomy): domain Eukaryota; kingdom Viridiplantae; phylum Streptophyta; class Pinopsida; order Cupressales; family Cupressaceae; genus Cryptomeria; species Cryptomeria japonica. Next base: position 140,717,509 of record NC_081405.1, on the reverse strand, counting down.
AGATCCTATTCTGGAGAGGATCCAGAGCGAAATTCCATTATAGAGCCTGTCCTTCCAGAGGGTCCAGAGCAAATTGATCCTAATACCTTCTTGTTAATGGTTTGAAGTAAGAAATACCATGCTAGGATGAATATATCATAAGTGCTTGACACCATGTTTTGTTTGTTTTGCAGATCAATAAAATGTAGTTGGAGATAGATCGAGCTAGGACAAGGGCAACCTCTTCAAGTTTCATCATCGTCAGGGACACTTCAAATGCGTGAGAGAGGACTCAAAGTGCTTCCAAGATGAAGGACTTCAAGTGTCCAAGGAGTTGCAAGCAATGGAGGACACTTCAAATGTGTCAGAAAGGACTCAAAGTGTTTCCAAGTTGAAGGACTTCAAGTGTTCAAGGAGTTGCAAGCAATGGAGCTAACCATCCACAAAGACCTCATTCTACCACATGCAGAAACCACAGGATGTCAAGAGGAAAGATCTTATAAACACTTCAAGGCGAGGTGAGCTACCAGAGGAGGAGTGACTTGACCGTGAAGAGGCTTCATCAAACACAAGAGGGTCAAGGTGAGGTACATCGTTCCTCAAGCACATCGAGGAAGAAGGAAGATCACTAAAGGTCAGTGTAAGGGTATGTTGAAGAAGCAGATAGTTTCAGAAGAGTTAATCAAAGTTAGCTTCTCATCATTATCACATTGAATATCTAGAGATATGACATTCCTTGATTAACCAAGCACAAAAACAAGAAAAGGTGGCATCCCAGTCACTGTTTCTCCAGTTAGATAGGTCCGCATCAGCATGTCCAGGTTCAATGTACTCGACTCACGAGTGATGACACAAACTTCGAGGCACCTACCCCGGTTTCCTATTGGTCCACACTCATGAAATGTAATTTTCTCATTGGCTAAGAGAGTTTGTTGTAACAAACCCTAATTAGGGTTTTCATCCTAAAATCATAACCATCCATTGTAAATCGATTTGAGCCATTGAAATGTAAAGAGCTCTCTATATAAAGCTCTGGCTCTTCATTTGTAAGGGATAATAGTTAGTTAATAGAGGTTAGAATAGCTAATAGTCAATAGTGAATAGTCAGTAGAATAAGAAATTAGAATAGAGTAGGGAGAGAAGGCAAGAAATTGATGCCTAAATTGTAAATGAACTCCATTTTCATTGAAGTTAAGGTGAAATGTGTTGTTTCTTGCAATATGCACGGTTTCTTGTTGAATCCTCGTTTTAGATGGTAAATGTTTAGATTGAATGAAAGAAGTTATTAAATGCACTTGCGTGGAATCCGCCTAGTCCAAACCACTAGCCTCTTGCTGATTGTAAGGGTGCCTGTGTGGTCAACTGGCATAGAATGAGCTTAATCTCTAGTCGTTACATGTCTATTGTTCATGCATTAACTTGAACGGTGATCAGTGTCTGATGGTGTAACGATTTGAATATATTCAAGGCATCCCTAAGAAATTGCACTGAGTTGGTGTCAAATCGTTCAATCTGATGGTGAGACCCAACCCAGTAGGACTCCACCTAGTCGTTCATCCATCTTCTTGCCTTCTAGGTCTTAAATTAGCCTCTCAAAACCCTACACCTTTTGCTATTTCTTTATTCTCCCTGGTGAGTAGATAGGACTTGAGTTCCAACAAATCAAGCGCTCGGCAAATAAACGTAAGTCCCCTTGTGATTCCAGCATAATCACATCAGACCAAATTGAGCTTATCCACACGTAGAGACCCTACATATAAGAACCTTGGAGTTATTTGGATTGACCCTTAGGCAAATCTTTAGCATACGAATAACTTTGTTCAAGAGAGGATAAGATACCTTGGTATTTTATTCTGTGTTTGCATGTGCATAAAAAACACAGCAACAAAATTGGCGCTATAAGGAGGGCCGATCATTTCCAAGCCGCGATCACTGGAACTTATCAAGAGTTATTTAGAACTTTTACCCTCCTCTCGCTCTCAACAAAATTAAAGTAGAAGAAGGATGAAAATGCAAACTCTTGAATCCAAGGAAGATTAGTGGAAAGCCATCTTCAACGCTCAGCATAAGTGGTACAAAGAAGGGAGGTGATCGCCGAGTCGTCAATTGGACTTGTGAAGAAAGGAAGCACTTTGTGCAGCTGGAACCAGTTGAGCTTTCAAGTTGAATCTGAGATATTCAAGATCTCTCTTATTCCAGAAAATCCAAAAAAGTAGAAAACCAAAAAACCGAAAAAAGTAAAAAATAAAAAAACCACAAAAAAGTTAAAAGCAGAAAATCCAAAAAAATCAAGAAAAGAAAGATTTCTAATGGAGCAACAATAGTCTCATGATGAGCAGCAAGTTGATATTCCTCAGCTTTGGTGGAAATTGAACATACAACTGTACCCACGAAGATTGTCCGAGTTTGCAAGATTAGGGTAGTGTAGAATCCACGAGACAGATGAACATGATGAGATACATTGCTTGACATACTTGTCTAGGATGGAATCAGCAATACAAGGAAATAACTTCTTTTGGGATGTTCCTAGACCAGAAGTAGAAGAAGGCAGTTTTAGCGTCCCAGAAAGCAAAGATCCTCTTTCAAGCTTCTTATGGATGATCGAGAGTCAGCTTATCTTGAATGGTGAAATGCGTTTAGAAGGCATATTGCTACCATTATGGTGTAGGATTCATAACGCACGCCATTCTGAATTTACTTGCTCATTATGTGAGATGACCATCAACCAAGTCAGATATCAGTTTAGAATGCCAACCTTATCCAAAGAAGAGTGCATCGTGAATAGATCGTGGAGTACACATCTTACAGCTGAATTCAGAAGAACATATGAACAAGATTTATTACACCACCAGACAGTGAAGGAGGCCAGTTGCAAGTTGATGATACAAGCTCACCTAATGACCAATGTATTGCAATGGATAGCTCACCATGCCTTGCACCTAAAGAAGAATATCATGGAATGTGAGTTGAAGAAACAACTGAGAATGCTCAAGTAGTGGCAAGCGATGATCAAAGTGTTGAACAAGCAATCAAAGAAGAAGAGGAATTCCTTGAAAATTTTTCATTCATACTACAAATGGAGATTATTGAGAATGAATTACAAGAGGTTTCAAGTAGCATCCTTTCAGAGGACAATCGAGTTGACATATTGAATGAAGAGCAAAAACTGACCTAGGCCAAGAAATTGGAATCTACCACCACACTCTCCACACTCCCAAACTCACAATGAAATCACAAACGACTCTTAGAAACACCGCAAAAGCATGAAGAAAAGCGTAGAAAGCTAGAGCAAAAGTGAGCGAATGAGTGGGGAACATGGCTTATAAATGCCCAAAAGGGCTAATTAAATGCACGCGGGGTTTAGGTGGGACCATCGGAGATCAGGGGTCAGGGTTCCTAAGGGTCACCCGGGTGGTGGTCCTTGGGATCACCGATCCTCGATTTCCGACCTAAGAGAAGCAGGGATTAGAAATGGATGGACCTCCGATCGTTGATTACCCAAATAGAAATCTCATCAACAAGAGGTGAGGGTCGGGGATCAAGGTTTCAATCCTTGAAAGGAGAAAAGAGATATGGAATCCCTGATCTTTGATCCTCGAAAACACACAGAAAGGGGAAGATAAAACGACAAAAGGAAAAAAGAAGAAAGAGAAAAGAAAAAAGAAAAGGCGAAGGAAAAAGACAACAAGGAGCAAGAAAAGGGAAAAGGAAATGGGAAGAGAAAAACAAAAAAGTGGGGTCCCCTTTTTCTCAAAAAGGGGTGTGAGTTGTGGAGGAACAATAGGACCCTGAGCAACCCTTCGAAAGACCAAACATAGTCAAAATACAACCTGTCATGCAATTTCAGTCTCCATAGAAGTACATTGGCCTTTTTCTAGTCATCAACCCTTCTGACATAATATTCTACTCACAATGAAATCACAAACGACTCTTAGAAACACCGCAAAAGCATGAAGAAAAGTGCACAAAGCTAGAGGAAAAGTGAGCAAATGAGCGGGAAACATGGCTTATAAATGCCCAAAAGGGCTAATTAAATGCACGCGGGGTTTAGGTGGGACCATCGGAGATCGGGGGTCAGGGTTCCTAAGGGTCACCCAGGTGGTGGTCCTTGGGATCACCGATCCTCGATTTCCGACCTAAGAGAAGCAGGGGTTAGAAATGGATGGACCTCTGATCCTTGATAACCCAACTGGAAATCTCATCAACAAGAGGTGAGGGTCGGGGATTAGGGTTTCAATCCTTTAAAGGAGAAAAGGGATATGGAATCCCTGATCTCCGATCCTCGAAAACACACAGAAACGGGAAGATAAAATGATAAAAGGAAAAAAGAAGAAAGGGAAAAGAAAAAAGAAAGGGGGAAGGAAAAAGACAACAAGGAGCAAGAAAACAGAAAAGGAAAGGGGAAGAGAAAAACCAAAAACTGGGGTCCCCTTTTTCTCAAAAAGGGGTGTGAGTTGTGGAGGAACAATAGGACCCTGAGCAACCCTTCGAAAGACCAAACATAGTCAAAATACAACATGTCATACAATTTCAGTATCCATAGAACTACTTTTGCCTTTTTCTAGTCATCAACCCTTCTGACATAATATTCCAATGTGTTGCCTGTTGTGACGTATTCACACATCGCCCCATTGCAAATGGGGACCCCTACTTTTTTCTTTGTAGGGTTAGTCTTCCTGGTTTGGTCTTTTTAGGTTTTTGGCTATTAATCTTTGCATTGGATAGTTGCCAGAGAGATCATCAGGATAGGAGGGTCTGCTTGAATTGAAGTGGGTCATTAAGTGGTCTAGGTCAAGGTCTCTTTGAAAGCCTCCCCTTGGTTAGTTCTGGGTCTTGGGTCGAGTCTTGATTGAGTTTAAGGAAGTGTTTGTGTCATTCTAGGAGTCTTGCTCTTTGAGACCTATGTCATTGAGTTAAGGAAGTGAATGGAGGTCTGTGAGTATGTGTTCTCAAGGATTCTTCCCTTTGAGGGTTTGAGATTGGTCTAGTTAATGTTGAAGTTCTTTTACTTCTAGGCATTGATTGATGTGAAATTGACCTATTTATCCTTAGAAAACTCCTAACGACCAAGCCTAGACTTGAAACTTGAGAGTTGAATGAAGAATTTGAGCACAAATGCAAAATTCGCTCTTGACGCTTCCAAAGGGACATGAGCAAAATCTTCCTTAGCTCCTTGTTGACTCCTATTTTGGACAAAACCTTCACTTTAAGGTGTGGATATAGAGGAAATTTGCTTGAATTCAACCTTTGGGTGCCTTGGACAAACTTAGACCTAGTCATTTGTAGAAAAGGTCATGAATTTGAGCATTATTGCACATTTCGGTCTTGACCCTTCCAAAGGATCCAGAGCGAATTCCCTTGGATCTCCTAACTTAGGTCCAAAAGGCTTGCTGCTACGACTTGACTGAATGAGGAATGACCTATTTATGCCTTGTGAGTGTATTCAAGCAAGATTGGATGATGAAATATTAGGAATTTGACCAAGATTGCCAATTTTGCTCCTGACCCTTCCAAAGGGTCCAGAGCGAATTTCACTTAAGCTACTGACCCTTCCAAATGGTCCAGAACGAATTCTCTTGAAACCTCCTTTTGCTCTCAATTTTGTATCAAGCCTAACGTTGATTGAGGTTGATTGAACTTAGAGGCATCCTTAGGCATGCATTTGAGTGAGTTGTGGTCACAAAGTGTGAGGAATTTGTCCAAAAATGCCACTTTCGCTCTTGACCCTCTAAAAGGGTCTAGAGCGAAATTCCTCGGAGTTCTTTTGTTTTGCCTAGGTCCTTGAGCGAAACCTATTCTTAATTATTTTTGGAGGCCAATGATTTGATCTTTGTAAGGTAAGGTTGAAAATGAAGTCTATGTAAGGTAAATTGAGCAACTTTGTCAAATTTCGCTCCTGACCCTTCTAGAGGGTCCAGAGAAAATTTCATTATAGGGCCTGTCCTTGGAGAGGGACCAGAGCGAAAATCTCATTATAGGTCCCATCCCTGGAGAGGATTCAAAGCGAAATTCCATTATAGTGCCTGTCCTTCCAGAGGGTTCCACATTAAATTGAACCTAATACCTTCTTGTTAATGGTTTGAAGTAAGAAATACCATGTTAGGATGAATATATCATAAGTGCTTGACACCATCTTTTGTTTGTTTTGCAGATCAATAAAATCTAGTTGGAGGTAGATCGAGCTAGGACAAGGGCAACCTCTTCAAGTTTCATCATCATCAGGGACACTTCAAATGCATGAGAGAGGACTCAAAGTGCTTCCAAGTTGAAGAGGACTTCGAGTGTTCAAGAAGTTGCAAGCAATGGAGCTAACCATCCTCAAAGACCTCATTCTACCACATGGAGAAACCACAGGATGTCAAGAAGAAAGATCTTCAAGGCAAAGTGAGCTACCAGAGGAGGAGTGACTTGGCCGTGAAGAGGCTTCATCAAACACTAGAGGGTCAAGGCGAGGTACATTGTTCCTCAAGCACCTCGAGGAAGAAGGAAGATCAATCAAGGTTAGTGTAAGGGTACGTTGAAGAAGCAAATAGTTTCAGAAGAGTTAATCAAAGTTAGCTTCTCATCATTATCACATTGAATATCAAGAGATATGACATTCCTTGATTAACGAAGCACAAACGCAAGACAAGGTGCCATCCCAGTCACTGTTCGTCCAGTCAGATAGGTCCACATCAACATGTCCAGATTCAATGTACCTGACTCACCAGTGATGACACAAACTTCGATGCACCTACCCCGGTTTCCTATTGGTCCACATGAAATTTAATTTTCTCACTAGCTAAGAGAGTTTGTTGTAACAAACCCTAATTAGGGTTTTCATCCTAAAATCATATCCATCCATTGTAAATCGATCAGAGCCATTGAAATGTAAAGAGTTCTCTATATAAAGCTCTAGCTCTTCATTTGTAAGGGATTATAGTTAGTTAATAGAGGTTAGAATAGCTAATAGTCAATAGTGAATAGTCAGTAGAATAAGAAATTAGAATAGAGTAGGGAGAGAAGGCAATAAATTGTTGCCTAAATTGTAAATGAACTCCATTTTCATTGAAGTTAAGGTGAAATGTGTTGTTTCTTGCAATATGCACGGTTTCTAGTTGAATCTTCGTTTTAGATGGTAAATGTTTAGATTGAATGAAAGAAGTTATTAAATGCACTTGCGTGGAATCTGCCTAGTCCAAACCAGTAGCCTCTTGCTGATTGTAAGGGCGCCTTGCGTGGTCAACTGGCATAGAATGAGCTTAGTCTCGAGTCGTTACACGTCTATTGTTCATGCATTAACTTGAATGGTGATCAGTGTCTGATGGTGTAACGATTTGAATATATTCAAGGCATCCCTTAGAAGATTGCACTGAGTTGGCATCAAATTGTTCAATCTGATGGTGAGACCCAGCCCAGTAGGACTCCACCCAGTCGTTCATCCATCTTCTTTCGTTCTAGGTCTTAAATTAGACTCTCTAAGCCCTACACCTTTTGCTATTTCTTTATTTTCTCTCGTGAGTAGATAGGACTTGAGTTCCAGCAAATCAAGCGCTCAAGAAAACAAGCGTAAGTCCCTTTGTGATTCTAGCATAATCACATCAGACCAAATTAAGCTTATCCACACGTAGAGACCCTACATATAAGAACCGTGGAGTTATTTGGATTGATCCTTAGGCAAATCTTCAACATACGACTAACTTTGTTCAAGAGAGGATAAGATACCTTGGTATTTTATTTTGTGTTTGCATGTGCATAAAAAACACAGCAACAGAATTGGCGCTATAAGGAGGGCCGATCATTTCCAAGCCGCGATCACTGGAACTTATCAAGAGTTATTTAGAACTTTTACCCTCCTCTCGCTCTCAACAAAATTAAAGCAGAAGAAAGAAGAAATTGCAAACTCTTGAATCCAAGGAAGATTAGTGGAAAGCCATCTTCAACGTCAGCATAAATGGTACAAAGAAGGGAGGTGATCGCCGATTTCAAGTCATCAATTGGACTTGTGAAGAAAGGAAGCACTTTGCAATGCTGGAACTAGTTGATCTTTCAAGTTGAATCTGAGATATTCAAGATCTCTCTTATTCCAGAAAATCCAAAAAAGTTAAAAACCAGAAAATCCAAAAAAGTATAAAATCCCCCCCCCCCCAAAAAAAAAGTGAAAAGCATTAAATCCAAAAAAATGAAAAAATAAAAAAAAGAAAGATTTTTCAATGGAGCAACAACAGTGTCATGATGAACAAGAAGTTGATATTCCTCAGCTTTGGTGGAAATTGAGCATACAGCTTTACCCGTTGATATTGCCCGAGTTTGCAAGATCAGGGTAGTGTAGAATCCACGAGACAGATGAACATGATGAGATGCATTGCTTGACATACTTGTCTAGGATGGAATCAACAGTACAAGGAAAGATCTTCTTTTGGGATGTTTCTAGACCAGAAGCAGAAGAAGGCAGTTTCAGTGTCCTAGAAAGCAAAGATCCTCTTTCAAGCTTCTTATGGATGATCAAGAGTCAGCTTATCTTGAATGGTGAAATGCGTTTAGAAGGCATATTGCTACCATTATGGTGTAGGATTCATAACGCACCTCACTCTGACTTTACTTGCTCATTGTGTAAGATGGCCCTCAACCAAGTCAGATATCAGTTTAGAATGCCAACCTTATCCTAAGAAGAGTGCATCGTGAATAGATCCTGGAGTACACATCTCACAGCTGAATTCAGAAGAACATATGAACAAGATATTATTACACCACCAGACAGTGAAGGAAGCCAGTTGCAAGTTGATGATACAAGTTCACGTAATGACCAATGTATTGCAATGGATAGCTCACCATGCCTTGCACCTAAAGAAGAATATCATGGAATGCAAGTTGGAGAAACAATTGAGAATGCTCAAGTAGTGGCAAGCAACGATCAAAGTGTTGAACAAGCAATCAGAGAAGAAGAGGAATTCCTTGAAGAATTTTCATTCATACTACAAATGGAGATTATTGAGAATGAATTACAAGAGGTTTCAAGTAGCATCCTTGAAGAGGACAATCAAGTTGACATATTGAATGAAGAGCAAAAACTGACCTAGGCCAAGACATTGGAATCTACCACCACACTCTCCGCACTCGCAAACTCACAATGAAATCACAAACGACTCTTAAAAACACCGCAAAAGCATGAAGAAAAGCACAGAAAGCTAGAGCAAAAGTGAGCGAATGAGTGGGGAACATGGCTTATAAATGCCTAAAAGGGATAATTAAATGCATGTGGGGTTTAGGTGGGACCACTGGAGATCGGGGGTTAGGGTTCCTAAGGGTTACCCAGGTGGTGGTCTTTGGTATCACTGATCCTCGATTTCCGACCTAAGAGAAGCAGGGGTCAGAAATGGATGGACTTTCGATCCTTGATTACGCAATCATAAATCTCATCAACAAGAGTTGAGGGTCGGGGTTTAGGGTTTCAATCCTTGAAAGGAGAAAAGGGATATGGAATCCCTGATCTCCAATCTCCGAAAATACACAGAAACAGGAAGATAAAAGGATAAAAGGAAAAAAGAAGAAAGAGAAAAGAAAAAAGAAAGGGGGAAGGAAAAAGACAACAAGGAGCAAGAAAAGGGAAAAGGAAAGGGGAAGAGAAAAACAAAAAAGTGGGGTCCCCTTTTTCTCAGAAAGGGGTGTGAGTTGTGGAGGAACACTAGGACCTTGAGAAACCCTTCGAAAGACCAAACGTAGTCAAAATACGACCTGTCATGCAATTTCAGTCTCCACAGAACTACTTTGGCCTTTTTCTAGTCATCAACCCTTGTGATATAATATTCCAACGTGCTGCCCAACGCCTTATACCAACCCAACACCGCTTAGAAACTCTCAACTGTTATAGAAAATGTAGAGAATTAATTGTGCTTCAGATCTCAGACCTGTACATCCTAAGAATCAAAATAATTGAAGCTCCTTCACTAAATGTGAGTTTAGTGCCCAAACACTTACAACCATTGAATAAGGTCTAGGTGCTTCCTAGTATGCAGATTCATCCCTAAAAGGCTAGGTGTTTGAGCCTTCACATCCCATGCCAGTCATGGGTGAAGCTATACGACTGGTATAGAAGTATGACCACCTTGGAATTATTGAATCAGCAGAAAACCCTTCAAAATTCACATTCAAACCTATCGCACAAACATGTAAATCATGCTCCAAACAAGCTCTGATTAACTCAGACCAGATTCACAACCCTACAAGCCTTTTAAGAGGGCAGTCCTTGCTAGGGCATTGCTTAGGAACATCATTTTGTATGGCCAATCATTTAAGCTCTGTAAATGCCTTCAAACACAACAAAAACTCTAGAAAATTACTTGATATCAATCTTAAACAAACCCACAATCAAAAGACCATGAAAACTTTCATTTTAAAAAATCCTAGATTACCAAAACATCATGATAATCAGTGTGTTTCCTGTGTGAAAACACCAAACCAACTAGAATGTATCTTTCACCATTGAAAGTATTGAATATTGACAAGGGTTTCTTCTCTATTCACTTCAGCAACATTTCGATATTTGTGTAACTCTGAGTAATGAAAAAGAGAGCCAAAACCCCTTTATATAATAAATTATTCTCCCTCAAAGGCCTTTGCACTTCAAAAAACAACTTTATGTCTAAGTCCCCTTTCCCCTAGGCATCCACTTGATAGTGACAAAACATAACTTTATTAAATTAAAACACTAAAGTAAATATTTGAACATTAACTTTATAACTTCAGTTAATAATTTAATGAACCAAACCACTTTGCAGAAAGCACCACCAAGGCATCGAGAATTGGAACTAAACACGTCAAGAAGGAATTGATACTGAAGAATCATGCTAGGTGCCAAAATGGAAACTTACTAAAAATAGCAGTTCCCTCCAAGTTGGAACTCTTTGAGCTCACCTGAAAACTATCCAATGCTCACTGAACAATATGGTGTAAAATTGGGGACATTACAGTGGTGCCCTTCCAACATCTCACTGACAGTTATCTCACAAAGTCATGACTACAACTAAAACAAAGCCAATTTAATGCCATACACAAAAAATACTTGTATGATTCTTTGTCAAAAAATTAAGTGCAGTTGTGCACATGCAATTGTGAATCCTTGGGAAATGTTGTTTGAGATTACAGTAGAGGTGGTGAAATATTAAATGCAGACATGAACAAAAATCATATTTGACACACTGATAACTGATAAGCATTTTACTTACCCATTATCTTCACTTCTGCTCTCCTAATCCCCAGATTGAGTATAAGCAATAAAAAATGACCAAGGAAATACTAAGAATGAAAAAATTCATTTTGCTGCAGAGCTACTGTAAAATTATTATTTACAAGAGCAAAACTTTGGAAGTTTGTTTTCTAACCTGAGTGAATTGTTTCTTGAAGCTTATAATGGTTTTTGAATAGAGGTCTGTGGGTGAGTGTGTGTAATGTCCCTACTTTGAAATATAATTTTATAATAAATAATAAAAAAACTAAAATACAAAACAATAAATATAAAAATTAAAATAAAAATATAAAAGAATATAATTAAATGTAATTAAAATTTGATTAAAGCTAATGAAAGGTCAAAAGGCATGAAATGATAAGACGTGACAACCTCAAACGTGAGATATAAAAGGGAGAAGAGAAACCCATTTGAGGGGGGAAGAATTTGGAAATAAGAAGTGCACATCTGATTTAAATAAGAAGTGCAGACCTGATTATGAAAGGTTATGTCCCTTTGAAAGGGCAGAAATAATGAAGAGTTGCACTCTTTCAAAAGGTGCTAATGGTGAAAGGGGGTGTCTTTTTCCAAAGGGCATGCATGATGAAGAGGTGTGACCTCTCCCTCACATTGAGAGATATAAAGGAAAGGAATCAAAGCACCCAGCAACATCACCATACATTGGATCAGATCAGAACTAGTATTAAGTTACAGGCAGTAGAATCTTTGTTCTTGGTGGTATACATGGGGATGTGTTGAATATGTATGCTTAATGTACGAAGCCTGATAATGTTGTTATGCAGAATTTAATAGTAATACTAATATAGACTGCAATATGTATGACATTCATACTTAATTTCATATATATTTATTATACATGAGAAGTTAGTATACTTATAGTTAGTTTCATTCATGTTATTACTGTCACTATTTAAGAAAATGGGAATGAGATGTTCCAAAGAGGGGCAGTCTAAATCCAAGCAATAGGTTAAGTCCCAAGATAGGGTGGGGATCAGCGACCCATAAGCCTTGAGGGTATAGACCCAAGATAGGTAAGGGCTCGGATCTGTAAACTTTGAGGGAACCTATTGTATTTGGTCTCTAAGCGCTTTGGTAACATACATAGACCCTTCTCCCTTAAAACTGAAGTAGTAGCAGGGTCTGATATCTATATTAAGAACCATGAATAATGAAATTAATCATTTAATGAGGAAAATAAATAAGAACTTGCTAATAACTAATTAAAGAATATCAATCAATTTTAGTATATTGAAATAGATCAAGTAGGGGAGATTACAGTGTGGGACCTAAAGTTGCCTATATTGGAATGTCAAAATATATATTAAACAAACCTAATTACAATTTTTTAGGCATTCATTTACTCATCATCTTTGCTTCTGTTTTCCAAGGCCCCATTAACTATTAAGAGTCAAAAGACCTGCTGAAAGTATTGTAGAATTATTAAGAAATTAAACTTGAAAGTTTGTTTACCTCGAGTAAATGGTTTGTTCAAGCTTAAATGGCTTTTTAGATGGTGGCCTTTAGGTATTTTTGAATGGTGATCTTTAGGTATTTTTTAGATCTAATATTGCCTAAAAAAGTTAAAAATATTGGACTTTGAAGTGTTGAGAAAGTTTACCATTTTAAAATCTGAACATTAACAGTAGAGATATCTAGATATTATTTTGAGAACATTATAAAGCAAAACTTCATCGTCCAATTTGAGAAAACAAACTGTTCAAAAATTGGAAAGTTGGAACCTTTCCGAAACAAATCCAACCACCTTTTTTGTAAGTCAAAGTTCCCTTTATAAGAAGAGGGATTCTTCTATCTCATCTTTTCTGTCACGTCTAAAGCCAACTTGTCTCTTCTGGAAACACAACAAAGCAGGTTAAGTGAGGACAAAAACAGCTTTGGTATTAATGAGTTGCAGTTTGTATGTTTTCATATTTCAGATTTAAAAAAAATCTGTGATCCTTTTGATAAGGATTATGAGATTTTTATATTAAAAAGTCTCTTGCTATTTTGTTCTCTTTTGTAAAAGATGCTTATTGATTCAAAAGAGGTCACTATGGTAAGGAAAAGTTTTTCTAAGTCGTCACAAAAGGTTCCTCAAATTTAGCTGGTGTTGTTGTGTATTTGTAATAAGCCAAACCATATAACCCAAAATACCACTAAACTTTTCTTTTCATTTTAAAAGTGTTCATTTATACGTATTCTCAGGTACTTCTATCCATACAGGATAGATGTTTGTCCAATTCGGGACAACATCCAAACAATACGGGTTAGGCATCTGTCCATACAAGACAGGAAGCCATGTATTTATTCCATAGATGGACTACTCCCCGAAAACTCGGCTAGTTTTCAAAAACTCGTTAGTTTTTTTGCTTGGTGAGTATTTACGACTTTAACTCGCATTGAAAAAAAGGCCCAAACATGTCAAAAATTATCTAATTTTTTTTCTCAAGTCAGTCTCATTCTCTTCATCAGAATATATACATGAAATATAACATTTAAGTATAAGTCACATTTCAATATGTCTTTAAGTTATACTTTAAGTTATATTTTATGTATATATTGACAGGATGTTTGAGAGTGCTTTCAGATCTCTAGGAGTTATAATGCAAATTCTAGGTTTTACAAGATCTTTTAAATTTTCAGACAGTCAAATTTCAGTAATCAGTGGTCTCCTATTACCATTCTCTCGCTCTCTCTATCTCATTCACTTTATTAGTCCCGAATTTTAGACCTATCTATATCCCTATCACTCTTCTTGTATCCCCCTCTCTACCACTCTCCATCTCACTCTCTCCTCTCTCCCCCAAGATCTAGACCTATCTCTCTACCCCTCTCTTTCTCACCCTCAGACCCCCGAGAAGGGTGCTACCTTCAACCTAATTTTATTTTGCAGATGCTTGGTGGCAAAGGTGGGGTGGAAATACCCCAAATCTAAAATTTTTTGCCCTCAACATGTTATGTCAGCCTTGTAGTTCATCCAGTTGTGAGCACAATTGGAGCTTGTTTAAGGCTATCCACACGAAGAAGAGGAGCAAGTTAGCCCAAAAACGCCTTAATGACCTTGTCTTTGTGCAATATAATCTTCGGCTGTGCATAAGAAAGGTAGAGGAAGCACCAACTGGTCCAATTGATTTGGATGATATAGATCCTTACAATGATTGGACAGTGTAGGAGCAGCCTCATTGTTTACAGAGGATGAGATCAATGATTTGGAGAGGCAAGTTACAGAGGAGGAAGGGGGTGGATTTGGTTTCACACTGGATGACATTGGGGAGGATGAGGAGGGTGAGTCATTTTCAATGCCAGGTGTAGCTAGAGGCAGAGCTACATCCAAGATGAAGGACGAGCCATAGCCTGAGCCAATCATACCGAGCGAGGAGGTCCAATCACGCGGCATGCCCACAACAGACTTCTAGGACTAGACCTTCTAGTTCTACCTCTTCCCTAGTTTTTCCTAGAGCTGGGAAGAGGAAGATGTAATTGTATTGATGTATTTACTTTTAGTTCTACAAAAACTATTTACTATTTTGCTTCTAGCCATTAGCATTTCTCATTAGGATGTGATTTTGTACCCACTTTGCGTTTAAATATATCTGGACTCAGCTTGTTTCTTTTATATTCTCATTTATTGACTCATTGAATTTTGCAAACAAATGCATTTCTAATTAAATTTAAGCAATTTTTCAAATTCCCGAGTTTTTTGCCAAGTTTTTCTCGAGTTTTTTTTGGGCCTTGGCGAGTTTTTGGTTTTGGCGAGTAGTTCAACTATGATTTATTCATTTGGGATTGGCATCCACCCAAATGAGGTAGCCATCTATCGCTAAGATAGCTATGTGCTTTGGCTAAAGTGTTAGACTCGTTGGGACCATTCGGCTCTTAAGTTGCTCTTCTAAAGATCACACTTCCCCATTGGGAGTGCATCGAGGTTGTCGTCATTCAGTGGTATGCAATATAAAGGCTTGAAATCTACCTTAGAATTTGGCTTAAAGCCTCAAGGAGTAAAGTGATCCATCTGAGATCCTTTCGAGTATACAAGAAATATATTATATCTTGATAACTTAAGAATTTTTTTTTCCCTTTCCATTAATCAAATGGTTTTCTTGGATTATTAATCTTTCTTATTTAATATAGTTGACTTAATATTTAATGGAAAATCTAAGCCCCATCCTCAAGCACTTGAGTACTGGGAACTTCCTTTGTTTCCTGGACTGCCTACATACCCTATTTCCGAACGAGATCAAGGTGTAAAATATGTAATTTTGTTTTCTTATTAGGTTTGGTGTGAATTGTTAATGAATGTTTCCAAAATATTATTTGGACTGCTATTGAATTCTCATTGATACTAAAGGCTCTACAATCATCGAATAATATTTTGGAAGCATTGATTAACCGTTCACACCACACCTATGTAATATTGGATATCCCCAACAATTTTTTATTTTATTTTAACAAGTTTACAAGCACACCAACACCAATGAGGGTCAGAATAATGAAATCTAAACCAACTGAAAGGAACCCTACACCTTTTGATCACCGAGAGCCCAAGCTTGGAGGGTGAGAGCATACGGTGGCAGGGAATCATTAGATGCAAACTTCTGAAAAATGCTTATTACAATAATGGGCAGCAAGCCAACCCCTTCCACTTTCCAGCAAGTAAAACAAGGAAACTTGGCAGTAAACCAGCCAAGTAAACAAAAACACACTCAAGCACAAATCACTCTACTGCGATATTTCAGCAGGAGGACTTATTACTAAACAAACTCAACTCAACCGCTTATGCAGCGGGAGGACAATACTAAGAGATTACAAATCAACTCTACCACTTATTCAGTAGGAGGACATGAATGAAAATTACAATCACTCTACCGCTTGTGCAGCGGGAGGACAGTATTACAAAGACAAATGTAGGTGGCAAACCAGCCTCTTCCACTTTTCAGCGGGGGTTTGCTTTACAATCCAGAAATGGTTGTTAGTACTACTATCCAGCCTTACAATAAAGAGATACAATGCATAGAAAATAGAGATTATATTGTCCAATATTGATGGATTCCTCAAAGCTTAACACTATTAGCAAACTCAAACACACCCATACAGAAATAACACACCACTGATCACTAAACTGAAAATACAATCTGCTGTCCGCATAACACGCAGAAAACAACCACTACCAAATTCACTATTATGCTCCTAACTCGCCTAAAACTTCACTGAATGACACAAGAATAGAAGCAATTGAAAGCTAAGACTGAGGCAATGTAACTAGAAACTCAAACCTGCATCGAAGACACCACCATCAACTGGCACACAAACTGAGGCAGACAAGGAATGGAACGACTAGCAGCAGAAAAACGATTTGCAACTAAAAATCAGAATGCACACCAAAAGAGATGCCAAAGTAGAAGGACCACCCTCCAAATATGTTTCCAATGGGCTAATACCCAGAATGATCGATTGCACAGGCAGGGAGATATGAACCAATCTTCACTTCAGCCACACAAAAACCAGCAACTCTGAAAAACCACACCACACACTGAAAACTTCACCAACAATCCACCACTCAGCTAGGTACTAAGTCTCAAGTACG
Organism: Cryptomeria japonica; assembly: GCF_030272615.1. Taxonomy (NCBI): domain Eukaryota; kingdom Viridiplantae; phylum Streptophyta; class Pinopsida; order Cupressales; family Cupressaceae; genus Cryptomeria; species Cryptomeria japonica. The sequence continues at coordinate 140,700,725 of NC_081405.1, read as the reverse complement.
AAATTGACAAAACTAGGGAGCCACAACTTCGAAGCTCAAGTTCACTCACCATTCCGACAGCATAACGATATGATTTCTTCAAGATCGTCAAATGAGGAGCCCATCCCTTGTATATATAGATTTTTGAATCTCAAATTCACATGAAATGGTGCCCAAATGTCCTTTCATTCATTTGCATTTTGTTTCATATCCCCCTCCAAGTATGGCGTCCACTTCCAACCACCCTAGGCGTACTTTTTTCAAAAGAAATCGCCATGTTATAATATTAACATTACAAGGCATAAAACACATTCATTTTTGACGCCATCAATGTGGGAAATAAAAATGTGACTTAGGATAAATAATATAATATTTTCCTTCCTAATTCATTCCTCCAAAATAATCAGTAAAATAATTAAATATTAAACTTTAGAATAAAATGATAATATTTAATTAAACAATTATAAATCGCCCACTGATTGCTGCCAAATCAATCATATGAACTGGAGTGCAAAAGATACTAATTCTGGACTGGATTGGAACTCTGCTCAAGACTACCACAAATAACTCTACCTGAACTGATACTTACTAAAAATAAATGAAAACATCTCTGAAAGACATGCTCATCGAACCTTGTGAGAGAGCTCGAAAAACCAAACAAAACCTCGAAATCTAGGCAACTGCCACCAACTTACTAAAAATAGTAAGTTTAGAAATCACTCCGAAACAGAATACATGTTAGACCACCGTGAAGCTCTCGAAAAACCTAGAAGGAATCCTCAATTCATTCTGCCAAACTCCAACCAGAACATCCCTAAAAACTGCAAAGAATCCTCCTAGAAAATAGGAAACCCTAATTCCTCATTCCAGTCGGCCTACAGGTTTCAAGAATAGGCTAATGGACCACTGATTATCTCCTACTGAGAAGGGGACATTACAACCTAGTTAGAAAACAAAACTACACATTTTACACCTTGATCTTGTTTGGAAATAGGGTATGTAGGCAGTCCAGGAAATGAAGGAAGTTCCCAGCACTTAGGTGTTTGAGGGTGGGACTTAAAGATTTTCCATTAAAGATCAAGTCAACTATATTGAATAAGCAAGATTAATAATCCAAGAAAACCATTTGATTAATGGGAAGGGAATTATTGTAGAGCCTTCAATATCAATGAGAATTCAATAGCAATCCTAACTTAAGAGTTGATGCAAGGTCTTTTTAGATGTTTTTGCTTGACTATCTCATATGTTGCAAAGTTAAGGAGGATAATAGAATTTATATATGTGCATTTGTCTTAAACAGTGAAGCATGCAAATTATACTTAATTAATTGTTATTACTGGTTTTATTATCTAAGTAATATGATTATCATTTGCTCACCCAATATTTAAAATTTACATCTTTATACGATTAGCATGTTGCTGTTTTAATACATCAAGAAATTCATAAAATGCATATGTTGAAATATTTGCATTCGTGTAGGTAATGCCATTAAGGAACCATGTTCAACTATTACTTATCATGTCTATGAAGAAAGTGGAGGGGGATCATTTTACTATTCTATGCCTTGGTGGTCTGATGATTCTTTCTGTATCATGAAGATCCTCAATATGGTCTGACAGAAGGATAAGAGATGCATAAGGTAAAATGAGGACACATGGACAAGGCATCAAATCGTTAATTTAATACCTGGGACTAGTGTGGTCTCAAGCAATACAATGATAGTCGGGTCTGCACAAAATAAATTTGACCTCAACCCATACCATAAACTTGGTAGATATACAGTATGCGAGGACGGAACAACACACATTCCCATCAAAAAATATTATTTTTGTGGGGGTTGCAAAAATAGCAGTTTATGCACTATAAGGACTAATTTAAAAGTTATAGAACTTTTCATGCAAATGCAATTGGTAGATATAAGGCTAATCTGAAATCTCTTCAGCTTTTACCAGCTCTCTGTGTCCAAGGGATGATTTTGAATTGTTTAAACTTTAAAGCATAAGGCACAAGGGAGTTTGTCAGATGCTGTAATTGCATCTGTGTTAGTATACACGTAAAACTGAGGCGGCATAGTCAAATCACGCAAAAAAATATATTACATTATGTTGTTACAAATCTAACATTCTATGATCTCATCAAAAGCTGGAAATGCTTGGGGAGACCTGCACGCTAAATGTGGAACATAGACAAGGCATGCAAAGCGTTTGACACATTAACCCGAGGAAACGTGCATTCATGGAATGCTATGAGTGCAAGATATGAACAAAAAAAATTCATAAAAAAAGAAGCTATAGAACTTTCAAATGAATGCAATCAGTGGGTGTAAAGCCATACTCTACGTCCTTATCCATCACCCACGAAGCCTGTGAGAATGTCCAATAACCTATAAATCTATGGTCTGCCAAGTGTATGAAAAAAATAGTTTAAAAGGATCACAGAATAGCAGGCGCCAACCCAGAGATTCCAAAGAGCTATATTTAGAAGGTGATTCCAATTTTGTGAATATCATAAATAGTTAATATTAGGAATAATCTTATGTTAATGAATCCAGAATCTTGCACCGCCAACCAAATCCGTAAATATAACCATTGACAGCTATTCATTAGTGTGAATGTTGTTGCGTAATGTGAAGTCCAACGGGCTTATTGACTGCCCCTTGACATTTTGCGTTTGGTTTCTTTGCTTTACACTGCTCCCAAAAGACTTCTTATATATTTTGGGGATTGATTATTGCAAGCTTCTTGATGAAGAACATTGTATCTTTTACTGCTGTTCACAATAAAGATATTTGTACTTGCCTTTCCTTTAGATGTAGCCAAATTGGCAAACCACGTGATCTCTGTATCATTTATTGTGTGTGCTCTGTTTTATCTGCTCTGTTTGTGATGTTTAATTCATTTTAAATTTGCTTAATTATTTAACAGATGTTTGCTAAAACACTCATTACTGGGAGATTTGCTAATATTGCCTGTTATTGCACAGTAAAATCAAAGGGTTTGATAATGTAAGACCCAATACATTTCGTAGCTTGAGCCAAACAAATTTTTGCAAACTCTTGTAAAGGAAAGTTAATATCAGGGAAATATGCATGCAACAATGGAGAGCGTAGGTCTGACATTTGAGTTTATTTGACAGAATATTTCTCAGGTAAAGGATCTCATAGTACTATTATTCTATGGCTTTCCTAGAGAGGAAGACAGGAGGCAGAGGACTATCATCCTTTATTCTAAAATCTGACTAATTAAAATTTGACTAATTAAAATTTGACAGAATACAAGTAATCAATCATTTGAGACATGTATGAACTATTCAAGTACACTACCTGTTGTCCTCATTTTTGTAAATAAAAAATGTGAGCAACCCCCTTGAATTTTTGTTAAAATTCATCCTTTTGATTCCCTTCGCATGCTTTTCAAGGTTGAAATTTGTTTCAAATTTTGCCTATTTTGAGTGTGTTTTTCTTTGGTTTTCCTTGGTTAGTTTTTTATTGTTTCAAGCTTTCATTTTGCACCCTTAGTGCAAAATCGGGTTTGGAGGCCTGGACTGCAAGTTGGGGGTCTTTTCCTCTATATAACAAGTTGAAATGACTTAACTTGTAATCAGTTTCTTATAACCTGATTTAGAGTTATAAGGTGATCAAAATGACTCCACTTGTAGTTGGGGGTTGAAAGCCCGATTAGAAGTGCTTATTGGCATTACAAGTTAAGTCACTTTTGGGAAAAAAGAAGTGTATTCTAAAATACACTTGTAACGACTCATTTAAAACCCGATTCTTTTTTTTTTAAGGCTTCACTTGCAGTCAGGTCCTAGAGACCCGACTACAAGTAAAGTCACTTTTTGAAAAAGTAAAGAGCAAGTGAAAGTGCTTGTATCAGGCTTCTTATAACCCGATTATGGGCTTCATCCTATTGTTTTGGAAAGAAGATTCTTTATCCAGTTGTATTGAGGCGTTCATAACCCAATAACAAGGGTTTTGAATGAATCCTTTTTTCCTTTCATTCTATGGCGAACTCCGATTTTGTTGGAGAATTGGTTTTGCATTTATGAGCAAGGAGATCGTTTTCTAAAAGGAATCTCCCTTCCTAAATCGGTTATAAGAGTTCTTGGAAGTTGCGTCTCCAAGAATCGTTGCTCTTCCTTCAAAGTTCATGTTTTTGGTTTAGGCGTCTTTCTCTTTCAGGTATGAATATTTCTTGTCATTTCTTTGTTGTCTTGTGTTATGATTTCCGCATTTCCTTGTTACATTTTTATGCCTGGCTTTGTAGCGGATTTTGCATCTTTCCCCTTTGCTCTGTTGTGTTGATGAAGCCTGCATCTTTGCGTCTTCTTTACGCGTTTATGAAAATATGCAAGTTTAGCCACTTGTAATTGGGTTTGCTTTACCTGATTATAAGTGTTCTTCTTATAAGTCCAAATAGTGCTTTAAGTGCAATCGGGTCTTCCGATTTCAATTGCAAGCCTTTAGGCAAAACATAAAAGACTTATACTTGTAGTTAGGTATCTAAGACACGACTACAAGTTTACCCTTTTGCATTTTTGTTCCCCCTCCATAAAGTTCTTGTTGCAAAGATGAACTATTGTATTCCATATGTTTTGCACTAAAAGTATTGTCTTAAAGAGTCGGATCTATCACATATTATCACAAGTCTTATGAACTAGAAATGCATGTCTTTCACTTGCAGTTGGGTCTTTAAGACCTAACTACAAGTGAACTCTTGGCATATTTACTTCCCAAATTCTCATTGCAAAGGAAAATAAACAAATTTCATATGTTTGGCGCAATAATATTCACTTGCAGTCGAGTCTCCAAGACTCGACTACAAGTAAAATACAATGTTTTATCCTTCTTGTGCATACTTGCAATTAGGTCCCCAAGACCCGACTGAAAGTACAAAAGATGATCATTTCCCTTTTGCTTGGCGAACTCATATTATCCACAATCATTTCCCCCATGTTAAGATGCTTTCAAAATGCCATGCCACGTATAATCCATTTGTAATCGGGTTTCAAGTCTCCGATTACATGTATGCATCATTACTTGCCTTCGAACTTCACTATTCCACTTGCAGTCGGGTCTTGGAGACCTGATTACAAGTGCGAATTGTGTAAGTTTTTCTACTTGCCGTCACCCCCACGAGATCCGATATACCCTCCCATCGCTGTCCAAGCTCATCTATAAAGCATCTTTGAGTCAGTCCAAGTTGTTTCATGATAAAATCCTTCCCAAGGTGTGATATGAGCATTAGTTTTCAAGGCTTGAAGACTATGAAATCTCCAGTTGCTGCTGCAGATGATCTTACCCTTTTGAATTTTCATCACGGTGTTGTAGATTCTTGTTTGATGTCAAAAGAGCCAACATCACCTCCAAACAAGAAGATGAAATACAAATATGACAAATACCAGAATGAGATTGCTCCCACTCACGTGGTCTCTCTCATTGATGAGATCCGAGACATAGAGATCGGACACGTTGACATGTCCGAGTTCTTGGAAAGAACAAAGGGTTCGCCTACACATGGGATGTAGTTGCTCCTGAGTAGCCATATCCATTTGGTTTCATCTTTCCTGGTGGCTTCCCTAGAACCTGAGTTTGTGCTTGCATGCACGTCTCACTTTGATAAGGAGACTAGAACAATCAGAGTTGATGATGGGAATGCCATTATCAGGTTGGATGCAAAGACTATTGATAAGATTTTCAAAGTCCCCGCAGCTCCTGTGTATGTAGGCATCACAATGAAAAGTGCCTTGTATCATTACGATCAGAGAAGGTCAGATTGCATCAGGCATATTAATGCTAAGTGGTTGAAGACTCCCAAGACTTGCTTTTCCAGATGGCCCAAGATGTATCGTTGTAACTTCATTGAAGAAGTTCGTGACATGATCACCCTTCTCAGCAGGATAATGGGTTTGAAGCACTCTAATGTGTTTGAGATCTGGATGTACAAATATATTGTGATCATGTGGAAGGGGCAATCTCATATTTTCTGGGGAGAGATCAACAACGACAACTTGTGTGAGCAGTTGTTACAAGTTCCCAATACCCTCACCTTCTATATGAATTCATACTTGGTGTATATTGCAGTGTCACTCAGATAGTTTCTTGGTCTTTCTACCAAGGGTGACAAATTGTTGGTGCCAGTATGGAAATATTATGATCAACTGACTCTGAGGCCCAGCAGAATTCATTATAGAAGAGTGTAGGATGCGTTCTTTGGACACTTCATGTGTCTCTTTGACAAGACCCTCAAGAATAGAAGAGTTTTTGAGGCAACCTGGAAGAAGGTAAATGAGTATGGCTTCTTGTTTCTGTAGTTCTCAACTTTCACCTACATGAGAGTTGGATGCTTTGAAGACCAACCGTACATGCTGCCAAGGTACCTGTTGTGACGTTTTCACACATCGCCCCATTACAAATGGGGAGCCGTGTTTTTTGCTTTTTAGGGTTTGTTCTTTGGGTTTTTTTAGGGTTTTGTTAGTTAGCCTTTGCATTTTGAGTGCTGTCGGGGAGATCAATAGGATAGCAAATTTGGGCTAGGTTTGATGTCCTGATCCTGAAATTTGGCTAAGTCTGGAATGTCCTAATCCTGAATTTGACTAAGTCTGGAAATTGAAAAACCTCAAAAAACTAGATTTTGCAATATAACTTCTGGAGGTCTGAAACCACTCTCAAACATCCTGAAAGTATATATGGAATATAACTTAAAGTATAAGAAAGAAGAAACATAGAAGGAAATGTTATATTCCATAAAAATTGTCCTGATAGAGAGTCTCAAAAGTCAAATTTCGCTCATGTCCCTCACCAAGGGACCAGAGTGAAAATGCTTAGTGGAGTCATTTCTGACCTTGTTTGGACGAATTGAGACATCAAAGGCATGGTGAAGGACGAAATGAGCATGATAGAGCATCCAGACTTGATCAAAAACAATGAAATGATGAAGTTTTTGCCTAGAAGGTCAAATTCGCTCCTGTCCCTCACTGAAGGACCAGAGCGATTTTCTTTATATGCACAATTTTAGACCTTTTTTTTGGACATTAACTTTTATTCATAGTATTAAGTAAGATGATATCTTCCTTAGCCAAGACATTTTTTGATGAAAATTGTAACGATTTGGCCTAGAGAGCAAATTTCGCTCCTGTCCCTCAGTGAAGGACCGGAGCTTAAAATCAAATATTGCTTTGTCCTTGCAGGATTTTAATGACTTGACGATTTGAAGAGGTCCAAGGAGATGCATTTTACCAAATGAATATAACTTGAAGTGCCGTCGTGAAGAAAAATGAACCAAAATGCAAAAATCGCTCCTGTCCCTCAGTCAGGGACCAGGGCGAAGTCTATTGTATCTCCCGTCCCTCTCCCAGGGACCAGAGCGAAATTCTTCATAAGGCACGTTCTGGGCAAAGATCAAGCAAGTCTTAAGTTCGAAGGCAAGAAAGGAGGTGAGTTGAACCCGTTCATGCGATACAACTTGCCAACCATAAGTTGGGTATCAATATTCCTTCACACAATCCATTGCAGATTGATCGGTACTCTTTGAACACTTCAGTAAGAGCCAAAGCAATGGAAACTGAACTTCAGGAGATTAAGTTGAAGAAGTTCGTAGCAAAGAAGGATTTTGATTATTGAGGAATGAAGGACAAGATCAAAAGGGCCTTTACCCATTTCCATTGTCTAGAGGATATTTGGGTTGATCTTCGCACTAAAGAAGAAATTAGGATGGATTGCAGCCGGCTCACTTTGGAGCAAATTGTTGATCTTGATTTGACTAGGATTCCGGAAGGCATGGTAGATGATGGAAAGATCCTTGATCTGGGGTACTGTTGTGACGTTTTCACACATCGCCCCATTGCAAATGGGGACCCATGTTTTTTGCTCGTTTTGTTCGTTTTCGCTTTGCTTTTTCTAGGGTTTTGTTAGTTTGTTAGTTGTCTGGATTTAGGGTCAAGCCTTAGGGTTCTAATTACCGTCTTTTCGGACCAAAATCCAGTCGTTTTTGAGGGCTTTTGAGTTTCCTTTTCTAGAATGCAAATTTTGAATGAAATGAATTCGCCAGGATGGTCTAATTTTCAATTGGAATGTTGATGCAGAGCTTAAATTTGTCTAAGTGTTGAAGATGAAATGTGAATTTTTGTCCAATTGAATATTTTTGACCAAATTTTGACTTTTTTGAATTTTGATCCTAGGCATTTCAAATGATTTGTTTTCGCCTTGTGAAGTGATAAAATGTGTAAAATCATGATATTTTGGCCTGTAGGAGCAAAATCGCTCCTGTCCCTCAGTGAAGGACGGGAGCTCGTTTTCAAATATCTTACTATTCTTGCAGGGTCAGGATGAATTACGAATTGGAAGTGATGGAGAAAGGCGAGATCTTTCCATTGAATATAAATTGAAGATTTTCATGAACACAGAAATGCCTCCAGGGGAAAAATCGCTCCTATCCCTCAGTGAAGGACCGGAGCTACAAATCCAATTTTGCTTTGTCCTTGCAAGATTTTAACGTCTTGACGATGTGAAAAGGTCCAGAGAGGTGCATTTTATCAAATGAATATAACTTGAAGCGTCGCCCAGGGGATCACATAGGATAGCAAGTCCGGCCTGAGTGAGGTCCTGATCCTGAAATTTGGCTAAGTCTGGAATGTCCTGATCCTGAAATTTGACTAAGTCTGGAAACTGAAAAACCTCCAAAAACTAGATTTTGCAATATAACTCCTGGAGGTCTGAAACCACTCTCAAACATCCTGAAAGTATATATGGAATATAACTTAAAGTATAAGAAAGAAGAAATGTTTCTTCTTTCTTATACTTAAATGTTATATTCCATTAAAATTGTCCTGATCGAGAGTGCGAAAAGTCAAATTTCGCTCGTGTCCTTCTCCAAGGGTCCAGAGCGAAAAGCGCTCCTGTCCCTCTCCAAGGGACGAAGGCGAATCGCTCGTGTCCCTCACCAAGGGACCAGAGCGAAAATGCTTAGTTGAGCCATTCCTGACCTTGTTTGGACGAATCGAGACATCAAAGGCATGGTGAAGGACGAAATGAGCATGATAGGGCATCCAGACTTGATCAAAACAATAAAATGCTTAAGTTCGCTCCTGTCCCTCAGGAAGGGACCAGAGCGATTTTTGTTGTAGATGATTTTCTCGCCAAATTTCAACCGATCTCAAGGCATGAATGAATGAAAGGAGGCATTGCGAATCCGTTGAATATAATTTTCGAAGGTGATGAAGTGAAATGAGGCCCACAAGAGCAAAATCGCTCCTGTCCCTCTCCAAGGGACCAGGGCGAGGTACCTTGTAGCTCTCGTCCCTCTCCCAGGGACCAGAGCGATTTCCTTCATTAGACAGAATCCAGGCAAATGTCAAGACAAGTGTACGTTCAAAGGCAAGGAAGAACATGAGATGGACGCATTGAATACAAAATGAAGATTTTTTGGACGTCCACAAAGGTCCTAAATGTCTAGTTCGCTCCTGTCCCTCAGGAAGGGACCAGAGCGATTTTTGATATAATTGATTTTCTTGCAAAGTTACAAACAATGTCGAGGCATGAACGAATGGAGCGAAGAAAGACGAATCCGTTGAATATAGACTTGGAACCTGACAAAGTGAGATAAAGGCTAAAAAAGGAGGATCGCTCCTGTCCCTCTCCAAGGGACCAGGGCGATACAATGGTGATGTTACTTCCTATGCAAGTTCAAGGTCGATCCAAGTCAAGACAAGGTGGCGAGGGACATTTCAAGGCGTCTTTAGCAAGCACAAACATTAAAAGGTCGTCACAATGATGAAATTCGCATCCTAGGACATAGATCGCTCCTGTCCCTCTCCAAGGGACCAGGGCGATGTTGGATGCATTGGTCATTTTGTGCAAGATTTACGTAAGAACAAGATTTCATAAGGTAATGCAAGGTCTAAGGCATCGTTTGAAGATAACATACAAGAGTTTTGAACGTCCAAACATTGCTAATCAAGGTAAAAAGCTCACATCGCTCCTGTCCTTTGGACAAGGACCAGGGCGATCCTATCAAGAGCACTCATATTCCTTCAAGATCAAAGCAAGGTGAGGTTAAGCGAGGCAAGGGACGACGTTTGGAGGACATCACAATGAAGATCGAAGATAAAAGGATGCATATTGAACGTGGAAATTTGAAGATCGCTCCTGTCCTTTGGACAAGGACCAGGGCGATGAACATCCAAAGACACTCATGAACGCATGCAAGGCAATCAAATTCGAAGAGCTCATCATGATGATTAATGTTGAACGTGGAGATGAAGGAGTTGAACGTGAAAAATGCAAAAATCAAGACAAAATCATGGATCGCTCCTGTCCCTCAGTCAGGGACCAGGGCGATGAGGTACGTATCTTCTCACTTTTTCATTTTGGCGCTTAAAACACATTTTTTAAATTTATTTAAATGCTAGAAAAAAATCGATATTTAATTAAAAGCATTTAAATAGCGCATGGTATGTATTTATTAATTATTTTTTGCCTTTGTAAAAAATCGAAATTTATTAATTAAAAATAAAGGCATTTAATAATTAATTATTAATTTAATAAAAATCAAAAGGGAGCGCTTGGGTTTATTTTGTCAAGGTTGGCCTTTATTATTTATTTAAAAATCGTTTTAATTGCTATATTTTGCAAAAAGTCGGCCTAAGGTCAATATGAAGGTGAGCGCCTATAAAGGAAGGTGTTTATTTCATTTTCACATCATCATTTATCATCTCTCATATGCAACTTGGAGAAGGCAAAAGAGGAGCGAATTTCATACAAAGGAAGGGCGAAATTATCATTCAAGAAGAGGAGCGAATTCAATCAAAGGTGGTGCGAAACTACTATCCAAAGGAAAGGCGAACTTGAAGATCCATTTGAGCGAATTGTCAAAGAGGCAAGACTTGAAGAGGAAATCACGTCCAAGACTTGAAGGGTGGCGAAGTTGATAAGAGGAACGTTCTTTTGAAGATCACATCAAGACTATCGAATTTCAAATTTTGCCTAGGCGAATTCCTTTATTTTGCATTTTAGAGTTAAGCTCTCAAAGAGGTATGACGATATGGATTTATTGTTTTGATTTTGAACGTTGATCGTCATTGCCTTAATTTTGAAATTTTGTTTTTCCTTAGCTCAGTCTTTTTTAGGAAATGATTAATAAAGGACTTATCATTAAGTTTCCTAAAATTTGCTCTCTAATTTATGTTATGTATTGCAAAATCATGTTACTAATTTTGAAATGATTGTGCAGGCATCAAATGGAGATCTCTTCAAGGAAAATCAAGCCGGAGCCAGGACGGTCTTCGCCAGGACAGTCTTAGCCAGGACATGGGCGACCTCTTTCAATCCAGCGTTCCAAGGCGAGGTACATCATCTTCCTGCACATCAAGGACACAAGGAGTTAGAACAAGGGCTCGTTGAAGAAGCAAAATAGATCCAGAGGAATTAATTAAAGCAAGTTTCTCAACAACATCAAGATGAATATCTACCAAGTTACAAGTGTTAGATGAGGTGGCGTCCTAGTCATCATTTCTCCAGTCAGTGTGTTCCACCTCAGCATGACCAGATTCAATGTACTTAACTCATGGAAGGTGGCACAAACTCCGATGTACCTACCCTGGCTATCCATTGGTCAATTTTTCTAAAAGGGACATGTGTCCAAGCAATACAATTTTATCATTGGTCAAACATTAAATGTTATGTAATGGTTGTAACAAACCCTAATTAGGGTTTTTCATTGTTGAATCTTGGCCATTGATCTTGAATTGATCTAAGCCATCAAATTGTATTGTGGGCACTATATAAGCCCAAACATTTCATTTGTAAAGGAATAATTTTAGATGATTAGAGAGAGTTGTAAATAGTTGGAAGAGTTAGAATATAGTTGATAGAATTGCAATTAGAGTAGAATAGGAGGACAAGGCAAGAAATTGTTGCCATTGATTGTAAACAAACTCCATTTTCATTGAAGTAATGGTGAAATATGTCGTTTTTCTTGCAATTTGCATGGTTTCTTGTTGAGTCTTCAATCTTAGATGGTAGATGATTAGATGAATGGAGGAAATGTGATTGATTGATGGTGGAATTCGTACATCCATACTACTAGCAGTTTGTTGATTGCAGACTTGCCTTGCGTAGTCAATTGGAATCATTCAGCCTAAGCTCAATTTCAATTTGTTGCCTCTTCATTGATATGCATCAACTTGGATGGTATCTATGCCTGCGGTGATAATTTGAACATCATAAAGCTCCCCTTAGAAGATTGCACTAGTCTTGTGTAGATGTTCCATTGATGTCAAAACAAGATCTAGTTAGAGTTTCATCAAAAGGTCAAGTCGTTGCTCCTACATTCTTAGTATTAGGATTAGATCCTCTCTTCGCCCTTATCCTTTTTCCATTTTTTTAATCTAAGTTAGTCAGAGCCTGTGTCCAGCAAAGCAGATCGGAAGTTCAATGTAAGTCCCCTTGTGATTCCAGCAAATCACATCATACCACTGGAGCTTATCCACACGTAGAGACCCTACATCAAAGAACCTTGGAGTCTACCTAACTGATCCTTCATGCGAATCTTCAGCAGTTAGAGGCTTTATTCAAGAGAGGATAAGATACCCTTAGGTATTTTATTCTGTGTATGATGGTGTACAAAATACACGTCAACAGGTACATAGAACAAAGAGTTATTGAAGCCCTTCTTCCTTCTCCCCAATGGTCAAAGAAGGAATGCGACTCTATATTTGATAGATTTCAGCCCATTCTCACGATCACCAATGCTTGGCTGAAAAACAATAATGTCAAAACTATCAAGATAAAAAGTGGAGCAGAAGTTGATTCAACTGGACCTGCTGGACGAAGATCCGAGGTCAGGATTAAGTCTAAAGAAGGTTCTTCTTCTTCCGACACAAGAATCAAGCTAAGGGTCAGTAGGGCTTTGGTTATGCCTCTGCCAAAAGTGTCACTAAAAGGAAAGGAGAAACCAAAAGTGCAAATATAGGTTATTAATGTTGACAATGATACTCGTGAGGAGAACATAGCAAGATCACCTCCTTCTGTAGGTTCGGAGTCTCCTCATACAACCCTTCCCCAATTATCATTGTATGTACCCATGTCCCCAATTGATATGGATGTGGATTCTTTCTCTACCGCTCATGTGGAAATTGTGGAACCAAGAACATTTGCCTATACTAGCATGGAAATACTTGTTGAGACCTCTCACAGTGGCTTGGAGAATGTTTTTGATGTGAATCCCTCATATGCTATCTTGTCCGATGTTTTTCTTCCAGAGATCGATACTTCTGTAATGAGTTTTGATAAGTTCATGACGAAAGCAAGTAATGAATTACTACCTGAGCAAAGGATCGTCACTATCCAGACAAAAGCTTCTCCTCAAGTCACAACTATGGTACAGGTAGAGCCTATTTCTTTAGAAACCACAGTTGCTGTCTCTGACGTGAACTCATTAGAACTACCCCCTTGGTTGAGTTCAATCACAGCTAAGAGGAAGAAGCAGGAGATCTCTCTTGATATATTTGATTTCCGGCAGGTTGCAAAACTCGAGCCCAAAACCACGAAGAAAGAAAAGATAGTTTCGTTGGTGGTAGTGGACAAGAATAAAATGAAATATGTAGAAGTGGCAGAGCCTCTAGTTGAGAAACCACTAGAAGAGATGCAATTGTCAGATTACAGGCTCACCAGGATAGAACTTGGGAAACAGACACATTCTGGTCTCAAGCATGATGCTCAAGATTCTGTTGCTTCTCTGGTCTAAAGCTACGATGAGCTTAAAGAGAAAAATTCACAGCGAATCATAGTGATCCAAAAAATCACAAATTCTTCAAAGCAGGTTGATCCATTGACCTCCTCCACCTCTGAAGAATCTATCAAACAATTGGAGAAAGCTGCTCGAAAGGCTAAGGCAGTTGATTCTTGGGTAGATCAACTGATCAATCAGAGTACCCAAGTGGTGAAGAAAGCATTGCACGTTTTGAGCAATGTAAGAGCAACAAAAGTTAAGCTGAATGAGACTTTGAAATCTTTTAATCAAAGTTTGATTCCTGTGGAGAGAGACTTGAAGATCTGGCATGAAATGGATAAGATCAAACTAGAAACTTTGTGCAACAATATGGTGATACCTGGCAGAGAAAAATATATAGAATTTGATGAACTTTTGACAAACAAATCATTGGTTATCAAAGATCTCATCAAAGATGTTCAAGTTACACTCAAAATGAGTGACGAAGTCGAACAAGAGATTCTCTCCAGTTTTGACAAAGTATCTTGTAGAATCATAAGTCATGATGGAGAACTGCTCGCTGAAAATATGATTCTTGATGACTTAACGTCTAGCCTTCGCCAGGTACTAGAGTTAGAACAGTTTATTGTGGATTCGATCCATAAGTTTGTATGGTACCAAGTGTTTTTCGATAAAATGCAAATTGTTCTTGAAGAGCACAGGGAAGCAATAGTAAGATATTATGATGTTATCATAAAAACTATTGCAATTGCCAAAAATACCTTAGGTCTAGATCCTGATGAGTTGCAGAGATTCATCAACATTTTCTAGTCTTCCAAGGTCAGAGATGTAAAGGAATAAAAAGTGTCTCGTGACACTTACTCTATATTTTATGTATTTTGTTTTTGACAAGTTATATGTAAAGACAAATTTTGTAATTGCAAGTGTCACTTTCACTTGCATTCTTGTAAAATGTAATTACATGTAAAACAACTACAAGTTGAGTTAGATTAGGACTGTAGTTGGAATAAGTCATGGTGGTTGAGAGAATTTCTCAAGTAAGTTAGGATCCTCCCACTTTTATCTCAAAGCCCCTCTCCTATATATACATGAGGTTGCTCTATGTAATTTTTAATTTTTTTGGCAAGCAACTCTGTAGAATTTTGCATTTGTAAATACTTTGAGCTTTGAAGTTGTAAATTGTTTATTCTCAAGTAAATATCAAAGAGTTGGAATTTCAGACTTGTGTTGAAGCCATACTTTGTGTCCTTTGTGTTCTTATGTCATATTTATAATTATTTGAGGTTGTGGAAGGTTGTTAAGAAGAGCTTCACCCCAAAATATCTGCAGACTTTGTGTTGCAAATACCAAAGGTGGAATTAGTTTAATTTGTTGTTAGAAGTTGAGAAAAATTGCAAGACTTTGTGCTTGTAGTAATTCCCATCTATAGTAATTAAAGGTGCATCATACTTGCTGACTTTGCGCTGTCATATGCTGTACGCTGTTCTTATTGCATCATAATTGCAAACTTTGTGCTGTTATATGTTGTAAATTGCTCTCATTGCATCATTCTGAAAAGGGGTAGATAGGAATTTAGAAAATCAAGACTTTGAGCTTGATTGTTGTTTTCCCGTCCCAAAGAAAGTGACGGAAGTCTTTGTGCTTTAAGGAAACTTCACTTCCTTTCTTGGTTTCATTTTAAATTGCCGCTATTATTATCTCATAATTGTTGCTTCTTTTTTGTGAAGAGGAAAGAGCATAATCTTTTCTGAAATAGGAGAAAAGGTTGCTGTCCCATCCATTTTAGATTAAATTAGTATTAGTTAAATGTTAGAAAAGGGGGAGCCTTCCTTAAATTAGAAGAGTTTATACTCATGTGCTGTGGTCTCTCTTACTAAACTAATTGTGTCGGCATGATTGGAAGGGGGTGGAATGATTAACATATCTGATTACTCTGGGTCGATGAATGAAATGAATGCAGTAGAATGCCTATTGCCTTCAGCACCAACCTTTCCTAGAGCCAGCTGTTCACAAAAATACTTTGGAAATGACTCAGTCAAGGATATAATCCTCCTGAAGTGCAATCCTTTCTCCCTCCTTCAAGAGTGGACTTGGCAGCATTCCCCATTCTTCCTCTTACTTCTCCCAGCTCTTATGTTAATAGAGAGATTTCTAATTTTTTTACTGGCAGCGTTAGATTAAGATTTTTGAGTGCCCTTCAATGATGGTGGTCGGTCTGTTTATATATTTCCTTCCTTATGTCAAGCCATAAATGGGTGAGGACAATTTAGTTGACTGCATGAGGTGGCATAAAGAGTAGTTTAACTGGTGAAATGTGGGCAGATCTCCAAGTTTTCACTGGTGGCATGGAAGCTTTCCTTCAAAGTCTCCTTGCCCTAAGTTGCAGAAGAGTGGAAGGAGTTAGTCATATGGGCAAAATTTAACATTGAACTAAGTCTTCTCTATGCATCGTGGAAGCAACCTCCCAAGCGACTACCTGACATGGCATTAGACTCCCATATTATTCTGCCTAGTTGCAACACTTGGAGAAATTCGCTCATGGACAAGAGAATGTTTAATAATTGTTTTTGAGCGTGGGCTTTTATGCTAGCACGTGTGATGATTTAAATAACTGTTGTTTATTATTTGTTTATTTAAATTTAATCCACTTATAAAAATTCTAATATTAATGTATGCATTTTAAAGAATAAGACAAGTATTTATCAATATCAAGGAGATTGTCGTTGTGACAGTATTTATTTATGCATAATTGGTACTTCCTTTGCACATTCTCAGTGGAAGAAAAAGAGAGTTTGTTGATATTCATCAAGTTCTGTATTAAATATATACACAATGTTTATGAGACAGAGCTATGTATTGCCTCATCAATACAAATGTAAAAATGCCATAATAAGTCAGGTCCATCCTACATTTCCACAAACAAGATTTAGCATTTCCTAGGGGGATGAAAGTGAACTAATTTTTAAAACATACATCATGACTTTTCAACATTGTATGAAGATATATTGTGTCTTTAATGAATAGTTCTGCAGGTGCGTATTTGAATGTTTAGGTTGTTGTAGGTTGCATCTTTTTCACAAATTCTTTAATGTAGGCATTTATATTTGCAGCTAAAGCAGATGATAACAGCTCTGTTGAATGAATCCGATGTAAAAGTCACCGATGAAGTTCTTGAATCTATATTGGATAAGGTGGTGCTACTATATTTATCTATTTCTATGGTGACAATTTTGAAAGCTAATTTTTTTTCAAATTACTCACGTGGTTTGCATTCATTCTATGTAAATTGATATTGTTTACCTGATTGTATCACAGACATTTTCAGATGCAGATTTTCGTCATGATGGTAAAATTGATAGAGAAGAATGGAGAGAGTTTGTTGTCCGGAACCCTTCTATTTTGAAGTTCATGACTCTCCCTTATTTGAAGTAAGCAACCTTTTTGAGCAGCATGATCCTATACATCAAATTCACAACATAATTATATTTGAAGTCTGCTAAATCTCTTTGCCCACTGAGCAGAAACTCTATTAAATTCTACTAAGTGTTGTGATTTTTGGCTCTGTTATTTATTTGTTCTTATTTGCTTTCTGTTATTTGTGATTATAACTGCTCGTGCTTTCAGCTTTATTGATAAATATATTTTGAAGAATTTTTGATTTTGGGCAGACTTTTTTTGAGGTGGTTTTGATATCTTGTTAACTTCATATTTACATTGCCTGCCAATTATCTTTGGCTTCAACTTGTTAAGATGAAATTTCCCTCTTATCCAAACAAATTCCCAGTTAACTAATGGTTGTTGCATATGCTAGAAATGAAATAATACATCCAACTGACACATGGCTATTTGAAAAAGATTTGAGTAGGTGGTTAGTTACTTATTTTATACAGCCGTCCATGTTCGTTTCAAGCTAAAAGGGCAAATGCACCCTGTAAATGGGTTTGATGAAACAAATTTAGCATAACAAAAGCTAAGAATCAATAGTTGCCCAAGTTGAAAGAAGGTAGCAGCAAGCCATAGATTTTTGGCTTGGACCAGTCATAATTACTTGCATTAAGTTTCAGCTCAGTCTTATGGATGTCCCAAATGAGCTGATCACTCGTAATGGTGAGAAAGTGCAGCCCCCATAATCCAAACCTGAGACTTTCCGTATTGAATTGTTTAAGTTCTGATACATCTTGCCATCCACGGATAAAAATGCTTGAGTTTTATGATATTGAATCCTGCGAACTGGAAATTGATTCCTTCAAAATTCGATCAAGCATATCAATCTTCATGAAGCACCCTCTTAGAGATTGGTGTTTTCATCTGCTATAACTTTATTGCATTTTCTGCCAGGATGACTGATGTAGTCAATAGAAATTATTATCTATTGTGAAACACTCAAAGTTCAGTTCAGGACGAAAGGTTCAGGTGAGAGACGGAGTTTGTTTTATCTTGTTTAATGTAAACTCAAATCGACTGCATGCACTTTGCATTTTCTTGTTTGTATGTTTTGTGTGTTAAAAATTATCACTCTAAGTATCTTTAGATTTGAAGTTGTTTTCTAGAAGCATTAACTTGTTTGCATTAGATATATGTTGTGGTACTACTTGTACAGACCAATGGTATTTACTATTTTCAATTAACATTTTATTAGTATGGTTAAAACTTACGCATCTGCAGGAATATCACTACAGCATTTCAAGGTTCAGGTGAGAGACGGAGTTTGTTTTATCTTGTTTAATGTAAACTCAAATCGACTGCATGCACTTTTGCATTTTCTTGTTTGTATGTTTTGTGTGTTAAAAATTATCACTGTAAGCTATATCTCTAGATTTGAAGTTGTTTTCTAGAAGCATTAACTTGTTTGCATTAGATATATGTTGGGGTACTACTTGTACAGACCAATGGCATTCACAATTAACATTTTAATAGTATGGTTAAAACTTACTCATCTGCAGGAATATCACTATAGCATTTCCAAGCTTTATCTTCAACACTGAAGTGGATGATCCCAGTAAGTCTAATGACTTGTGAAGAATCTCTTTACAACTAAAGAAATTCTTGAGACAGCCATCCTTTGATTATTTCATTTAAATTTTCCCTAATGCGTGGCATGCTCAGAAGATATGTTTCTCAATGATGAAAGAAGTGAAGGGTAAAGGGCATTCCTTGTACTTGATCAAAACTATTTCTGAGCATCGTTGATTCAAAATGGGTTGGCCACACGCAACGAGAATAACTTCTTAACTAACTATAGTCAAGTCATTTATAGAGCTTCTGTATGTATATGCAATGTATATGCTATATGGAGCCTCTTTTTGAGTAGAAATGTATAATATGCTATGTAGTGGATAGTATTATTGTAGAATAGATGATAGATAATTTATGGTATATTACAAGATAGATAATAGTTGAGAAGAAGTTATTACTTATTTATTGATTTTTAATAGGCACAAATATGATTATATTGATTAATTGATTTAAAGATCCTTATAATGTAGTTATAAATTAGTTGAAGAGATGTAGTTATTTTACTACAAAATGAAAGTAGAGTTGATATCAAGCATAAGTTAATTTAATGAAGAGATGTAATTATTTTATTACAAAATGAAAGTAGAGTTGATATCAAACATAAGTTAATTTAATGTAGCTGAAAATATTATAAATATTTGATATAGTATTTAAACCATCATATTAACTTTGAATTATAAATATGTAATAATTATAATAATATTAATTTAAAAAAATTGTTGGTTTTGTAAAATGAAAAGTATATAATTATCAGTATTATAAATAAAACTAAAAACAAATCAAACAAATAAAATGAATTTTATACATATATGACAAATATTGAGAATGTATATAAATGAAAAAAATTATAATTTAAATATTTGAAAATTATATATTTAATAATTATATGAAAAATATATGAAATTAATGTTTGTTATATAAAATTTATGCATCGGCGTCTAACTATAAATGTATGCATAATTGTAATTGCATTAGAAAACCATTAGGTTGCTACTTGTTGGGTTCAATATGCTATAGTATTTTTTTAATTTTATGATAGACATTATATTTTGATCTTGCAATATAAATTAACTAAATATGCACATGATAATCCTAAATATATTGTACTCAAATAGTTAAATATTTAAATACATTAAATTTTAATTATAATTTAGCTACATGATAGTCCTAAGATAAAATATTTTAACTACATTAAATTCTTTTAAATTCTTTCACATAAATAAAGAATAATTATAATTATAATTTTTATTATACAATAATCTTAAGGCAAACAAAAGTAAATCTCTTGCATATTTCACAACATAAAATTTTAATATTGCACATTACTTGCTAAAAACCTAATTTATGTCTTAATCTTTATTGAATTGTCTTTATAATTATAATTAATAATAATAATTTTATATTATAATATTTAATAAATTATATAATAATTGTTATTAAAATTTTTGAAATAAAAGTTAAAGTAGATAAACTATTAAAACAAAAATAATTAATATTTATGTTTGTCATATAATTAAAATTTTAGGACATTTGATGAAAGAGATGATTGTTATAATTTTACAATAATTTAATTTTATACAATTTGTTAAAGTAAAATATATAAAAATAATTTTTTGTGTAAGGTTAGTAATGATAATAAATTTTTAATAAAAAAGCAACCTAAAAAATTGCATTGAATTTTTTTTTTTAAATTTAGAAACTTAAAAATATGCATTTTAACTTTTAAAAATTGAAAAAGAAAAGATCAAAAGAAAAAATTTCACAATTGTTTTTTTAACATTTTATATAACTTACATGTACTTTGATTATAGAGACTACTTTTGTATCTTCTAAACTAAAATGCTTTCTTAAGACATCAAGTTTTAACATGCCTTCATTTGTAGTTGCTTGTAAATTCTTTGAGAACAAACTTATTTTGTTTATTTTTCTTTTCTTATACTGATGGGAATTGAACTTGTAGTGCCTACATAGAACTCATGGATTGAGGGGCCGCCATTTCATTTTAGCCTATTTCATTCTCTCATTTTACTTTTGTACTTAGTATTTGTATTTATAGGAAGTTCAAGGGACAAGTCGATAAGAGATTACTAATAAAATTAAATATATTTTTATATTACATAGTTATATAATAATATAAATGTACATAAGTTTTGCCTACAAATATGAATTTTGATTTGTAAAATATTATTATATATAGATGTTATTCAACAGTTTTTCAAAGTTTGTTGAATTTCTTCATTTTTTTGAAACAATTAGACTCTTTTGAATAATCTAAATAGTCATATGACATTATATGAATAATAAGATAGAATTGATTTTGACTAAATTGTTTGCTTCCCTTCAATTTGAAACTAAGATTAGCATTTATTTTGTATTGATCTGAGTTTCACAAGAGTAATTTTTTTGTCTTTTTGAGTCATATTTTGCTTTGTAGCTTCTGTTTTAAAGTTGTCATTCCTATGCATTGGAACATAATGTTATCCGATGAAAAACCATAATATGTAACCATTTTATTACATATGTAAATTTAGTAATAAGGAACTAAATTCTTGAGGTTAATTTTTTTTATGATCAATGATTGTCCACTTGAATAAGATAAACATTGTTATTAATTAGTTTAATTATTTTGTTTTTGAAAATGGGGATAATTAAAAGTTTATAACTTTGAGAAAGTGCAACTAATTTTACATATTTGAATTTTCTATTGAGGAATTGTAGGTAACTTTTTTTTCCTAATAACGCTCTATGTTTTTTTTTTCATTTTGGAATAACAATTCGAAGATAATGTAGGCCTCTGCAAAGGCTTTTAATGGATATGATTAATGGATATGATTCTACATATTACTTTCCAAACCATCACCCCCACCACATTATTATCATTTGTAAATCACACATAACCTTCCAAAAAAAATGCCAAATTATAAAATATAACCTCCCAACAAAATTATTGATTGCTTGCGACATGACTCATTTTAGATTGAGCAATGTCCTACTAAGGTTATTAACTCCCACAAAATATCGCTTCACTACTCAACCACATTTCTTTCCTTTTACAAAACATCTTATAAGTGAACTGACTAAGTGCACTAACCTTTATTGAAGTTACAATTTGTTGCTCAATTCATAAAATAAATTAATACTTGTATGCTCACAGTATCAAGATTTTTGGATACAGAACCTATGGCATTTTTTGATACATGATTCATGCTTGGTGATAATTAAGACAACATACCCACATTTAGCTTTTGAATATGTTTATAGTGATTACAACAAGTAAAACTAAGAATATACATAATTTTTCAATCCATTTGAAGAAGAATCCAACTTTGAAAAGAAAACAAAGTGCTTTGAACTAGACTAAGATGGGGGTAACCAATATATAACCACAAACATGAAAGGAAGCTAAGGTGTGTAAAACGCTTCCTAACACTAATCTAGTGGGAGGGATAGTGCAAATTTTATTTACAAATCATAACTATTACAAAATTAGAAACACATTCAAAAGTAGAAAATGAATATGCATAAAGATAAACACAATGAAAACAAGATATATCATGGGGTGGAAAACCCTACACTCCAAAAGCACACTACTTTGTATTCCAAAAAACTAATGGTTACAATAGAGTATCAACACTTAGCTTTTTCAACATGAGTCAATCTGGATTAATTCCGATAGCATAACACTTCATCCGTAAGCAACAACATGACTAATACTCTCCAAAGCTACAAAGAGAAATACAACAACAAAGGAAGCTTCTAGATAAAGCAATAAGATGGGGTCGTGCAAAACATTTGGCCCTATTTTTCAACTGCCAAAAAGCATGCAAATGACACATGTACATCTCCAAATGACTTTCTATTCAAACCTCCTAAGTTGGGCATGCAGAATTTACTATTTGGAGGTATGACAAATGCTCTTACGCATCTTACAACTGTCATAATGTATAACACTTATAGTTGTAAGAGAATTCATCATAATTGACTATTATTAGTACATTCTCTTACAACTGATCATAACCCAATTTGGGCACCCACCTTCTCCATGCAAAATGTGTCTCTTGCCACTTGTCCATTCTGTCATAGGTTGACACTTGTCAAGATCCTCAAAGTGGGATGCCTACCTCCACATGTACAACATATGTGTCATAGAGTCATTGCCAAGTAGGATTCCACCCAACTTCTAGGTCCCACTAGATGACTAGACTTTTGTAGGCAATTAAGTAATTAAAATAATAAACAAATAAATGTAATAATCAATGTTAGGATTTGCAAAGGTTGAGATACCTTAATCTCAACATTCTCTCACTTGTTGAAGACCTTTGAAATATCCCATAGATCAACTACAGAGGATCGAGAGGTCCATAGAACTAGAAAACCATTTGAAATTCTCTGTGTAGTGGTTTCGTCAATGCATTTGCAACATTCGTCAAAGTGTCAACTTTCTCCAATTTTACCTTCCCATCCTCTACCATATCTCAAACAAAATGAAACTGCACATCAATGTGCTTTGTTTTGGTATGGAAAGTCAAATTCTTTGCTAAGAAAATCACACTCTGACTGTCACAACAGATAGTAATCAATCTTGCATCAAACCCAATATTTGAACACAACCGTCTAAGCCAAATGGTTTCCTTACAAGCATGAGTAGCTTCCATATACTCTTCTTCTATCATGGACAAAGAAACTACAACTTGCCACTTACTCATCCGAGTAATAACAACACAATTCATAGTAAAGGCATAACTAGTGTTTGGTCTTCTGCTGTCAATGCCACCTGCCCAATATGAATCCATATATCCATGAATACTCACAAAATGTCGAGGTCTACTAGGATAACCATGATAGCAAAGGGAATACTCATAAATACCCATCAAGCATTTGAACACTCTCTTCATTGCATCCCAATGCACCCATCCAATATTAGCCATATATCAACTCGGGATTCCCACTGCTTGGGCAATGTCTGGTCTTGTAAAAATCACAGCATACATGAGATTGCCAACTACACTTGCATATGGTACACTGGCCATGTCCTCTACCTCAAAAGGATATTTTGGACAATCCTCCATAGATAACTTTGTTCCCAATGCAACATGAACTATCATAGATCTACAATCTGTCATGATAAATCTCTCGAACATAGAATTCACATACTTACTTTGGCTTAACCAAATATTTTTGTTAGATCTGTGTCTTTTGATATCCATTCCTAGAATGTACCTAGCTACACCTAAATCTTTCATCTCAAACTATTCTGACAACTGAGACTCCAAGTCAGAAATCAACTATCTATTCTCAAACAATAACGTATCATCCACATATAATGCAATAATAAGAATGTGACCATTATTAGTTTTGAAGTAAACATAATGATCATTTTTAGACATTTGAAATCCCAAACTCAACACATAGGTATCAAAATTTTGGTACCACATCTTAGGAGATTGTTTCAAACCATACAAGGACTTTTTCAACTTGCAAACTAGATTTTCTTTACCTTTCACTACAAAATGCTCTTGTTGTGACATATAAATATTTTCCACCAATTCACCATGAAAGAATGTTGTCTTCACATCCATTTGCTTGATTTCACAATAATGAGTTGTAGCAAGTGATAACAAGAACCAAATGGATGTCAGGTTTGCAACCAGAGAGAAAATATCACTATAATATCTTCCCTCAACCTGAGAATACCCCTTCACATCCAACCGTTCTTTATACTTCTCAACACTACCATCCAGAGCTAACTTTTTCTTGAAAACCCATTTGCATCCCACGAGCTTACGTCCTTCAGGCAAAGTTACTAGATCCCAAGTATTGTTCTTCTTCAAAGATGCCATCTCATCATTCATGACTTCCATCTAGGAATCTGCATCACTCATACCCATAACCTCTCTAACAGTCTCAAGCCAATCAGTGTTAGCAATCAAAACAAAATTATAACTGGAATCTAGTAATGAATATCCAAACTGTTATGGTGAATAACCATATCTTATAGGTTTTCGAATATCATGAGTATACCTCCTTAAAGGTCGAGGTTGATGTTCTTCATCACCTTCTAAAATTTTAGAGCTGATGGAGCTCTCTTCATCAGGTCCACTAGGAGCTCATAATTTTTTTCTTAGGGGTAGAAGGAATCCGAACTACCTCCTTTTTTGTTTCTCATTCTTTGGCCGTAGCTCAACATTAGAAGGTTTCATCTCTCTGAAAAATAACACTTTTGCTACAGAGAACCTTCTTTATCACTAGATCGCAAAGCTTGTACCCTTTTACACCGACACCATAGTCGATAAAGATACATTTCACTACCTTGTTCTCCAACTTAGATTTGTTTTCACTTGGAACAATAGGATAAGATTCACAACCAAATACTTTGAGATGTCCCATTGAAGGCTTCTTTCTTGACCACACCTTCATAGATGTCTTATTAACAAGTGCTAATGTAGCATATTTGTTTACTAGATAGCAAGTAATGGATACAACTTCAACCCAAAACTTTTGTTTGAGACCAACACCACTAAGTATACTCGTAGCCCTCTCCATCAACATCTTGTTCATCCTCTCTACAACTCCATTCTACTGAAGGGTGTATGGAGTTGTCTTATGCCTCTCAATCCCATGGTCCTTACAAAACCTGCCAAAACCTGCCAAGCAAAACTCACTACCATTGTCAGTACTCAAACACTTAATCTTTCTACTAGTTTGATTCTCAACAAGAGCCTTAAACTCCATAAATTGACTAAAGACTTCAGATTTACTTATGAGAGAATAAACAAATGTCCTTCTACTATAATCATCAATGAATGATACAAAATACACAAATTTGAAATTAAAGGAACATTAACAGGACCAAAAACATCACAATGTATCAAATCCAACAGCCCAAAATATTTGTGAGAACTAGAGTAAAAATGAACACGATTTTGTTTACCATAAATGTAGTGTTTACATAAATCAAATTCAAGATTACAATCATAAAGCCCCTTTATGAGGTATTTATTTTTCAAGGTTTTGAGACCCATCTACGAATGTGACCAAGTCTTTGGTGCCATAACATTTTCTTCTTTGTTGAGAGTTTCATCTCCAAAGCATTGATGCCCTTAGGTACCCAGAAAGCACAACCATCAGATGTAGAAGCAATAGTTCTCTTCACAGTTCGATCTGATGGTGAGGATAAAGAATCTAGAGACCTCTTTTTGACTCCAGAGAAGAACTATTTCACTGTATAGTGCATGCATCTAGCTTATACAAGGTGCATATATCAGAACACCCTTAGCAAGCACCATAGAACCTCTAGTCATCTTACATCTTCCTTGTGAGAAAACAACCTACACACCCACATCACTCAACTTACTTACAGAGAGTAGATTCCTAGCCAAACTAGGGATGTTCACTACACCATCGATCCCTTTCAGTCTACCATTAGGCAATCTAATCTTGAATTTTCCATGACCAACAATGTTTAAACGAGAGTCATCATTAAGATACACCTTCCCACCATCATATTCTTTATACTTTGAATACCAAACCTAATGTGAGGTCATGTGAAAAGATGCACCTAAATCTATCAACCAAACATCTTTTGATGCATGCATTGGCAAGGTTGAGACAAATTCTTCACCATAATCCTGAGAGGATTTGTTTGAATCTAAATTAGAGGGTCTCTTCTTCTTATTTTTCTCATGCTTAAAATCTTTACAAAAATGACTAGTTTTGCCACAGTTCCAACATTTTACCTTGGACTTCCTAGGAGACTTAGATCTCCTATGGGATTTGGATCCACCTCCATCATCTTTCTTGTCCTTCTTCTTGTCTCTCTTTTGATCTACCACAAATTGCAAGAGCCTCCTTAGCTCACTCAAAAGTCTTCCGCTGTATCTCTTCAAAAAGTAACGATGCTAACACCTCATCCATCTTGAACTTGGTGGTTGTACTCTTAATATCCATTAAAAGATGGTCCCATGAGTCAGGCAAAGAATACAACAAAAATATGTAGTGATCATTCTCCTTGATCTTGTGACCAATAGAACCCAACTAAGCAATAATCATATTGAATGCATTGAGATGATCAACAACAGATCCTCCATCTTCCATCTTCAAAGAATGCATCTTCTTTCTCAGAAAAAAAAGATTGTTTACCAGGGATTTAACTTGATATACATCTCCAAGCTTCTTCCAAATATCTTTCACAATCTTCTCTTCATGGAGATTCACTAGAATAGTGTCCTCTAAACGGAGCCTTATGAAGCACTTTGCTTTTCGATCCATCGTATTCCAAACATATTGCATTGTGTTCTATGGTTTTTTTCCAAATATTGTCACCCATATATCTTGATCCATGAGCATATCCTCCATTTTCAAATTCCAAAATTCAAACTTGCTACCATTAAACTTCTCCATATCAACTTTTGTGGTTGTGGTTGCCATCTTCTTCCTACAAAAAGATTTTGAAAATACTCTGCAAAATCTCTCACTCAAACTGAGATCAGTACAAAAAACCCGCTACCCAACAATGGAACCAAAACTAGCCAAGCTCTAATACCATCTAAAGGAAAGTTAAGGTGCAAAAAATGCTTCCTGACACCAATCTAGTGGGAGAGATAGTGCAAATTTTCTTTACAAATCCGAACTATTACAGAATCAGAAACACATTCAAAAGTAGATAATGAACATGCATAAAGATAAATACAATGAAAACAAGATATATCACGAGGAAAACCATTCTGGGTGAAAAACCCCACACTCCAAAAGAACAGTACTTCAATTTATTCCAGTAAACTAATGGTTAAAATACAATATCAACACTAAGCTTCTTCAACAAGAGTCAACAACTAACAACCCACAATCTGGGTTAATTCTGGCAACATAACACTTCACTTGCAAACAACATCATGATTAATACTCTCAAAGGAAATGTTGAAATACAACAACAAAGGAAGCTTCTAGATGAAGCAAGAAGATGGGGTAGTGCAAAATATTTGGCCCTATTTTTCGACCACCAAAAAGCATGCAAATGACACATGTACATCTCCAAATGACTCCCCATTCAAACCTCCTAAGTTGGGCACCCAAAATTTATAATTTTAAGGTATGAAAAATGCTCTTACACATCTTACAACTATTATAAATTACAACACTTATAGTTGTAAGAGAATCCATCATAACTGACTATTATTAGTACATTCTCTTACAAATCATCATAACCCAAATTGGGCACCCACCTTCTCCATGCAAAAGGTGTCTCTTGCCACTTGTCCAAACTATCATATAATTTATCATAGACTGACACTTGTCAAGATCCTCAAAGTGGGATGCCTACCTCCACATGTGCAACATATGTGTCATATATTCATCACCAAGTAGGATTCTACCTAGCCTCTAGGTCCCATTAGATGATTAAATATTTGTAGGCAATCAAGCAATTAAAATTATAAACAAATAAATGTAATAATCAATGTTAGGATTTGCGAAGGTTGAGACACCTTAATCCCAACAAAACAAGGAGTTATA
Organism: Cryptomeria japonica; assembly: GCF_030272615.1. NCBI lineage: Eukaryota > Viridiplantae > Streptophyta > Pinopsida > Cupressales > Cupressaceae > Cryptomeria > Cryptomeria japonica. The sequence goes on along the minus strand of NC_081405.1, from coordinate 140,672,493 downwards.
CTTTTTTATTATAGAAGAAACATGATTTTAGTAGCATACAATAATTGGTTTCATGTAAATTGGTAGCAGATGTATCAATATTCCTTGCCTTGTATACTTCCAAGATCCTCTCTAGTACTTTCATGATTTTCTCAACTTACATTAATGGTAGAAAAGTTTCTATTTGTTGTTGTTTATAAGATAAACATAGAACAATGTGATTGCATTTTTTAAAACAATATGTAGTTGATGGGGTAAAGATGTAAACAAGTTGCAAGAACAATGAAACCTTTAGGAGCTTACTCCATGCAAAGAGAGGTCATTTTTTGACAATTGGTTCATATTTAACATACATGTATTTAGCAAAAATATCATACATTGAGTACAAAACCTTCATTTTTTTGACCTGTTCCAATTATGCCATTCCTCTACACTTCATTGACAACAAATCTTCCAATATTGGGTTCTTGCTTTTCTCTCTTTTATACTTGATATGCTATTTGTTTCATGTTGGAGGCAGATGTTCATCTACCTTGCAGATTGCATCGTTGACCTAAAAATTAAAAATATTTTTTAACAAAAAGTTGAGCAATAAAAAATTCTCAAGATAACAAGAATGAAACTTTGCAAAATTTAGAATCAAACATATTACAATTATTGAATGACATCAAACTTAAAATATGGGGACTTTGCATTGAAACTTTTAAACAATACAAGCTATAGAACTTTGCCTAATTAATTAGACCTAAGAATTTTAAGCCAAGCACCATGATTTTACTTTGGCTATAGTTTGCCCCACCCCATAATTATTAGAACATTACCCATGAAACTAAACCCTAATACATGGCATTTTGATGGAATTGATACCACTGGACTAGATTAGGGATGCACATTCATAAGATACTTTGTGATAATTAAAGCAATCAACAATCAAACTAAAGGACAGTAGTGGAGAGTTCAACAAGAGAGTGACTTATACTATAATATTAAACATGTCATAGACTTAAGAGAAGAAAAAAAATAAATTTACAAATGAAAAGTGGACTAGAGTTTGATTCAAGATATAACGATGAAAATGAACAAGAAAAATAGAGCTATATATGGTTAAGCATAGATAAACACTAAACCTAGTTTTGATTAAAAACAAACTTTATCATGTAGCTTGATCATGGAAGGAATTGTTGCAATCCAAAATTTTAAAACATGGACGCCCTTCCCTTGATTATATAGGTTGATGCAATGAAACAATAGCTAAAAATACAAGATCCCTAAACAAAGTTATAGTAAGTACGAATAGAAAAGTTCTAAAAAATTATTACAAAAAAAGGATAAATTGTATAGAAGTACTTGTATATAAGACACTTGTGTGAGATTTTAAAAAGGTAGATAGATTAGACTTAGATTCACCAATGAATGTGACCTTAAATTGAGATTTCCAAAGTGGCTAAAAGTAAACATGTTCATTTTTTTTGTTATTTGAGACTTTCAAAGCCCAAAAGAAAGATGCATGGTCTCCCAAATGGAGTAGTTACCAAGTGTGCATCAAGCAAAAGACATGCTAAAATCAAAGGAGAAATTCAACATGAAATTCCCAAAGAAGTATTTCCCATCAAAGAGTTGAAAACTTATCAGAATTCAAAAAACCTAAAGCATTGAACAAAGAAATAGGTTAAATAGTAGGAGACAATGTTTGAATTCATACTTCCTTTTGAAATATATTAAAGAGAGTACCTACTAGAACTCAAATAAAAGCATGTTGAACATAGATGCGTTACTATATAGGACATAGGACATAGGACCTCCAATCAAGATACCAAGACACTATCCCACAAGGTCCTAAATTGATTATATAAATTGATGCAATGAAACAATAGGTAAAAATACAAGATCCCTAAGAAAAGTCATAATAAGTACAAAATAGAAAATACCTATGAAAATATTACAAGAAAATGATAGATTGTATAGTTAGTACCTGTATATAAGACACTTATGTGATATTTTCACAAGGTACATGGATTAGACTTAGATTCACTGATGAATGTGATCTTATATTGAGATTTCCTAAGTGGCTAAATGTAAACATGTTCCATTTTTTTTGAGACATTTAAAGACCAAAATAAATATATAGGTTGTTTTAGGTCTCCCAACTAGAATAGTTAGCAATTGTGTATCATGCACAAGACATGCTAAACTCAAAGGAGAAATTCAACACAAAATTCCCAAAGGAGTCTTGCTCATCAAAGAGTTAAAAACTTATCAAAATTAAAAAAACCTAAAGCATTGAAATATATACTTTTGAAATATATTAAAAAATGTACCTACTAGAACTCAAATAAAATCATGTTGAACATAGATGAGTTACTATATAGGACATAGGACCTCCAATCAAGCTATTGAGACACTATCCCACAAGGTCATAAATTGATTATATAAATTGATGCAATGAAACAATAACTTAAAATACAAGATACGTAAACAAAGTCATAATAAGTACAAAATAGCAAAGACCTATGAAAATATTACAAGAAAAGGAGAAAATTTATAGTAAGTATCCGTATATAAGACACTTATGTGAGATTTTGACAAGGTAGATGGATTAGACGTAGATTCACTGATGAATGTGACCTTATAGTGAGATTTCTAGAGTGGCTGAAAGTAAAAATGTTCATTTCTTTGTTATTTGAGATGTTCAAAGATCAAAAGAAAGATACAAGTTGTTTAAGTTCTCCCAACTAGAATAGTTATCAAGTTTCTATTAAGCACATGACATGCTAAACTCAAAGGAGAAATTCAACACAAAATTCTTAAAGGAGTCTTGCCCATCAAAGAGTTAAAAAATTATCAAAATTAAAAAAAAATAAAGCACCGAACAAAGAAGAAGGTCCTTTGAGTGGGATACAATGTTTGAATTCATACTTCCTTTTGAAATATATTAAAAAGAGTAACTACTAGAACTCAAATAGAAGCATGTTGAACACAAAAGAGTTACTATATAGGACATAGGACCTCCAATCAAGATACCGAGACACTGTCCCACAAGGTCATCAATTCCATATAGGATAATCCAATTGATTCATTCAAATGCTTTGTTTATTTATTCACTATGAGTAAAAAAAAATCTAATTAACCAATAATATTCTTTAAATTGTGATCTTGCATGTAGAAAACCAATGCCCCTTTGTTGAATGCCCAAGTAAGTGATTTTGTTCAAATCAAGCCACACCAAAATTAGAGATAAACTTAATAGGAAGATGATGCATGGAATTGAAACCTTGTTTTTCATAAAGTAGAGAAGCTCAAAGGGTATCCCCTCTTTCTTGAGATAAGAATCCCAACAACAGTCTTGATGGTTTGCTCCATCATTTCTAGGCTTGCCTAAGTAAATGGACCCAAATTTTCCTTTGCATATATTCTTATCAATCTCTTTCTTCTTTCTATACCTACAACCATATCCTTTTTTGTGTAATCTATCTTTTTCCACTCTCTGATGATGTTTCAATTCCTCTAGTTTATAACATATACCGTGATCTATCTATTCATCACCTTATTTTGTGTACTCTTGTAATCCCTATTTATCATATTCCTAATCCACCAACTTATGCGTGTCTACCTTCATTGATGTGTCCAATGTTTACTTTAGGATGCTTTGGGCTCTTACTTATAATATGGGAGAGGCTCTAGTAGTAGAAAACTCTATCAATATTGTAATGATTTTAGATTCTTATTATAGTTTGTTTTATAAGTTTCTTGTTTCTAAGAATGAGTTTTTCATATTTAAGATAATAATAAGAGTATTTGGGTTCAATCATATAAGTTTTTTAGTAGGATTTTGTTCCTAGTCCCCATATACATTAGAAATAGCTTTCATGTGAGTGTAGGTGTCATTGATAGATGATGATCGGGAATGTGAGGCCACATTGAAGATCGAGGATGAGTCTTCTATTTCAACTACCAAGTCTTCTTCTTCTATTCTTGTTCCAGTTTCTATTGTTCCTATTGTATTTACTTTTGTTTCTGCCTTTTCTATCTTTATTACAATTCCTTCAAGAGATGTTGATGGACCTCACTCCAAAAGGATGCAAGTGTTCATTAATCCCTCACTAAAGACACCTCTTATCATCTCTCTACATGACGTTCCTCCATTTGTGTAGCTCATATAGACATAATTCACATGAAGGTTGTGTCTAGCACGACTCTGTTTACTCCTCTTTCTTCTTCTCCAAATCTTCATCCTAACTTTATTGGGGTCCTTCGACCTGCCATGATTGATGTGAATATTTCATTACAACTGCTTAAGTAGATGTTCAAGTAGGGTCCCATCTTCGAGTTCCATTGTAATAAGTTGACTCATTCAACTTCTCTTTCTTCTTCTATTCTGGAAGTTGAGGAGGCCCCACCTTCTCCAAAGTTTGTCACTGCCTCACTTTTATATGTCAATGATGCAACTCTTGTTGCATATCCTGTAGTTGAGTCACCTCACTCCTCACTCCTATTCAAACAAGTGTATGTTTGACTCTCTAGAGTATATTCTAACTTTGTCGACTATGTTAATGAGAATGTTGAGGCACCCTCATCCTTAGCTCTTGCTGTAGGCAAGATTCTTGGCACCACTTTAACCATTGTCCCTTTGCGAGATCGACATCCTTCACCCTATGATCAATATTGGGAGGATGTCAATGATTTGTTTGAGGTGATCAATTAGACTGATGCCTCTTTGTGTTTTTTTTTTTTTTTTTGTTCTTGGTACTTTCTTGTATAAGTTTGTGCTCTCTCTTAGAGGACCCAAGATACTCTCATAGGTACTAGGATATAGGGGAGAAAAAATTGTCTTACATTTCTATTTTTTTCTTCATTCTTCTCTTTTTTGTATATTGATTTTGGACATTTGGGGATGATGCAAAGCATTGGAGCCACTTAGGCCTTTATCCATGTTAACACAAATTTTTAATTTTCCTATTTCTTCACGTGCCTTTTCTTCATGATCCGAAACATTCAAAACTATGATGATAGTTCATATGCACTTATATATACAGATGCTATTGATATGAATTCTACTAAATGTGAATAATGAGATTCCCCAGTCTCTTTGTGTTTTTGTTGATTTTTTGGGTTCTATATGCTATTTGTTGCAAGGTAGCATTTCATAGATACATCTCGTTATGTTTTCATGACACAATATCCTTTCTCCTTATAATTACTTGTGCTCCTCCATGTAGCACATACAATTATAGAGGAGCTATCATATTCATATTATTATCTCTTATCTTATGATTCTTTTTGAAATATGTTTGCATCCATTTGTCTTATCTATCATCTAGCATGAGAGAAATACACTAGACTTTGTCTTTATGAGTGACTATGTTTCCTTTCTGTGGCTATCCTAAACACAGTTTGTAGTAGTCATAGGCCAATTGGATTGTAGTATGGTCTCTAGCATAACACAACCTGTTACACATAGATATCTGTGGCTATATTGTGTCTATTTTTTTATGTCTATATAATATCTATGATTGTGTTAGCTATTGGGATATTACACTTGTTGCATTTGGGCAGTGTAACACCTCTACTAACCTGTAGCAATGTTGAGGGTCACTGGTTGTTTCTAGAACCCTTTCTTTTTACCTCCAAATAAACTTTTGAACATTCATTCAACACTCTTCTTACAATCTATGACTTCTCTTGCATTCTACAACTTCATTTCTACACTTTCTTACTCACAACACTCTATACATGCCATTTTCATGCTATTATCATTGTTGCAGTGACATATTGCACAAAAATTTCTATTATCATTCCAAGAGGTTGCTTTTGTCGTGACAAATATTAAGAGTGGAAACCATTCAAAACATTATAGTGAATCACCAAGAGGGAATTCCACTCTAAATCAACTCAAGGACCGAGGATTTTGATCATTTATAATAGTGTCATTTAGGAAAAGAGTTGAAACAAAGGGTCAAGGTTTACATCAAATCCTCTAACTCAGACATCATCTTAAAATAGAATTCAATGCAATATCATTGATACAGATGAAAACACCTCACAAAGAAGACATTCCATAACCTAGGAAGGATTGAGATAGTCTTAACAGTGGCCTCAAGACATAAGTAAGAATAGTAGAGGTTGATACTATGACAAGGAGAAGGAGGTGATGGTTGAGATGTTAGATGTTTCATTGTTAAAAGGATAGTAGATGAAAAAGGTCTCAAACCTCCAATGTAATAACATCATCCAAGAAGTTCTTGAAAATATCCAAATAATATTGATAGTACTGTTATGAGTCACAAAAGCAATAAAAGGAGAGTTTGCAGTTGAGAAGAGGCTATACCTAGTAATCATACATCAAAAAGGAAAAGATTCAAGAGCATTCAAGAAAAAAACCCTATAGAACAGAGATAAAGATATTCATAAAGATAGTGAATGATGAGAGTCATAAGCATAAGTTAGAAGTCTAAAGGATCGTGATATTCAAGTTTATGTACCAATGAACAAAACAATCCTAAAACTCAGTGGAGGACAACATAAAAGTGATAAAGACATAGATGCCAATGATAGGACAACGACAAGGGTTTTCAATGAGGAAAAGTTAAGACAATGATTATTCTCAATCAAATAGTAAAGGTCAACGACATGCTAGAAGACAAAGGTTAAAGACATGGCTAATAATCTAATTACAATTAGAGAGCAATGGACAAATCATTGAGGGAATGTTTCATGACCAAAATTCATGAGATCATAGTCTAAGTGCATAGAATAGACTTCAAAACTAGACAAAATTTGAATGAAAGTCATGAGAAGCATAAAAGGGTCAATCCTAGTTGAAAGTAGGCTATAGTCCATCAATAGAGCAATACGGATAAAAACGTAATCTTAATGAGACAGTAATTGCTTAGAGCAATCCTTTTGGGAAACCATTAAGCAAAGGTAGAGGCCTAAAGTTATTGAAGAATTTCATTGTTATAAGTGATATAATCAAGGGAGTGTTGTCCAAACAAACCTATGATAGTGAACAATCAAGCCTAAAGAATAGGTCAAGGATAGTAGGAGAAAACTTTATTAGACAATCATGAGGTAAGAAGCTCTCATCGCATGATGGTTTAGCAAAAGGAACATGTGACTATGGTCCTAGACTTATTTATTACAGTAAACAATGAGATAAATCATGAAGAAAGACCATTTATAGAGGCTAGATAAAAGACAGTAAAAATATGAAGTAATAAGCCAAGAGGTCAAAGCATGAAAGCAAATATAATCAAAACAATTATGAAAAGCCTATACCTAAGAGGGATAGTTAGTTCAAGCTCAATGAAAATCCTTAAAGTAAATTCACCTATCAATCAGTTGAGTCATTATGCAATCAGTTCAAAGATGAGTTAGAGAGGCAGGAGGTGAAGTTTTAACTCATGCAATAGTTAGAGGCTTGAAAAGAGGGCGTTTTGTAGAAAATAAAGCAATTATAGTCTAGTATAAGACCCTAAATGGATTGCACAAGAGTTAGGAGAAGACTTGAGCCCACCTTAACATCATTTCAAAGCAAATATGAGCCATGTTTGTATGATTTTTCATTATTTTCAACCCAAGGGAATTCATCATGCAAATTAGAGAAGATAACAAAGAGGGGAGCTACTAGTTCAAGAGAGGTTCAACTTCAGTTCATGTAAATCAAGTTGGTACAGTTCAGGAAAAGTTCCATCTTTCACTCAGGAAAGAAGCTTCTTTTTCTATAAGATCTTCTATTGTTCTCTTTTTTCTCTAGTCATTTCTTTTATCTTGCATACATAACAAGACTTAAAATAATTTTAACTTATATTTTTTAGTTCTAGACGTAATTCTCATATTTATAACAACAAAAAAACTCCTTTTATTCAATAAAAGTAGTGGCTCAGCCATTTTCTTGTTCTTATGGTGTTAATGAATGATCTGATGCAATTATTGTGATTTATTTTAAGGCCTTTATCCTATCACTTTTTTACAATGTTCAAAATGAGAAACTTCATGAGTAGTACAGGTTGTATGTTGTGTTTAAATGCTCATCAATGAGTTAAACTTGTGAAACCCTGTTTCCTTCAAGTAAACATTGAAAACTAGAAACTCCATATGAAATATTTCTATATTCGGTGATTTGTATTGAGTTGTGAACAGGTATATGATTTGTTGAATTGGATTATGATACAAGTCAATAGTTTCATACCCAAATTATTGGTGTATCACTTCCTATCAGTACTAACGTTTCATTTCAACCACCTTTCTAACCCTTTTCCAATCAGGTATAGTAGTTTGTAGGAGGTTTTCAAAGGGAAGTAGCTCATAATCTAGAGGTTCATCTTCATTCTAGATCATCCACTACTTGAAGATGTCCCCATGTTGCATGAGATTGCTAAGCTTTAGAGCTTAACATTTGACACAATCCTTCGTGACAAAAATAACATCTTATAATATCATGAGGAATAGTTATTAGCGTAAGGAAAATGGTGTCTCAACCTTGCATTTGTACACAAGGTTACTATTTATAATAAGTTTTCATTTGACCATATGTATTTTTTTTGAATTTTTTCCAAAGCTTCAGATTGGCTAGATAACTAAGATGATAAATTTTTGTTGCAAGATCATGTCTATATTTGAAGATATTAAAGTTTTCGTTTTTGAAAGTTACGAAATTTTTTTTTAGTCAATTTTGATTAGAGGATTTTAAATAGCCTAAAAGTTTCTATAATAAAAATAAAAAGTTATAGCTTGATAGAGCATGATGCAAGCTTTTCGATGCTTCAAACAATTCATCAATTGGACACCCAATTCAAAAGTTATGCCCTTCGAAAGTTGGGTCTCCTAAAATATAAAATATAAAAATGTGTTGGACACATAAATTATGAGCTGTAAAAGGGAGCTACATGTGTTTCTATGTGTGTGTTGACACATCATAAGTCATCTTAGATTAGAGTTGTAAAAGGGAGCTACATGTGTTGCTATGTGTGTTTTAACCCATGGTTTTGTAATATCGTTTGATAGTTTCATGTAATGTATCTCCTATATATTGGGTGCGTGAGATGGAGGTTGTGTGTAAGAGTCTTATAGCTATTAAGTTACCTCTATATATCTGGTTGGTGATACTTCTAGGAGAAGATTTCTCTACAAGTATATTATATTCTATTACTTATTTATGAATAGTATATTGGGCGACTTTTGGATGTGGGGTTTTTCTCCTGAAAGGGTTTTCCCAACAATATATCTTGTGTTTATTATTAATCTAGTTTCATGTTGTATATCTCCTTTTGTATGTGTTTATTATTATGTAATAGTTTAAGATTTGTAAGAAAATTTGCATTATCTCCCCCACTATATTAGTGCTAGGATGCATTTTGCATACAATAGCTTCCTTTCAATTATATTACGATACTTCTAATCATATGTGTCCACATAAGAGTTGGTTTTCTACTTACCAAGCTATTAATGACAATTTTATTCTTACAAAAAATAATTTTTCTTCTAAGACTGTTAGGATTGGGAGCATTAAGACTAAAATGTTTGATGGTGTTGTAAAAACATTAAAAAAGCAAAGACATGCACTAGAATTAAAAAATAATTTAATTTCCTTAGGAGTTTTTGATGTTGGGGGTTATAAATTTTCATGTTAAGGTGGAGTAGTGAAAGTGTCCAAGGTCATTTTGGTGGTCATAAAGGCTACAAAGATTGGAAATATTTACAAGCTAGAAGAGAGTATTGGAATAAGTGAAGCAACGATGATATAATCAAATGAATCTACTCATTTATGGAATCAACAATGGGTCATATGAGAAAGAAAGGGCTAGAGGTATTGATAAATCGTAATTTACTTCTATATTTAAAATATTTGAATTTGAAAATATTTGTAAGCATTGTGTCTTTGGTAAGTAGTGTAAATAGAAGTTTAAATCAAGTAGTCATACAAGTAAGGGTGTGCTATGCTATATTCGTTTAGATGTTTGGGATCCATACCTTAAAATTTCTTTTGAAGGAGCATCATATTTTGTGACATTTATTGATGATTACTCTAAAAAGGTATGGGCCTATATATTTAAAAGTAAAGTTGATGTATTTAGTGTATTTAAGTAGTTTAGAGTTTTGGTTGAAAATATTATTGAAAAATCAATCAAGTTTTTAAGAATAGATAATGAAGGTGAGGTCACATCTTTATAATTTGAAAATTATTGTAAGATTGTTGGGATAAAAAGCAATAAAACCATAATTTAAACTTTTCAACAAAATGGTGTTGCTGAATGCAGGAACCTAATTCTTCTAGAGAGAGCAAGGAGTATGCTCGCTAATGACAAGTTGGAGCAAGATTTATGGGAAAAATACCTCAATACAAAATGCTATTTGGTAAATTGATCACCATCGGTTGCAATAGACTATAAGAAACCTAAAGAGGTATAAACAGGTCATTCTTGTGATTATTCAAATTTGATTTTTTTTGGTTGTGATGCATATGTTCTTATTTCTAAGGATCAAAATTCTAAATTGGATCCCAAATTTGAGAAATAAATTTGTTGGCTATGGTGGTGGAGTTAAGGGATATAGATTGTGGGATGTTACTACCATAAAATTATCATTAGCAAAGATGTAAGTTTTGATGAATCTTCTCTCATAAAATTAGAAATCTAGTAAAAGTTGTTTTGAAAGACAAACAATTACAACAATAACAACAAGTTTAGTTAGAAAATTACCCATATATAAAAAATAAGAAGAAGATGCTTCTGAAGACGCAGATGCAAAAAATACTCAAGGAAATGTGAAAATACCACAACCATCTCTGGGCAAATATACATAGGACAAAAATCCTCCTAAAAGATATGATGATTTTCTTTCATCTATTACTTTGATTTCTAATGATGGGGATGTTACACATATGAATTTAATTGTTGTCATTGATTTCAAGCCTTTGTCAATCTCATGTTGCCCTAGTTGTTATTGATGATCCAGATATGGATAAAGCTAAGTTGATGTGTCAATGGTTTGGGTGTTTGTTTTCTTGATATTATGATACATAAATATCTATAGGTTCACAATGTGCTAATGAGATGGTATGAAAATATGTTTCAATATGTTTCAAGAGGTTTGGTGTTCTTCTCCTGGCTTGAAAATATTTCTTTTGTTTGCTCTCGAGAAACTTATCGTGGACCAAAATAATTATTTCTACCAAATATGTCTCAAGAGATTATAGGTTGCTATTTTTGATAAGACAAATGTCATGGTTCTTGTGGATGAACCACTTTATTTATTTTTGGTCCAAATTAAACAATGTATTTTGCAGAACACGTTTTGTATTGGTTTATGCACTTTGGTTTGAGCAGTTGGGTGTAATTGTTTTTTGACATTGATTGGAAGGAGTGTCGACTTGGTGTGAATTATCACACATCCTTTTTACCTTTTGAATGATGTATTTTTGGGTCGATGCTATGTACATGTTACATACTCTTTTGGACGACCTAGTGTTGCTTGTTTTTGGATCCGATTGGTATATATTGAGTAGATTGGCTATGTTAGAGAGGTACAAAGATGAATGAGCATGTGTGTGCATGAATAAGAGATGGAAACTTAAAGTGAAATGAATGACCGATAGATACAAAGTGAGTAAGTGCAGAGATTCAAAGGTGTATTATGTAGATTCTAGGTTTTAGAAGATCATATAAATTTTTAGACTATAAAATTTCAGTAACCAACATGCTCCTATTAGCATTCTCTTGCTTTTTCTACCTCAATCTCTTTATCTTCCCCAGACTCTAGACCCATATCTCTCCCACTTATCTCTCTTAGCTCTCTCCTCCCTCTCTAGGTCTCTCCCACTCTCTACCTCTCCTTTCATCCTTACCCCATCTCTATCCTTGTCTCTCTCCTCTCTTTTTCTCCCTCCCTCTCTTATTGTTTATCTCCCCTCTATATCCATTCTATTGATCACTACCTCTCCCTCCCACCCTCTCTCTCCCTGTCTCTAGGTCTCTCTCTCCCTCCCTCTTTACCTCACTACCTCTCCCTTTATGTATCATCACCCATCTGTCTGTCCCCCTCTATCTCTCTTGTTAGAGTAATCGGGTCTTTACTTGATTAATTAAACAATATTTGTTTAATTCTTTAAGTTCCCTATTATCTCTTTTTACACTTAAGCTAACATTAGGTGCATAATAATTATTTCTTTTATTAATTATTATGTGCAAGCCTAGGTTTTCCCTTTTAGGGTTTCTTGACCTATTAGAGGTTATTTTTCTTTTCTTTGTATTATTATTACATTACACTTTTGGTGAACATTGAGCTCTCATCTTTTGAGCATATTTTCTGTGTTTTTTGTTTTTCAAATTATTTGCTTCCTTGCTTCTCCTTGTAACAGATTATCAGCTTGCAGAAGATATTTAAGCTCCTATGGGGTTGTATTTCTCAACTATCACATGGTATTAGAGCTTCAGATCTGCAGCTATCTGTTCTTGTTTTGAGAATTTTGCATTGGAAGCAAATTTGGGGTTTCAGGAAGGTTTTTTTTGTACTTAGGGATAAGCCTTTTTTATGAGCACTTTGGGCCTAAACAGACCTCACCATTATGCTCAGAAGGCCCAAAAACCCCAATAGTCATATAAAACTTGCCTAGTTTTGATTCCTGAGCATTTGAGGGCAATTTTTTTCTCCAAAACCAGGCCGTACGACCTTGGCACACAAATCAAGAAATTTTTTTTTCAAAAAAAAAAAACTTTAACCTTTTTATGGCATGTAGGCCGATTTTTTGATTTTTAAAAAAAAAATCATCAAAAAATAAAAAAAATAAAATCAAAAGGGCAAAAAAGAAAAAAGGGGTTTTTAAAAAAAAAGTTTTTGGGCATTGTGTTTTCCGCAGGGTCTGTACCTGACAGTCCGACCATCGTACCGTACACCAGACCTGTTAGTCTGCCCCCCTGCTGGCCCCACCCTCCAGCTTCTGCCAGCCTCGACCCCTGCCAACCCTGCCCTGCCGGCCCCCGTTGGCCCTCCGGTCAGCTCCGTCACCACCTGGCCAGCGTCAACTCCACCGCCGCTTTGCTAGCGCCAGCTTCGCTAGCGCCGCCACCCCGTCTCGCCAGCTCCGCCGTCACCTGGCCCCGCTTGCGCCGCCACCTGACCACCTCCTCTACCATCCGCCACTCTGCTTCTCCTCCTTGGAGTGCCGCTGGAGCGCCGTTCGTGTGCCACCTCCACCTGGCTCCTCCACCGGACCACCACCCTCTTGCCTTTTTGAGGGGGGGTTCATTTTTTGGCCATATCTTGAGCATCTAGAGTCATTTTTTAGAAAATGAATAGGCATCAGAAAGCTGGTTCCGAGCTGGACCTTGTGGTGTTCGATTGTTTTTTCGCATCTGCTATTTGACTGTACTTTTTTCCAGTAAAATTTGGGACTCTTTTCTACACTTCCGGGGCCGTAGATTAGGAAAACGGACTGCATTTTTTGAAAATGAATAGATGCTGGAAAGCTCTCAGCATGCTCTATTCAGATATGTGATCCTTTTTCTCAAAAGTTTCATCAAGTACATGAGATATCAATTTGAAGTTTGTTTGCTTATGCACTACTACCTTCTCATTAGTCCTCTAAGGAGAAACAAAAGCAAAAATCGAAGCCAAAGAAGCCTTCTGCAGGTAGTGAGCATCCCTCCAAGCCTGCTCCTAAGTTTAATTCTAAACCACCATTTCTTCCAAAACATGGGAAATCTTCACAGTCTGGTGAGTCTTCCTCCAAGACTAAGAAGAAATCAGGAGACACTTGCAGTTTTTGTGGCAAGGAAGGACATCCATTTTCCAGGTGTTGGAAACGTTTAGAGACTATAGAGGAAGCCATGCAGCAACATCACATCTCCTCACCTCAGGTTTCTTCTCCTTCCACAGGGAAAGGTGTTGGTGTAAATAATTATTCATCATGGATATTATTACACTTACTTAAGTTTACTTAGGATAATGCATTACATAGTAGTTTGGATATGAGACACTTGGGTGTTTGTGCCTCATTGGGATAGTGTGTGTAGGAGAAATTCCACCTCTTATGGTGTTGATCTTGTTATTACACTATCATATCCACTTATTGTGGAGTGATAATTCCACCTTCGGTGGGTGATCCACCTCATGTGGAATATTATATTATTTCTCCTACCTACCCACACCTATTTCCTACCTACCCTTGTTTCTCATTGAGCCACTTGTCATATTTGTGTGCTCATACATCCATATGGCCTTGCCTATATAAGCAGGCCTCTATTCATTGTATTGGTTAATCCAGTTGATCATTTTTATATTGATGAGAATACAGTTTGTTCTTGTCATTCTATTGTCTCTTTTATGCTTTTCATTGTGCCCTTGATCTTGGCAAAATCCAACATGGTATCAGAGCTATTGGGGCTTCGTTGATCAGTTTTTGGAGACATCGTGGAAGGCTTCTATTTTCGGATTTGGGGATCTTCATTTTTTGGAGGCATCTTACAGCGATTTGGACATCACCGTTGAATCCGGGAGGCCATTTCCATAAATTTTGACTATAAAGTCGACCTATTTTGGTGAGGAAAATTTTTTTTCCCCAATTTTGCTATATCGTACGGATTTTCGGATTTATCATTTTTTTTCAAAATTTTTTTTTTTTCATTTTTTGAAATTTTTTTCAAAAATTCAAAAAAAAATCAGAAAAATCAAAAAGCAAAAAATTCGAAAAAAAAAAAAAAAGAAAAAGAAATAAAAAAAAAAAAAGCAAAATTGGTTTGGGGGTCCGCAGACCCCCGTACACCCGTAACTGCAGGGTTGTTCGGCGACTGTACCTGTCTGTCGGCGACTGTACTTGCTGTGCACGCAGTCTGACCGCCCCGCGCCGCGCCAACGAAAGCCGCCACCTCCTCCCGGCGGCTCCCCCGTTCACCGTTCTGTTGCCGCCGTCCGTGCACAGCTCCTCCGGTGTCGCGCTGCGCCTCCTCGGTTCTTCGGCGCCCGCCTCCACCATCGACGGCGCCTCACCTCCGAGCTCCCTCGCCTTGCGCTCGCAGCTCCTCCTGCGCCTGAGCACTGCCTCAACCGCCGGCTCCACCTGCGACCGTCTTTTGCCACCTCGTCCGCCACGCGGACTGCCACGTCAGCCAGACACGCCAACCTTCCCGTACAGTGACACGTCGACATTCCGTACGTCGAATCAGCGTGCCACATCAATCGTACGGTCTGCCCAGTCACAGATCCACTTCAGCATCCGTACAGTGCCACGTATTCCGTACGATCTGAACAGTCAGACACACAGTCAGCATTCCGTACAGTACGGACTGCACAGCCAGCAGTTCGAGTCATCCGTCCGTACAGTACGGACGCCCAGTCAGCCAGGCAGCGAAGTTTTCATGACGGTCATACGGCCGTCAAATTTAACACAGTGTTTTGCTGACGTCAGCGCCACATCAGCATTTTTTGAAAATTTTTAAACCCCTCTCCATTGGGCTTTTCAGTTTTGCAGTCCAACTTTGGAAGGCCATATCTTGCTCATTTTTGCTCCTTTTTTGGTGCAATTTTTTTTGAAATGGGCTAAAATTTCGTGATCTTCGCAGTGGTGTGGTTATTTTCTGATTTTGATGCACAGGTTTTTCGGAATTTTCGGATTCTCTCAGCTGTACCTGTCCAATCCTCAAATTCTGCAACTTCAAAGGCCTCGTTTGAGCTCATACGACCTCCTTTTCAGGTGCCGTTTTTTTTGAAAGTGCTTATTTTTTCGTCTACTTTCAGAATCTATGATCAGATTTCAGAGATTTTGAGTGAAAATTGTACTTTCAGATATTGGTCTTATTTGGCCTATTAGGTACTTGTAAATTGCTTGGATCTTAGCTAGATCTCTTGAATTTTCAGTTGAGTCTCTTTTGGCCTTCTTGAGGCAGTTGTAAAATTGTAAATCAGAAGTCCACTTTGCCATTTTTTGCAAGTGGCCCATTGTATACGCACTACTTATAAAGTGCCAAAATCATCACATTTGGGGGGGTTCTTTGATTGAGTGAATTTGGGGGGGTGTCTTGTGTGATTGCGCCTCTTTTGTGCTCTTTCCATTCTTGTTGCAATGAGTCCTAATAAGTTTCCACCATTAACTCCACATAATTATGCATCATGGAAAATTAAAGTATGGAGTAAACTAATGGAAAAGGGTCTCACACACTACATAGATGGAACAATAACAGCACCACCTGATCCTAAGGCTGATCCAAATGCTCACTTAGAATGGCTCACTAAGAATTGCATGGCTCTTGGAACCTTACGCAAGTATGTATCAGATGACCTCATTTTCCACATTGAGAAGTGTAAAACAATCAAAGAGGCTTGGGATATGTTTCAGAAATTGTATGGACAAGTTGATGAAATCAGAGGCTACCAGATTGATAATGAGCTCACCAACTTAGATCCCAAGAATTTTGATACAATCCAAGATTATGTAACCAAAGCAAATGAGCTAAGAGCAAAGCTAAAGGATTGTGGAATAGACAAAAAGGATGCTCAATTGATATTCAACTTGTTGGACAAGCTTGCACCAGAGTATGCAGCATTTGTATCAAGCTTCCAAACTCATCGTTTGACAGTGGGGAGTTCTTATGTTATGCCTTCTTTTGAAGCTTTCACAGAAATGTTGATATTAGAACAATCCAAGTTGTTGAACATGGGGCTTCTCAAGTCCTCAAAGTCCAAGGCTTTGGTGGCAAATCAAGGAAATCAAGGAAGTCAAGGCAAAAATTCCAACAAGAAGAAGAAGCAATCTAAGTCTCAACCACAACAAGAAAAGGGACAATCATCCTCTCCATCACAAGGCAATCAACAATCCTCTTCCAAGAAGGGGACAACACCTAAGAAGGATAAACCAACTTGTGCATATTGCAAAAAGTATGGTCATGATGAGCATCGATGCCACGCAAAGAAAGTTGATGAGTTAACCAATCTTCTCAAGAAAAACAACATCAACTTGCCATCCGCCTACACAAAGAAGGATTCATCTTCTTCCTCCTCACAGTCAAAAGGAAAAGGGCAAGCATTTGTGGCTAAAACAGGTTCTTCACAGCAATGGATACTTGACTCGGGTGCCTCCTATCACATGGGTTCTACAAAGGAGCAGTTTTCTTCATTAGAGCCATCTAAGGTACCTCACATTTACATAGGTGATGATACACAAGTAGAGGTTGAAGGGAAAGGTTCAGTTGACATGGATGATGGAACATTTGAGAATGTTCTCTATGTTCCTAACTTGTCTACCAACCTTCTCTCCATCTACCAAATCACTCACTATGGGAATGGGAAAAAGGTTGAGTTTACACCAGATTCAGTTGTGGTAAAAGAACTTGATGATGATGCCTTGGTAGCAGTGGGACAAGTCAATGACAACTCAAGGCTTTACTCATTTTCCCACTTTGTGCCACGTTCACCTTCTAGGGCCTTGCTTACTCATTCAAATTCAGAAAGTAAGCTATGGCATGAGCGGTTTGGTCACCTCAACTACCGCTATCTACAACAGCTCAGCACTAAAGACATGGTCACAGGTCTTCCTCGAATCAGCTTTTCAGAGGGTGTATGTTCAGGTTGTTCCATGGGCAAGCATCCCGAAGAGAAATTTGATAAAGAGAAAACTTGGAGAGCTTTGGAAGTTCTTCAACTTGTTCACAGTGATGTAGCAGGTCCATTTCCAGCACCTTCATTTAGTAAGGCCCGCTATGTTCTTACCTTCATTGATGACTACTCCCGCTTCACTTGGGTCTACTTTCTCATTCATAAGAGTGAAGTATTTGACAGATTTCAGGACTTCAAGGCTCGTGTGGAAAAGCAATCAGGGAAAGTGATCAAGATTCTTCGTACAGATAATGGCAGGGAATATGTGAACAAGAGACTTGAGGACTTTTGTACATTTGAGGGGATTGATCTTCAGCATTCTGTTGCATACACTCCACAGCAGAATGGGGTTGCAGAACGCAAGAATCGAACTCTCAAAGAAATGGCTAGCTGTATGATTCATGCACGTTCTCTTGATCCCGCTTTTTGGGCAGAGGCTATCAGTTGTGCCACACACATCCAGAATCGGGTTCCTCACAAAGCTTTACAAGGTATTACTCCTTTTGAAGCTTGGGTTGGTAGGAAACCGATTGTGAGACATTTCAGAGTCTTTGGGTGTCCAGCATGGGCTCGCATCCCTCCACAGAAACGCAAGGCATTGGAACCACAGAGTCGGCCTTGCATATTTGTTGGATATCCTGAGGGTGTTAAGGCATACAGATTGATGGATCCAGAGACACATGAGGTATTCATTGAGAGGAGTGTTCACTTTGAGGAAAGCTCTCCTAGCTTAGCCTCTCTACCTCCTCCACCTTCCTCCATTGTGGATGGTGATGTTAGTGATTCAGATGATGAGACTCCCTCAACTCCGACTCGCAGGGTTACACCTCCGCAGGGTCCATTTGTAGTTGAGGTGCCTCATTCTCCACCTCCACCTAGACCTCGTTGGGCTCGACAGACACTTGAGTCCGCGGGTTCTCTTGTTGGGGATCCTTTGGATACACGGAGAACACGATCACAACATCAGGATCATCCACATGCATTTATAGCTACCGCTTCCGATCCACAGACATTCAGGGAAGCATCAGGGGTTCCTGAGTGGGACCAAGCTATGGAGGAAGAGTATAGTTCCTTGATGAGGAACAACACATGGGATCTAGTACATCTCCCTAAGGGGAGAAAGATGGTTCGATGTAAGTGGATCTATCGGACCAAGTTTGCAGCGGATGGAAGTGTGGATAAGTATAAGGCTCGGCTTGTTGCCAAAGGTTTCTCGCAGGTTGCAGGTGTTGACTATACTGAGACCTTTGCACCCGTAGCTAAGATGAACTCCATTCGTTTGACACTTGCTATAGCTGCAGCTCATGGTTGGGCTGTACATCAGATGGATGTGAAGAGTGCCTTTCTTCATGGTGATCTAGATGAGGAGATTTATATGGAGCAGCCACAGGGTTTCATCCAGGATACTTCTTTGGTTTGCAGATTGAGGAAATCTATCTATGGCCTTAAGCAGGCCCCCAGGGCTTGGTATGCCAAGATGGATTCCTTTCTACTCTCTGCAGGTTTCACCAGATGTCATTCCGATCCGAATGTCTACATTTTGCGACAGGACGACTCTCACTTGATACTTGTGCTCTATGTTGATGACTTGATCATTACAGGGAGTACTTCATCCATCATTAGCAAGGTCAAATCTGCTTTGCATGACAGATTTTCTATGACTGACTTGGGTCTTTTGCACTACTTTCTCGGGATTGAGATTTCACAGTCATCTTCCGGGATTACTCTATCGCAGCCCAAGTATGCTCTTGATCTACTTGCACGCTTTCATATGGCTGATTGTAAGCCTGCCCCGACTCCCTTTCTTTCAGGAGTCAAGGTTGAGGCTCAGTGTTCTTCTCCACTAGTTGATGCCACTTTGTATCGTCAGCTTGTGGGTAGTCTCATCTACTTGACTCATACACGCCCTGATATTTCATTTGCAGTTGGCATGGTTTCCCGCTTCATGCAGGAACCACATGAGCTTCATTGGAAAGCCGCCAAACGCATTCTACATTACATCCAGGGTACACATCACTATGGGATTCACTATGCAGCAGGCACAGGACTTCGCTTGGTTGGTTACACAGACTCCGATTGGGCTGGCGATCTAGTTGATCGTAAGTCTACTTCTGGTTACAGTTTTCACCTTGGTTCGGGCCCCATTTGTTGGCAGAGCAAGAAGCAACATGCTATTGCTCTCTCTTCGACTGAGGCTGAGTATCGAGGCGCTGTTAACGCAGCGACTGAGACCATTTGGCTCCAGCAGATTCTCACAGAGTTTGGATTCACTACTCCACGGCCGACAGTCCTACATTGCGACAATCAGAGTGCCATTGCCATCTCGAAGAACCCGGTCCAGCACCAGCGGACCAAACACATCGAGATTCATATGCACTATATCCGAGAGCTCATCCAGGAGCAGGTCATTGATTTGCAGTATTGTTCTACAGCAGAGCAGGTTGCTGACATATTCACCAAACCTTTCACCGAGAGTAAGTTCCAGCAGTTGCGAGCTCTCTTGGGGGTGCGGGATGTGTCATTAGGGGGGGTCAGCTGACTTCTCCTTCCTATCTTATGGGGGGGACTTTTTCCTCTTTGAGGTTTTGTCCTTTTTCCTTGAGATTCTTTTGTACATTCATCTCTCTTTTGGGGGGGAGTTTTTTCCCACTGGGTTTTCTCCTTTTCTCCGTTTGTGAGAGATTGCATTGCATTGTTTTGCTTGCATTTGCATGTTGTACATGGGTACCTATCATGGTCTTGTAGCCGGGACCCATCTTGCTTAGTTGCATTGTAGACTTAAGTGCATTCCCCTAAGTTGCACTTAAGGGGGGGTGTTGGTGTAAATAATTATTCATCATGGATATTATTACACTTACTTAAGTTTACTTAGGATAATGCATTACATAGTAGTTTGGATATGAGACACTTGGGTGTTTGTGCCTCATTGGGATAGTGTGTGTAGGAGAAATTCCACCTCTTATGGTGTTGATCTTGTTATTACACTATCATATCCACTTATTGTGGAGTGATAATTCCACCTTCGGTGGGTGATCCACCTCATGTGGAATATTATATTATTTCTCCTACCTACCCACACCTATTTCCTACCTACCCTTGTTTCTCATTGAGCCACTTGTCATATTTGTGTGCTCATACATCCATATGGCCTTGCCTATATAAGCAGGCCTCTATTCATTGTATTGGTTAATCCAGTTGATCATTTTTATATTGATGAGAATACAGTTTGTTCTTGTCATTCTATTGTCTCTTTTATGCTTTTCATTGTGCCCTTGATCTTGGCAAAATCCAACAAAAGGTCATGCTCTCACTGCTCGAGCTTTGACCTATGAGTCCACATGGATACTAGATTCTGGTGCTTCTCACCATATGACTTACACTCAGCAGATGGTTACTTCTCTTGCCTCTTGTGGTACTTCACAGATTGCAGTGGGTGACTCAGTTCAGCTTTTAGTCTTGGGTTCAGGTTCTGTCTCTTTGGATGGGGGTATTCTGCAGGATGTTCTGGTTGACCTGACATCTCGACGAACCTCCTGTCCATTTATTAGATTTGCCATTCTGGCTCTGGTAAGATAGTTGAGTTCTCACCACATGATGTGGTTATTCGGGACCTCCATGACTCTGATTTGGTTGTGGCTACTGGGAATGTTGATACTACATCTCGTCTGTATAGATTTGATGGATTTGAGCCCTCTGTGGGTGCAGGTTCATCTCTTATAACACATGCAGATTCAGTGAGTAAGCTTTGGCATGAGCGCTTGGTCCATGTCAATTACAGATATCTTCAACAGATGAGTACACAGGCACTTGTTCCTGGGCTCCCACACATTTCCTGCACTGATAGTGTTTGTCATGGTTGTGTGATTGGCAAGCATCACATAGATCCCTTTAGAAGGGAAGAGCCTCTTATGCTTTGGCACCCTTGGAGTTGATTCACAATGATCTCATGTCATTTCCCACTCCTTTTTCTGGGGCCAAGTATGTACTCACTTTTATTGATGACTTCTCCAGACGCACATGGGTGTACTTTCTTAAGTACAAGTATGATGTATTTGATTCATTTCGAATCTTTAAGACATCTGTAGAGAAGCAGTCTGGCTATTCTATTCAGCAAATATGTACAGATAATGGGGGGGAGTATGTGAATCAGGCTTTCAGAGATTTTTGTACTGAGCATGGTTTGCAGCATCAGTTTACTATTCCCTACACCCCTCAACAGAATGGTGTCGCTGAGCGCAAGAACATAACTTTATTGGAGATGACGAATTGTATGATTTAGTCCAGGTTCATGGATTCATCTTTTTGGGCTAAGCTATTCAATTGTGCCAACTATATTCAGAATCAGATGCCTCACAAGGCTATTCGACATATGACTCCTGAGGAGGCTTGGTCTCATGACAAGCCTGATGTTTCTTTTTTCCTAGTATTTGGTAGTAAGGCATGGGATTTTATCCCTGATTCTCAAAGGAAAGTCATGGAGCGGAAGAGATGACCCCTCATTTTTGTTGGCTACTGTGAGGATGTTAAGGCGTACAGGTTGTTTGATCCTAATTCCAGAGAGGTCCTATTTTGACGGGATGTTCAATTTGATGAGCGCCTTCCCATAGTGGATACCCTGACTCCAATGTCTACTCCTCTGATTATGATGATGGTGCTGATGATCCACCATCCCCACCTCCACCTGCTCCACCTCAGATGCCCAAGTGGGCTCGCCTTACTATTGAGGCAACAGGTTCTGTGGCTGGTGATCCTTCAGATACTCGTCGCACTCGTTCTCATATTGTGGTTTCTAGTCTTTTGAGTCATGCCATTTCAAATGATACTCAAAAGTTTTTAGAGGCTACAGGACACCCTGAGTGGGATTGTGCTATGGAGGAGGAGTATTCTTCTTTGATGAGGAATCATACTTGGGATCTCTGTCCTCTTCCTAAGGGTAGAAAGATGGTTCGGTGCTGCTGGTTGTATCGCACTAAGTATGCTGCTGATGGTTCCATTGATAAGTACAAAGCACGTCTTGTTGTGAAGGTTTTTTCACAGGTTGAGGGTATTGATTACTTTGAGACTTTTTCCCCTGTCGCCAAGATGAACTCTATTCGCTTTGTCCTATCTCTTGCAGCTTCTCGGGGATGGCCTGTTTTTCAAATGGATGTGAAGAGTGCCTTCTTGCATGGGGACCTACAGGAGGAAATCTACATGGATCAGTCTTAGGGATTTGTGTAGGACACTTCTTTGGTTTGCAGACTTTGGCGTTCATTGTATGGTCTCAAATAGGCCCCTCGGGCTTGGTATGAGAAGATGGATTCTTTCTTGCTCTCCACTGGGTTCACCCGCAACCATTCTGATCACATAATGTACATTCAACTTCTTGAGGGTGAGATCGTGATTCTTGTGCTATATGTTGATGATCTCCTCATCACAGGTAGCTCATCCTCTATGATTCAGCATATCCAGCGAGCCTTGATTGACTAGTTTGAGTTGACAGATCTCGGTCTTCTGCACTATTTCCTTGGTCTTTAGGTGATCTAGTCTTCTGATGTGATCTACAGTTACTAGCAAAAGTATGCTCTTGACATGCTTTGACACTTTGGCATGGTTGATTGCAAGCCTTCTCCCACACCTTTTCAGTCAGGGGTTATTTTGATCACTACTTGTCTCACTCCTTCAGTAGATTCTACACTTTATAGGTAGTTGGTTGGTAGTTTGTTGTACCTGACTCACACCTGTCCTGATATTTCCTTTGCAGTTGGCCTTGTCTCTTGATTCTCCCATGATCCTGATGAGAGTCATTGGCAAGCTGCCAAACGTATTTTGTGGTACATTCAGGGCTCTAGTTCTCATGTCATTCACTACACATCAGGGGAACCTCACATTGTTGGCTACACTGACTCAGATTGGGCTGGTGATATCACTGATTAGATGTCTACTTCTGGCTTTATTTTTTGTTTTGGCTCTTGTCCTATCACATGGTCTTGCAAGAAGCAGACTGCTCATGCACTATCATCTACAAAGGCTGAGTACCGAGCTATTGTGCTCGCCAGTCAGGAGATCTTATGGCTTCGATAGTTGATGACCGAGTTTGGTTTTCCTCCTAATAGTACCACTGTTCTTTGGTGTGACAATCAGAGTGCTATTCATATTTCTTGCAACCCAGTAGAGCATTAGCGAATGAAGCACATTAAGCTTCACATGCATTTTATCCGCCAGTTGATTCAGGATGGTTATCTCATTCTGGAGTATAATCTCACTGCCGAGCAGGTTGCAAACATCTTCATGAAACCTTTTGCATCATCGCCCTATCTTTAGTTGCACTCTATGCCTGGGGTGAAGGAAGTTGTCCTTGGGGGGTCTTTATGAGGCCTTCCTTCCTTCTTCTTCTTTCAACATGTTCTTTTATCTCTTTTTGGAGAGGAATTTTTTCCCGTTGGTTTTTTGCCTTTTTCTCCGTTTTATAGAGATTTCGTTGTATTTGGTTACCTGATCAGGCCTTGTTGCTGGGACCCATCTTTCTTGCTTTCAGTAGCTATTCTAGGTTTTAGCTTCTCCCTAAGTCTAGCTTAAGGGGGGTGTTAGAGTAATTGGGTCTTTACTTGATTAATTAAACAGTATTTGTTTAATTCTTTAAGTTCCCTATTATCTCTTTTTACACTTAAGCTAACATTATGTGCATAATAATTAATTCTTTTATTAATTATTATGTGCAAGCCTAGGTTTTCCCTTTTAGGGTTTCTTGACCTATTAGATGTTATTTTTCTTTTCTTTGTATTATTATTATATTACACTTTTGGTGAATATTGAGCTCTCATCTTTTGAGCATATTTTTTCTATGTTTTTTGTTTTTCATATTATTTGCTTCCTTGCTTCTCCTTGTAATAGATTATTCAGCTTGCAGAAGATCTTTAAGCTCCTGTGGGGTTGTATTTCTCAACTCTCACATCTCTCACCTCTATCTCAACCTCTAGGTCTCTCACCCTTCTCTCCCTAGGCTCTAGGTCTCTGATCTCTATCTCTCTCCACTCTCTAGTTCTTTCCCTCCCTCTCCACCTCTATCCCTACCTTCTTACCCCTCTTTCTCTCTTTGTGAAATTTTCTCTCTTCCTCACCTCTCTACCTCTCCCCTCTCTAGATCTCTTGATTACTTACTGTCTACCTCCACCTCCCTCTTTACCTATCCCTCCCTTTCTCTTTTTATTGTAATCTTTATCATTTTATCTTTCCCTCCTCTCTCTTAGTCATCACATCTTCCCCCTTGTATAGGGTTTAGGGAATAGGGTATAGGATCTAGGGTTTAGAGTATAGGGTTGAGGGTATAGGGTTTAGGGTACATTTTCCATATTGATACCTTCCTTTACCTCTCTCTCTCTCTCTCTCTCTCTCCCTCCCAAACTCTCTTATTATCTCTCTCCATTGTCTAGATTGTCACCTATCCATCCCACTAGGTTCTGTCTCTCTCCTCTCTAGGTTTCTCCCACCGTTCCTCTCCACATGTACACCTATCCATCCATGTTTTACTACCCCTCTCCATATATCTCACTCCTATCTCTCCCCAACTAAGTCTCTCACTTCTCTCTCCTACTCTAGGTATATCACCTATCGATCTATCCCCTCTCTAGTTCTCTCCCTCTCTCTCTACCTCTCTCTCCATACCCCTTACCCATCTCCCATTGTTTACTTTATCCTCTTATCTCTCCTCTCACATCTCTATCCCACCCTTCTCAAGGTCCCTCACTCCCTCCATGTCTACCTCCCCCTCCATTCCCTCTTACTCTTCTCTTTTATTTGTTCTTTTGTCTCTCCTCTTCTCCCTCCCTCTCCTCTCTAGGCCTCTCCCCCCTTTATTCTCCTCTCCATATAGATCTCCCTTTGCCTCCTTACCATCATCATCTCTCTCTCTCTCTCTCTCTCTCCCTCTCTCCCTCCCTCCCTCCCTTCGATTGACTCTTATTCTCTATCTCCATTATCTACTTCAGCACCTTTCCCTCCCAGCCTATCTCTCTCTCCCCCCTCTCTAGGTTTATCCATCCTCCCTATCCACCTCTCTACCTCTCCATCCATATCTCATTACCCACCTCTCTCTATCCCCCTCCATCCATCTCACCCCTCTCTCTACCTCTCTCTCTCCCCCCTCTAGGTATCTTAGATCTCTATCTCCCACCTCTAGTTCTCTCCCTTCCTCTCCACTTCTCTCCCTCCCCCATTACCCCTCTCCCTTTATGAAATTTCTCCTCATGGTCTATCTCTTCCCTCACCTCTCTATCTCCTTCTTCCATAAGTATCACAGTCCCTCCATGTCTACCTTTCCCTCCATCCCTTCTTACTCCTTTCTCTCTTTGTTCTTTTCTCTCTCCTCTTCTCCCTCCCATCTCTAGGACATACCTTCCCTTTCTTCCTCTCTGGCTTTATATCTACCACTACCTCCTCAAATCCCCATCTCATCTCTCTTTCCCCATCTATATTTTCCACCTCTCTTTCCCGCTATCTCCTCTCTCCCTAGGTATCTCACTCCCTCAATGTCTACCTCTCCCTCTATCTCTTCTTACTCCTATCTCTCGTTGTTATTTTGTCTCTCATATTCTTCCTATCCCCCCTTTTTAGGTCTCTTCCTCTCCCCCTCTCTATCTCCCCCACCCTCCTTATCCCCATATATCTCTCTCCGTCCCCCACTCTCTCTTGTTCTCTCTCTGCATTGTCTAGGTCATCATATCTCCTCCCACCCTCTTTCTCTCTCCCCTCTCTAGGTTTTTCTCTCCATCTCAACCTCTCCATCCATGTCTCACTACCCAACTCTCTTTCCCCTTTCTAGGTATCTTCCACCCTCTCTCCCTCTCTACCTCTCTTTTCCTTCTTGTCCCCATCTATATCCTTTTATTCCTCTCTCTCTCTCTCTCTCCTTATCTCTCCATCTCTTATTATTTCCTTCCTCTCTCTCTCCATCCAATCCTCCATCTCCCCCCTTGTTTAGGTAATTCCCTCCCTCCCTCTTTACATATCTACCTCCCCATCCTGGTCTACTTACCTGTCTCTCTCTCCCCTTCTATCTCTCTCATAGAGATCCCTCACCTTCTATGTTTCTCACCTCTCTAACCCCAAGTTATAGGTCTCTCACCTTTATATCTCTCTCCTCTCTAGTTATTTCCCTCCCTTTCCGCAGCTCTCCTTTCCTCCTTACCTCTCTCTCTCTCTCTCTCTCTCTCTTTCTCTCTCTTTGTGAGATTATCTCTCTTATTTTATTCTATTTTTCTATCACCTTGTTGGTTTCCAAATTAGCAAATTATCAAACCCTAAAGGTATACCAATTCTTATGCTTGCGTTCAATACCAAATTTGACCAACAACAAGAATCAATCTCAAGGGTAACTAATTTCTCTCTCACTTTTGATTCTACTATATCGAGGTGGGTGAACCTTTACTATCACCACTTATTCATATTCCATTATCAAACCATGATGTTCAAGAATATTAAAACCTCATAACATTTTAAGGATTTATTTTATTACAACCTTGATTCAATTGCTCCTTACTCTTTCTATTATTCACTGACATGAGGTGAAAACAAAAAAATGAATCAAACTAATAACTGCACCTACTCCTTGTTAGCAACAATTAAGAAGGAAGACTGAGAGGGTGGGGGGGGGGGGGGGGTGAATCAGTCTTCACCGGATGCACAACAAATTAAACTTCCAAAATATAAACTAATAAACCACAACAATAACATATAAGAAAATTAACAACACAACACACAACACCAAGATTTTGACGTGGAAAACCCGGTTAAGGGAAAAACCACGGTGGGAACCTACCCACAATAAGATGATACTCTGCAATAGTATGTGAAAATATTACAATGGGGAATGCACATGCATTTAGACACATTGCCTAGAGCTCAGTGCTCAAAAGATATATGCCCAGAAGGCTACAACCCTTAGGGAAGTCTCATTGACTTAGAAAATGATTCGGACTACAATCCAGAAGGAATGAACTACAATAAAAACATCTACAAATGCCTGATGACAGTTCCAGTTAAGCATAGTTGTCTGTCCTGCAACACCAAACTCACCACAACACCTCGTTGAATGATATATCCTTGTTCGCACATTTATCTCTCTCTGATAATGCAAGCATAATTACATAAACATCTCACCTATATATACAAATCATCAACCTTGATAATAAGGTCGGCTAAACCCTCAACCCTTAACTCATAATTACAAAAATTACATTACACGATACAAAGATTGACCACTAGACCAATATTATAATTTACATTACATAGCATGGACCTAATTCAAATTCCCAAACAATTACATCCACCGAAAATCATGGCAAGATCAACCACAACATGCTATACTACCAGAAATACTGCATAACACACAAATTATCACTGGTTCATAGAAATCACCAAAAAATAACTTAACGATTAGTGTGGATCACAAAAACAAATTGGACATGACTAGGAAACACCATCAAGCACATTAGAATCATTTGGAATAGTTGCACCAACATCTCTTTTAAAATCTTCATTGATCAATGTCTCAAAGCTCAAGAACACAACCAATCAGCAACTGTCATGAAGAAAGATAACTTGCGGTGTGCCAAATCATGAACCATCTGAAGTGAAGATACACAAGATCATCCCAAACATAAATCCAAAATATCAGCACAAGATCTAATCACACCGGCATACACCGGTGGGAATATCGGATACTGGAAAACAGTGATCAACAAAACCAAACTACAAAACTAGACCAAAAACATTTTCCAAACACATCGAAATAACTCATAGGAATATGTTGAAATCAATGACAACAACATATCCTAGTAGAAGCAATCAACAATGAAATGCAACAATCTCCCCAATAATCCAACACTCCTACAACAATATTTGAGATATATGTTTGAAAACAATGGATCCCTTTGGGAACAAAACTAATTGGTGCCTTCTCCACAAGACAACAGAGTTAGATTTATAAATTGATATGTGTCTTCTCTATTGGTTGCAACTCTAATTATTTTGGCACTTTAGTATTTATGCCTCGCATAAATGTGCAAGAAGATTGTTGGAATACAATTAATCCAAGAACACTGAGAGGGGGGGGGGGTGTGAATCAGTTTTCTGTCGGTAACACAAGATTTTAACTTTTTATAACATACACATATAAACTGGTAAATGAGGAAACATATAACATGAAGTAAACAAACCAGCCACATGAATGAACACCATAACACACTGAATTTATACGTGGAAAACCTCAAAGAGGAAAAACCACGGTTGGATTTGTGACCCACAATATCAATTCACTGGCCATATGAAAGATATTACATATCATGGGGGCCTACACATGTAGGAAGGCACATTGCCTAGAGCACATTGCTCAACACAAAAGAGTCTCATTGACTACAAGATTTTGCTGAGATAAAACAATAATGATGAACTCACAAAATGCATCTGCAATTCCAAAAACAATTCCGGTTATAACTCTATTATGTATTGGTTCATAAACCATGAACCCTTCTACTAGTATCTCCTTTCCTCCATGAATTATTTACAAACCATCTACTGATCATTTCATGATATAACATTCACATACAAATGACCTACATACATATCCTTCGCATTACACAGTTCTACTACCTTGTCATATATCAAAATGACCTAACAGACTGACTTATATACCCTTTACAAACAATATGCCTTATGTTGGCTTACAATACAAAAGATATTCAATGTTAGCCTTATACAATAATTATAAAATGATTTTACAAATAAAACCTTTCGAATCCCAGACTGATGTCGGCTTCACTGAAGTGTTGGATGTCGGTCCTAGTGATGACCTTGATTACTCCAATGCCAGGATCTGCCGGTGTATGCCTCCAAATTTTGGTATCTGCCGGTATATGCCTTCAATAGAATCTTGTTTCCATCAATGACAACATATGAATCCAATGAGTTTCAATTTCCAACAATCTCCCCCTTTGGCATTGATGGCAAAACTCATGTGAAAAATGGATTCCCTGCCAGCTCAATTGAAACATGCTCCCCCTAAGATGATTGACTCTGTCTGCAATACTCTGTTAGATATCCTCCCCCTAGGATTATATATATTTCACATACATATAAAATCCCCCTTTGGCATCAATGCCAAAGATCGGTGAAAGAATTGAAAGAATAATTACAGATTACTTTATCAGAGCTTGACCAATTTCAAGATTTTCGGGTAGGCTTTCTATAGTCAGTTTTGAATGTTTCAGATATGGATACAAGTCCACTCAGTAAATGTGTAAGTGTTTCTTTCTCAGTGACTTCTGTCGGTGTGGGCTTCACAAGCATATCCATACATTCCCTCTTATGTACACAAAGTGAATCCAATCTTGGACTCACCAAACCTCTGAGACTTCTTGCTCTTCGAATAATCTTGTCTCTTTCCTTTTCAAAAGAAAAAAATTGGTTCTCCAAAGTCAAAATTTGTCCATCAATGGATGTTGTAAGTGAAGTTAGTCCATCAAAAGAATTAGCAATATTAGCAATCTGTTCATGTAACACCTTTATCCTCTTATCTACATTTGCTATAAGAATTTCTATATTACAACATACCATGTAGATGTTAGTACACTGTTTCAAAGAATTTTCAATAAGTATAAGTTTCTCTTCAACCTTCCTCTTCTCTATCTGAATAATTTGGTCAAAAGCAACTTTCTTGGTCAAAGTAAATCTTTCAAGTGCTTTCTTGTCGGAAATCTGCTGTAATGATTGAAAGTTTTTAGATATGTGCTCTGTCAATGCCTTAAGCTTGCCAGAAGGGCTTGCTTCATTTTCAATCATACAATCAGAAATCAATCTATGCAAAACTATTATTGACTGATCTATTATTTCTTTGGCTACAGATCCTTCCTTCATTAGCTTTTGAGTAGTCATCATCATTAGCTCTGTGGGACACATCTCTGTGATTGATTTCTTCTCAACTTGAGAAGTGTCAATTGCCAAAAGTTTTGCTGGGGAATCAACTATCGGTATGGTACTGGGTGTCTTATCAGTCTCATTTTCCTTATCCTCTCCTGGTGTATCCCTTTTCTCATCCTCTTTTGCACCAGTGGCTTTGCCACTTGGTGCAGTATTTGTTACTGTTGATGGAGTATTATCCACAATGTTAGCAGTATCCTGTACATTATCTATTTTACCTTGCTCAGACTGTACAAATGTTGTCTCTACTGGTTTAGTCTGTACACTCTCATCAGTTTTAGGTTTAACTACCAGTTCATTCAAAATTTGATCTGAACTTCCCAAAATTCCTTTCCCTTTAGATCGGTCCAGAATGGTGGGAGCTATTGCCTTAGTGATTTCTTCTTCAGAAGTGAGAAAATCAGGATTATTTTGGAAGAATTTAGCCCAACCATCTCTGGTCTCATTTATTATCTCATTGACTCTACCCATCATTAAGCTTATTTGTCGGGGTTTGTTGCTAAAGATTGTTCTATTTCCAACTTCTATACATCTTTTCATTTCCTCATTATTTATAGAACCACACATACTCAAAAGTTCAACTTCTTTAATCTCCGTCCCTTCTGATTGCATCTAATCTCCTTGCATCTAACTTATTATACAATGATAAAGGAATTTCCTTCAAAATATCTACCAAAGCCTTCTTATATATGGCTAAATGTTACAAAATTGTTTCTTCCATTTCATTTTGCTCACTCTCATCTAATTCTTCATAGAAATTTGACACATTCTTCAAAATTCCATCTTTAGTTACCTCATCTATCAATTCTACACAAGTCGTTGGGGGGATGATGGTAACATTACCAGATTCAATTGCTTCATCTATCACACTCTTTTTCTTCTTGCTCGGGGTTACAGGAGTGGATGGAGCAGGTTGCCTCTTCTGAGTGGGTTTTCTTGTTGGAGGTGTGGATGATGTTGTTACCTTTCTTACTAGCTTCCTCCTTGGTTCCACCTTCTTCTCTTCTATTGGAGGCTTGTCAACTTTCTTCCTTTGTACCCTTGTGAATGCAAGAGGTTGATTATCCTTTGGATCAGAGTCAGAAGTGATAGAAGAAGTGAAAGTCTCAGGCCTCTTTACCTCAGGAGCACTAGCCACTACCGGTTGATCTACCAGTTTAGATCTAGAACTTAGTTCTGTATCTATCTTATGAATTATATTTTGAACAAATGCAGACATTTTGTCTATCTTCTTTTCCCTCATTTTCTTGTTGAAACCAATTTTAACCTCAAGAACCTTCTCCTCTGCAGTGCCAAAGTGTTTAGCCTTATCAGTG
Source organism: Cryptomeria japonica (assembly GCF_030272615.1). Taxonomy (NCBI): domain Eukaryota; kingdom Viridiplantae; phylum Streptophyta; class Pinopsida; order Cupressales; family Cupressaceae; genus Cryptomeria; species Cryptomeria japonica. The sequence goes on along the minus strand of NC_081405.1, from coordinate 140,640,661 downwards.
ACCCATATTGTTCTAGGTTCCACTGCTTCCATGAGTGTCGCATCTGTTTTTACCATGAAGCAAATATCAGTGGAGTATTTCTCCACAATCTGTTTGGAGATTCTTTCTCTCAGTCTCATGTTTTCTTGAAAAGTTTTTAAGTAGCCCCAAAGCTTCTCATCCCTGTTACTGCCAAGATCGGTGATTGCATCTTTGATATGCATACCTACTGGTATGTCATGAGCCCAACGTTTCTTTCCCAAACCCAATAACTCATTCTTGAAGTATAACATTAAGCAGACAATAAGATTGCCAAATCGGAATGTTTCTTTCTTAACACCTTTGATCTTGCCAACATTTAACATCAATTCACTCCTTACCCATTCACACAAGTCATACTTTTCATTATTCTTTATCATTTGATATGCAACATGGATATAGGAACTGGAAACAAAGTTCAATCGACTTGATTGAGTTACCTTGTAGCCGATGATTATGGTAGAAAATTTCACATCTGTATCTTTGATGGTGCTGACCCTCACCAATCTTCCATCATGGGTTGCACCAGTGAGCTTCTCAACCGCAGTGTTGGAGATCTTCTTTCCTGGTTCCTGTCCAACTTTGGGTAAGCCAGTGACCACCTAAATTTCTTCTTTGGTGATCATGTGGGGCCGGTCCAGCCAAATGAATTCATTATGGACCCTGCTCAGAACATATTTGATCACTTCATCCTCTAATTCTGGTATATACAGGATTTTAGTTAACCCTAGGTCTTCAATGATTTGATATTCTGGCTTGATTGTTCTGGAGCTGCCTAGTATTACAGATTGATACGTTCCCTTGATTTCCTTAGTGCCTAAATTCTCCAAGGTGTAGTGAATATAGGCCTTAACATCTTCCACATAAACCACGCCATCGGGAACCCTCAAAAATGCGCCAGTAGAGTCTTCCTTCATAGCAATTTGGGGAAATTCATTGAAAACAAGTCTAAGCCTATCCTTAACCTCAACAATAGTGGGATTCATGATGAAAGTAGGAGCAGATGATATTCCGGATGCCATTTAAAAGAAATACCTGGATAACATTCGTCGATTGAAAGATCTTGATTACTTATCAGATAATTGCTGGAAGTCCTTTGGAATGCCTTTGCTCGCTCTTGATCACTTATGATTCACCTTTTCTTCGCTCTGGTTTGTTGAGTGCTGGGTGAGTGAAAATGAGTCCATTTTCCCATTTTATCATCAAGTAAACCCTAATTCATCATTGTCATAAATGCTTAGCGGTGCGCCCTATTGGATGTCGGTTTCACAGTTTTATGTCGGATAAACCTCCATCAATGATCAATACCACTCTCTAGATCTCTTCCGGGGAATATGAAAGATTTGCAATAAATTTTCCAACCCCTAAGGCGTATGCCTCAGTTGCCAGTTGAATTTCATGCCAATGTAGGAATGCTCCATTCTACTAGTGGAGTTAATGGTGCAGTTACTGGTGTAGTTGCATCTCCACTCAGTTCTTCAGACTTTTTAACTCCTCTCTTGGTGTGATGTTGTTGTATTTCATCTACCTTCTGCTTTCCTTTCTCATGTGCTTTATCATTTAGAACCGGTGTAGTCTTGCTTCTGCAGTACTTAGCAATATGACCTATTTTGTTGCATGCATAACATGTAACATTGTTCTTTTGAATTTCTTTGACATATATGATGTCATTCCTTGATCTACATTGATTAGCCAAATGTCCAAAATTTCCACATGCATGACACTTAACATTCATTCTACAATCTTTTGACTTATGACCATATTTCTTGTAATTTGTGCATTGACCGGGAACTGAATTGTAGTTTTGATTTGCTCTATTTCTACATTGTCTAGCCATATGCCCAAATTTATTACAAACAAAACATCTACCATTGAATTTGTAAGCATTAGATTGTCTTACTGGTTTCCTCTGGTTTGATGAGTTCAACATACTGGTTGTCTGATCTTCATTTGCAGTACTGGAGATTTTGCCTTGTACAAATCCAAGTCCTCTAGAATCTTCACTCTGCCTTTGTCTTTTCAATAAATCATCCAACTATGAAACACTAATCCTAAATTTTTCTTTATACTCACTTGCAGTAGTTAGATCATCTCTCAGAGTCATTATTTGTCTCTCTAGCTCTTGTTCATTATTCCGGGATTGTACCAAATCAATTCTCAATAGATTATTCTCATGAGTCAATCTGCCACATTCTTCAAATTAGTTCTTCAGAGATATAGTGAGATTTTCTTCCTTCTTCTTTCTGTCCTCGATATCTTTTGGCATCCTTATAGTCAGGTCTTGCATTTCATTCTTCATGAGCATGTTTGCTTGACTTAGTTTTTGACATTGTTCCTTAAGTGCATTTTTCTCTTCATCATCCTGGTTTTGCAAAAGTTCTTTTCTCTTAGCTTGAGCAGATGATAACCTTTGTTGTAGAACAAGAATAAATTCATTAGCAGAATTCAATTCATCTTGCAATTTTAAGTTCTTCATCCTTTCAACATCATAATCCTCAAGTGCCATCTCAAGTTGCTTCTCCATAGCCATGTTCAATGATTCTAGTTTCAGGATCTTCCTCAAGCTGTTAAACTTCCTCTGAGGTACCAAGCTCTGATACCAATTGTTGGAATACAATGAATCTAAGAACACTGAGAGGGGGGTGAATCAGTGTTCTATCAGTAACACAAGATTTTAACTTTTTATAACATACACATATAAACCGGTAAATGAGGAAACATATAAATTGAAGTAAATAAACCAGCCAAATGAATGAACACCATAACACACTAAATTTATACATAGAAAATCTCAAAGAGGAAAAAACACGGTGGGATTTGTGACCCACAATATCAATTCACTAGCCATATGAAAGATATTACATAGCATGGGGGCCTGCACATGCAGGAAGACGCACTACCTAGAGCACACTGCTCAACACAAAAGAGTCTCATTGACTACAAGCTTGTACTGAGATAAAACAATAATGGTGAACTCACAAAATGCATCTGCAATGCCAAAAAGAGTTCCAGTTATAGCTCTGTTCTGTACCGGTTCATAAACCCCGAACCCTTCTACCGGTATCTCCTTTCCTCCAAGAATGCTTTACAAACCATCTACTGATCATTGCATGATTTAACATTTTCATACAAATGACCTACATACAAATCCTTCACATTACACAGTTCTACTACCTTGTCATATATCAAAATGACCTAACAGATTGACTTATATACCCTTTACAAACAATATGCCTTATGTCGGCTTACTATACAATAATTACAAAATTATTTTACAGATAAAACCTTTCAGATCCTAGATTGATGTCAGCTTCATTGAAGTGCTAGATGCCGGTGCTGGTGATGACCCTGATTATTCCAATGCCAATATCTACCGGTGTATGCCTACAAATGTCAGTATCTGCCAGTATATGCCTTCAATAGAATCTTGTTGCTATCAATGATAACATATAAATCCAATGAGTGTCAATTTCCAACAAAGATTAATTATCAGTCTCTTCTTTTTAATCCAAAATGAATCTTCCAAGTTATTGTGACCTATTCAATTGAATTTAATTCTTTCTTGAAGAAACCAATCAAATAACTCACATAGAAAATGTGAATATGCTTTGACAAATTAGGTATGTACTTGATATTCTAATTCATATAACAACAAAGAAAATGAATTGGAGACGACCAAATTAATCTTATTCATTAATTACCACAAAACAACTGAAACAAGAGATTGAACAAAAAAATATCGCATCATTTCTATTGCCACTCTGAAAAAGGTTTTTGCAATTTATATATTTTGCCCCCCAAAACTATCTACTGGTCTTTTTTTTAACCATGGTCTTGGTTTCCTTCTTATATGCATTGAAGGAAGAAAAAAGATTTAGATCATTGCAATTCAAAACTAATCCCACTTGAATATGAAAAGAAACAACTATTTAACTAGTAACACATAGTTAACTTTTACAAATATAATCCAAAGTCATTAAATAACATAGATTTCAAAGCTAACATGGTAGAAAAGATAAAGGGAAAGCTAAATGAATGAAAAAAAGAGAAATTGACAAACATGGCTGCATGAGCTCAATGGCTTCAATCTGCATGCAAATGCCCATGACCATGGTCAGTTTGGCAAGACATTATGGTCTACAGAGCTTGATGTTGTACTATGTTCACCATTACACCACCCAAGTTATAAAATAATTCACTTGACAAATGTGACCTACATACTCCTTGATTGCATAAGTATCAACATCTGTAATGATCTATCTCATGGCATATTCATGCGCATACATGCCATCCAATCAGGTGCTTGTTTTTTTTACCAGACTTTATTCATCATTTATATAGTCCAATGCTTGAGGGAGTAATTGTGCCAGTTCATCTCTCCATTCCTCTTTCTCCTTGAGGTTTGCTTCATCATCAAATAACAAAGGAAAACCAACCCCCTCCCCACTTGATCAAATTCACTCATTTCTTCAATAAGGACATCATGGAATTCCTTGTGCATCTTCAATAGTAGGTCTTCCATTTGTAAAGACTTCTTATCAATAGATTCCTTGGACTACAATAGTTCTTTTGTGGATTGTAATCTCTCTTCCAATCTATTATGCTCTATGTTTGCATTGTAAGTCCTCGCATATGTAGCCCAAAACTTATTGGTACGAGATATCATATTTTTAAACCTATTGTTTACCAACCTAGATGCTACATCATATTTAGTAGTTTTTGTTGAACACTCGGAAAACTGAGAGGGGAGGGGTGAATCAATATTCCCTTTAAATTATTAAAACTTTTAAACAACTAACCACATAACATTATTGAGCTAAAGAAATAACAAGATAGCAGACAAAAGAGTACACCACATAACACATAGATTTATATGTGGAAAAACCAAGATGGGAAAAACCACAGAGAGGGTTAACTCTCAGTAATATGTAACTGGTTATAGTAATACAAAAATAGATGGCTCACTACTGGATGTAATCATTGCCCAAACTATGATGGCTTACAACCAACAGTACAAAAATGAGTTGTTATTTTGCATCTATCATATGCATGAGATACAGTTCCAATTAAGTGCATATTCTATATTACAATTACTGTACAAAATCACTTTCACATTCACTATCTGATCACACATATTGTACACCATATCTTATGATAAAAAAGATCATCTATCTAAACATTGCTAGCTAACTGCATTATATACCAAACAGGTCTTCATGAAATCGACTCTAACCAGAGTAAAGGATACGCTCCAAAAATTCTTTACATGCCATGCTATTATTATTAAAAAAGTCATCCATGACACAAAAATACTTTCTTCATATCTTGAAATACAAAATATCTAAACTGTTGATGATTCCAAATAGGACTGGACCAAAAACATCGTGCTGCATTATCCAATAAAAATAGAGTACCTTATAGCCGGACCCATAACAAAGTTGTAATCGCACATAGACATCAAAATGTTCTGATGTAGACATCAGGAGAGATGTACACCATGATCCCAAAGCCTTATGTGATTTCTAGACCAGCAATCATGTTAGATTGTGTTGCATGTGAAGCTTATGCTGAAATGTGCTAAATCAATGTTGACATCAATGACAATATTCTAACAATCTCCCCTTTTGTCATTAATGGCAACATTGTATATATGTACAAAAAAAACATATCTATTCAATCTTGTACATATTCACTTCTTCTGTACAATTGTTACAATTTTAATTTACATATTTACATATATTTACCCCCCCTTTGACATCAATGGCAAAGGGTGTGGACACATATTGAACAAACAAAAAGGAAAAAGTCCCCCTTAGAACAATAACCATAAGAAAGATTAGTTGGAAGATTCTTGATCTTTTGAATGTGTGCAAACCAAATACCTTCATTGCTGGTCCATTGATGAATGGAATCTCTGAGAAGAGAAGACTGAACTTGGAGAGACACAAGTGTATTTTCAGCATTTTCAATGGAACTGGGTTCGGAGAAGGTGAACTATTGTGCCTTGGAGAGAGAACGATTCATCAATAAGATGCAATCACTGCACATGTTCCTTAACTGACCAAGAGGGATAATGATGTTGTCGCTCTGCTATTGATGCTCAAAATATCTTTTACACAAATCTTGAATAACAGACCTTTCGGTCCTTGTGAGGTCCTAAGCTAGCTAAAATGAGAGAAATGCCTCCTCATTTTTTGACTCAATTGTGTTAATCTCATTGTGAATGCTCTTGGTAGTAGTTGGCCATTTCAAGTTGTAAAGATAGATTGTATTGCCAGCGGAGAGACAATATTGACCTTGTGCAATAAGCTAACATAGGTCTCCATTTGTTGCTACATATTTATTTTTCAAATTTGATAACAACTTTGCCTTTTCAGCCTCCTTTCATGAACTATTTGAGATTCTAGAGTGGAGTAGCTTTTGAGAGATTTTACCAAATATTTGCATGTATCCAGACTATAAAATGATGGGTCGATAAAACTATCGAGAATAGCACTTTGAAGAGATGATATCACATCCTCAATTACTCTGTTCTTCTCTTTTAACTCATCAAACACATCCTTTTCAGCTGAAGCCTGAATGGCTTTACCAATTTGAAACTTTTGAAAGGAACCAATTTTATTTAGATCAACGAGAAATGTGGAGGTGATATGTTGGAATGATAGTGAAGTGACAAGCAAGTTTTCCAGTGTGTTGGAGCTAGATCTTGCTTTCACCCTTTCAGTGGTGTCAGTTAGTGCGACATGATCTTCAGATGAAACCTTTTCTTCCACTTTATCCTCTTTCTCTTTTGAGCTATCGGTGGGAACATCTAGAACAATAGTGGCATCAAGTGCATTAACCATAGGATTTTCCTTCACAATAGTGACATCAAGCACATTATTCTTAGATATAACATCGTCAAAAATAACCTTTTCATTAACAATGTTGTCAATAATATCTTTAGTAGATATATTTTTTAGATCTTCAATAATTGGTAAAAGTCCAGATTTGCTTGAAATGGATTTCACATATTCTACTATTTTTGCTTTTAATGTATCTATATCTTGTGACCTTTCCATAAGATCATCTAATCTTTTCTTTGTCCTAGGCTCTGTTTTGCATATTTGTATAACAGTGACCTTGTCTTTCTTGGAAAGAGTGCTTCCAACAACCTCTAGAGCATGTTTCTGGATTTCCTTGTCATCTTCTATAGATTTTCTTTTGATCTCATTAAGAATTTTTTCGAGATCTTAAGGAATATCTTTCTTAAAATCTTCTAAAACAATATTTATTCTAACACAATATCGAATAAAAGCATTTATAATTGTTTCCTTATCTTCATTGTTAGCTTGAACATACACATCACTCACTTGCTTTAATTGACCTTCAAGAGATATCATATTATATAAAAATTCTAATTCAAGAGGTTCCATAACTGTCTTCTTACCTTTGTGTTTCTGAGACTAAATCCAGAATCCTTCGGTATTAGTTTCTTCTTTTGATGCATCTTATTTAGATTCAACTTCGATGACTTTCCTATTTCCCCTATTGGGATTTTTAGAAGAGGATGGAGAAGGATTTTCCTTCTTCCTCTTGACCAGGTTTTCAGCTTCTTTACTTGCAAAGCCTTTCTTCTTGATCGAATCATTGAAAGATGTAGCAATCTTGCACAAACTCTTGAATTGCTCCACTTCCTCAATAGTAAGGCCAGATTGCTTTAGAGATTCGTTAATAGTTTTCTGAACAGTTTTCTTCCTAACCTTCTTGGTTTGCTCCATATGAATTTTTATGGTATTTCTTTTGCTGTCCCAAACCTTTCTTTTATCTCATTAATCAGACTTTCCAAAAAGACATTTGCAAGTCCTTCGAATCTTTCTTCGGAAACTTCATATCCTAGAGCAAAAATCCACTAAGTTCTTGGAACTATGACTTCCATAGTGTATTTGTATATTGAAATAATGAATGTGATATTGTTTTTGTATTTTTGCATGAAGGATCTAGGGATTCTCTACTTGTTGTGAATTTTGATTTGGAATACTATGAAGTAGCCAGCGAATGCCTCTTCTTTCTCAGAGAAATTTGTGAACTTTCTCAAGCGATCTGTAATTTGATGAGCTACTGGAGTTCCTTCTATCCATACTACTCTTCTACATCCAGGGATCTCTTGTAAGAAATAAAATAACATACATAGGGCCAATGATACATACTTGAATGTATTCTTTTCCTCCTTGCACTGTTTCAAGTTATCAAGAAACTGTTGCTTTAGAATTTCACATAGATCAAAATCTACACCTTTCTCAATCATTTCAGATGCCATATTTATTGTAGTAGCTGGGATTGAGTTTTCTCGATTGGTATAGTAGATCTTTTTGCCAGTTATCATTGAAGCATAGTGTATGACAAGGTTTGTGATAGTGTCAACCCTAAGGGAACAAACATCATATGTAGCCTTGGTTAGCTTCTTAAGCTCCTTGTTCTTTGTTGATTTCAGTGTTGGAATAGAACCTGTATCACATAGACTGGTAATCACCTTCATTACATTCTTAGTAATTTAGAATGGTTCATTGAGCCATAGCAATTCATCATGAAATCTTCTCATAGCAATTCTGACCCATTTGTCATCAGAACAAAAATTGGGAAAGTGGTTCCACACATGGATTCTTTTCTCAGCTAGGGTTTTATATTTTGGTTTGATTTTGAAATCATTCCCAATAAACTTGTCGGTCCATTAACTTTCCATCTTTCCATGGTCGAATTCATCCAACTTCACATGAATATCTGCCCTAATATCTTCTGACAAAACAACTTCGAAAGGAATACTTAAATATGCACCCTCCAGATCATTTTCAAGAGACTTGTTTGGATACTTATTGAATGATGTTGTTCCTGAGTACTGATATCGACAACTGTAGGGATAGCCATGGATACAAATGTTGAAAATAAGATTGAAAAAAAATACCTCTTGTCGCTTCGTCAACAAACCCTAACCCTTGCTCTTCTTTCTCTTCTATAGATATCTCTATTGCTTTCAAGTGAGAAAAAAGACTTAGTAAGTTTCATTTTATGCCTTTTCAACCCACTTGCATGCATTAAATGCAATGAGAAATAAGATTATTTTTTCTTGAGTTTATATTCTATGAGTTCACAGAGTCTTTTTGGACCTCAATAATTAACCGAACTTGCATGTTTTTCACCGGAGTCCTTGCCATAATACTCATATCTTCCTATTGTTACTACAACCCTATGCTCTTTGGTAAGGGATAAATTTTTCGTGATTTAACTCCCCTGGGCCAAAGCCTCTGATACTAAGTTACCATACCCAATATTTGCGCTGGAGTTGGGTGCAATCTCAACTTCCCTTTCCCTCCAATTTTTCTTCATTTTTGCCTTCACATATTCTTTGTTGATTTTCTTTATTGTTGCACTTGGCTTCACTTTTTCAGCTCTATAATATCTTGCAATGTGACTGGATTTGTTGCAATTTTAGCATTTTCCATTCCTTTGTCCTTGGCTTGACCTACATTGGTTAGCTTTGTGTCCAGACATATTGCAAACAAAACACCGTCCTACAAATTTTCTATATCTATTTTGATCTACCATTGCATGATTTCTGCATTGACTAGCTTTATGACCATAATGGTTACAAGTATAACATCTACCAGAGAAATACCTAACATTATGAATTATTTTATTCCTACACTCAAATGCTTTATGACCCAATTTATTGTAATTAAAACAACGTCTATTGAAAGAAACGTTTTGTTTACTTACCTATTGCTTGATCGATGACTTACCTTTGTCATCTTTTGTTGACTTGCTAGACTCAACTTCTTTTGTCAGAGAAGGTGCTTCTTCATTTCTAGATTTGTTTTGTGAGATTTCTCCTGTCTTGAATCCTAGACCACTTTTGATCTCAGGAGATCTTTGCACAACTAACATCTAATCTACCTTACTTGAACTTACCTTAATTTTTTCTTCTTGTTTCTTTGACTTTTCTAGGTCCAATTTCAAGGTTGTGACTTCTTGTTCTAGCTTCTTACATTCCTCTAATTTACATTTCACCATTAGGTTTAAGTACTCCTTGGTTTTCTCATCATCTTCACTCTTGTTTACTTGCTTGAGCTCTTCACTCACCTCCTTATGTATCAACTTGAATTTCCAAATTTGTTCTCTTCATTTTCTAATGCATTAATTTGCCAGCTGGACATTTTCTTTCAGATCTGTATTTTCATTTTTGACAGCCTCAAGATCCTTAAGATCATTTCTAAGTTCTTCACTAATATCCATAAGTTCTACTTTTCAAATCTTCTTTTAGTGGTTAAACTCTTATAAAGTACCAAGCTCTGATACCAATTGTTGAACACCCAGAATACTGAGAGGGGAGGGGTGAATTAGTATTCCCTTGAACTTATTAAAACTTTTAAATAACCAACCACATAGCATTAACGAGCTTAAGAAATAACAAGATAGCAGACAAAAGAGTACACCACATAACACATAGATTTATATGTGGAAAACCCAAGATGGGAAAAACCATGGAGAGGGTTAACTCGTACTAATATGTAACCAGTTATAGTAATACCAAAATAGGTGGCTCATTTCCGGATGGACTCATTGTCCAAAATATGATGGCTTACAACCAATAGTACAAAAATGAACTATTATGTTGCATCTATCATATGCATGAGATACAGTTCCAATTAAGTGCATATTCTATATTACAATCATTGTACAAAATAACTTTCACATTCATATCTGATCACACATACTGTACACCATATCATATTATAAAAGAGATCATCTATATCTAAACATTGCAAACTAAATGCATTATATATCGAACAAGTCTTCATGAAGTTGGCTCTAATCAAAGTAAAGGATAAGATCCAAAAATACTTTACATGCCATTCTATTATTATTAAAAAAGTCGGCCATGATACAAAAAGAATTCCTTCATATCTTGAAATACAAAATATATAAATTGTTGATGATTTCGGATAAGACCTGACCAAAAATGTTGTGTTGCATTATCCAAGAAAAATAGAGTACCTTATAGCTAGACCCATAGCAAAGTTGTAATCAAGCATCAACACCGTAATGTTCAGATGTAGATATTAGGAGAGATGTACACCATGATCTCGAAGCCTTATGTGCTTTACGGACTAGTAATCATGCTAGATTGTGTTGCTTGTGAAGCTTCTGCTTGAATGTGCCAAACCAATGTTGCCGGATCCAAAAACATTAATGACATCAATGACAATATTCTAACAGTTTTTGCCTGTGCAACATATTGTACTTCTTGTATTTAAAATTTTTCTACCTCATGCTCCCAATATGATATCTTGACAGTTTTACCAAGGACTTCTTTATTTGGTTCTGAAGGATACTGCAACCAGTCTTTCAACTTAGCAATTTCCTACTCCAAATTTTTAATCTTGGTTTTATAGCCACTTTTCTCCTTTCCTAACTTTAAAATTTGTGACTTAGTGAGCTTGGAAACATTTATGTTCAAGTTAGAAGTTTCCATGGGGTTAGTGTCTTCTACTCATTGAACCAGTAGGTGCCCAAATGCTTAGCTTGGATCATCAATTATCACTGGCCTTTTTGTGATGTGGAGAAAGATATCATATTGACAAAGCCTTATCATCAAGATTAAATCCTGATCATGTGTATATTTTATCCAGTTCTACGAAACTCAGTGTCATTGTTTTATTTTGACTTGACCTGAAACTGCCAAAAAAATTTGCAAAATTGATATGCAAACCTGGAAGGATCATCACACTAGCTTCTTGTAATAACTCCCTCCACTATGGAGTCATATTTTTCAATTCTTCATCAACATCATTCTGCAATTTTTTAAGAAGGTTTGGCTCATACTTAGGAATTATCCCCTTAACCTCTTCCCTCACTCATTTCCCTTTGTATTCAAATATGAATTATTTGAATTATTATGAATTTACAAAAGAATCACTAAAATAAATCTCTATCTTTCCAATTGCCTTACATCACCAAATAGTTGATTTGAAGGTTCAAATGAAATTACATTCCTATTTGGTGGAGGATTATATTCTTCAATAACATGTTTCACAATTTGATCATATTCAAGGTCTTCTCCACTTTCCTCTACATTTGAATCAGTTTCATCAATTCAAAAACTAATTTTTGGGGTAGGTGTAGGAGAAATGTGATGAAGTGGAAGCATAGTCTAAACTTCCAACATCTAGATATCCTTCCCACAAGCTCTATTGCTTCTTCTCGTAAATACATGAAGTGACACACCCTGGTTAGTTCTATCTCACGTGCAGGGATAACTTTAAGAACACCCCCCCCCCCCCGCCCTTGGGTAAAGGTGTAAAATCTTGGCGAATCTTTCATTTTTTTGGGGAAAATATTTTTTTTTTTGCGATTTTTTTTAATAAGGGAAAAATATTAAATTTAGTTGCGTAAGAATTGTATGGAAATTAAGGTGAATTTTTCATTATTTTTGGGAATTTTTTTTTATTGGCGAATCTTTTTCTATTGCGTGAATTTTTTTGAAAAATTAAGGTGAATATTTCATTAATTTTGGGGGAAAATAATAATTACATTGGCAAGTTTTTTCATATTGCATGAAAAATGTAGAAGAATTAAGGCGAATCATTTATTATTTTGGGGGAAAATAATAATTACATTGGTGAATGTTTTTCAATCACATAGAAATTGTAGAATAATTAAGGCGAATCTTCCATTACAAATTGAAGAAAAAAACTAATATAGAAAACACATCACATCGTAGATGTAAGTGTCCTGCATATCCATATGAAATCTTTTAGAAATCCTCTTTTTGACACGTATGAAATCTTGATCGAGGATTCTCTGCTATCCTTTCTCATACAAAACACTACGCGTGTTAGAGGAAGAAAAATAAAAAGGATAGCACATGTTTAATATTCAATGAGAAGCTACTAGTGTTAATTTGTGTTGAGGTCTATGAGTTATGTACAAGTGTCAGGACTATTGGAATGAAAGCTTTCTTGTGGAATGAGAGAAAAGTACATCTCACACAGATTAATACAATATGTGGAATAATCTAAAGTATAGAGCTGATTGTCAGTTGCCGCCACTTCAAAAATTGAGAATTGGGGTCATTATTCACATGCTGCATTTTAGAATGTAGAAGATAGAAGTTATATAATTCACATGCTACATTTTAGATTGTAGAAGATAAATATATTTCTAGGACAAGTTTTTTGGAAGTTTTGTTGCCTTGCTTGCAGAGGTTTTAAAATGAAGTGCATAGAAGGTGCAACTGAATTCTAGTGTAAGGAGATATGGTTGAAGGTTTGCAAGTGCCATGAAGTAAAGCAGATTGATGACTTAACTTGTACCCAAAGGGATTTTAAAATAGCCAAAGGTTCCCAAAGGGATTTAAAAAAGATTGAATGCAACTATAGACTTCGGTTATAGTTGTAAATAATTTTGATCTCTCTGTCAACCACCATTTCCCCCTTACAATGGGTGGAATGTAGAGACAAAGCTGGGTGAAGACACTAGAGATGTGGTTTTGGAGTCAAGCATCCATGCTTGATCAAAACTCTCAAAGTTCTCCCCTACTAGTAAATGCAATGAGAATCTTGTTGTTGGCATATGATGAACCGATATGATGATATGATGATAATGTATGTTGTCAATAAGTGTAAGTGAACCGGTATGAAGATTGGAAGAAGTTGTTATTGATGTTCAAGTTGGAAAACCGGTATGAAGAGATGAAGTGAACCAGTGTCAGGGTTTCACTAAGTGTGACTACCGGTTGGTAGTCTCAGCTCTAGGGTTTCCGGTTTGGCAATCTAGCTTGTGCGATGCAACCAGTGACATTCTGTGATGAGTTAGCTAAGAGATGAGGATGAGATCAAGATGCCACGTCAGTTTTGTGCACGTGAAGGATTTCCTTGAGGATCTTGCATGTGAAGATCGATTGCATTAAATGTCTACCTCGGGAATGAACATTCTTCTTAGTGGTATTTGAAGAGAGCGTGTTGGGTTACTGATTCCCATATGTGGTGAAGAATGGATGATGCAGAAAGAGTTGTGATCTGTTTGAGATTGTTTTATTCCATGCAAAATGTTTGGACAGTCAGGATTGGACCACTTATAATTTTAAACCTAAAATGTTTAGGGTTTAGGGTTTATGCTACCGACCTAATTGTTGTCTATAATGTCGATGATGTTTGATATTGTAAGTGTTGGCAAATGTTGTGTTTGTATTCGAGTGATGAGATACTTGCCAGAACAGTGTGTGGAAAACTACAGAGTGTGATTGAAGAGTAGAGGAGTGAAAAACTGCAGAGTGTGATTACAGAGTAGAGGAGCTGAAAAGGATCTGCCTTAGCATGTAGTGCTATTATCAGACCAGAGCTTTACCTGTTGTCTTCTAACTATTTCAACAGTAGGAAAATCCCTTTGTCGAGTAGCTTTAACATGCTTATTGTAAATCCTCTAACTAGGTGACTCAAGATCATTGAGTTCTTCAAATCCTCTAGTAAGGTAACCTTTAATACGGTATATAGCCATCCCTTAATTGGGTGATCTTTAACATGATCGGTTCCTAATAGAACCTTATTGTAAAGTCTTTAACCAGACTAGGCTCCTAACATAGCAAACTTCAAAAGAGTTCAAAAACAAGCTTGTGGGTATTCATCCCCACCATGGTTTTTCCCATTTGGGTTTCCACGTGAAAAATTTGTGTGTTATGAGTTGTGCATTTTTCATGTGATGATTGTGTAGTCTTTGTTTAGGTGAATATGCATGCAAAGCTAATGGTTATGGTATTACTAATACAACACATGCATATGTATATTGGTGAAGTAGTTATCAAGTGTTGAATGTTATTCGAAGTATTCAATTTTACTGGTTTAGATGTCTGAAGTCTTACTGTGTTTAACCAGTATTTCCCTGGTTAAGTTCAGTGATGAAGACAACCAATTATCATTGTTTTAACTTGATAAGTTGATGAGAAGTTTTTGTCTGTACTGATTCACCCCCCCCCCCCCCCTCTCAGTACCAGTTATGGTATTTGTTGTTCATCATTATTCATCTCTTTTATCCTGGTATTCTCTACATCAATAACCATAATTGTGCAATAGTGGCATGGCTCATAAGGTAGTTGGTATTCATGAAAGCTTTCTATGTCTTGGCACCAAAGATTTCATGTATACTAGCTTGGCTGTTTTACGACATCGTATACATGCAATACATGTTACACATTCTTTTAAACAACCGATAGCTTGTTGCATTCCTTATGATTATAAAAGGAATACCAAGGTTGTAAAGAAGGATTCTCAAATTTTATTATCTCTGGGGAGAGTAGAAACATGGATTTATCTTGTCTATTTGTGTAGGTTGGTTTCATGGTGAAAGAAATTAGAATGTACAGTTTCTCTCAGTAGTTTTTCAATTACTTAATGAATAGACTACTATATTGTTGCTAATATTGTCTCCATTTGTACTTTAAGATGTTACACGAATGATGAATCATAGTATTAAGGATATTTTGTTTTGTCTTGGAAATTTCCTTATCAATTTGTGATCCTTGTCAATGTGTTAACGTTAGGCATTAATGCTCAAGTGGTTCACACTTCACTCATTTGAAATGATCTTCTACTTGGGTTTAGATTCTTGATCTCAGATTCGACTCTGTCACTATAACTTGTATAAAAAATTAGAAAAATAAAAAAAGAAGATATATATACTATTAATATATACCACACAAGGCAACTTATGGTAAGTATGCATTTAATGAGACATTTATGAGGAAGCCGATGGAATGCCTTTAAATTGGAAATTGGGGGTATTAACGTATTTCCACATTACATGTTCGAGTTGGAAACATAGAGGTGGGAGTGATGGACACACTAATTATGCATAAAGGACAATGAAACAACAAACAACATTTGTAGGTGAAGTCACTGATAAATAGTTAGGAGGGGTCTTGGTGAATGACCACTCGTGCATAATGCATGCGGTCAAGACAGTGTTGGGGTTGGAGTTTCTGGTGGACTCTCATAGGCATAGGGTCAGTTTAGACATTCTGACCTTTTTTCTTGCCATGGTATTATATGTGAGGGTTTCCAAGGAGTGGGCAAAAAAAAACTCACCCAGATGTTGTTTGAGCATGCATATTTGCGTGACATTGATGCGATGATCGATAATGTGGATGACAACCTCCTCATTCCCCTCCCAAAGAAATATTACATTGGGAGGTTTCTAAATTTTTTATTGTGCAAACACAAGATGCCCAGTTGTTGCAAGGGCAGAGGAGTGATATA
The DNA here is from genome assembly GCF_030272615.1 of Cryptomeria japonica. NCBI lineage: Eukaryota > Viridiplantae > Streptophyta > Pinopsida > Cupressales > Cupressaceae > Cryptomeria > Cryptomeria japonica. The sequence goes on along the minus strand of NC_081405.1, from coordinate 140,624,357 downwards.
CTATGTAGTATCAATTTTCTCCTATATGTAGCCAAAATCAATGAACCTAAGGAGGATGATTGGCATTGAGACTACCTGACCATTGAAGAAATGCTAGATGAAGCTGAAAATGATGAGGTAGATGCGACTGAGATTGTAGGGGCATTGCAGCTAGGGAGTGGAGAGGAAGGGATTAAGGATGACAAATGTTGTGTGGAGTAAATTGTAGAAGGTGAAGCTCATGCTAACTATGGACAAGACTGCCCACTCATATTACAAGCCAAGAAAGTCAGGCGGGACAAAATGAAAGAGGAATGTGAAGCAGTAAAGTGGGCTTGAAATGTCTCCTGGTCTTGAAGTATGGTGCAACTACTTCGTTCTATTTTGAATTTTGTGTTGTGGGTTACATGTTGTTAAGTTTTTTTGTTAAGTATTTGTGCCATATTTTATGTCACTATTGGACTTTCAATTGGAATATATTTTTGGCTACAAGCCAAATACTGCTGTATCTTTATTTTTAATATTAGCTTCATATAATGGGTGTTGGCCCTACCCAGCTATTAACCTATCATATGCAAGTTCTTTCATGATAATATCATTTCTAGAAATTTTTGATGTCTAGTTTGCTTCATTTTGGAAGTGGGTGAAGCTGTATTTGTAGTTTTGTATGAGATGGGTTTCAATTTTGGTTTTGTTATTGGCTTTTTCCCTACTACACTGTTAAACCGATATAGGTTATAGCTAGGGTTTCAAAATAAAACTTAAAACGATTCACTCTGCAACTCTGTCACTGTAGATGATCAATTATTCTGATAGGCTCATGAAATTGAAAGACACAAAGAATTTAAGAAAGCGATGATTAATGTAACAAATGCAACTATAGCCCACACAGATAACCCTAGAGCATAAGCCCTTACAATGGTAAATTCAAATTATAAGCATGCGTATTGGATTAATGTCTTTAATTTTATTATGTTTTATTTTCCATAGCTTACAAAAACCTTCGACACTGCGAAGTTAGCTCCATAGAGCACTTCTGGCTAACTCCGAAATCGTGCAAAGATCTTGGCCATTGATCTTGTAGAAGACAACTTCACATTATCACACTTAGGAGATGAACATGCTAGACCCACATCCTAGCCATGTTACGTGGCTTTCCACATGTCATTTGTTTAGTGTTCAAGTGTATGTCATCATTTTTGGTAGGGCTCGTGCGGGAAGAGTTGTAGAGTTAGTTTTGGTGAGCAACTTTGATTAATTGCGCAGTTGCGCAATGATTTGAGCTGTCAGATAAACAAAAGGTGACCGCTCAATACTGTGGCTTATGAGGACGATAGATTGAATATTTTTAATATTTTTAATTAATAAATTTTAAATTTTTTTTGATTGGTAATAAGTTTTGCTTAAGTTGTATTTTGATCTTCATAAGGGGATACATAGACTGCATTTATGTATTGTAAATGTGAAATTTTCAATTAAATAATATGACATACAAGAGCATTAAATTGAAAAATGAAACTTCAACTAATGTCAATGAAAAATTAAATCTCACTTAAATTAATTAAATATATTCAAATTAATTTATAACTCTAATCATAATTTATTTAATAACATATAATTATAAGTATAATTTAATCTTGGTAATCATAATTATAACAATATCTCAATCTTTAACTATCTTTATCTTTATCTCATTACTCCTTTGTATCTTCCTCCATCTCTCTCTCCTTATTGCAAACATTAAAACCTACTAGTAATGGAGCTTGATAATGTTCCCAATTCAAAGGTTTTGTTTCAATCATGTTTGGATCCATGAAATTGGATGCATAATTGAATTGAAGCTATCACTTGTCTATTAAGAATTTTCCTCATGTATTACATAAATGTATGTAAAAAATAATGCATTTTTTAAAAAATTGACCTCTACACCTATTCGGTGTACCTTTTGCACACCAAGGTGCAATTGCTAGTTTTATTATGATATCAATACAAAAAATTACATAGTTATGAAAATCACCATCACAAACATCTACCAAAAAATCCCTTCCAAAACATGCACAGAAAAATATCTTTGAATCGTTGCCAGTTTTATTAATATACCAATACAAAAAGTACATAGTTTTGAAAATCACCATCGCAAACATCTACCAAAAAATTCTTTCTAAAACATGCACATAAAAATATCCCTAAATCACCTAGTCACATTTGCATACGATACCATGCATCATGAAACAATTTTAGGGGCAATTTACCAGCCCGACAGAGATAAAAAATTATATACAAGTTTTTTAACACTAAAATTGAAAAACTGTAAACACAGGCTAATGCAAACTAAATTGAAAGTTTTCAACTAGAATTTCCATGTTCTTCATTGAACCTAGCAAGAATTCACACCACCTCCTCCGTGCATGCCCTCGGTCGCAATTCTCGTCCCACTTCCACCTTGGCAATTTCATGTCATCCTCTGCCTCTAGCCAACAGACAGACAAAATAGGGTTCACATGTTTAGTAGATCCTTCTGATATGTCTATGCCCACTCCCAAGACAACCCACTCAAAAATGGAGTCCAAATCACCCAAGCAATCCTCTGCAATTAAATCATTCAACACATTTTTCACCTTAGCCACTGTATCTTTGAATTCAAGTCCCTAAGCAACAATTAAAGAGTATATTTCCATATTAATCTTTTATCTATGACTAATATGGACAATGTCTTCTCCCAACATAAGCTTCACCACCTCTATTAATATTTCATCCTTGTGAAGGAAGATGCCTTGAATACGCTTGTTCGACACCTTCCCCACAAATGACACAAGCTTCTTTTCTATTTTGAAAGTGAAGCAAGCCTCCATAAATATCTGCTACAGTGTCGCCACCCTAATACCCCAATATTCGCTCTCTGCAAATTCTTACAGTGATTGCAAGAAGAAATAATAGAAATGGAAATACAAGGCAAACATTACTCATTATTTATATTAATGCATTAAGCACTTCACCCAAACTCAAAATCCAACATCACTGCCAAAAGCCAGGATCATAAATGCACAACCATCAATACTCTATCAGTGTATGATTTCCTTTTGTGTCTGCATGATTTGGCATCAACAATAATTTCTCCTTTGTATCATTCCAACTAGCTTGTCCCTCATCCGATGCATCCTCCATTTGTCCTTCTTAGAATTTCCATTTCCAGAATGTCTCTGCCCACGTCATCCTCTAGCAGATTGCAAAAATATTCTAATTGGAATTCATGTACAACTTCAAACGTGCATTAAATCCACCACCACTATACACCAATTAGATTGGCCAACTCCCATCACTTCAAACTTGCACAAATCTAGGAGTTGCCATAAAATCATTCTCTACCACCACATCATCCGCTGATAGTGACATACCACTAAAATCTTCAAGTTCATATTCTTGTGTCTCTCAAAAAGATACAACCTATTTGGATAACACATCAGCCACTTTGTTCTTAGTTTGTCATATGAGAAACTTTAAAATTTAATTAATTAATTAATTTAATGATTGTTAGATGATCGCTGATCAATGACATAAGCTCAATTTTGGTCCGATGTTGTGAAGGACAAATGTTTCTTCAAAAAGTGCGGAATACAGACATGCGTGTGCATTGCCTAATTAAATTTTATAAACTATATACTTAATTAACCCTAAGTCTATACTTAATTAATTTTAATCAAATCAGTGACTGTCGAATGGCCACAGATCAATGACATAAGCTCAATTTCAATTCGAAGTTGTGAAGGAAAAAGGTTTTTTCAAAAAGTTTGTGGAATATAGACACATGTGTGCATTGTCTACACTTAATTAATTTTAATCAATTTAGTGATTGTTGAATGATCGTAGATCAACGACATAAGCTCTATTTCGACCTAAAGTTGTGAAGGACACAAGTTTCTTCAAAAAGTTACCAGAATAGGCACACATGTGAGCACTGTGAGGAATGAAAGGTTTTAATAAACAAATGTTTGAATGTTTTTAATAAAAGAAAGAAAGAAAAAGAAATGAATTTTAACCATGGTTTTTCCATTCGAGGAAGCTCTTCTGCTCTTGAAATTAAGGGAGACTGGACTTTGGAGTAACCAGTTATCTAGGTTGATTCAGAAATTAGAATCCAGATTCGAGGATGCAACAAATTCTGTCCGCACTAGTCTGTTTCTTCATCATTGCAAATTAAAAGTTTTGGGTAAGTTCCTAAGAGAAATACATAACACCTACATCCCACATTTTTAATTTTTTCAATCTCACAGTTAAATTGTAGAATTAGGGGTGACGGGGAAAGACAAAGAGATTCAAAAAATAGACTATGCACAATTTGTTAAAACTCCAGGTTTCTCTGATGAATTCCATGATATTTATGATCCTGTAGTCCATGGTAGGCTAGCCACTACTCTTATATTTTCATGTGAGAATAAGTTCGTAGGAGGCATATCCGGTAAGGCATGAAAGATTGTGTATAATAAAATATTAGGCCAAGGCATGAATAAAACTACAACATGGGATGTTAAATTGGGACACATGATGCTACTTGAGGTTTTTCATTTGTCCAAAAATTGTCATGGTTTGCACCCAAAATTATGATGAAATTAGACGAGCAATTGTTAATGAAATATTCAAAAAGAAATTTGATCCATTATAGAGGAAGAATATAAAAGTTTGTTGGAATCAAGGCTTGGAGCAGGAGATTTTGGACACTCAAACGTCCACATTGACCTATAAAAGATTGCTTGTGATTTTGAAGTAGTTGATGAAGAGGGGAGAAATAATTATCTCAAAGCGATAAAAATGGATGGTAAACAACTAGATCAAAATCATAAGCCTCCTTATAAAGGCACTAATACATTTGGACTAGATTTTCGACTGAGGTTTCTGACGGAGAAGGTATATTGTGGTCAAATTTGATTTTTTTTTTTTAAAATGCCCGCATTTGTCGTAATTCCGACGAAAATTTCCCATTTGGTTTCGACGAAGAAGGCATTAGCAATGAGAATTTTCTTTTTTCCAAAAAAGTGCTTGAGTTTGTCATAATTCCGATGACAACGACCATTATAAGTTAAAAAAAAAGAAGAGGGGAATTCATTTGTATTGCAAATTTCCCATGTAGGCGTCTGTGGTGACTTCAACCCCCAAGAACATCAAACCCGCGTCGAAGGCATTTGTGGCATTGCTTGCAATCCCGCGCAAGAGGTAGATTCAAATTGCCCAATTTTTTAATTTCATGTTGCAAAAAATATACATGTGGTGGTTAATTGTCCTAGTTTAATATCGTAAACTATAGAACTGTGATTGGGGAGTGAGCGTTCAATTTTGTAGCAGCAATCCCTTCCTCCCGTATACACGCGTGTTGATTGTTCACATGAGATAACATCTCTTTGCGGCATCGTATCAAACAATTCATGAGCCTTGTCCATGTTTCCACATTTTACATTCATGTCAAGTAGGGCATTTGCAAGTACAACACCTAACAAAATTCCTCTATCCATTATGCTTTGATGGATGTCCATACCCTGTTTCAAAGCTCCCATTTTTGCACACCCAGGGAGGATGCTGGCAAAGGTTGTGGAATTTGGCTTTATGCCTTACAATTTCATTTGCTTGAAAGTGTCTAAAGCCTTTTCGACAAAACCATTTTGTGCATATCCAACAATCGTTGCAGTCCATGAGACAACATTTCTTTTAGGCATTCTATCAAACAGTTCACATGCCTTGTCTATGCTTCCACATTTTGCATACATGTCTACCAGGGCAGTTGCAACTACAACATCTAACAAAATTCCTCTATCCTTTATGCTTCGATGAATGTCCATACCCTGTTCCAAATCTCCCATTTTGGCACAGGCAGGGAGGATAGTAGCAAAGGTCATGGAATTTGTCTTTACACTTGCTGATTGTATTTGCTTGAAAGTTTCTAAAGCCTTCTCAACAAATCTATTTTGTGCATATTCGACAATCATTGCAGTCCAGGAAACCACATTTCTTTAAGGCATACAAATAAGTGAATTTGATATTCAAAACTATCTACAATGATTTCAATTCTTGTCCATTAGTCATTTATGTTTGCAATAAGCATCTTTCTTTGTTTTTCTTAATCTTTATTCATAGTTATGTGCATATTTCACATTCTATAATTAGGATATCAATTGCTATGGTTGAACACTAGCATGATGTTTGTGTTGTGGTATAGATGCGTGGAAACATAATTATGGGATTGTTATATTATAGAGATCATAAATCTAGATATCGCATATTAGTTCTAGCTCTTCTTGGATTGAGTCTAAAGTTGACAATGGACATACAGTCATAAAGCCATTATTAGCCGACCTATCCATTTCTAGTAAAGACAATTGAGAAAGTCATTTTGATATTGAGAGTTTCTTATCTGTTTGCCTATTGATCATTATTAAGCCATAATATTTAGGTCTATTTTTCTCTCTTGCAAAACCTCTGTAAGTGTCCTAGATTGTCCCTACTACTCACTCTTCAATGAAATAGTGGAGTTCTAAAGATTTGTTGCACAAGATGGTGTTGAACGTATCAACAAGGCTAGCATGGAAGGCATGTTCAAGCTTCCACTTGTACAACTTACAACAAATGATTTGTTGATAGAAGAAATTCTTGAAATAGGGATACAATCGAAAGACAATTACATACAAACCTCCTCAGTTTAAAGTAAAATCTGTGTATAAAAAGAGTACATTGAATCCCAATCCATAAACATAATAGAGATACCAATGGAGACTTAATTGGATGTAGCATGTCACACCAAAGTTGTTAGAGTATGCTAAGCTATTACATAATGTTTCCTAAAGCCACATTAGTATTTTACCCAGATCATTATCTACCAAAACTAACTATAGTAATCCTTTAGAGGATTCATTTCATGGTGCTAGATCTTCATTTAGTTCCACTTCTTGTTGGAGAAAGAACAGTTATTTCTTGAGGTAGATGAATATCCCATCAACAAAGGACAAGACCCTTTCTAGAATATAACAAATTCTACTCCAACAAAAGATCATGGGGGTTTCACTAGAGATATTGAATAAGAGATAGACTTCTACTGCTGCATTAAAAGAATTGGCATGTTCTTCATTTATTGATGTAAACTCTCTGTGACGCCACCACAACCAACAAAGGTGTAAAACGTTGTTCACAATGCATGGATTTTTAGGATTGTCCTTTGAGAAAACATAATTAAAGTATGGAAGCAGGATCTGCCAGCTCCTAAGGGAATCTTGATGAAAAATAACTGTAAAATATTTGGGTGAGCTTATATGCAAAAACTCATGCTTCTTGATGGGTTTATGTACAGAAATAAGCACGAATTAAGTGGTAAAGGGGCTTCTGGAAACAAGAGGGACAGAGAGGCAGTGGAAGTGAAAACTTCTGGTGTTGTGTCTGCTCCATCTCAGAATGGGAATGGTGAAGGTGCTGTAAGAGGAGCTGAGAAGGGTGTTGGAAGAAGTGGGGGTGTTTACATTCCCCCATTTAAGCTGGCTCAAATGATGAAAGATGTGGAAGACAAGAGCAATGTGGAATACCAGTGCATGACATGGGATGCCCTTTGGAAGAGTATCAATGGGTTAGTAAACAAGGTAAATGCATCTAACATCAAGAACATCATTCCAAAGTTGTTTGCAGAGAATCTCATCCATGGGAGGGGTCTATTTTGTAGGTCTTGTATGAAATCCCAAATGGCATCCCCTGGATTTACAGATGTTTTTGCTGCATTGGTTGTTGTGGTAAATACAAAATTTCCTGAAGTTGGTTCTTTTGCGAAGAATTATTTTGCAGCTTAAGAGGGCATACAAACGCAATGACAAGCACATGTTGATAGCAACAACCAAATTCATAGCTCATTTAGTGAATCAACAAGTTGCACATGAGATCATTGCTTTGGAACTTCTCACCCTTTTACTAGAGAACCTCATAGATGATAGTGTAGAGGTTGCTATTGGGTTCGTGAAAGAATGTGGTTCTTTGTTGCAAGACCTTTCACCCAAAGGTCTCTATGGGATTTTTGAAAGATTTAGAGGTATTCTCCACGAGGGGGAAATTGACAAATGAGTACAGTTTTTAATCGAAGGCCTTTTTGCATTTTGCAAAGCTAAGTTCGAGGGTCATCCAGTTGTGCATTCAGATCAGTTAACACATGAAGTTTTCCTAGAAGATGAACTTGATCAAGAGGCTGGTTTGGATATTTTCAAGCCAGGTCCTGATTTCTTAGAGCATGAGGCAACCTATGAAAAACTAAAGAAAGATATCCTTGGAGATGCTTCTTCAGATGAAGCAGAAGGGGAGAATGATTCAGGTGATGATTCAGATGATGATGATGATGAGGAAGGTGAGGAAGCACTGAGAATATAGGATGAGACAAAGACAAACTTGGTCAATTTAAGACGTACAATTTATTTGACAATCATGTCAAGTGTTGATTTTGAGGAAGCTGGTCATAAGCTACTAAAGATCAAGCTTGAACTTGGTCAAGAGAGAACATACCTTCGTTATTATGGTATTCTTGGGCAAAGATTCTATATGATCAATAAAATATATGAGAAATTTTTTGATAAGTATTTTGTACAATAGTATTCTATGATACACAAACTGGAAACAAATAAATTGCGTAATGTCGCAAAGTTTTTTGGCCACTTACTTGGCACAAATGCTCTTCCATGGCATTGTCTTGCTTATATACATGAGACAGAGGAAGATACTACTTCCTCTTCCCGTATTTTTATAAAGATTCTCTTGCAGGAGCTGGCAGAGCAGCTTGGTATATTGTTGCTTAATGAAAGGTTGAACGATCCAACAATGCAGGAGTCTTTTGATTCAATTTCTCCAAAGGACAATCCCAAAAATTCACGGTTTGCTATCAATTTCTTTACTTCTATTGGTCTTGGTGGTATCACTGAGAGTTTACGTGAGTATTTGAAGAATATGCCAAGGCTTGTAATGCAGCAGCAAAAGTCTATTCCCGAGTCAGATGAATCTACCTCTAATGACAATTTGTCTAGTTCATCAGGTTCGTCAGATTTTGATACATCAGACTCAAATTTTGAGAGAGAAACTGACAGTGAGAGCAGTAAGGAGTCACCAAGAAAGAAAAATAATTCAAAGCATGACAATGAGTATGAAAAAACAAGAAGAAAAGGGCATGTTGTCTTATGTATTTTAATAATTTCTATTTTCTTGCCTGTGAAGAAAGACCATGTCAGACAATATCAATGAACAACAAAATAAGGAGACAATTGCTAGATTGTGGTCTAACTTGAAAAGAAAAGGTGATGGAAAATGTTATTGTCCGTGCAAAATTTGTAAGGGGTTAAAGACTAGAAGACTTCTAATCAAAATAGCGAAGAAACATTGTAGGTTGCATGGTCACATTGAAGGTGGACATGATTATCATCCATTGGTAAGTTTTTCATTATATCGTTTTGACAATTTATATACATAATAAATCACGTGATGATGAGATCATGATCATGGTTTGTTTATGTATATCAATTTTATATAGGTCAAGCACCCCGGAGCACATGTATGGATCAACACAACCCTGAGAATATGGTTTTTGAAGTGGATGAACATGGAGGTGTGAATATCGAAGCTAAAGATAATGATCCCATGGAAGATGATGATCATGAGCCAGAAAACACAATTGAAGATGATGGTACAAATACATTGATCCATGACTCATTTAGTACTTGCGCAACTGATCATGATGATGAAGATGATCTTGATGTTGTTCATGATGTCCCTCTACTTGAGAAGGTATCTAAGGCCCTTTATGAAGGCTCGTAGGCAACTCTTGTCTCTGCTGTATTGTTGTTGGTGAACTTGAAGGTTATGAATGGCTTATCCAACATAACAATGTCACGTATGTTAAGGCATGTCATATATGTCATAATAAACTGTGAATCATGCTGTACCATTAATATTCTTTATTATAAAAAATTATATTTTGTTGCAGTAGATTGATAGGTGAGTTTTTGTTACCACCATCAAATATTCTACCTCGCTCATACCAAGAATTATCTGTCATTATGAAAGATATTGGAATGGAGTATCAAGCAATAGATGCTTGTCCGAATGATCATATTATATATCACAAACAACATGAATGTCAAAATGAATGCCCTGAATGTCATATTAGTAGATATCGAATAGATCAAATAACAAAAAGGGTTCCTCGCAAGGTTCTTCGCTATATTCCCATTATTCCACGTATGCAACAATTATTCAAGTGCACTAGCTTGGCACAATTTATGGATTACCATGCACACAATAGAAGTCGAGATGACATTATTCGAATGCCTGTGGATGGTTCATCATTTATGGACATAGAGGAAAAGTGGCCACACTTTAAAGAAGAACCTCGTAATCTCAAGCTTTCATTGGCAGTGGACGATGTCAATCCGTTTGGAGAGATGAGATCTGTTTACTTAGTGTGGCCTATTTTTGTTATCAACAATAACATTCCTCCATGGATGTCAATAAAGAGGGAGCACATAATGTTGGCAATGATTGTTCCAGGTATTTTATCATTTAAATATAGTCGTCTAAATTTAATTATAAATATTGCAGTAAAATGGTCATAATAATTATGTAATGTTATTGTTCATTCGATTAGGTAAGTACCAAGTTAAAGATATGAATGTATATATCGAACCTCTTATCGACGAGTTGCTGGAGTTATGGAATGGTGTCACTATGTATGACGTCTCTAGACCAATAGGACAAAGACAATTTCAATTCCATGTGATGCTTCTATGGACAATACACGATGCCCTGGGGCTAACACATTTTTGTGGTATGTTATAGTGTTTAAGTTGTGCATGAACATTATAATTCAAAAAATTATCATATTTAATCCAATTATACATTATCTTGTAGGTCTTCAAACAAAGGGAAAATTTGCATGTCCTGTTTGTGGTCCAAAGATGAAATCTCGTCATTCAAAAAGTTTAGGAAAGCAGGTGTCTGATGAGTATAGGCACTTTCTCCACAAAAATCATAAGTATCGAAATACTGAAAAACATCTTTTCAATGGGAAAGAAGAGATTACATCAAAGCCACGAAGAATGACACCTCACCTGTGGAAGTTGGAATATAATAGAATTAATCGTCAAGGTAATGCCATTCCATCTATTGGTTTGTCATAAAACATCTTTTCTATTTTGTTTTATTTACTGATGATGTGATTGATGATCATGAAGGTTGTGAAGGCATAAATGACCACCTTCCTAAGGGAATAAAAAGTTATCCCCGACAATTTAGTAGGTTGCCCTACTACGAGCAGTTACAAATTGTTCATTTGTTTGATAGTATGCATATTGGAAAGAATATAATAGAGACATTATGGAAAATATTGGATGGAAGGTGTGACAAAGAAAAAATTGTCAAAATATGTAGTGACATTCAAGATTCCAATCATGCAATGATAAATGTCATTCAATCAAATAGCCATGGAGACCAAATTAATATAAGTGAGCTTCCTTGGTTATTAACGGACTAGCAAAGCAATGCTATAAATGAAGTCATACGAAAAATTTGATTTCCCACAGGATTTGCTGCGAACATAAACAATCTCATATCAAAGAAAAGTGAATTTGGGCCAGGGATGAAAACGCACGATTGGCATACCTTCATTAAGGTAATTCATGTTCTTGTGTTTTTAGTATGTATTTAAGTACTGTGTGTACGTGTACTTTTCATTATGTTACAAAAAAATGAAAAGATAATTTTATAATTGTTGCAGTACATTCTACCTCTATCTCTCCCAGACGACTTCGACAATAGTGTCAAGCAAGTCATATATGATCTTGGAAAATACATGAGGTAAGTAGTGATATTTGTTTAGTTCGTTGTATAGATATTATATTTGTGATTTGTTTTACTTCTTATGTAATATATTTTTTTGTGTCTTGAATACCTTGTAGGTGGTTGTCATGTAAAGAAATCCATAAAGACGATATAAAATATTGGAAGAGAAAAATTCCTCATTTAATGTGTGAAATGCAAAAGTGTCTACCTCTAGCTTTTTTCAATGTACAAGAACACTACCTCATACACCAAGTTGAGGAGATTGAATTCTGTGGACCTGTACACACTAGGTCAATGTTGATGGTTGAGAGGCACTTGAAATTTTTGAAGGCTTTGGTTCGACAAAGAGCACATCCTGAGGGTTCTATGGTGGAGGGATATATGGTATACCAGACTATGGTGTACATTTTTGAATATCTTCCTAAGTTTGCAGCAAAGATCCACGTGGATCGCATTTGGGATCCCAACACCATTAACAAATTCGAAGGGGAGTACTTGACGAGGAAAGGTAGATTGAGGAAAGTGAGAGGTAATTATAAGATGTTATTGTAGTTAATTAATTCTTAATCTTCAAAATAAATCGATTCTAAGACTTTTATTTATTTTTTGTACAGTTGGTCGAGAGTGGGATGCACTACATTTGTATATTGCAAACAATCTTGATTGGATGACGGTATGGATTGAACGTTGTCAACATTCTGGACGCACGTTAACATGGGAAGGTGTGGCTTCATTGGTTAAAGAAGCACATCGTAATGGAGATTCCAATGTTACGCAAAGGGAAAATGATTTAGCATATGGTTTAAGAGATAAACAGGTACGTATAAATTTATTAATCACCCATATGTTTATCACCTCACAATGCAATAAATTTTACATGTTTGACATATTGCAGGTCAAACACCACAACGCTATGTGCTGCAATGGTCATAAATTTTGCATAAAAAAGTTGGATGACACGAAGAAAACTTGTGATTCTGGCATCACTGCAATCTTTGAGGTGACAAATATTTCATCAAGAAATGACATTCATCCTCAACAGTCTCAAAATCGATACTATGGCATTCTGGATGATATACTTGAGTGTGACTTTAATTCCTTCAAATTAGTTTTGTTCATCGTCAAATGGTATAGGCTACAATTGAATAAAAATGATCCTGATAGAACTGTTATTGAACATGATAATGGTTTTATAATGCTAAATACAAGGTCATTTGAACCAGTTGGGGATGAGCCCTATGTTCTTCCAAGCCAATGTGAGCAAGTATTTTACTCAGAGGTTCCACATAAACTAGGTTGGTCATTTGTTGTTAGACATGATCCAAGAGGAAGGCCGATAAAGTATACTGTGATGGAAGAAGAAGATACCGAAGAAGTAGAAGATGAAGTGGATGATGATCATGATCGACAGTTTCACATTGACGATGAAGAAGAACGAGAAGAAGAAGAAGAAGAAGAAGAAGAAGAAGAAGAAGAAGAAGAAGAAGAAGATGATGATGACGGTGATGGTGATGATGGGGATGATGATGATGAAGACGTTGATGATGATGATGATGACGATGATGACAATGATGATGATGATAATGATGATGATAATGATGATGATGATGATGATGATGATGATGGTGATGATGACCTTGATGTTCATGATGATGAGGAATGAAATGTATGAGGAATGCGATTAGTATATTATCTATTGAATATTGACTTCTTGATAGAATTTTTTTTACATAATTAATTCATTCTATTTTGAATTCCAATGCCATTACACAATTAATTCATGATGCACCTTTTAATATGGAGATGGAGATAGGGGGTGTGACTATTTATGTGACAATTTTTAAACTGTGTTTATTTATGGAAATTGGATTGTTTATTAGCTATGTGACTATTTATGTGACCATTTAGCTGAGGATCCTACATAGTCTACATAAAGTAAAGGTAAGGAATTACAAAATTTATAATGATTTTGATGACAACATCTTTTTATTATTTAATACTCTTTTTGTCTACAAAGTTCATGTTGTTCATGTTGTGTATGATGTAATTTCGCTAACATTTTTTATATTTTTTCTTTGTCACAGGCCAACATGGATCCATCACATATCACAGATAGAGATGTACCTTGCCACACTTCTATGAGAAGGTAAACCTCATTGTAATTGTACAAATTAGGTAGAAGCAAACTGTTACATTATTATGTTCTTTTTTAAAGTGATTTATACTAATTTTGTAATTATTAATGATATTCTTGACACAGACGGATGTTCGGGGAAAGGGAAAGGGAGTTGCAGTACTTGAGCACCTTTCTATGGATGTGGAATCATTAGGGTTAAGCAATGATGACCCTGAAGATCCCATAGACCTTGTGAAATTCTTTAAAATGCCTCTTATAAAAATTAGAAAAGAGATTGTTGCTTTGGGAGCTGTGCATCCTACCATTGATGAGATACGACAGAGGGTGGAATTATTGTATAAGACAGTAGAAAACTTGCAAGTAAGCAGCAATGAAAGCTTTAATTATAACAAAAGTTCAATAATGGTTTATATTTTATTCTCTTTTTATGTCATTAACTAAAATATGTACGTATTGTTTTTACAACAATTTATCCGCCCTCATGAAAGTCGTTCCTACGATCGGGGTGTTGTAGGATCAGGTGATGATGATTTTCTTGTATTATCACTTGCTTGGCTTATCACTCTAAGTACCCAAAACACATCATACTTGATACTGTCAATTTTCAAAATAAAGGTTCATCCTTGTTTACAATTCTTGCACTTTTCACATATTTAATGTTTGATATATTTAATGTATTATTCTTTAGGTGCTGTCAATGTTACTGTGCAACTGCTGACGCTGCCTCATCAGAGGTCATCCTCACCTGTATTGCCAACTACAATGTCGGCAACACGTAGCATGCAGACATCCTCTAGTGCACGTTATATTGGCCCGCCCACTGTTAGTAGATCCCTCTTTTGCTCTATCTTCTGTCATGTGTTTATTTCCCTTCAAGCGTTCTTTCTTGAATTCTAATGCCATTTCATAGTGGATTCATTTTTTGCAGGAGGAGATGCACATGAGGATGTGCCACAGGAGACTACTACTGATAACATAGCATTGTTTCCTGGATCTTCTCATATTGCTAGTATGGGAACATTGCAGGCCACATTCGTGGTGAGCGACGAAGAAATGCTTCCCTTAAAGATACAAAAGGTTCCAAGTACTTTAAAATTATTATTATATATACTCTAATTGTAATTTACTTTATGATCACTCATTTTGGACTAATATTGATCC
This sequence comes from Cryptomeria japonica, assembly GCF_030272615.1. NCBI lineage: Eukaryota > Viridiplantae > Streptophyta > Pinopsida > Cupressales > Cupressaceae > Cryptomeria > Cryptomeria japonica. The sequence goes on along the minus strand of NC_081405.1, from coordinate 140,609,242 downwards.
CATGAATTTTTTGTAGGCAATGATATTTTCTATAAACATCTTAGTGACATTGCATTGTAGATATTTGAGCCCATCATACGTAAAAGGTGGTACATCATATGTGAACTAACCCTTATCCACTTTTAGTTTCATATCATTGCTAGAATACTTTTCCTTTGATCCATTTCTTGAAGTGTAATAAATGTAGCTTTAGTTCATTTCTGAATCTAATAGGTTTGTTTTTGCTTTAAAAGGTGGAATGACCAAGAAAAAAGGTTAAAAGATGAATTGACAAACCAAATGGTTGAGTGGTTTGGAAATGACACCTTTGACAAAACCAAGCTCCTTGAAAAAGCTGGCACATATCTAAAGTATGTGAGGGACCAATACAGGACCCATTTGGAGAGGAACCTAAAGTACGAGCATCCCCCCATGATTCCAGAGAGGGAGTGGAAGGACCTGATTTTGGATGCCAATGAGAGAATTGAAAGGAAAAAAGGAAATACACCAGTAGACGCCAGAAGAAGTTACGAGATACTATTAAGAATGTAATTATGTACTAGTTAATTACTCTTTATATTTATATAATCTAACATATTTCAAACTTTTTATAGACTGAGTGACACGTCAAAGGCAACCAAGGCAAGGCAAGAAAAGCACGGGCAACACAAACTCGGCTTTGGTGGTTACATGAAACTTGCTACATGAATTGTAAGTATCTCATGTAAACTCCCATATTGTCTCAAAATATTAATAAATTGCCAATGTTTTTTTTTTATCAAACAATGCAAGCAAAATTCACAGTACCAAGCAAAAATGCAGGGCTCTGAATTCAATAGAGTGCCACAGAAGATGGCAAGAGAATTGCCTACTAGCAAGGCTATTCAGCCGTGGCTAATTGGCTATGAGAATTGAGTGGGCATACACAACATTCGAGTGCATCTGTCACACAGGTAAATATGCTAAATGGAAGTTGTTTCAAATTGAATACTTTACCAATAATCTAATTGATGTTGAGTTCCAAGATAAACTGACTATATTTGTTTTAAATAAGCAAGCAATGATAACAATGTACATGTCATTGGAATGCAGCCTGCTAATTGTGAAACACCACCTGCACATGAAGGTCTGGATGTGCATCCCAGTAGTGGAGGTATTCATTTGCTATTCAAATTTATTTATTTAGCTATTAAAACAATTAAACATCTTAATTTGTAATTAGAGTAGTAATTAATGTAACCTTTCTTGTTAATATTTTAGAGCATGTAGTCGGTGGTGAGCAAGTGGAGCATGATCTGGGTACACAACCTCAAGAACGTGATGTTCCCCACTCAGGTAAAGAGGACCATGGTGTTCAACATGTTGAGGTTGAGGCTACACAAAATGATGTGGCCCCATCAGGTAAAGAGCGCAACAATTATGTTCTCTAAATTAATGAAATACTTGTAACAATAATAATTTTTTTTTTTGAATTTAACCCTTTTTTTTGTTATTGCAGAGGACCCCCCTTCGCTTCAGTGTCCTCATCCTCAGTACAGGACTAGGCATACATTGAGATCACGAGCAGTTGGCAGAACATCTGCAGAGGGGGGAAATGATGAAGACAACGATGTTCCACTTAGTATTTTCATAGCTTCAAAGAAAAAACAAAGAAAGAAATGATTGTAATCTAACTTATTTGATAATGACTGATTTTTATGTGTTAGTGAATGTAATTATGTGCTAATTAATGGTTATGGATGATATGTGTTAATTAATATTGATGAATGTTGTGTGTTAATTAATGTTAATCAATGTTATGTGATATTAATGAATGAATGCTATATTTTATTAATGGTAGAAAGAATTAATGAATGAATGTTATAAGATGTTAACGGGGAATTTAGAGTGACGTTAGGGGGGGGGGGGGAGGGGCCAAATGAGCTTCCACCTTCACGTGATTGGCCCTATTAAGTAGATAATATTAAACTATTCTCGAAACCAAGTGAAGCTCAACAAGGTAACACACTTTTCAATATTTCATTATGTTGCACAGTTAATCTTATTGAATAATGTATATTGAATCTTAATTGCAGGGTCCAACAGAGCCAACACGAACAACAACACCACGAGTTGCTGGGTATAATGAACTCCCATATTGTCTTGTCTGTACACGAACAATATGAGTTGCTTCTAGTGTTGATATCCAAGGTGGGACTACAAAAGTTATGAATATGCCTCATCCTTGTAAGTTTTTTTATTACAACTCCTAATTCTTGAGACTAAACTTTTTGTTCTTGATGTTTTTCACTAGTTGTCATAACCTTTGACTTTGATGCTTGTGCCTTAATAGAACTAGATGTTTCTTGTATGCATACTTGGTCAAGGACTGCATTATGATGCTATAGGGCTACAAACTAAGATTATTTATTGTATTGAGTTGCACATTTGACATGAGTTGCCCTATGACTGCTACGCACATTTATGTATATACACTATGTCTAGTCTGTATATTCATATTAATTTTGAGAAAATATTACAAAACTTAGAGTATTCTCCATAAGACTAGAAAAAAGCTCAGATAAATTTCTGCAACGTTTTCTTACAATTACTTGCGATCATTTTTTTAGGAGTCCTGGTATCCATTTATAATAGGATGGATGCATACAAGCTTTGGACCCTTCAAAAGAAAGTTTGTTACAAACAACTGGTCATTTTCAAGAAGCGGTTATAAGTCCTTTTTAGCATCTGCGGCTTCCTCTGCTTGTTGTTCTATTGCAACCTCCTGTAACTTCTCCCGAGCATCTTCTTTCTCTCCCATATACTTATCTTTCCACTCTTGATACACATCATCACTAGGCCATGTAAAACTAGTAATGTTTTGTTTCATATCTTCTAGCCGCTTCCAAGTGACTCGTACATGCCCAATCTCTGTTTCTATGAAACCATAATAAGATTTCACTTTTTCAATTTCCTCAATTGTTTGGACAAATAAAGATGTGTCATCAGTACTAATAATCTAATTGATCCTTAGGGACAAATTGTGGTCCACCTCCTTTAACCAAGTCTTCTCTTCCTTTAGCTGGACAGGACCAATGAAACCTCCTGGAAACATTTCAAATTTATGATTTGAGTATTCTTTCCTATAAAGTTGGGCTTTTCTTTTTATACCTGCTCCTTCCACTGAAAGAATATTCATCTCTTTTATAAACTCACATGTGGACCTTAGATTGTCATTCTCTTCTGCATCTGCATGGGAAGAACACATGAGCTCTAACTCTTTACCTCTAGGCACCCACTTATTCAGGATTGGTTCCAAAGTGGCTTCTTCTTCTCTCAATTTGATCAAAATCTCAAGAATCCTCTTCATATTTATGTATACATTGGAGGTTTTGACTGAGTCAGCAAACTTCAAGATGGTGGCTTTCACCTTCTCCTCATATTTGTTTGCATACAATGTCTGAGCTTGTTTCAATTTTACCAACTCATGTTGGACATTTTCAGGTGATTGGGAACTAGAAGGCATAGGAGAAGGGGGATATTCAATGATGGGACTAGTAGGAGGGGGTCTTGCTGGAGAGGAGGCTATCATGAGTGTAGAAGATTCACCGGGATGATATTGACCTACCAGTTGACTCTGGAGTCTAGCAATTATGCTGTCTCTGTTGGATATTCCTTCTTTAGCATCATTGTAAGCTTTTAAAATAGTCTCCAACTTCAATTGGAGATTAGCCTTGTCTTGTGCCTCTTTCTCTACCACCACAACACTAAATTTTGCAGTCTCTACGACTATGCTTGTAGCTTCCACTACCCCTGTGTCTTGGACTCTTTTAACTATCATGCCTCCTATGAGGCTAGAATCTGATGCATCCTTCTTTCTTTTGTTTTCATCCTTCTTTAAAGACCACATGACAAGAGAAACATTATCTTTGCTGAATGTCACTCCTTCCATAGGCTTTGTTTCTTTCCTCACTGCATCAAGCACTAAGGCATCAACTATATCCCATTCAGGGAGAATCAACACACCAGCCTTTGCTACCATTTCTCTTCCTTTCTCAGGGGTGATTTCTTTGAACTCCTCCATCATTTCTTGCTTAACCTCTTCTTCTACCTGAGTTGTATTTTTAAGAGGTTGTTCACTTTTCCTCTGTTCACATCTAGTCTTTAATTGATCAATATTTTGCTTCCATAGAAACTGCATAAAAGTTCTTGATGTGACAAAATTACTATCAGCTAGGAATTCTTCACTAGCTTGCTTAACAATAAGGTCCATTTCTTGGCCCTTTAACTCACCATCAGTCAAATCCATTTCAACATTAGGTGGCTCTTCGGGCATCCCCTCTTGGGTCTCCTCATAGGTATAGGCAATCTCACCGAGACTCCCTAACTGCAATAATTGTTCAGCCACAATTTGTTCATCTCCAATGTGGATAGGAGACTGAGATGGAGAATACTGAGGCTCACCAGCTTCAATTTCCTTTCCCACTCTCTGCTTCTTAGGGGAATCCTGGATGTCAATGACATCTTCAATTTTCCTCTTCCCTTTTGAAGTGGAAGGCTCACCTGTCATTGGCATTATCATGGTGTACTTTGACCTTTTGTGCATTACATAGTCACCACTTGGGATATCTCTAGAAAAGGCAGGCTTAGCCAATACCATCTTATCCTTCTTAGGCCCATTTTTCATTATGGCCTCCCTCTTTTCTTTTAAGGTTTGTATGAGATCTTCAAAATAAAGAATCAAGAATTTTATTTTCTCCTCAAATGGATTGAAGCTAGAAAGGGGATCATAGCCAGTGTCAAATTGATGGATAAAATCAAGGGCTTTCTTATATGCCACTCACTTCTCCTTCCTCAGTTCTTGCTCATCTAAGCTGAATTCATTTCTAATTAGATCTTCTGGGAATTGAAATTGATGTGGCCTACCTCTGCACACTGCTCTTTTTCTGAACATGCCATTGAAAAAATCCTCGGGGTCTACACATCTTGACACTGCAGTAGACAACCTATATGGCTTAAAGAATTCTTCAAAAAATCTCCATCCACCCTTAGCGATCACAAAATGGTGAGCCATGGTAATAGTTGGGAAAATAGTCCCTTTACCTCTATTGGTTAGCTCTGCTTCTTGTACTCCTCCAATTTATCTCAGGACTTTTGCAATCCCTATCTTCAATGGGACCTGATAGGGTAGTAAAAAGGGGGTGCCTCTAAATACAAACACTCTAAAAACAATAGATACAGGGTACAAATATATGTCTCCCCAATTGTGAACAATCTTGATATCCTCTGCAAACTCCTTTGGTCTGAGAAACTCCAAAAGAGCCTTAGGAATTCTAGGGTTTTCTCTGCATAGAAGAATCCTAATTTTAGATGCAAAGCATCTATCAAACTTTAAATAACTTGCATCTTCTCTATCCCAAGATAGAATAGTACTCCACAATTGCACTGGCATCTTCTCTTTATCCTTGACCTTAATCAAGTCCATCTCCTTTCCAAAATAATCAGCCCCTTTGAACATAAACATATGCATTAACATGGAGTACCATCCAAATGGCCTATCCACCTTACCATTTTTGATTCCTACTAGCCCTTTATGAATTGCATCAGCAAGGTATGAGGCATAATCAAATCTTATTGCTAGGGAGGGGTTTAGAATTTGTGCAATCATTAACATATAATGGGTTGGCATATTCTTTTCAGCATCCTCTCCAAAAATTTGGCATAATGCCCAATACATATCCTTAGCTCTCAGAGTGAATAGGTTGAGAGAGAATGTTTCCATTGTGCTGGGGCCTACAACTGTTAACCCCCCTATCTTTACAAAGAATTCTTTCAATGGGCCACTTCTAAGATGATCCTTTTGTGTGTTGTAAACCTGGGCTAACGACTCAAAGTCAATAGGTTCTAACAAATTGGAGGACTCACTGAGTTTAAACACTTTCCTGAATTCATCTTCATTTATCTCAATCAAGACTGATCCCTTTATGTTCCTGATGCATCTTGCCACAGAGTCATAATTTTGTGCAATCAGGGATAACAGATCTACATCCATAAAAACACTTGGGACCACAAGCTTTCCTACATCTTGCTCCCACATACCATTCAAAGGAGCTAGGGAATTCCTCTGCCCAAAACTGACTTTGAAGAGTCCTAAGCCTGACAATCCTATTTCAGGGTCCCTCAACCAATTACCCTTATCATAAAGGCCATCTCCAATTTTTAGACAAGGGTTCTTAGGTACTACCTCTTTGGCCTTAGCCCCAGCATTGGTGGACATGGTTAATTTCTCTAAAAAATCATCACAGATATTTCGGTCCTGGTAATTCACTTTCCCTGTTAATTCTCTTCTGGGTGCCATTTTGGTCAAACAATTATACCACTAGAAGCTAGCACAGACCTCTAATGAATTAATTCACACAACAGTATTTGAGAACAAACCAAGAGTTATCAAGAAAAGCACAAGAAACTTGATTATTCGCTTGAAGAAAATCGCTCTGCAACAATTCGCTCTGCAACAAACTTCGATGAAACAACACTTAGCAATCAAGTTGATGTGGACTCAAAAGGGCAAGTTGGAATTTAAGTTTTTAGAAATTAACTCCGCATGCTTCGGCTTTCTTTTCAGAATTGAATTCGCCAAATTGAATTCAAAACTGGCTCCAATGGGTCATAATTTCTCTAAGTCTTTCCTCTGTTTCACTCTTTCGCTACTTCGTAGAACATAAAACCCGTGCTCTTTTCTTTCGCAAAACAATGCTGGCCGTTGGATCTTGAGAACTTACATCGCCTTTATCTCCATTTAATCTCTTTGCTTTAGTGTCGGGCCCTACCTCCTTTTCGCCACTTCGCGGAGTTTAACAGTCGTGCACTTTGCCTTCGTGAGGCTACGCCAAGCGTTAGATCAAACTCAAATCACCTGACCTTTAACTCCAACCAGGACCATCAATCCTTTTAACTAACTGCGCCTCATCTTGACGACTAACAATTTTTGCCATTTCACTGAGGTTAAGCTGCGGGCATCTTCGGGTCACAAAACAACGAGAAGCGTTGGATCGATCTTGAGATGAATGCCTTTTAAGTGGGCCCTTTATCTGGGAATTACTTACCCCACTTGTTCTCTAGTTAATAAATGCCACATGGCAGTCGGCCATTAGCCCTAGAAACTCCTTTTAGTTCCACCCTTAATCTGCCATGTGTTCCCTTTTACTATTCCCACATAACTGCTAGTTACACCTAGGCAAGCCCTCAACCACTTTTTTAAACCATGTGTCACTCGACACATTACTATCAAGCTCTACAAAAAGCGATAGCTGTTATGCCACATCACTCCTCCGTGTGATTTCCACCCGTCTTTCACGACTTCACAAACATTATTCTTCATTTGGTTTGCAACCATGAAACCACGAGAACCGTTAGATCAAAACAGACCTGATCTGCTTTTAACTTCATGCCATGCCCGTCCCTTGGGCCCATCGGCCTTTTCGCTACTTCGCAATGACTAACTTGCTAGCATCTTATCTTCACGAATTCACGCGAGTCGTTAGATCTCAAGAACTTGCTTGTTGTTTACTCTTTTTATGACAAACTTGCCTGGACCCACTGCATATTGCCAACTGAGTGCCTTGTCACCACCATGTCATCGCCAACTGGGGTTACCACATTTACTACCACTCTTAGTGGGACCCTCCACCTTTTCGCTATTTTGCTGAAGGTATAGCTTGTGCATCTCCCGACCATGAAACAACGAGAAGCCATTGATCTTTTTCCAACCCAATCATTCTTTAACCAAAGAAGACCGCTTATCTCTGGGACCCGCCAAACCCTTTCGCCACTTCACAAAGGTTAAAACACGTTCAGCTTGATCTCATGAAACCACGCTGTCCGTCCGATCAGATGAAACTTGATCGGTGTTTAGCTTTGGTCCAAACCTATATGTTGGGTCCACCTTCGCCTTTCGCTACTTCGCGGAAACTAAGTTTCAAGCACTTTTTGGTCGCGAATCAACGCGGGCCGTCAGATCAATAGAAAATCGCATGATACTTATAAGGCTCGACGGACATTAGAAAATTTAGATTAAAAGCGAACAAGAATAAAATATTTAAAGGGACCGCCTAGGTAAATGACAAGAGGAGAACACTTTTATGATAAATGGACCCATTGCTTAAGTGAATAAAGTATCGCCAAATTAGAAACCAAAAGGGCTTTTCTCAGGTATTGAAGCAACTTAAAACCTAAACCCTGAACCCCTTAGGATTTAAAATAAATTGAAAGAACTTCCTTCCTTCGATGGCTCTTTTATATATTTTTCTTTTATAAAAATGATCATCGTCGGAATTATGACGAATACCAAGCTTTCGACCGACGACTTCTTTGACCATCGGCAGAGTCCATTAGATTGTCGAATTTCCAACGTCGAGTTTTTAACGGTGGATTTTGTTGACACTCCAATGAAAATTCATCGAAAATCCGACAAACGGCCGTTGGAAATCAGCTCTGAATGTACTAGTGAGGAGATATGTTTGTGCCATGGGTTCAGGATACTATTTCCATGCTAACATTTTTCTTGGGATTGAAAAATAATATGGAAGTGGGTGCAAGCCTCCTTGAAATGGTATTTAATATCCATTGTGTTAATCAACTTGTTAGATATAATTTTGTTGAGCACGCTGTTCAATCCATGCATGAACAATTTGTAGAGATTAAAAGAGGTTCCTCTAAGAAATTTAGGTTTACGACCTACCTGTGCCATCTTCTTCTAGTGAAATGTAGTGGAACGTTCAAGTCCAACAAGCTTCAGATTCAGGTGTATAAGGATGTTGAGGTGAGAACAATGCGCCCAATATATGAATGGACCACTAAGATAAGGATGCATGATAACAAAGGGAACTACAACCATTTTGTAGATTTCTTTTTGGATCCAATGTATCATGCAATTACAAACACTCTAATGCCTAGATTGCTCAAGTCTTGTAGAGATTGCATTCAACTAGGATGTGAAATACAATTGGTTGATTGGTAGCTCATGGAAGAATATACCGTGTTACTTAGGTTTTATGGATCAAGAGTAGAACCCTACAAACTTCCAATACATGTTACAAAGAGGGTTTTTGCATTGGAATATGTATGGTAGATGCAGAGTCCAAATAAGCTCTGCTTTTATGGTCAACAAAAGAAGAGAATATTTCCTTCATTACCTTGGAGGGTACACATTTGAGAGAAAAGCATTTAGTGTGGTATATGAAACATTGATTTTTTTTAATTTTGAGGTTATTGGCAGTATGATCCATGTGACATCATTAAGGAAATGGTTGTGGCGAATAAGAACTCTGCAAGTAAAATACAGCATATAAGTAAACCCTTGTTAGAGATGTTGAAAAACAAGGATTCTTGGGATGAGGTCAAAAAAGTGATGGAGGAAGCTGTTGCCGAGAAAAGTATTTCTCTAGAACAATTGTCAGCACAAATTATGACTTTGCACCCATAGAGAACAACAGAGAAAGAGCCCCAAACCAGGAGGTCAGATAATTTTTACAAAAGAGCTGATGTTCCATCTACTAGAATAAGCATCCCAAATTCTCTATCACAAGCTTGTACAGAGGAAAGTTGGACATAAAACAAAATCAAATATATTTGGTCTATGAGGAAGAATCTAGGTGAACCAAAGACTAAGAATATTTTGAAGATATCCCAAAAGATTATAAGTTTAGAAAATTGTGGAAGATAGAGAATCCCTCTAAAGCATATGATGTTGGTGATGATGATATAGATCATTGAAGTGATAATGAGATACTCTCAGGTCAAACTCCAACAACTGTTACAGAATCTGCAAAAACATCTATTTTGAGCGAGGCCATGTTTGAAAAATATTCTTTAGGGGCGCAGCCATAATGGAAAAATCGGGTTATCAAGGTGGTGGTATGGAGTCCAAAGGACAAGTCCCTTGGATTCCACTGGAGGTAGAGTTACCAAGAAAAGGTGCATATCGTGGAGGCATTGGAGTTGAATCAATAGGGAAAGGTGATAATTATAAACTTGAACCTTGTTTTGTTATAGCTTCAAATCTTGACACTCAAATTCAGTCACAACTAGAACATGGTGGAGAATCAAGAGCTACTGCCACTGGTGGGGATGGTATGGGTACTAGTTCTAGTTGTGGTCAACAAGTACAAGGACAAAAAGACACTCAGAAGAGGCCAATAGTAGAAGATAATATACAAAATCCCAGTGATCAAGGCATGCTAAAGAAGAAAAAGCTTATGACAACAATGACAAGTATCAGTACAACTCCAACTACATCAAGTTCCATCATGAAGGTATTATTTCCAGCTCCAGATCAAGCCCTTGACTATCAAAGGAGTCTGATAACACCAACTATAAGTCAGAATGGGATAGGATTAGGAATGGGTTTTGCATCTTTTTCTAGACCTCCACCTCACAATGAAATAGTTAGAGCCATAGGCATAGGTGGAGGTTCCTACATCAGTGCAAGTGCTATTTCACAATTCAAACATTCAATTGCGTTAGCAACCCCAGATTTTAATTACAATAATTTCGTTGATCAATTTAGAGAGAGAGAAGAAAAAAGTAAAGAAAAAAGGAAGCAAATGATGACGGTTGCAAGTACTATAGTTGTAGAGGAAGAACCTGCAATGAATAGAGTATTTCCCACATATGACCCAAATAAAGAAAGGATGGAGTTCATGGTTGTTATGAACCCAATTCAAAATCAAAATAAATCAGTGAATCAGATTGATCCCTCCCAATTTCACGTTAGCACCTTCCAAAGGGATTTCTCAGAAGTAAAGAACGTGGACAAAATTAATCCAGGAAGACCAACGAATTGGTGTACACATCATTGCTCAAGAAAGAGAGAGAGAGAGAGAGAAAAATTTTGGACAGACAAACACAAAAGTTACAAAGAGACCTAGAAAATGAGAAAGAAAAGAGGAAAGTTGCAGATAAGAGTTGCAATGAATTACACAAAAAGATAAAAAAATCCACCTCTACATCTACAAGTGTAGAGAACGAACAGTCAGAGGTGAAACTGAATGAACTGAAGAAAAGCTTAGGTAAAAGCATAAAAAAAAATGAAAGTGAAAGAGCCTCTTCAGTACAATTATACAAAAATCTGGAGAATGCCACTGCCTCAACAAAAAATTTACAAGACCAATTGAACAGAGAGAAGGAAAGAGAAAATCAGTGGGAAGAAAAAGTAGAGGAAGAAAGAATAAACAATGAAAGACTAACACAAAATCTATAGAAGGGATATAATGATATTAACTCTCTCAAAGACAAATTGAGCGGATCTTGGAAACAAACAATGAGGTTTATAAAACAAAATATTTGGGAGAAAATAATGCAAAAGGCTGACCAATTGTGTTAGTGGTTTGAATTGATTGGAAATCTCAGTGTACATTATGTGAAGCTGACTAAATACATTGCTCAGAATAGAAAGTTAAATTCAAGAGAGAAAATTGCAAATCAAATTTTGCAAATAGTCTACAAATCCAATGGCAAATATTTGGCATCCAAGGGAATTTATGACCGCATTGATGCCTTACTAAAGGCTTCATCTGTCATTCAAAAATGTAAGAAACTATGAGAATCATAGGAATGTTTGGATAAGGCTGCAAAAAAGATGAAGAAGCTGCATGGAAAGGTGCCAAGATAGACAAAACTTGGTTTGTCGATGAGTTTTGATACAAAATAACAATACATTGGAGATTGTTCTTTCAAAAATAAGATGGAGGAGAAAATGAAGCATGATTTGGACTTGTTTCCTAAGGACATAAATGAGGATAAATTTCTGTCAATGACCAAACCATTGATAACCTTGAATGCAACTTTGGATGAAATATTGATGTCAACTTCCATTTCCAATTATGAATTGCTGACAAATTTGCAAGTCACTTACTATATGTTAGAACAATTTGGAGTTCCATTAGATGGAGAGTGGAGAATGCTACAGAAGCTCATACAATGATTTCATAATATGTATTATATAATTTGTATTCCCAAATACATTCAGGCTTTCTGATTTACTTTGTTTGTAATTCCAAGAATATTGTAATATTATAATTGTAATTGAAAATAATAAATATATTGTAATTCCAGAAGCTCATACAATGATTTCACAATATGTATTGTATAATTTGTATTCCCAAATACTTTCAGGCTTTTTGATTTACTTTGTTTGTAATTCCAAGTTGTAATTTGTCGTGGCTTGAATTAACTCCATTTTATCTTTGTTTTATGATTCTATGAATGTTTTTTTTGTGGCTCGAGTTAACTCTATTCTTTGATTCAATGAATGTTTTGTCAATTGTCATGGCTTGAATTAACTCTGTTTTATCTCTGTTTTAATTATAGAAAGGTCCTTAGATCTAAATCAGAGTGAAAGGCAGACCTTAGTGTTGGGACGTTTTTGAAATTTTTTGCCATATGGTTTAGGGTTTATCTTCTATGTTTTAAAATGTTTAAGCCTAAAACCCTAAACCTCATGTCCTAGCCATGTTGCATTCTCTTTTTGGTCTATTTCAATGGTAACCCCCAACAACTAGTTTCCGATGTCTTAAGTTATCCATTGAGGTGCATTATGTCACCGTATGATCGAATCTTTGTGTTAGCCATCTAGTTCGCCCCTCTTTCCTTTTTTGTTTAACTGTCCTTCATCTTTGATCATATCCATGACTAGTGTTTGCGTGTAGTTGTGCGATTAGATTAATGGGTTGGTAAATGTTAACTCCACAACCCCGCCACTTACATGGTAGATGGAACCGGCTCAAGCTCGCTATGCATATATGTGACCGTTGACATGGTGGAAAGGTGGGCCCAACACGGTCGTATCCTTTGTAGTTTACTAAGTGAATGGTTTGGAAAAGACCAACAACCAGAAGTGATTGTGCGACTGTGCAACTAATCAAAAATGCATCTAAAGTCTAATTCCGCAATGCCGCTGCAGATGTGGCATGTTGGATCCGTGAAGGCTGACGGCAAATGTCTTGACCAATATGACAAGAGCATATGGAAAACTAAGCCATGCCCCCATTTTCTAAGTGCGATAAAGAGAGACACTTTCACAGGAGATCTACGACTAAGATCGTCGCGTGATTGCACGATTGGGAAAAGGTGTAGGCCAAGCTAACTCCACAATGTTGAGTTTGTAATGATGAAATAAAAAATATTAAATATACTGCGTGCTCACTTCCGACGCTGACTAACCATCACACTTGCATACGTGGTCACATTTAATGAATCCCTTTTGCCCATTATGATCTGAATTTATCTACTATATTAACACTGATCTCCCGCTAATTCATATTTTTTTTTATTGAATAATGATTTTTGAGATTTGAACTTAAGACCTCCCATGTAGGAGGCTTGCAACTAATTTGTACTTACAATGCTCTGCATATGAAATTGTTTTGTGCTTTTTGCTATCATAATTAGGGACCACTGTTTCTAAGAAGCGATTGTTGTTTGCACTTTCATTACACTCCTACTAGATTTTGACCTTCTCTGCATATTTCTAGATTGTAAATGCTCATTATTGTTTGAATGTCGTATGATTTAATTGGAATCAAATTATATGAGCTTCTCATTTCTATTAATTTGTAGAACCCTAACCCTAGGAATGACAGAGTCTTTTGATTTGGGGAAGATAAAGTCCTCTGAAGAAATAATTGCACAACTCCTTGGATCATCAGAGACACAAAAGAGATCCAAACCTGGGTCCCAACCAGATGAATTCATCATTGATCACTCTTCTGGAATCAAGGATGCGTTGATTCCACCATTAGGTTTTAGTCTCTGGAGGAGAGGCTACAACAAGAAGAAGGATAGAATTCCAGTGTCCAACATATGGAATTTCAATTTGGCAAAACTTGTGGTGCCAAATGTCTATGTGAATACTGAATTGATTGCTGCAATTGCTACAAATTACAAGCCTATTACTAGAGAGATAGTGTCTAGTGAAGGTGATAGGTTAACAAAGATCACTAAAGATGTTATCAACGAAGTGTTCATGCTCAACCCTAACACAGATTGTGTTATTGATCCCCAAGAGCTAGATATGGAGTATAAGAAAAATGAGCTCTTGTATAGAACAATATTGGCAACATTCAGGCCTCTAAACATAAAGGGAGATGATAGAAAGTTGACATCGAAGTAGATCACCCCTTACAACAGATACCTATTTATCAATTACTTTTTGGATACATACTATTCTTTATGTCAAGTCTGTACTATAGATGCAAGGGACCTAATTCCAAATTGGATGCTGGTAATTTGTATGGATAACCAAAGCAGGGATATCAATATGCCTTTCAACTACGCTTCTGTGGTAGCTCAAGGTTTGCATAATGCCTTGTGTGATTTCAAAATGGGCAAATAATTTTTTGTTAGGTATTACTCTCTCCTGATGCATATACTTTTGTTCAAAGTTATTAAGGTATGGCACCCTAATTTGCAGATTGTAACCATGGATAAAGGAGAGCCACTTGTTGTTCAAGAGTGGACCTATATCTATGACTCACATGTGAATAAGTCAAACTATTTGGTTTTTGAAAATTTCTTTGTGAGAAAGATTTTGAGTATTTTGCAGAAGGAAGTTAGGTGTGTCTAAGCCCAAAGGCTAAGGAATTTCTCTGACCCAAAGCCCTTAAGCCTTAGTTAGGTATCACCCACAATTGGGGATTTTGGTTTTACTTTAAGGACCACACAATCATAAGGGTTTTTGATAGTCTTGTTACTCCTAGGATTTTTCCTATTACTGTTCAGGATAGGGTGGCCTTTTTAGAAATCATGCATCAGTTAAATGAGGCTGATAAGTCTTTGATGGGAGGGTCACACAAGAAAGGATAAATTATCCCATAACAAGTTGTGATTGGGACGTATCACTTTTTAAATAGGAAATCATATGATATCTTTGATTTTATGCTGAACTAGTATATACTTCTCTAAGCTAGATATAGGTTTTATGACTCTAAATGGTTTGTCAAAAAGATTGGGAAGGATAAAACACCAGAGCATCAATGGGATGAGGAAGATGATGAAGACCTCATAAGAAACACATAAAACTATGAGGAAGTATTGAAAATAAATGAAAGGTGGTATAAAATCCAATATAAGGAAAATAGAAGAAAGAAGGAGGACAGTTCTTACTCTCCAGCATGGGAGATGCAACTAATCCCAGAAGCAAGGATGAGAATAATTTTTTCTAGTTATATAGATGTTGATAGAATGCCCCTGCCTCATGAGAGACCCCGCTTGGATGTTATACCCCTAGTGCAGGTAATAGAGGAGGAAACGCCAGAATATCCTCAGAAAATTGGCTCTCCCATTGGCGCCATGAAGATGCCCATGAGTAAACCATCTTTGAGTGGTTCTATTTTTCAAGTCTTAGAGATCCCTAGGGCTATCACTCCCTTGCATATATTGTCTCTGGGAAGAGAAATCTCTTTCTAGTCATATCAAGGTTTTGAATTCCAAGGGGATGAGCCCTTACCTCCTCGTAGATTTGATACAAGGATAGGGGTTACCATTCAAAATCCTCCTAAGGAGTGGGCCCTTGATGCTTTTAAACTTGAGGGAGATCTCAGTGAACATGTGAGATTGAATGCTTGTGAATAATTCATAAGCAATGATGATTTCATAAATACTAGGGAATTCAAGCATTTTGTTATAAGAAATTTGACACATGAAATGGAAAAGAGAAGAGGTATTAAATTTGATAATTTGGAGAATGAAGAAAGATTGAGAATGAAAGATGAGGTCCTAAGAGATGCAAAGGAACACTTTTCTACTATGATGCCAGAGATAGGAAGGCAAATTGTAAAGAGGAGTGGGGTACTCCTTTTGGAAGGATGGGCCATCTCTTCTAGTATTGTTTTTGATGAATTAAGAATGATACATGACATATATCTAGAATCAATGGATCCAGTGAAAAGAGAGGAAGTACTTTTAGGAGCACTATTTGCTGATCATCTTGATAAACTAGTTATTTGGTGTCTTCATAGAGTCACAAAAAGGCCTAGTATGAGCTATGAAGTTGATCAATTATTTGGGGGTCTATTATTCAAAAGAGTGGCCTGCACTTCCATTACAAAGGCAATAGGCCTCAATCTAAATGTGACAAAATTTACTCATAAGGTGGCTTTGAAGACAAATGAAGAAGTCACAATTTTGAGAGAGAAGGTGACTACTCTGCAAGAATAGTTGAGAACAAGACCAACATACATACCTCTGGGTAGGATTGAGCATAAATCTGTTGAAGATACGGGATTAAGGAATGATTTGGCTCAATCTAGATTGGAGATAGTCAGTTTGAGAAATGAAAGGGATGCACTAAAGATGTATGCTTTGCAGATGGAGAGAAGGATAAAGATAGACATGGCAAAATCATTGTTGGAATCAAAGATCAATGAAATTTTGGACCATGCTGATGCAATATGGGATGAGCACAGGGAGTTGTTGAGGTTTTCTCAAGAACATCTGAGATGGAAATGATTCATGGCCCGCTCATTATCTCATATAAGCAAGACAATTACAGTGTTGAAGATTTCATTGATTAAGCCTCCCAAGTTTCTTACATGACATGATCGAAAGTTTTAAAACCAGGTTTGAGATGTTAAAGAAACTCTTTATTATTCTTAGGATGTATACACAAAAAAATAGTGGTGAACTCAGAGGCTTTCAATGTTTAGTTGCCAGCCTCATGCCTACTCTATTTGATAGAGAAAGAAGCAGAACAAAAGGAGAAAATGTCTTGAGATCCAAAGCAAATTGGAATGCTGATATCAAAACAATTTAGGACCATATGTTTCCAGATATAATGTCAGATGATACATAGTTCATTAAGAAGTTAGAATCCTATGTGGATGCACTCTCAAGGTTCAACAATGGTATGACCAAAATAGAGGTGATCATGCCAGAAATTGAAGATGACAACTTTTAACAACATCTCAAGGCTCTTCATGACCTCAAACAATATGGATTTGAAGACTTATAATCCTTTATTCTCTCTTTTCTATGTTTCATCTAGTTTTGATTTGATCACTTCTGATCCTTTTTCCTCTCTTTTCCTTAGTTTTCAAATTTTGATATTGTAAAAGGCCCGAAGCTTGTTGCATCCTCAATTTTTCTATAAGAGGATAATCAAGGCCTTGTTTTTCCCTCTCCTTCTTCGACTTCTACATATACTACAAAATTCCAATAGAAGAAAATATACTAATTCACCAAGGGTGAATAATATACAAAAAGACCACGATTGTTATCCAAAATCTTATATGAATCAATGAAATTAAGGGTTTTTTGGTTGAGGTTCATATGTCTACACTGTGTTGTTGAGTTTGAATGGGTTTCAACTTATTCTAAAGTATAAGATTAAAATTTATTACTCTATTCAAATGGATTCTATGTAGAGAACAAGTAGTAAGTTGTAATTGGGAAAATTCATCTCATGCTATGGTCGATATCAAATATTAATCATATTTTTTGATACTAATGCAATTAACTATCTCCATGATCATGATGTAATTACTAATGCAACACTACACTTTTTTTATACTTGAATGTTGAATTAAAATTATCAAATAAATAAATACTAATGCAACCTTATTCTTGAACACTGAAAAATAGTAGTACATTAATTTATTAACTTGTAAATAGAAATTTGAAAAATGCAATTGCATATCAAAATTAATTGACATTGATAGAAACATAAAATATCATCAAGAACAATTACGATTTTGTAATGTGACAGATGAAATACAATATGCAATATGCAACCAAAAGTTTAATAAATACCTAGTAACTACTAGTGCTAAATCTCTTATTTTTTCCAAATCATCTCATCATCCTGGTCATCAAATCAATAGCTTCCTTGATTGTTGTCTGTGTTTTCTTCAATCTACATACCTTCGCTTGAGCGCATCTCAAAACTAGTAGTACATGTGTCACTACCACTGACATTCATTATGTCCTTGTCAGTTGTCCCACCTTGGTTTGAAGTGTTGCCCAACCCTCTTATTTTAGTTTTGGACTTCCAGATTCCGAGTGCCCTTTCATAAGGAAAACTTCTGACATTATACCTCGATGTATACAGCCGCAAGCAATTTTCCAAATTCTTGTCTAGTTTGTTCCTTAACTCTGATTTTAAGAACCCCAAAGCATTGAAAACTCTCTCATCCTCCACTGAACCCAATATCATGTTTTGACATAAATCTGTAGCATCGTAAAATTGCACCCCTTGCAAATTTGACTGTGTTTTAGGCCCCTTACCTTGGCGATATCATCTCCCATGCTTTATCGAGATCCATCTATGCCTCCACCATGGAATTGGGCCTCATTTCCACACTTTACAACTTGTTTAGACACCGTTTTAGGCCCCAAAAATGGGTAGGACCATGGTGTGGCGCCCTAGTCCCCTTAGGATAGGGGCATGGATCCCTTGTCCTCCCTCTTTCTATGGCCCCAAAATGGGTCCATCTGACCCTTGGACTTAAATTATCTTTCGGGAGTGAAATTCCCCCCTATGGTGGCCTTTGGTGAAGGGATAATTAAACCTCCAAGGCAAGTATAAAAAGGGATCTAGTCCTCTCATTTGTATAAGAGAAAACTAGGAAAACAAGCAAAAGGTCTCAATTATTG
This sequence comes from Cryptomeria japonica, assembly GCF_030272615.1. NCBI lineage: Eukaryota > Viridiplantae > Streptophyta > Pinopsida > Cupressales > Cupressaceae > Cryptomeria > Cryptomeria japonica. Next base: position 140,590,636 of record NC_081405.1, on the reverse strand, counting down.
TCATCAAGCGTTCAAGTGTTCAAGTCTTCTTCTTCATGTATCTTCTTCATTCATCCATTGGAGCAACATTACAACATTCATTTGAAAGCATGTGTGTGTTTTAGGGTTTTGTCATGTTACATGCCATTTAATGCAACACTTGTGATTACATTCAAGAATCAAAGCAACCATCATCAACCAATTGCAGATCTACAAGGTATACATTTCCATTATTTACATTTAAGCATTTGCAATTACTTTCTTTCAAGGTTAATTCCTCACTAAGGGTTTGACTAAGGCAAACCCCTATCCACAACCCTTCCTCTCTTATTTTCTATGTGTAGGTTGCAGGTGTGTGACTGTAATTGAAGATTTAGGATTCATTTGTAGAGATGAAAAATCCTTTTCGACTCGCAGATTTTTCGGAGGACTGTGCATAACTTATGCATGGTCCCAACGAATTTTCTCTAAATTTTCAAGGAAGGTACGTATCAGTATAAATAAATCAGATCCGAAGTTAGAATGCAATCCCGAATTGGTAGCTCCTTATTTCACCCATTTTGTCTTCATTTTCTACATAGACAACAAGTCAACTCTTCTACTTACAAAAGAGGGTAAATTGCATTGCACCCTTGCAATTCACTTAGTATTCAGATCCTTATTCACTCTAGGGTTTGGATCTAGTGAATTCAACCCCTCTTTTAAATGTAAAGTATCTCCCAAGTGAAAATCATCCTAGTGATTTCCTTTCTCTCTCCTAGGTGGGGAATCACTAGGGTTCAATTTTCCACTTTACAAAATCAACAAAGTTTGAGATACTGTGATAATGAATCAACCAATTGTACACTCTGACTTATCTTCATCCAAACCTTTGTTACTAATCTCTCTTCCAAGGGGTTCTCCACTTTTTTTGTTTCATCAAAAGATGCCTCATAGTTAATGCAAAACGGGTTGATTTCTCTCTAAGAATTTTTTCATTTAAAATTCCTTCTATAGTTTGTCTATTGATTTCTACAGTTTTGCAAAAATGGTTTATCAACGTCATCATCCTATGATGAAAATTAAATGGATTGTTAAGTTCCCAATATTGAGGAAACACAATAGACATGGCTTCAAGTAAATCATCACAAGGGAATCGTTTTATAATTTATGTGGAAATAGAAGAGGCGTTTTTCTTCAGACTAGCAATCACAAAATCAACAATCTTGCTAAAATCTTCCTTTGTGACACTTGCTTCTTGCTTCTTAGAGTGCTTACCTGGTTTCGCGATCGTGGCAAGGTGGTGTATTGGTATCTCAAATCCATGTACACTGATGTATAACTCCCCGTTTGCATTAAACTAAAAAAATTGTTAGGATTGTTCAAATCTGTCAATGTCTACCAGCTAGCAAATTTTAAATGTATAAATGTTGTTCTGATTCATAGAGATTATCGAGGCTCAAGCATGTCATTTTACGTAGCTTAGCATATTCAACAATATACATAGCTCTTTCTTGGGATTTTTTTACAAGATGGTTCATTTCCTCTAACATGGGGAGAAGACCTGCTAAAGTTAGGATTGTCTCTATATCACATAACCTACAAAGCAGGTCAGGAGCTTTGTCTACTGTGTGGCAATGTTCATATATTACTCTAATCAATAATCAATATTATGAATAAACTCGATGCATTGGACCATGCAAGGAGATCCATCAGGTATCATCATCCTTCAAAAGCTTGTTCCCATCGGTTAATCCATAAGAAAAAAATTTGAAATTTCAAAAATCATTTGGGACTTTGACAAAAGTATTAGTAGAGATCTCTGATTAAATATTCAACATTTGTTACTAAAGGATACTTGCTCACAATTTTGAAAGCTAGATTTATTTTGTGGGCCATGTAATGAATGACATTCATATAGGGCAAACAAGAAGTTTGTAGGCTCTTTATACAAAGACTGTTCTTATGACCTTGCATTACTGAAGCTCCATCTGCTCCTACACATACCAAATTTTCTGCAATTGTCAAGTCATCCATACCTCCATATTCAATTAATGAATTCTTAACTAGTTGAAACATAGTTTCCGTTGTCACACTCTCCTTCAATTTAGAAACACATAGTAGATGAGGTTGGTAGGCATGATTCTTTATAGTATAAACATGCATACATACCCAAGACATATTATCTATTGCCGTAACTTCATCCAAAGACAATGCAATAAAGTTTGACTCTCTAATTCTTTCCTTTATATCTTGTTTTTCAACCTCAGCAAGACAACTTGCCCATTCCCAACCATTGTTTACTGACCAATGATTGTTAGGAAAGTTTGGAACTCCCAAAAAGGATAATAAAGTACTAACTTCTGGGTAGTTTGTCATAGGACACCCTCTGGTCAAAATATGAAAAACAACACTTAATTGAATAGTTTTTCCTAGTTGTGCGACTACCATTTCCTTTCCAAAAACAACTTCAAGAGAACCTCAAGATTCAATGAGCTTTGCATGTCTTTTCAAATGCGCATCATATTCCTCAGCACACTTAACATGCTAACATTACTCCTTTGTTTTCCATCTTATCACTAATTTTTCAACTCCATCTATGATTTGATTTTCATAAAATTTTTTGATATGATTTTCAATGGTGTCAAGCTTTAGCTGCAACCTCTTATCCTTTTTATATTTCCAACTGCAAATCTTACACCTGCATTCTATTGGAGGGTCACCTTTGTTTGGATTCTCCACTGGTTCAATGAATGGATACTTTGACACCTAATCAATTTCAAAATGCCTCGCCATATCCCACTCCCGGCCTGTTTTTTATTTGGATTTTCTTTTCCCCTTTCCTGCATCATCATCATCTACAACATTGTCAACTAGGTTGAATATCACATTCCTGCTACCCTGTATCATTTGAGATATTGCATTCGCCACCTTCTTCAATACTCGGTGTAATTTGTGGATGTGGTAGTTGTGACGATGTACCTTCATGATCATCTTTTATACCACAAACATTGCTAAAGTTTGAATTTAAGGTTCTACGTTTTGCTAACCTCTCTTGGCCTTCACCACATTCAGGAGTCTTACCCTTCCTCTTGTTTGAAATCTCCAACGAAATAAAGGCTACAAGTGCAAAAAACTATTTGTTTGTTTAAGAAGCAATAATAGACTATAAGATTCATTTCCCCTAGGGCCTAGAATCTAGATGTCCAAGGTCTCCCTACTCAATAAGAATGATCTAAAAGTTGCTAACAGATCGAGAGGAATAATATTATAACACTTCAAAGAAATGATCACTTACCTTTAGATTATCAGAGAGTAGCAGAGAGAATTGGTAGACGACAATGCAACAATGGTTGTTCCTGTCTGCAACTTGGCTCTTGATCCGAATTGAGAGCTCCAAATTGACCAAATTGTGTAAATAAAATTTGATCTTTCATACAATCTTATACCAATCTGTATTTGGTGAATATTGCGATAATTTTAAATGGTATACCAAAAATTTGGCGAATCCCACTTAATTCTAACATGTATTATGAAAACATTGGGCGAATGAAACATCAACAAAATATATATGTTGTAATTTACTGGGCGATTATGGATTGTCCACTGGGATGGGCTTATAATAAAATGGGCGAAATTAATCCTCCCCCAACATTAAATGATTAATGATACTGGGGAATATTGGGGAGAATTAAGACACTCTTCCGAAAAATGTTGGGTGAATTGGGTCCTCATACAAATTGAACTATTGATGGCAATTGGCGAATTATGTCAGTGCATTGAGGCACACTTCCAAAAACTCAGGCAAAAATATTAAATAGACTATTGTAATAACGTAGACTCTATTGGCAAAATCTTTAAATCGTTACAAAAAAATAATAAAAATAAAGGCGAATTGAAATGCATTTGACTAGGAATACATAAAGTTGGGACGATCCAGCCACCTAGATCGATCCAACTTATTCACCATTTTTTAAGTGCCCGAGACAAAATATTCACCAATTGGTATTTATTTGCCACCAAAGTTTTCTCTACTCATGTGATAGCATAACCTCAATCCTCTCCATTTGATCTTCTACCTCATCAAAGACACCTAGATATGTTATATCATGTGGTGCTATCCAACCTTCTACTTCCATCACTCTATTGAATGCATTTATTCTTCCAACTACATGACTCTCATCCATATTCCTGATCAAATCATCACATGGGAAGGGGATATGCTGAATCCTCTTAACTTTTGTTTTACTTTGGCATCGTTAATAAAACCTTTAGGGTCAAACCCTAAACTTCCATTATCTTTTGATAAATTATAATATTCCAATTTTGTTCCTACGAGGTTGTATCCTTTTGTGGCAGCAACAATGAAGTCCCCAAAACACAATGTACTAGAAAAAAGAGATTTATGTTGATATGAGATAGGATGCATAAAATCAGAACAAGCAAACCACCTCACAATCTCTAGGTGTGACCATGATAGGAATTGTCCTTGGAAAAAGATATGGAGACCCTTCATAATCATATACTTGAATATTTGTACAGTCTTCAAAGGCATTCCAATCATGCCAATTTTAAATAACCTTCCCTCTTCCATCTTTTACTTTAGTTCTCAATTTTTTTTGAATTTCTAATGATAAACTATAGTTCGAATGGTGATCGAGATGCATATAGTTTTGTTTTATAGAGAACTCTTCAAAGAGCAAATAATGTGATTTGATGTACCTTTTATCCCACACAACAATCCACATTTGAATAGTCCTAATGTTTCCATCATCATCCAAATCCTTTATTTTCAATTGCTCCTGCCATATTCCCATCAATTGTCCCTCATACATGATTTAATTCATTAGAAATGAGTAATGCTTGAAATGTATGGATCAAATATCCTTCTTGATAGAGGCCATACCTCTATTTATCTCATCTGCCAAAAAAAATGGCATAATCAAAAGGTCTAACATCATAAACCTATATATCAGCTACTAATACCATGAGAGCTATCAATATTTCTGTAGAGGATTCTATACCCAAGACTTGACATGTAGAATAATAGGTGTACTAGAAATTATCTGTAAACAATTCTACTAAAAATGAAGGTTTCTTAGTAGTAAACACCCTCAATTTATTTCAATCACTCCTTGGCCTATACAAAGGCAACCTCCACCTCTTGCAATCATTCTCCATTCTAAAATATTCATCCCTGAGATCCCCAAGCCTCAATTTCATAGTTAAACCAATGTCTAATGAAAACACCTTACAATTATAATATTTGGTAATAGGGATAATGTAGTCCTATCAACAGAATAAATTGTTTTTCTCTTTGGGTCATACTTTTGAGCAAGCATTTGCATCAACTCAACATTGGACATAGACATTAGGGATAACCAACTTACCCAGATTCAATTTTAATGGGTTGGGAGTAGGTTGGTGCTTATACATTCTCTTGTAATGGTATATGAACATATCATAACCCCTCTTTGGGTTCCATGTATCCCCCAAGTGTCTCTATTTATCCTCCAATTTCTCAACCCCAAGGTTCAATTGCACAATACGTTTTGATTTTGGTCCAAAGCCAGGAATTTGATCAATCAAATCTTGATTAGCTTGCCTACCTTGTTTCTTTTTCCTTTTAGCCTTGGACTCCTCACTGGTACCCTGTTGGCATATGGACACTCCAATGAGACATTGTGTGTGATTGAAGGTTTTGTCATTGATGGCAACCTTCCAATCCTATGGCATCGGCAAAGCGTTACTCAAGCAACCTTGCAATCCTATGGCACCGGCAAAGCATTACTTAGGCAACCTTGCAATCCTATGGCACTGACAAGACATTATACCGGCAAAGCATTACTCAAATAAAACAGTGCTCCGACATCAACAAAATCAATCTACACCGGCACCGGTACAGAAGATGTACACCGGCACAGAAGGAAATATGTATACCGGCACAGAGGCCGATAGGATTTTTGATATGTAATATTTTGTTTATCATTGTAAGCCGACTTGGCAAATTGTAAAATGACTCTTGTATATAAAAGAGATCATTGTAGGCATTTGTAGGATATGGATAGAAAGCAATAAATAAATTATAAGGCAGACCTAATGTGCGAATTGTAGGTCAAGGGTATATGTAAAGAACATAGCAAGAACCAGTACTGAATCTGGCATTGAAGATGCTATTGTAAAGCAGTACAGAATATTGGATTTGTGTAAATCCTCATTGTAAGTCAGTGTGACTTCTTATTGAGCAGTGAGCTCTAGGCAGTTGGCCTTCCTGCATGTCCAGGCCCCTATTGTAAGTAATATTCTCTTATTGGCCAGTAAGTGAATATTGTGGGTCACAAATCCCACCGAGGTTTTTCCCACACCGGGTTTCCTTGTTAAACATCTTGTGTTATGGTGTTCTTTTCATGTGGATGGTTTTGATTCTGTTATTTGCATTAATTCTTGCATACTGGTATACTGTTACTTTATATTCTGCATATTCAGTTTTAAGAAAATTTCGTTACCGGTCAGATACTGATTCACCCCCCCCCCCCCCTCTCAATATCTGTGGGAACCCTAACATACCCTCCATATTAGCAATGACAATTCAACTCGTAAAACCCTAAAATGTCTAGCCCTTTCACCACAACACACGCCAACAACTCCTGCTTTTTCTCCTTTGATGACATAAAGTTTTGTGCAACAAGATTATAATCAAGATTGAAATTACAATCATTTGAAGGCTATGAATAAATGTTCACTCATGCAAACAATATTATGATCAATGCAGCCATTAATGCCTTCAAATCTCCACTATTGATCTTAGAAATCAATGGTCATTAACATTAATTTGAATTCTCTCTTTGATGTGACATTTATAAAGGTTTTCAAGAATGTCTAAGAGACCAATAAACACTTCTCCTCGATATAGCCTAGTTTTCTCTACGAGTCATATTCATCTCACTTGACACCAACCGGCCCCCTTATCGTGTTGTGTCTTCACGATATTCTTTTGTCTCGTCGATAAAATCCTCAGCTGGTACTTATTTCAGATTTGTTTAAATCGAGGAGACTTAAAATCACTCTCTTCAATACTCATAAGTCATTTCCATAATCAATGTTTAATCCATTGACAAGACTTAGTGGAATACTCTGCGATGTAGATTGGTCACCGCGGAGAAGATTCTTTCTTTCTTGCCTCCTTGGTCAAACATCAGCATTGGGTGGACTTTGAAATTGTCACACCGATGAGTTTAAGTCTCTTCAATGAAATTGTCACAACGATGAGTTCAAGTCTCTTCAATGACATTTTATTCATTCATACTGCACACCACCAAAATATCGAGGAGACTTGCAAATGCTTTCTTCGATGAGACTCAGCCTTCCCGATGGGCGACAACTTAACAAGATTTATTTTGCATTGGGGGATCAAAATGAGTAACAAGACCTTTTGTTAAGACATAAGAAGGGTGAAGGGGTTGTGAAAAATCAATGTGAGAGGGAAATAAAAATCCTAATCCATAACTTGAATATTATTTTGAAACACAAGGAAAGTATCATATGACGATCAATCACCATGAGTTTTCGATTGACATTGTCTTGGGGTTTAATGTTTTGAAAGCTGGTAATCAAAATTTTGTAATATTTTTTATAGGTTTCAATAGTGGTTCCACTTGGGGATGAATGGCTATGAGACATTATAAGAATCCAAAAACAATCTCAGGGATGTAGACCAAAATTTGTGACAAATAACTAAGATAAAAATGAAAATTGTAAAAATCTAATTGTTGACTGCGGTGTTAACATGACCAACGACAGGAGGTTCAAAATGAAACTCCTCTCTTGAAAAGAGCATGAAGTATGCTCCAAGGTTCCAAAAGGCTAGGTCTTATCCGTGTAGGGTAAATCAATATGAACAAATGGGTTGTAACAAATGGGCCTGTTGATTTGATTGCTAAGAATATAGTGATCTTTCCTACAAATGCAATTTTTTGTATTTTTAAGAATATATGAATGAAATGCAAATTTGAAAAATTTAATCTATGCTATCTATCCTATGCTAATGAGATTGTAAGGAAATTGCAAAAGATATTGGGTTTGAAGATGGAAAATTTTAGAAAAGAAAATCTAACGGACAATGTTAAATAGTGAATAATGCAACGCATGGAAGTTAAAACTACATCAATAAACTATATACAATTAAATTAGATTAACACAATTTATGGGAATACGATGCAATCATCCATGGAACAATTAATACCAAAATCATTTTTAGAACCCATCACATTGCACAACCAACTTGAATGAACACATGCAAGACAAAATTCCTAATACACTCCTCAAATATTTGTTACGGCTAGATTATCCGTCGCTTATAAATTATTCAATGAATTACAATGCATCCTACATAAGTTGTTTGAACCATTATGCATACATTGAAATATTAGAACATGAACAACCTTCATTCAGATTCCACAAAATCTTGGCAAAAATATCACACCAAAACTTGCATAAATATCTCAATGAATGTCTATGCAAAATATCCATCCCCTTATTATAAACAAAAGAGGAGTTTATATAGAGTTTAGAACTGAATATTACTGAACTTGAAACTAGGGTTTCTAAGCAAAATTACAACCCAAAATTGAATAAAATTGGCTGAAAACTGAAGAAAAACAAATCTAAACTACATCTTGACTCTCCTAAACTCTATCCAAAATCTAAACAACTGATTTGGGTGGCCAAATCCATGCAAAAGAACTGTTGAATCCACCATTTCAATCTGCTACTAGCTAGTTGTGTTTTACTCTTGAGAATGCACAAAAATGACTCTCTTTCTCTTCTATTAGCTCCATGTGACCAAATTGGAGTTAATTGGATGCCCCTGACATGAAAAAAAAGAATGAAAATTCATTTATCCTCAAAATTCGACCCTACCAAATCTGGGAGTTTTCTGCTGGAAAACTGAAGTTTGAAATTGATATCCTTTTGACTTCTATTTTTAGAGATTTTATTTTGCTACTAACCGAATTCAAACATCTAGGGGAAAATTTTGTTTAAAAATCCACAACACTACTTACAACTCTTCTACATCTAGGGCTTTTGTGTATTTTAACGTTATTATTAAATTCTTCATGAAGGACTTGGATTTTTTATTTGCTTCTGCCAACTAAGGAAGCTCTGCTTGCATTGTCTCAAGGTGTTTCTTTGTAGACATCATTTCTTCTATCACCTATGGAGAACAATTTTTATACATTTTTCCCTTAAAGGATTAAATTAAAGTCACAATAGCTTCTTTGTCCGGCTTCTCATTTGGAATAGTCTCATGTAGACCCTCAATGAATTCTTGAATATGAGATAATAAAGAATAAATGGAATTCATTTGCTTGATGAATTTTTCTTGGGCTTTGGTGTATTATTTTATTACCATTTTGGAAGTCCTTATCCATTCCACCACTATATTTCTGTCAGCATCCTCCTCCAAAACTGCCTTTTCATGCAACAATTTTAAATCAATTTTCTTTATTTTCATTTTCATTTCCTCTTTACCACTCCCTTGCAAGAGGTCATTTAAGGCAATTATTTGGGCTCGTAGTTGATCATAATTAGTCAAAACTTGATGAATTACATCCTCTCCTAGCTTCTCAATCTCTGCCTTCCAACTCAATGTTGCAGGAATGAAAACATCTTTAATTGTGCCAACCTAAAACAAACCTTGGGCAAGGGTGGCCTGAATACTTGAGGAAGGAGCAGTGAAATCAATTAGGTCTAAGAGATGGTTGATATACTTTTTCAACTCAACATTTTGTGCTTTTAACTCCTCTTTTGTCTACTCTTCCTTGTCCATTCTTTGAAAAATGGTATCTACTGCTTGTCTTGGAGAATGCATTTCACCGTCTTTATTTTGCTAACCTTGATCCACCTCTTGAATTTGATAATCTTCTCCATTTGTATATGACTCTGATTTATCTGCGTGCAAGATGACAGTTTGGGATTTTGATGCCCAAATTCACCCACTGAGACAAGAGCCAATTTTTGAGCTCACTTCTCACTCTCAAAAGTTTTAATTTTTTTCTCAAATACAGAGAAACCTGCTTTTGTTACCTCCTTGTAGGTTCGTTGCCTATGAGCAATAGAGAACACAGGCCAAGCAAGAGAGGAGCTGGTATTGACATTTGTAACCTATAAATCATTGCTTTCCTTCTGATGTTGTTATTCTCCTTCCTCCTCCTAATATTTTTCCTTGTCATCCTTGGCCAACTATGCAATACGTACTTATTATTGTTCTAATTCTTTTGATACTTTCTCTTGTGTTGTCTCATCTGCAACACTCTTATCACTTTTTATTTGAGCTTGGTTCATTTATTATTGATAATTGGGAGGAAGTATCTCTTGGTTCTCTTCCTCTACTTCTCCCAAATACTTTTCGAACATTGCAAGTAGTCCGTCCTCAGTAACCTTATCAAAAAATTTAGTATCAGGAGGAGAATTATGAGGTACCTATTGGTGTTGTACCAAGGGATCTCCACATACTCTGGTTGCACCTCGAGGGCTGGTCCCTCGATATTAAACCTATCTCCCTCATCTTCCTCATGAGGTTGCCACTCTGGATCTCTCTCCTTCTCAGGCTCCACCTCTATGTCAGTTTCTATGTGAATTGTATCATGATACAGATTTTGAGAGGAGGTCTCTATGGAAGAAGGCAATGGAGCTTCTCCTTGGAGTGTTGAAGTTTGTGAGATATCAGGATTGTGGGAAGAAAGGCCTTTTGATTGGTTTTGCGAAGGCTCCAACCTTGATCATTTCCTTCTGATTAACCGTGGGCCTAGGTCCTCTTCTTCGTCTCCCTTTGACCAGTCCCTTATAACATTGATAGAAGGGACTCCTTTATGCTTCCTAAATCTTGTAGATACTTTTGTAGTTTTAGTAGGTGGAACTCTGGTTTTTTCTTCTTCCTTTGCTATTATAGACTTAGTCCTTTGATGAATCGAGGAGGTGGAAGGTCCTGAAGGAGTGTTTGACAATTCTTTTTTCTTACCAGATTGAGGAGGAGTAAAAGAGGAGGGTGCAACTTGATCTATGTTTTTCCGTTTCATTTTTTTATGCACCTTCAATGGGAGCTGCTCCATATATGGTTTGGCATGACCTGTTGGGTTCCTAGGTGGAAAAAAATTCCTGGAAGAGGAGGCACCAATATTTTTCTTTCCTTTTGCTGATGTAGGTGCCTAATGATGGGATGGATTTTCCACTGAGGGAACTAGAAGCATATCATAGGGATTCCCCATCCACTGCCTAGTCCAAAATAGTACATCTTTAGCTCTGAGATCAATATCTTCTTGCTCAATCAAATGAGAATCAACATTGTGAATAGGGATACAAAAAATTCTCCTTTTCATATCTAGGGGATGTAGTAAATTCACATCATCCTAGGCCCTGATTTATTCTAAAACTCATAAATTTGCTACATCTAATGCCACATCCAAACTCAACTTGCAATAATCTCAAACCCATACCTTGTGGTCATCTATACGATTAGCCTAGTGATCTTCAAGATTTAGCACATGAGTGAAATGGGAACCCATGACTCTATTAAATGTGTCGATTGGGTCAAATTTGTCATGTTCAATTTGAAGTAGGTCCAAAGAGAATTGTAGCAATTCACCTTCAATGTTCTTGGCCACCTTCATGTCTAAACACAAGCGAGCCCCTACAACAATCGGAAGTCAGAATTAGGGCTTATGTTTGCACACTATTAAATTGTGGGCTTTCTCCAGTTTCCTACATAATTCCAACACAATCAATTGATTGCAAGGATACTAGGGCAATTTGTACGGAGGCATAGTGCAACCAACAACCCTTATGTAGGTGAATGTCTTGAGATGTGTGAAATAGCTGCCAAAATGTCTAATTTTCTTATTACCCTCAGGGGACATCCTTTTATTGGAATCTCCCTCAATAGACTTGATGACTGCAAAGACAAAGAAATCATTGAAAACACGATGATCCTTTCAACTCCTATCCAGTTCTAGTTGAGGATAATGGTGATATATCTAGGAGTATTTGGGAGAGAGCCTTCTCTTCTCAACTTGGGGTAAGTGACCTGAGCTACAAGTAAGTAAATCACATATAAAGTCATATAAAACCTTGGGTCTATTTTGACATGCTGCAGCTGCTCATCCATGTTATCACCGATCATTTTACCCCAGTGAATGTATTCCTTCCTTTCCAAGATAGTTTTAACAAAGAGCAACATCTAGGGATGAAACTCATCCTTCCACCCTACTGAGGAGAATGACATAGTCCTTGGCATCCATATGAAAATAGACCCTGTGAAAGATCTTGTTCTATTCCAATTGGTTGGGTTTTGTGGTCTTTTCCATCAAATTTTCATTATATAGCCCATAGGATCTCCTTCTTGAAAATACCGCTCCCCGTGAGTCACTGTGACATGAGAATATGAATCATACTTACAAATATGGAAATAATCTTCAAAGACATCAGGGGAGATATCCACGATCACATTATCAAGTGGGCCACAAACCCTTCTTTCATTTGGCTTATATTTGTAAGCACAAGCCATTATTAAGTTCGAAGATTGTAGAGCCACTAGGAATCCTGCTACTTGGACAAGTCCTTAACGCCCCAATGAAGTGGCCCAAGTGGTCCTTCCATTTGTCTTGGCCATTCTCTGTAAGAATTCATTTAAGTCTACATGGCGAATATCAGTATCTGTGATATCCCTATATGAAGAATGTAACTTCATAAGTGGGAAGTAGGAATCAAACTTGTACTTTATGGCGACTACTCTTGATCTAGATGTTAGCGATTTTCCACCCAAAAGAGTTGTATCAGAAGTCTTATTATTAAACAAAACAAAGCTCAAAGCAACTAAACTAATTAATGCAAAACACCCAATTATTTAGTCTATCCCTAAGTAGAGTTTACAGTAAGTTGGGGGCCAGGCATGAGAACATCCTTGATCTCTTCTTATCACAGGCCTAAGATGATTGGGGGTCAAGGATGGAAACCCTCGATCCCCGATTACTATGCATGAAAAGCACAATGGGGGTTAGGGTTTAAGATTTCCCTAATCTTTGAAGGACCAATGAGAAGGGTGGGGGTAAGGGTTGTTTCCATTCCCAATCCCATACTTAGAAGCATCGGGGGTTGGGGATGGAAACATCCTCGATCCTTGAAACATGAAAGGCCATCAAGTCAGGGTTGGGGAAACTCAATCCCCAAGACCCTCGATAATGGGAATCAAGGATTGAGGATCCCCAATCCCCCAAAAGAAATAGGATAACAAGGAAATAAAAACATAAAAAACTTAAATAAAGATAACCTAATTCGGAGATCGGCTCATGCTGATCCCAAACTAGGGCCAAAAATGACATCGAATAGAGAAGTTGAAATAAGGGAAAAGGATAAACCTCCAAAAAACTGAGAAGAAGCAACAACACAGAGGACTGAAAACAACAACAACAAAGAAGCAACAAAAAACAACATGAACAAAGAGAAAAACAAAACTGAAATGACACCAAAGTAGAAAAAAGGGCAAATAGATGATAGACCTACCTCAACAATAAGAGCTCGTAGGTGTGAAACCAAATTTGCCAAACAATATCCCATGGCAGAAGCTCAAAATCATCTGTGGAGGAGCATAAAATCGACAAGGTGAGACAAGAATTTGAAGGCATAGGTGAGAAAAAGTAAGGCAAAAACCCTTATTTACATGCCCAATAGAAGAATTTAATGCTGACAAAAGTTGGGCCCCTTGGGGGTCAAGAATGGAAACATCCTCGATCCTAAAAAAGAAGACAAGACATAGACACACAAGGGGGAAGTCAAAGATTGAGACTTCATGAAAGGATAACAGGGGTTGGGGATGGAAACATCCCTAATCCTCGAAACATGAAAGAAGGAAAAAAAAAACCGATCATCGACTCTCAAAAAGGAGAAAAGGAAAACACAAGAAACAAAATAAAAAAAGAAACAAAAAGAAAAAGAAAAAGAAAATAACAAGGAAAAGGAAAAGAAAGGAAGGGACAAAGGGAAAAGCAAAGGAAAAAGAGAAAAAGGAGGGGGGTCCCCATTTCTAAAAATGAGATATGGGGTGTGATTTGTGGAGAAACAACACTAATATATTGTGCATGGAATTAATCTTCTTTTAATAAAAGAAGCACTTCAAAAATTGTCTATGCACTGGTAGTTCCTGATTTTCACCCACCATATTTTGCAAATAGTATGAGTCTTCCCCACATTTGTTTGTAATAACAAATGGGCGCAATCACAGGGCTTTGAATTTTCCATGTTTTCCTTTATCTTGGCTTTGAGGATTCCACATGAGAACTGTATCACAAACCTGAAATTTTCTCTCTCTTGCCTCCTTATCAAATAGGTACTTCATTTGCTGTTGCATTTTTACATTCTACATTTGTGCCTTAATCCGGATCTCATCCAACTCTACCAATTGTTCCATCCTTTCCTCCTAGGTTTAGGGATCTGTAAATCCTCCTCTAAGATGAAACTATGTATTGACAAAATATTATGCATTGGAATTCTAGCCTAAGTTCCATAAACTAACTCAAAAGGAGACTTACTAGTGGCCCTTTTGACATTTATCCTATCTGCCCATAATGCCAATCTCAACTTGGAATTCGAGGCCCTTTTATTATTTTCTAACATCCTTTTGATTATTTTCATTATACTATTATTTAATTTTTAATAAAATAGGTAAAGCCCATATATATAATATTAATAAAATAATAGAATTTACATAGATTTAGAAAATAATTTGATCAAATTATCACAATAATCTTTCACCAAAATACCAAAATAAAATCTCAACTATTGTGTATGATGAATTAGGCATATTGAAGCTCATCTTCTCTATTATTCAAAGATCCCTCAAGTCCACACTTCATGGGCATACTAATCCCCACCCAACTTAGCCTCCACAAGGAACACCTCCCCCACGTTCTCATGGTAACACACATCCATATTGTAAGCCAGGTCTAGGAAAAATCAAATCTTGTCCATGATATTTGATACCCATATCACTATGCTCCACAATTATTTTTGATGTAAACTGTTGGGAAAGATTGACAGATGACATATAATTTTGACTATACCAGAGAAAACAACACATTATCAATGCATAGATATTCCTGCAACCATTACAGGAACTTATTAATACATCCTGCAAAGACTAGGAAAAATCAGATCTTATCTATGATCTTTGATACCCATATCACTGCATTCCACAATTATTTTGATGACGACTGCTGGGAAAGATTGAGGGCTATTATATACTTCTAACTGTAGTAATTAGTAGGAATGATGTAGCTAAAGCCCATGTTTCAACGGCTTCCTCATACAATTTGAAAAATTCAGAAATTAATTAACCCATTTCTTTCTTCTCTAAAACGACCAAACATGCAGCCCCAATCTAAGCAATAAACCTTAAAGATCCATGGCAGTTTCTTTCACAAGCTTCATCTAGGGTTGAGAATTATTTGTCTAGCTAGATCACTTTTATGTCAAAGTTTCTTTTGCTTAATTAACAAAGCACATGACAGTTTGATGTCACTTGTGACTGAACACATGGATGAAGAAAGATATAAGAGATCCACATCAGAGTAGATGAAATGGATGAACAAGGAAATATTTGTCATGAAATGTGATGTCCATGACATCATTACCACTTCAAACTGAAAACCTCTCTGATATGAAAACCTGCGATAAATGAAAAGCAAAGTTAGTAACAAAATATATATCTTTCACTTGCTTGAGGAGTCCAAAATCTTCCTTCTCATGCCCCAAGAGGGTTTCCTTGTGTGCTTGTCCTGAAAAATTTGCATCACCTAATAATCATCCAATGTTTTCACACATGCTGCCATAGAGAATGCAAACGGGAATTTAATTTTCTTCGACGTCATCCTGACAGTGCCAAATATGGTCGCTTACATTGTGAAGATTATGTAATAGATGATGTTTCCACTTCAAATATGTTTAATTACACATGCAACTTTCCCAAGTTACAATATTTGTTGGGATGGGAAACATTTCAATATCAAAATTGCCTTGCATAGAATCAATTTCTTGTTTTTCACACCTCATATTAGAAAGATTATGTAACAAATGATGTTGCCACTTCAAATATGTTTAATTGCACATGTAACTTTCCTGAGTTACATTATTTGTTGGGATGGGAAACATTTCAATATCGAAATTTCCTTGCATAGAATCAATTTCTTGTTTTTCACCATACCTTGAGGATGGTATGGTGAGGTATATGAGATCACTATTCCATAAGATTCACAAAATTTCTTGAGCTCATTAGATCTAAAACACATCCCATTATCCATGATCATTCTAATAGGCACCCCAAACCTGGTAATGATGTTTTCCAACAAGAAATTGATAACTACTTTATTGGTAGCTTGTTTAGTTGGGATTGTTTCAATCCATTTAGTGAAATAATCTATGGTCATAAGGATCCACTGATGTCCTCCACTTGATTTGTTTGGTATTTCACCTATAAATTTGATAACTATTGATAGAAAGGTGCTTCTGTTTATAGAGGTCTAAGAGGCATGGCTCCTTATTATTTTAACTTGCTCAATTTTTTTTGGCAAGCTTCACACTTTTTGACATACCTATGAGTATCAACAAAGAGTTTTGGTTAGTAGTATCTTGCTCTTAATATTTTATGTGTTGTAGTCTTAGCTAGAAAAGGTCCTCCATAGAAACCTTCATGCATCTCTTTTATAGTTCTTTCATCTTGTCCCTCATCCAGGCATAATAGAAAAATACCATACTTATCTTTCCAAAATAGGTCATCATTTATAAGTATGTACTTTGATGCTTGAAGCTTTAGAGTCCTTGTCCAATTATCATTTAGACCTTTGGGGCACTTCATGTGTGTGAAAAAATATACTATATCACTATACCATAGAGTCATTGAATACTACATACCATAGATCCTCCTTTATATCAACTTGGTTTACTTGTGCATCCTCTAGGTCGGATTTAGCCATAAGCTTTGCTAACCCCATTCCTCTTTCCAATTTGGTGATCTGAATTTTGATGTTAAACTCTTGGATTCTGTTTATCCACCTGCACCTTCTACCAGTGGATTTTGTCTGTACAAAGACGTCCTTCATTGCTGCATTTGACACATAAGAAACCACTTGTGCTCCTACTAAATAAGGTCTGAATTCTTTGCCAACCTTTACAAGTGCATAGGCCTATTTCTCAGTGATGTCATATTTTAGTTCAGCTCCTTGGAGTGATTTACTAAAAAATGAAATTGGTTGTTCACACCCCTCTTGATTCTTCTGCAACATAACAACAACAATAGTATGGAAGGAGGAAAATGAAAAAATATGAAAAGGTTTATCAAAGCTAGGTGATTTTAACATAGGGGCCTCCTTGATGACTCTCTTGATGGCTACAAACACATCAAGTGTTTCAATTATCAAATCCAACTTTTCTCCCTTCTTTAACATCTTAGAAATTGTCTTTACAATCCCAACAAAATTAAAAATGAATCTACTAACAAAATTTATTTGCCCAAAGAAGGATTGTATAACTTATACTGTCTTCACAATTGGAATTCTATCAATTACAACTAGTCGTTTTGGGTCAATTTTGACCCCTTCCTTAGAAACAATATGGCTCAATAGTTTACCTTCAGTCACAACAAAGTGGCATTTCTTAGGGTTGAAGGATATTCCATATTCAAGAGCTTTAACAAATATCTCTCTAGGTGCATGCAATGATCTTCTTTTGTCTTTGAATATGTTGTCAAATCATCCTAGTAGACTACCATGATTATTTTTATCAAGTCAACAAAGGCTACATCCATAGCCTTCTAAAAGGTTGAGCCTAGATTTATGAGTTTGAATGGCATCCTCACATAAATGTAGGTATCCTATGGCATAGAAAATGCAGTTTTATATTGCTCAAATTCCTTAAATTTGACTTGATTATAACCAAAAAATTTGTCCATCATGGATAGCAACTCACATTCTGTTACCTCTTGCAACATTGCCTCCATGTTCGGTAGTGGATAGTTGTCCTTTAGCAATGAAATAGTCAGATTTTGAAAGTCCACACACAACCTTAAATATCACCATTCTTCTTTCTTACCAGTACCAAATTTGAAACACAAGATGAATGCCTAATGGGTTTGATTATCCCACCATCCTTGAGCTTCATCAACTCTTCCTACATCTTTAGTTCCAGCATAAGATTAATAGGCCTATGCTTTTGGCTAAAAGATTTTGCATCTAGTTTCAAAGGTTTTATGTTTAAACAAATCCTCCCTATAAGCTTTTAGGTCATCTTATGACCATGCAAACACATGTTTGTATTTTCTTACTAATGCTATAGAATCCCCTTGATTTTTGGACTGATTTTCCTACCTATGTATACTTTTTTTGGGGCAATCTCAGTCTCAAGATTTATTTCTTCAACATCATCTTGACTAACTAGTGTTTTCTTCATATTTGACCTGTCGTTACCATCAAAAATCCTTTCCAAAGATATTAGGCCTTTTGGGATTTTGTTTGTTTTTAATTGCACCACCTCTTTACAAAAGATGATATCTTTACCATCCACTTCCTCAACAAAAGCATTAAAATCTATCTCCCGATATTCATACTGGTCTACACAATGCAAAATTTTTATTAGGTATTCATCATCATTGAACACCTGCCAGTTGTATACATTATCAAGAAAAAACGGTTTGATTTTGACTTCTAATTCTAAGATACTTGCCAGCATAAGATCATCGCTTTTCAAAGAAATATTTGCAAGGAAATTTGCCATCAATTTTTTGACCTTTCAATCCAGTCAATAGAAAATGCATAAAATGGCTCCACAATGTCCTATACAACATGTTTATACTATTCAAGCCTTTTATTTTTTTATGAATAATTAGATGTAACTTGTGAGACAATCAATTTTGAATCATTTAAAACACTTAAACAGTTTTATTCCATGGCTAAGAACCAAGTTTAGACCCAATAGTAAAGCTTCATATTTAGCTACATTATTTGTACACTCAAATGACAACAAAAAGGAGTACTTGAAAGTTCTTCAATTAGGTGCGATGAAGACTACACCTTTCCCATTGCCCTCTTTGCTACAAGCACCATCAAAGTACATTTGCCAAACACCATGTTGATCTTTTTGAACCTCTTTACTGATTTGATCACTATTAATTGGGGTTGTGAATGCTCTATTCTAAATCTTCCAAGGTCCACATCGCAAAATAAATTCACCTTATTAAGATCAATATATTCAATAACTTTCTCAAATTGTGGCTCTTTGTACAATTTAACATCTTTCACATTGAAAGGTATATTTTCATATGACAAATGTAATTGAACATTTCCTCCAAATGTAGCAGTCCATTGTCTTGATGGTAACATACCATAATAGGGAGGGGTATCTACCATAGTAATGTCTATTTTATAAGTGGCTTTAGGATAAGAATCCAATTTTAATTCTACATCCCACATAACTCTAATAACAGGGATAAACCTATTTTCCATTGCATAGAACTTACCATACATGTAGTATCAACCCACAGGCCCAATTCCTTCATAAATCTCATAAGCATGATATTTATTGCTGCTCCCAAATCTATCATGCAATTTTTTACTAATTTATTATTTATCAATAATGTTGTGTGTAAAGGATCTATTTGGGATGAATTTTTGTCAAAATATCTCCTAAGTATACCTCAAGAATTTTTATAGCTTCTCCTTTGACATTGTTAACTTTCCTTTTATCCCTTTCCTCACTATTGGTATTCTTCAGATGATCCTCATACTTTGTTACCATATTTGATATCAATTTCATGGCCCAGTGTTCCTATACTCCACTTTGATCATTTCCAATAGAGGGACTACCATTTTAATTTGAGACAAAGCTTGTGTTATGTCAAATGAAGGTGTATTAGTCAAAGGGTCTAATTTACTCACCTCCATTTTGGGAGACTTCTTTTCTTCCAAAACTGGTTGTTTGGGATCATTCTTTGCAGGAGCTTTGACGATGTCTTGATCATCCCTTGATGTCTCTTTTGGTATACTTTTGATTACCCTTTGAGATTTTTCCTTTTCTCCATGTTTATGAAAATTTGAAGAAACCCTTTTATAATTTTGTTGATCTTTTACAAACATGCCACCGAGTGTACCTTGAACTGAGTTTAAAGTTCTATTCCTAAGATTATAGTTTCTCTTGGCTTGTGCTACAATAAAAATTGATGCATGGAAAAGGGGACATAGTCACAAAATAAAAGCTCAAATGTTAGTATGTTAGTTTCCAACCAAAAACTAAAACAAATGAACTAAAAACCCAAATGAGTAAGTGTAGCTCTCAGTTTTAGCATAAAACCATGGATGCCAATAGAGGATTGAAATGGTTGAAAATAAAACACTAATGCTATGAAAATTCTTAACTAGTGTTTCTATGAGAAATATTAAGTGTCTATGCTAATGTCAGTATAGTAATAATTCTCTAATGCTTCCTCCTTTGCTTGAGGAATGAGGCTCTATTTATAGAAGAAATGGGCAATTGGATGGTTAAGATTGAGTAATATTAACAAGGGATAGGATTGAATGATCCTTAATCCATGTTTACAATGTTCACCAATGAAATGGTGACAATTGCCAACATGAGAAGGCTTGAGAGGAAAGAGAAGTGACATTAAATGCTTGAGAAGACATGGTGGTTACCCTAGGGGGTTTGGTTAGGGTTGAGTTAATGGATAAGATTTTTATCCAAAGGATAAACTCTTGTGCAAGGGTTAAGGGGATAACCATGGTAAAAGAAATGAATGCTTGAAGAGACCCATGAGTTAAAATGAGGATTAAGTTAGAGAGAAAGTCTCTAACCATGGGTCAAGGTTGAGTTAACCATTAGTGGTTATGTAAGAGCCTTACAAGTTTTGAAAGACTTTGGAGGTTATCTTGTTGAAGAAATAAAGCCTTTAATGCTTTATGAAGACTTTACATTTTTTATGAGAAGTGACCCCTTCTTAAGGAATGTGCAAATGTTTAGGAGGGAATTAGGCTAATTAGAATGGTTTAGAAGAATCTAGAAGGGGGTTTAGTGAGCAAGTGGGGGGATTTTAGGATTAGGATTGTGTAAGTGATTAGAAGGAGGTTTAGGCTAATTTAGAAGGGCTTAGAAGAATGTAGAAGGCGGTTAGTGTGCAAGTGGATATTGTAGGAGAATGCAAGTGGGAGGGATTTTTAAATAAATATAAATTTTTAAATGTGTGCAACTTGCATTTGGATAGATATTTAAATAAATATTCATTTATTTAAATGTGAGAGGGAGCTAATTAAATGTGAAAGGGAGATTTAATTAAATAAATAGACTTAAAATGACTCTAGAAGGAAGCCATTAAAGACTTGAAGACTTTGAGGGAAACCATTTAAGGCTTAAGAAGACTCTAGAAGGAAACAATTAAATGCTTGAAGTCTTTAAAGGAAGCCATTAAAGTAGGTGAGGATAAATAGGATTTTAAATAAATAATTCATTTATTTAAAATAGTGGTGCAACTTATATTTGTAGGAGAATGCAAATGGATGGGGATTTAAATAAATATTCATTTATTTAAATGTGTGTGCAACTTGCGTTTTTAGGAAAATGCAAGTGGGTGAAGGATAAAGGGGATTTAAATAAA
Source organism: Cryptomeria japonica (assembly GCF_030272615.1). Lineage (NCBI taxonomy): Eukaryota > Viridiplantae > Streptophyta > Pinopsida > Cupressales > Cupressaceae > Cryptomeria > Cryptomeria japonica. The sequence goes on along the minus strand of NC_081405.1, from coordinate 140,568,993 downwards.
TGTTTATTTATTTAAAAGTGCAGGGAGGGATTAATTAAATAAATATATTTTATTTATTTAATTAATTGTCTGAATTTGGTTAAGTGAATTAAATCAAATAAATTGAATAATTTATTTCGTCAATAGAAGAAGAGGGCTAGGGTGTAAAAAAGTGTTGATCGATGATTATATAATCAAATAAATAATAAGTATTCATTTATTTAAGTGGACATATTTATGTATCTACAAAAACTATAAGTGATTTAATTTCTTCCTAAGTTGGTCTTTTGAATTGGACTCGATTTAACTGGGCCTCTCTAGTAGGAGCTTGAGATTTTCCCATACTGTCATCCTCACGATCAAAGAATATTTCTTGTTGGCCAACATATTTATTATGCCTTTGCTGGTCCACATCATATTCAAATCCCTCCTCCTCAAAAGATGAATATTCTTCACTTATCCTGTATGGCCTAATTGCCATCATATTGATAGTATGATCCTCTCTTCTGTCTTCATATGCTACTTCATCTTCTTGAGCTAATTGGGTGAAAACACAATGTAATGGAGAATGAGGTAGATTACAAGCTATATACCATGGTGTGTTGTCAAACACATGGGCTCTAGGTCTCTTTAGTGGATACGGAGTGTCTCTACTAGGATTTTCCTTCTGATTGATTTCTTTCAGCATTCCATATTTCCAACTTGTCTTGTAAGGCACATCATACAATCTTGGCCTTTGATTTCTATGACAATTTGGTCTATCATAAGATATCCCCAAGTTTCATTTCTAGCCACTTTATAAGACAAGTCCTTCAGAATATTCATAACCTTGTCCAACTTGTCTCCTCTTTTGGTTGCTTGTTTTGTTGTGCCTTGGGATTTTGCAATATCTTTACCTCATCTCTTCTTCCAATTTTCCAGATGTGCAACTCTAAAAGCCTTAGTAAGGATTGGAGGATTCCTTGTTCTGAGATTATATCCCATATTAGGATCAAATGCATTCAAATAGAATACTAGGCACATTGGATGAGTAGGCTTCAAGTGTGGTGGAATTCTATTAAATAACTTCATGAATCTTGTGTTAAAGTTTGCAACTAATTCATTATAATTCTTTTGAATGTTTTTCAGATCATGCAAGGAAAAATTTGGATTAGAGTGATCCCCATACTACTCTTTGAACATCCTCTTGAATTCAGCCCAAGAACTGATTGATGTATCAGGAAGATTTTTATACCAATCCCTGACATCTTCCATTAATGACTGCATGAACAAATTCATGAAGACATACTCATTCTCTATTCAAAATTGTCCATCACTATTTCAAATACACTTATGCGATCCTCTCCTGAGATATCATTACTTCCAGAGAATTAAGGAAACAATTCCTTACCTTATTGCTGATTGCATTATGATATCCTTGACTCCCAAAAAAATCAAGTTGTTTGAATCTATCCAAATTCATAGGTCCCCTTGCGAATACGTTTTTTATCTAATATAGTTGGTATTGATGATGTTGAGGTCCGTGTTGTTGTTGTTTGTGTACACCTTGCTATATATTTCGGTTAATACCTCCAGGAGGGATTATATTTTCTTGATTACTTTTATGTGGGGCCTGGTATTGGTATTGATGTTAAACAACATACTGATTGTATTTGTGATGCTGATTTCTTACTCCTACTTGTCCTGGAGGAAAAGGATAAGTATTACCCATGGGTAGAGAAATAATGGGAGAACTTGTTGAGTTTGAAGTTTGGGGTGTAGATACATTTTGCTGTGTTTGAGGAGCATTATTTGTATTACCTAAATTACCAATTGCATTATGGGATACTTGCAAGGCTGAAGAAGCTCCTGCATTTGTAGGTCTAGTTTGATTCATAGCTAGTCTATATTGCAACACACTCACAACATACTGGGAATTTAATTGAAGCAATTCTTGAGGTAATTCATCTTTTGTCTTATCAATTTGAATCTTTCATCTTGTACTAACATTTTCCCTATCTGTTGCTGCAACTCCTCATGTCAAACAATTATCTTGTAGTAGATACACCATGGGCATCAGTAAAATGCTTTATTTGTTGTGCTTGTTTCTCTATCTGAGAAGGATCCCAAGACCTAAGCATATCAATTTCACCTCCTTGACAAGGTTGATGTTGTGAAAGCAAAGAGTGTTGATGAGCTATTTTTTCCTTAGGGTCCCTTCTTTCCTAATTCTGCCTAATTTCTTAATCTATATGGTTCTCAATCTCTTCCCAATTTCTTAGGATCAAGTTCAAATGAAGATACAAATCCTCGTTGTTCAATATTCCTAGGAAAAGTATGAAATTTTCTTGGAGGAAATCTTTCATCATTTTGGGCATCATTCTGGTTATTATAATATTCTCTAATTGACTAGTCTAAAGCATCCCCTTGTATATTCTGAGGAGTTTGGAGTAATTTAGCTATTATGGGAGCCTTTGCAGAGGTTCCTTCAACATTGGTTGATTTATTACACTTTATAAGGAGACTATTTTTATTTTTTTTCGAACATCTTTGAGTCATTTTGTCTTTATTCACAGGATTGTTTGGATGCCCTTGATGTAGAGATCTTCTTTTGTACATACGAGCTTGAACCCTGATATTCAAGTGTCTTGAATATAACCACTTTGATGTAAATTTTACTTCTTCACTCATACAGTATTTTCCAAAGTATAACCAATCACAAATATTTTTGACTAGAGTCGCCACCTTTCTGCTCAAAAAGAAAATTTTATAAATCTTATACTTTCCAGAGTTCCAGGATTAAACTCAAATATTTTACGAGTAATTCCTAGCAGAGTCGCCAATCTTTTGGTTCCCACATCAACATATTATCAAACCCTAAAGGGATGCCAATTCTTATGCTTGGGTTCAATACCAAATTTGACCAACGAATAAGAATCAATCTTTAGGGTGAGTGATTTCTCTTGCACTTCCGGTTCTAAAACCTCATACAATTTTAAGGATCTATTTATTACAACCTTGAATCAATTAGTCCTTTTTATATTATTCACTGGCATGAGGTGAAAACAAAAAAATGAATCAAACTAATATCTATACCTAGTCCTACAAAAATATTTAAAATATATGTTTGAAAACAATGGATTCGCTTTGGAAACAAAACTGACTGGCACCTTCTCCACAGGGCAACAAAGTAAAACTTATAAATTGATATGTGCCTTATCTACTAGTTGAAACTCTAGTTATTTTAGAACTTTAGTGTTTATGTCTTTCATAAACATACACGTATCTCAATTAACAGGATCTTTTTTTAATCCAAAATGAATATTCCAAGTTATTATGACCTATTCAATTCAATTTAATTCTTTCTTGAAGAAACCAATCAAAAAAATCACATAGAAAACATGAATATGCTTCAACAAATTAGACATATACTTGATATATGAATTCATACAACAAGAATAAAAAACTGATTGGATACAACCAATAATCTTATTCACTAATTAACATAAAACAACTGAAACCAAAGATTTAATACCAAATTACTGCATCATTTTCATTGCCACTCTAAAAGAAGGTTCTTACAATATCTATATTATGCTCCCCAAAACTATCTACTGATCCTTTTTTTTCCCATGGTCTTGGTTTCCTTCTTATATGAAATGAAGGAAGCAACAAGGTTTAGACCATTGCAATTCAGATTTAATCCCACTTGAACATGAAAATACACAACTATTTGACTAATAACATATAGTTAACTTTTGTAAATATAATCCAAAGTCATTAAATGATGTGGCTTTCAAAGATGACATGGTAGAAAAGACAAAGGGAAATCTACATGAATGAAAATAAGATAAATTGACGAACATGGCTGCACGAGCTCACTGGCTTTACTCTTCATGTAAATGCCCATGACGATGGTTGGTCTGGTAAGGCATTACGGTCTTTGGAGTTTGATGTTGTACTATTTCGTCATTACACCACCTGAGTTATAAAAATATTCACTTGAGAAATGTGATCCATATACTCCTCGCTGGCAGAAGTATCAACATCTGCAATGATCTATCTCGTGGCGTATTCAAGCACATGCATGCCATCCAATTAGGTGCTTGATTTTTTGATCAGATTTTTTTCATAATTTTTATAGTCCAGTGCTTGAGGGATCAATTGTGCCAGTTCATCTCTCCATTCTTCTTGATCCTTGAGGTTTCCTTCATCATCAAAGAACAAAGGAAAACCAACTCCCACCACTCGATCAAATTCACTCATTTCTTCAATAAGGACATCATGGAATTCATTATGCTTCTTCAACAATAGGTCCACTGTTTGTAATGTCTTCATATCAATCTATTATAAAAGCCGAGGGGCCCCACGTGGAGCTCGGCTCCGCAGAACCCTCAGTGGGGGAAAGGTTAACAGTCATTTTTTTTTTTAAAAGTCTAGATGCTAACTTTAGAAGTAGGCTAATACTTTTAGATTTAATTTCTGCAATAAATAAAATGATAGAATGTGATAAATTTTAATAGCAACTATATTAACCTAGAAACATTTAAAAATCAATTTAGAGATAGACATATTAAACCTATTTAACCATAATTTGAATTTGCTTTTAACTAAATAGGTCTAGATGCAGTTTTTTTTTACAAATTCCATAATTACATTTTGCATGATGGAATAAAATGAACTTTTATTTTCCAATAATAAGAAAGCAACAAATATATTAACTCAACAACCATAGGAACTTAATGCATAAATAACTTTTTTTTTGGTTGCAAAAATAACTTAATAGGGAAAATACATATTTCTTTCAAGAGCATCTAGAATACAAAGTAGACAATATTACAAGAGGGTGTGATACCCAACTAGTCTCTCATTCCATTAAATGAGGACTTGAAATAAAAATGAATACATATCTTTTTGAAATAAATACAATATACAACTTTCCTTTTTACATTGCTGTAAATAAAATACAATATTCCTTTTCCCAAACTTTTCTGCAAGTCAAATAAAAACCAGCAACTCCTAGCTTCTCTTTTTTTTTTTTTTCTTCCAAGTAACCTGCAAATAAAACATAAGGCTTGACCATGGAGTGCTCACCTCCCAGCCTAGGCTTACTAGAAGCCACCCCTGAGCTTGGAGAACCAAGCACTAGATGGGTTACATACATACAACCACAACAAGCAAGGGATAAACACACAACAAATAATTTTCCCAACCAAGGCTACACTTCACCACAACTTGTGATGATTTTCCAAGGGTGGAAGTGGACCAAATACCATTAGGGAGACTGCAAGCATGGAACATCTCAAGCCACCTCATGGCAACCAAATACAACACAAGTCCATCCCCACATTCTTATGCCCCCCAAAGGCATATAAGCCATTTCATTTCTCCTTATGACCCCCAAATGCATAAACAAGGCTATGCAACAAGGGTCACAAAAGAACACCCTTGAGATCACTCTCTGAATGAGAGCCTCTCACCCAAGGCTGTCAAACTCCTTCCACCCCACGACCATCCTACTCTCCCAAGAGTAGAAGGCCTTGGATACTCCCAATACAAGAAAATGAATAAAAGAAATGAAGGGGAGAAATCACATATTCTTTCACTAGGTAAAATACAAATAAACAACTCTTTCATACAAGCATTTATTCAAACATACATATGCAACATAAACAAAAAAGAGAGTAAGAACCAACCTTAATCTGCCCAAAGGTTTTGCTAGATCTAGTTGGGGATGAGCAGCTCAAATCCACACAATCTTTTCACCAACACTTAGCCAAAATTCTATCCTACAACTATTCTTCAAAATTGCATAATCTCCAACCATGGAGAGTGGGTGATTAACTCACTAAGTCCCTAATCCTTGCCTAAGAAGGCCTCTCTCACTCTTCCCAACCCCTTGGATAGAGTGAGAGTTCCCATTGGTTGGTCTTCCCAACCTCTTACATGTTGCTAAAACTGGAAAGAGAAAAGGTAAGAGAGGATGGGGAAGAGAGTCTGACATCAAGAAGGAAGGTTGTCTATCCTAGGAGGGACCTTCTAAGTTGAATTTTCGCTCACCTTGGAAAAACCACTTTTTGAGGTGACTAAACAGTCACATGGGAGTAGTCACTTGCTTAAAAATACCCCTAACCCATAGGTATACCCTTTGGACCTTTGGAAAAGCCCTAAAACTAACCCTAGGAGTCCATTTGACCCCTTAGAAACCCAACTGAAGTTAACCTACGGGTCAAAATTGAGTTGACCACTCCCAAGACTCCCTACCCAAGGCAAATTTGGGACCACACTCAAATGTTTGGAGTGGGATTTGGTAGAAACAAACTCCCTCCAAGAGACAAGTCAAAATCAATGACACTAATTAGCAAATGTGTCAAGTGACACAATAAAATACATTACAAAATTACACATGGAATTTGTCTCTTGTTGGATTTACACAAGTTAATAAATTCAATTCAACACTCATGCAACATTTACTTTCACAAATAAAATATGATACAAACAGGATGTTGTCTCTCCAAATAGACAACCCCTGGCTTTACAAATGTACATAGGTCTAGGTTTGGTTCTCCATAATATTTCCATGGTCACATGGATAATTTTCCTACGCATCTCAATTTACACATTAGTAATTCCAAATAACCACGTATATTACTAAACACATGAATTTGAATACACATCAAACACTCATACAATTGACAGTGATAACTCAATATCTCATATATCCCAATTAATCCACATAGGCAATTATCATAATCCTCATAATTGATCCATGCATCCTATTTCTATCATCATAATAAAATCCTGCAATCCAATAATGGCATACATAATCTCAAAGTAATTCTATTCTAGCATCATATAAAGTTTCATATCCATAATGCGTAAAAATGAAGCATCCATATACATCAATGTTATCCAAATCATGGAATCATATAAGTTCAAAATCCATAATGCAATAAAATAAAGAATCCATAATAGTCTCATCATGAAAATAACAGAAATGCTAGGATGAGTCAGGGTAGGGCCTCACACCCTCCCCCTCTAGGCATGAACTTCCTCCTGGAGTTCATAAAAAGGGTGGGGGTACTGTGATCTCATACATGTTGCATCCTCCCATGAAGCTTTAACCTCATCATAGCAATCCCACTGGACCCTAACCTAGTCCAGCTCTTGACCTCAAAGGGCCAGCGTCTGGCGTGCCAAAATGCAAATGGGCTCCAAAGCTAGCCGCCCATTTGACTCCACTTGCAAGGCATCCCAATTTAGAATATGAGACTCATCATATATATATTTCCTCAAAACTGAAACATGAAACACATCATGGATGCGCGACAGGCTAGGTGGCAATGCTAAATGATAGGAAACTAATCCTATCCTCTCAATGATCTCAAATGGTCCTACAAATTGAGGTGCAAGCTTAGAACCCTTTCCATAATGGATTGGACTCTTATGCGGTCGCACTCTCAAGAAGACTCTGTCTCCAACCAAGTAGCTACGATCTATCCTCTTCGCATCTACATACTTCTTTTGTCTATCCCGTGCCTCTCTAAGACACTGCCTAATCAAATCCACCTGCTACTCCATATCCCAAACTATCTTAGGACCAATAGCAACTCTGTCCTCTATGCAGTCCCAACTCAATGGTGTCCTACAAGGTCTGCCATATAATGCTTGATAGGGTGGCATTCCCAAAGATGTGTGGTGCCCATTGTTATAAGTAAACTCCACTAAGGGAAGGTACTCTTCCCATCTGGTCTGATGATCCATGACGTACATGTGAAGCATATCCTCTAATACCTGATTAACCCTCTCTGTCTGACCATCCGTTTCCAGATGATAGGCTGTACTGAAATTGAGCTTGGTACCCATAGTTGCCTGTAATGCCTTCCAAAAGGAAGAAGTGAAGAGGGAATCCCTATCAGAAACAATCTTGTGTGGAACGCCATGAAGTCTGACAATATCTCGCAAGAACACCTGTGTTACTGCGGGTGCTGTGAAGGTAGTCCAAACTAGTGAAAAGTGGGCCACTTTGGTCAACTTGTCAACCATCACCAAGATGGTATCATGACGACGAGATGACATAGGGAGACCAATAATGAAATCCATGGATATAGTATCCCACTTCCACTTTGATATAGCATGAGATTGGAGCAACCCACCTGGGTGGCGGTGCTCTACCTTGACTCTCTGACACTTGAGGCATCAGGCTACTAACTCAGCAATAAGCTGCCACATTCCTAGCCAATGATATAACTGCCTCAAGTCTGCATGCATCTTCTTAACTCCAGGATGTGTTGCATAAGGAGCTCTATGAGCCTCCGTGATAATGAACTCCCGCAATCTCCTGGAAGAAGGTACACAGATGCGCCCTCTATGGCATAATAATCCATTGAACTCTAAGGAATAATCCACATACTTCCCTTCTAAAGTTTCCTGAGATCGTATAGCCTGGCAAAACTCTAAATACGATCCATCCTCTGGCAACTGCTGCATTATCCGATCTCTCAAGTCCGTGCCCATAGATAGGGTGTATACCTCATGACGTCTCCTACTCAAAGCATCTACAACTACCTTTTCTTTCCCTTTGATGTAGTGAACGTCAAAATCGTACTCGCACAAGAATTTCATCCATCTCCTCTGATGTGCATTAAGATTCGATTGAGTGAATATGTACTGAAGGCTCTGATGGTTTGAACGAAGCTCAAAATGATGACCCAAAAGGAAATGTCTCCACCTCACAAGTGCATGCACTACTGCTGCAAGCTCAAGGTCATGAGTAGGGTAATTAATCTTGTGAGTCTTAAGTTTCCTAGACTCAAAAGCTATAGCCCTACCATCCTGCATAAGGACTACTCTTAAACCCTCTAGGGAAGCATCTGTGCAAACCATGAAGTCAGCTGAGGGATTTGACACTACAAGGATAGGTGCACTAGTAAGTGCCTTCTTAAGTTCCTGAAAGGCCTTCTTGCACTTCTCCGTCCACTCAAATTTCTTCCCTTTACATTGAAGAGAAGTAATAGGATGTGTGACTCTAGAGAATCCCTCAATAAAACGTCGATAATAACCTGCTAAGCCCATGAAGCTCCTGACCTCTATCACACTGGTTGGCACTAGCCAATCCATAATGGCTCTGATCTTTGATGGGTCAACTATGATCCCTTCATCGGATATAACATGTCCAAGGTACTTGACCTCTGTTCTAAAAAAAGCACACTTCGACAAACTACCATACAATTGATTATCCCTCAAACACTGCAAAACCTATCTCAAGTGCTCCTCATGCTCCTCCTCATTCTATGAATATATCAATATGTCGTCGAGGAACACAATCACAAAACGGTCAAGAAATGTGCAGAATACCCCAGTCATGAGGCTCATGAAAACAACTGGGGCATTTGTAAGACCAAATGGAACCACGATGAGCTCATAGTGGCCATATCTAGTGCGAAATGCGGTCTTGTGGATATCGCTATCCACTATCCTCAACTGATGGTACCCTGACTTCAGATCAATTTTGGAAAATACTTTGGCACCCTAAAGTTGGTCGAATAAATCATTGATCCTGGGCAAAGGATATCAGTTTTTGATGGTTACTTTGTTCAACTGACGGTAATCCATGCATAATCGGAGAGATCCATCCTTCTTCTTCATGAAGATGACTGGTACACCCCAAGGGGATACACTAGGACAAATGTGGCCCTTCTCTAGGAGTTCCTCAAGCTGCATCTTGAGCTCATTAAGCTCATTTGTGGTCATCATATATGGTGCTCTTGAAACTGACTCAGCTCTTGGTACAAGGTTTATATGAAAGTCAATCTCTCTACGGGGCGACATACAGGGTAACTCTGAAGGAAATACATCTGAAAATCCCTTAAGGAGAGGATGGTCGTCAATAGATGGTTTCTTTTCATCATCTTCTTCTTTATCACTAATGGTGATGGCAAATAACGGGCATCCCTTTCGCATGCTCCGCTTAAGCTGCATTGTGGAAATCATACGAAGAGACACGAGTCTCTGAATTCCAGTGATTACTATGGGAGAACCATGATCATCCTCACACTCGATCTTTTTTAGGTGACAATCCATCTTGTCTCTGTGGGCATAAAGCCAATCCATTCCAAGTACGACGCCATATGATCCGAGTGGTGTAACTCTAAGGTCTACTAAGGTGGTGGTATTGTCAATCTGAAGCTGACATCCCCTAACCTCTGATTCCACTGACACTCTAGCCCTTGAAGCTAACTCCACTTCCCAACTGACCTCTTGTCTAATTGCCACTAGCCCGCAACGCTCCACAACCAATGGAGATATAAAAGAGTTAGTAGCTCCTGAATCAAATAATATAGATACACTGCTACCTCTGACCATACCTACAACCTCAATGACCATGGCCTGATGCTCTGCCTGGCAGTTGTCAACCATTGCGAAGACCATATGGGACTTGCCCATATCTCCAATTGTTGGCTCTGATGCTGCCATCCTTTGACTGCCTGCCATCTGACCCTGAGGACACTCTCTCACCATGTGTCCCATGGCTCCACATGTGAAGCAAGCACCACGTGCTTGAAACTACACGCCCTGTGGCCTAGAGAAAGACTGTCCCCCGGTCCTGCTAGAACCACTATACCCACCCCTGGAGGATTACCGTCCTCGCCGAAGGTGTGTAAGGAACCTGAGATCACTAATCTCGCCTCTGACCCTGAGACTGCCACTACTTGGGCTTTAGACCCTGCTGACTCTGCGGAGGCCTCTGCCTCTGGTTCTGCTGTGACTGCTGCTGCGGAGGGGGTTTTGAGAACCCCGATGTGTGTCTATTGTTACCCTTCTAATGGGGTTTTTGAAATCCGTAAGTCAAGGGTATAGGGTTTCGGTTCTGGGACCGATCTCTTGTGTCTTGAGGCCTGACCTAAATCTCCTCTGCTATCAGGGCCTTCTCCATGGCAACCCGAAGGCTCCCTGGAGTGGCCATCCTCACCGGTCTCGCTATGCCAGCATTTAGCCCTCTGATAAATCGGTTGATGAGAAGCTTCTCATCTTTTAGGTAGTCCACGTATGGTAAGAGCTCGCCGAACTTGTTCCTGTATATGGTCACTGAAAGACCTTTCTGCTAGAGGTCATGGAACTCATCCACCCTATGCTGTCTGCAATGCTCTGATAAGTACCTCTCCCTAAATCTCTCTGTGAAAATTTCCCATGTGAGAGTATCTACCACTAAGCCACACTTATATTCCTCCTATCTCCACCATGTGGAGGTCGTTCATCGCAATAGGTGGACTACTGCACGTGCCTTTAGATTGCTCTCGTAGGAGCACAATGCAAAGCACCTATCTAGGCTCAGAAGCCAAGCCTCAGCTTCTACCCCGTCGGTAAATCCCCCAAAAGATGGTGGCTAGAGGTGCATAACCTCTCTGATTAGATCCCTTGGATCCCGACATGGTCTCTCATAATACACTGGTGCTACCACTGGAGGTGGTCCTGGTAGGTGAATGGAATCGGGCTCATGCCCAACCTGACTCTCTACGGGATTAGGAGGTGGACTCCTACTCCGTTCCCCATCTACTGATCTATGGCCCCCTGAGTTTTGGTTTTCAACATGATGATCCACTGTTGGAAGCCTATCCTGGACTATGCTGATCAGGTTCTGTAGAGCTAACAAGATGTCTCGGTTTGGGTCAACCGGCCGTTGGAGAGGAGTCCCTGGGTTCTCTTTCGGAACCAACTCCTCCCTATCGACCTCTTCGCGTGCCATGCATTCACGCCTAGGGCCTCTACCACGTTTGTGAGCTTGTTGCGTAGTTGGAGGCATCCTTATGAGAAAATAAAATAAAATGAAATAAATAAATAATTTTTGGAGAAAGTTTTAATTTATTTAAAATTAACTATAATTAAAATAAATAAAATTTAATTAATTAAATAATTAAAGCGAAACGTAATGGAGAAAGGTTCCTAGTGTTGGAAACCTTGCTCTGATACCAAAATGTCATGCCCAAACTTTTGGGCACAAACAAAATAATTTTTTTATTTTAAACTTAACTTAATAAAACTAAATTTGCTAAATAACACATTAACAAGTCTTGTCTTAACTAAGTTTGGTTTCTTTTCAACTAATAGTAATCTAAACATTAGATCAAGTAAGCGAGATAATCTAAATTAAATACGGAATATTAATTTTCCAAAGAATTCTTATTATCTCATCAAATAATAATAATAATTTTGTTTAAACAAAAATCTCAAAATAATTTGTAAGAGATATTATTAATCTCAAATAGCCTATTAATTGCCTAGGAATTAAATTTATTAGCCCTAGCTCTTAGATTAAAATAAACACATTGCTTATTATATCAATATACGTAATTTGTCTAACATTTGTCTAACGGGGTCAATGACGTCCATAATATAATTTACCCTATTACTATTTGGCCAATAAAAATTAATTAATTCCACTAAGGCTAAATACTAACAAAAGTAGTTATTATTATTCTCCCATAAAATTTAAACCCAAAAGGATACTAAAAATAGCTTCTAAATAAAACCCTTAGAAAAACTCTACTCAATAACAATTGTAATTTCACTAATTGATGAATAATCCAATTAAAATCTTAATTTATAAATCATTTTTATATATATGTGACTACATATATAACTATATGCTATTACTCCTTGAAGTTTTATATATATATATATATATATATATATATATATATATATATATATATATATATATATATATATATATATATATATATATATATATATATATATATATATATATATGAATATCTAACTACATATAAGGTTGCAAGGAGTTGTTAAATAAAAAAATAGTCTTGTTCAAAGTTTATGGGGATACCCTATTCAAAATTCAAATAGGGTTTCCCCCCCTTTTTTTTTATATTAATAAAAAATGAAACCCTAACTTCTCTTTTATTTTTTTACACATCCCACACATATTTTTTTTAAATATCTATGTGTGTTTTTCCCTAACCCGAAAGTTGGGTTAGGGCTTGTGCGTGTGTCATCTTATTTTTTTTGTGTGTGCAGGATTGAGAAGGGGGCAGCGGCCATGGCTTCGGCGGCGGATTTATCAAGGGGAGCGACGTTTTTGTTAAGGCATGGGGGGGGCTTCCCGCAGTAGCGCCGAGTGCCACTGCGGGTCGCGGCCCACAGTGACACCGAGGCGTCCCTGTGGGGTGCGGCCCGCAGTGGCGCCGCGGCGTCCCTGCGGGGCGCAACTCGCAGTGGCAGCCAAGGCCGCCCCTGCGGGTCGCGTCCCGCAGTGGCGCCGCCCGTGCCTCTATGGGGCTCGGCCCGCCAAGGGGCCCCGCGTGGAGCATGGCTTCACGGAACCCTCGGTGGGGAAAAGGTTAACAGTCATTTTTTCTTTTTTTTAAGTCTAGATGCTAACTTTAGAAGTAGGCTAATACTTTCAGATTTAATTTCTGCAATAAATAAAATGACAGAATGTGATAAATTTTAACAACAACTATATTAACTTAGAAACATTTAAAAATCAATTTAGAGATAGACATATTAAACCTATTTAACCATAATTTGTATTTGCTTTTAACTAAATAGGTCTACATGCAGTTTTTTTTTACAAATCCCATAATTACATTTTGCATGATGGAATAAAATGAACTTTTATTTTCCAATAATAAGAAAGCAACAAATATATTAACTCAACAACTATAGGAACTTAATGCATAAATAACTTTTTTTTTTTGCAAAAATAACTTAATAGGGAAAATACATATTTCTTTCAAGAGCATCTAGAATACAAAGTAGACAATATTACAAGAGGGTGTGATACCCAACTAGTCTCTCATTCCATTAAATGAGGACTTGAAATAAAAATGAATACATATCTTTTTGAAATAAATACAATATACAACTTTCCTTTTTACATTGCTGCAAATAAAATACAATATTCCCTTTCCCAAACTTTTCTGCAAGTCAAATAAAAACCAACAACTCCTAGCTTCTATTTTTTTTTCTTTCTCCCAAGTAACCTACAAATAAAACATAAGGCTTGACCATGGAGTGCTCACCTCCCAGCCTAGGCTTACTAGAAACCACCCCCGAGCTTGGAGAACCAAGCACTAGACGGGTTACACACATACAACCACAACAAGCAAGGGATAAACACACAACAAATAATTTTCCCAACCAAGGCTACACTTCACCACAACTTGTGATGATTTTCCAAGGGTGGAAGTGGACCAAATACCATTGGGGAGACTGCAAACATGGAACATCTCAAGCCACCTCATGGCAACCAAATACAACACAAGTCCATCCCCACATCCTTATGCCCCCCAAAGGCATATAAGCCATTTCATCTCTCCTTATGACCCCCAAATGCATAAACAAGGCTATGCAGCAAGGGTCACAAAAGAATGCCCTTGAGATCACTCTCTTAATGAGAGCCTCTCACCCAAGGCTGTCAAACTCCTTCCACCCCAAGACCATCCTACTCTCCCAAGAGTAGAAGGCCTTGGATACTCCCAATACAAGAAAATGAATAAAAGAAATGAAGGGGAGAAATCACATATTCTTTCACTAGGTAAAATACAAATAAACAACTCTTTCATACAAGCGTTTCTTCAAACATACATATGCAACATAAACAAAAAAGAGAGTAAGAACCAACCTTAATTTGCCCAAAGGTTTTGCTAGATCTAGTTGGGGATGAGAAGCCCAAATCCACACAATCTTTTCACCAACACTTAGCCAAAATTCTATCCTACAACTATTCTTCAAAATTGCATAATCTCCAACCATGGAGAGTGGGTGATTAACTCACTAAGTTCCTAATCCTTGCCTAAGAAGGCCTCTCTCACTCTTCCCAACCCCTTGGATAGAGTGAGAGTTCCCATTGGTTGGTCTTCCCAACCTCTTACATGTTGCTAAAACTGGAAAGAGAAAAGGTAAGAGAGGATGGGGAAGAGAGTCTGACATCAAGAAGGAAGGTTGTCTATCCTAGGAGGGACCTTCTAAGTTGAATTTTCGCTCACCTTGGAAAAACCACTTTTTGAGGTGACTAAACAGTCACATGGGAGTAGTCACATGCTTAAAAATACCCCTAACCCAAAGGTATACCCTTTGGACCTTTGGAAAAGCCCTAAAACTAACCCTAGGAGTCCATTTGACCCTTTAGAAACCCAACTGAAGTTAACCTACGGGTCAAACCTGAGTTGACCACTCCCAAGACTCCCTACCCAAGGCAAATTTGGGACTAAACTCAAATGTTTGGAATGGGCTTTGGCAGAAACAAACTCCCTCCAAGAGACAAGTCAAAATCAATGACACTAATCAGCACGTGTCAAGTGACACAATAAAATACATTACAAAATTACACATGGAATTTGTCTCTTGTTGGATTTACACAAGTTAATAAATTCAATTCAACACTCATGCAACATTTACTTTCACAAATAAAATACGATACAAACGGTGTGTTGTCTCTCCAAATAGACAACCTCTGGCTTTACAAACGTACATAGGTCTAGGTTTGGTTCTCCATAATATTTCCATGGTCACATGGATAATTTTCCTGTGCTTCTCAATTTACACATTAGTAATTCCAAATAACCATGTATATTACTAAACACATGAATTTGAATACACATCAAACACTTATACAATTGACAGTGATAAATGAATATCTCATATATCCCAATTAATCCACATAGGCAATTATCATAATCCTCATAATTGATCCATGCATCCTATTTCTATCATCATAATAAAATCCCGCAATCCAATAATGGCACATATAATCTCAAAGTAATTCTATTCTAGCATCATATAAAGCTTCATATCCATAATGCGTAAAAATGAAGCATCCATATACATCAATATTATCCAAATCATGGAATCATATAAGTTCAAAATCCATAATGCAATAAAATAAAGCATCCATAATAGTCTCATCATGAAAATTAGGATGAGTCGGGGTAGGGCCTCATAGTAGGTCTGTCTCTGATGCACTAAATCTTGAACTAGAGTTTAAGAGATTTCATTTGAAAACCTTTGTGAAAAGGGATAATTTTGATAATAAAGGTTTTATCACCCAATATGTGAAGAAGATAGTGCCTAATCAAAATGTACCCTAGTTGGAGGATTATTGGGAAGATTGCCCAAATGAGTTTGAAGTGAGAAAGAGGAGTTGGTCCAGGTTAACTTTGAAACAGATTCATGACATGAAATTGCCAATGGATACTTCAGGTGTCACTACTGATAATGAAGATGTACTGGATTCAGAGTTTATAAAACGAGTACATAATGAACCTCTCCCAGAAGTTGACTAGAGTAAAAAGATGGAAGATAGCATTCAGACACGCACTTTCAGCATAATCCGCAAAACAAAAAATTGGCTCAGGAGTTGCCGATTTCATTTGACGAGAGAAACTAGTTTAAGAAACAAAAATAAAAAGAGTAAGGCCGCAAGGAAAACTTCTGTTTTAACTAACATCCATGTTCTGTTGCAGGAAAAAGATAGGATAAGATTAAAGAAGAGAAACTTGACACTAAAGATGCACTTTCTATTGGTGGTTGGGTTACTAGGTCAAGGCACAAGAAGAACTTTCAACCACCTGCCGCTCATCTCATTCTTTATTTGGACGCCGAGGAAGTGCAGTGTGATATGGCAGCCCCTGTTCAGATGCTAATAAGGTCTTAACTGACTTAGATGCTACTATTCAAGATTCACAGACGCTTGATATCTGGTCCAATGCAGACAATGCTACACAACCACCTTCAGGAGCTATGCAATATAAGGAACTAACACTAGCTCCTAATTGGTTAATTGACTCAATTACCAGGAAAAGAAATGTGGTTCCTATTTCGGTGTCGATGGAAGATGTTGTAAGTAAATGCTTAGGAAGATCCACGAAGCCAAAGTGGTTAAAAATGGAGACAATGATTGGTTTTGACGAAGAAACAAAGCACTAGATTGCAGACAATGCCAAACCTACACCTGATAAGGATGCTGCCACAGCTTCAGAGGCAGATTATACCATTGAGCGGGTTGATTTGGGGGTTGGAACTAGAGCAGTTGATGTAAAACATTTGGAGACTTCGACTAAATGGATTATCTCCCGCACTTGGATGGATGAGAAGGACAAGGATGAGTTGAAGCAGAATTTAATGCAAATGGCCCAATACATTCATGCCCTGCAGAATAGTCCATTGTCATTGTCTCACAGCTCGGTCCCCTTTAGTTCAAAATCCCCAGGGAATCATAAGTTCTTTGATGAGGTTCAATGAAACAAAATGATCATAGAGATTTTCTCTGAATGGCTCACCTCAATCGTGCATCAAGGAACCAATTACATATCAGATTTTCAAGGATTCTAATGAGGTTACCAAGGAATTGGATGCTGATTTAATCTCATGGCAAAAAGAAAAGACAAAATGGGTGGTGATTTCAAATCAAATGCGAGATATCCAGCACTATGGCTTGATGAACTTTCTTGCCGAAAGACAAGTGCAAGGGATGAATGAGGACATAATGTTTATATGTAGGGAAAGCATAGAGTGGTGCGACCAAATCATTGAACAAGGTCATAGCGAATCCGCCAATTTGCGAGGTGAACTAACAACCTTAAGAACAACTATGCAAAAGGATTTGCGCTGCGTGGATGTTCAATTGCTTAAGGAAGATAACCAGACTTTGGAAGGTACTGTAGAGATGATCAATCAGTTCAGCAGCCACATTAAACAAATTAAAGTGGAGAAATCCTTGGCTGTGGAAGATTTTATGAGGATTTCCAAAGTGGAATCGGTGCTCACGGTTTGTCTAGATCACTTGGATTCACACATGGACAAAGTATAGATGGTAAAGAGGAAGAAAGAACTCTGGAAGCAGAGAGTAATACACATCAGCCTGTCACATGTTACAATAATTTAGGAGTTCTCGAAGGTGCATCGAGAGTGGAGTGCGGTGAAGGTGGTTATGGTGTCCATTCAAACTAATAACCTGGAAAATCCAACGGAGACGGAATCGACGACATGACTAGCATTGATGGCAGTTGTCTGCTAGTGAGTCTAGTCATTTGTTTTTAGTTTCAATTATGTCGTTAGGGTAGTTTCTCATTAACTCTTTCGAGTTAATGTTATCTTGGGTTCAAACTATTGGTCTGGGGAGCTATTTATATGTTCTGTAATGACTTTATTGGGGTTCACTAAGTTTTTGAAAAACTATTTCTTGGATTTTGCTGAAAGAATTTGTGTATGTGGAAGGTTGATAATCATCTATGAATGAAAATCAAATGACAGTTATGTTTGATTTTGAATCTGTGTGTTTGATGTCTGAAATTGGATTTCTGTGAAAATCCATTTCAAGTAAAGATCTGTTATAGCTTTCTATGTGCACAGAAAATTACCAGTGGGATTCACCTTATAAGCTTTTCATTTTGTTTTAGTGTACATGTGAAGTCTATCGGCTTTATACAAAGAGTTATATATAAATCAATGCTTGTGTTCATTTGGTGTTGACTTGTGAATGCAATAACCTTTTCTATGCTTTCTAGTGAAAAGTATAATATTGGTTGTCTGTAATTTGAAGTTGATTGAATATTTGCTAGAGGGAGTTGTACCTAAATTCAGAGGTTAATCAATATAATGATTTTCCAATTGTTTGGTGAAATTTGTCTTTCATTTCTTGGTCTTAAGGGTATCCAAATTAACTAAAGTGTGAAAGACAAATCTGTTTACCAATAGATTTTTGGCGACTCTGCTGGGGAGGACGAGAGAATTGGTTTTAAGAAAAGTCATCATTATAGTGATGCTTTGTTCTTTATAAATGGTGCTGCCTCACGAAGGGTTCTTACCTTTTTTACAACCAAATTTAAATTGGGTGCAAGAAGAGCAAAGTAAAATTATCTCTGAGTTAGATACTTTAGCTTGGAGACATAGAATAAGTTGAGTTGAGTACGATAGAATAAGTGCATTCCTCGACGAAATAGAAAGACAAGAAGATCATCCTATGTTGGTTTTTGAGAGGGTAATCATTCCTAGGCTTTTCCTTATTCAAAACCCTGATAGTCAACAACAAAATCTCAGATGTTTGTTACCCTAACTACTTTTCACACTGGAGTCCAAGCCTTATACCCGGACACAATGGAGGGAGGGAATTGTTGATCACACCTTCTAGGAACTTTTAGACCTCGGTTTTGTTTCTCAATTTACACCTAGAAGGGCTAGAAGTAGACCTGTATCTCCACCGAGAGCAACCGCTTCACCTATCTGTCAAGCCTTAAATTTACATGGTGTTGTACCCCCACTTGTTATAAACCTTTCCCCTTTGAATCCTACTGGAGCAATGGCCAACAACCCTTGGGGTGCCGCGATCGGACCTTTAGCTTTAGGGGCAACCCATAACCTTCCTAAGGGAGCAAAAGAACATTTGCCTAAGTTTAGTGGAGATGGCAAGGTAACCACTACTGAACACTTAAATGTTTTCAAAGTTTCATGTGGAGTGTTGGCGGTTCAACATGAAGATGTGGTAGTAAGGTTATTTGTTCAAACTTTTACTGACGTAGCTACTGATTGGTTTCATCATTTGCTTGATGGAACTATTACAAATTGGCAAGTTTTAATGGATAGTTTTGAAGCTAGATTCAAATTGACTGAAGATGAGCATTCGCTTATTGCTCAGCTGGCTCAATTAAAGAAGGAAATAATAGAGCCTATGAGGCATTTTGTTTCCCATTTCAATAAACTTTTCCATAAAATTCCAACCGCACAAAAAACCTTCGCTGAAAACATGAAGTGTTTTTTCATGAACTCCATGCCCGCAAAAATAAGTTTCTTGATGAGGCGTGAGCGCTTACAAACTCTTGATGATATGAAAGCTTCGGTTGTAAGTCTAGAAGATGATTTAATCATGTCAGGCAAGTGGAAAAGAGAAGTGAAAACTCCTACTTCTCAGGTTGCAAATACTTCTACTTCTTCAGATCCTGTGATTCAACGATTTATGAATGATGTGATTGCCCTAAAAAGACAGGCTCCTAAAACAAGCAATTCATATTCTCAACCTTACCAGGACATTCCTAGAAGATATCCCAATCAACAAGGAGGAAATGGAGGAAGACAATTACAGTTGCCTCCTACGCAACAAAGACTTGCTATTGAGGCGCCACCTCAATAGACAAACTCATGTGTGTTTCATTTAACTGATGAACATGATGGTTCTTCATGTCTAGAGATGGTTTGCTTTTCTCAAATGATTAGTAAAGGAGAAACAATCTTAGAAGCTGATGAAGGAGGTTTCCAAAGAATGCTTGTCGACTCGAAATTCATTATATGGAATATGTCTCTGACTCAGAAAGGGGATGAAACATGTTGGTCTCTTTGGAAGATTCCTCATACGCAATACTTACTAGAACTCAGCAAAATTTGAAGTCTCGAGATGTTTTAACACCTGTTCATAGCTCTGTAAAAGGAAAGGAAATTCTGACTCATCATGGAGGTGTTTCAAATTTTGTTCAAGAAGTTGCTTCTTCAAGTTCTGATTCATTTAATAATTCTTTTGATATCATTGAATTTTGCAAGTCATCTTGTGTTCAGATCACTCCGGCTGAGTATCTGAAATTGAACCCTAAGGAGTTAGATAGACTAGTTGTATTTGTCAAGGGAAACGATGCTCATGCCTTAGCAAGTGAAACCAAAATGCTGGTGAATGGTAATTCTCTAGCACATGAAAATGTCAGTCATGCTCTAGTACTTCCCAAAGTCTCATCGAAAGCTATTCCTCAACAAGCCGAATTGATTGAACCTAATTTTGAAAATAAACCAGAACCTTTCTATGTGTCTTTGTATATTAATGGGCATAAATTGAGCAATTGTATAATAGATTCAGGAGCATTAGACAATGTCATGCCCTCCGCTATAGCAAAAGCTTTAGGTTTAACCTTAACAAAGACTTTTGGAAAATGTTACTCCATGGATTCCAAGCAGGTTCCTTTATTAGGGCAAATTAAGGATGCATAGGTCGCTTTAGTAGAACACCTTGACAAGAGAATCAAGTTGACAATTCTAGTGGCTGACATCCCTGCTAGTTATGGCATGTTGTTGAGTCACACCTTCTGTAAAGATATGGGAGGGGAAATTAGAATGGATTGGTCTTAGACAATGATCACAGTTGGGAAACATAGAGTTATTTTGCACCCTGAAACAAAAGCTAAATACACAGTCTTGCCCTCAGATGATCCGAAACCTTAGATTTTGTATCAAGATTGTGGTTTTGGAAATTATATGATATCAGCTGATCCTCAAGGGGAGAAGAAGGCTATAGATTCAGGTATGTTGGATGAACTTTGGCCTATGGAATTTGATGGGAGTTGTTCATCTTCTGGTTTAGGGGCCGGGGTTGTATTAATACCTCCTCAAGGAAAAGTTATTCCTTATGCTTTCAAATTGGATTTTCGAAACACGAATAATACGACTGAATATGAAGCTTTGTTATTAGGTCTTGCTGAAGCGAGGAGATTGCAGATCAAAATGTTGAAGGTAAGAGGTGATGCTGAACTTATTGTTAAACAAGTGAGAGGTTTATTTGTTGTTAAAAATGAGAGATTGAAACATTACATGAATCGTGTTTGGGACGAGATCGAAGCATTTGATGCTTTCTCAATTGAAGCGGTACCAAGGGAGTTTAACTCAAAGGCGGATTCTCTGGCGGTATCTGCAACTTTATTAGTGCCTCATCCAGATTTCACAACTGATACCTACAGGGTGGAATTAGTTTATAGACCTAGCATACTTGACAATTTTGAATCCTGGCAAGTGTTTGAAAATGATAAACATATTCAGAACTGTTTACACTATGCTAAGATTTTTACATCTTTGTTTTATGAAGGATCAGAGGTGAGATGTAAAGAGTTTTCTCCCAATACACCGGAGGAGCTGCATGATGGAATGTTACAGTTGAAAGGAAATAAAATCCCAAAGGGTTTAGTTTCTCTTGAACGCCTTTTTGATAGGAAAGATGGGTATGTTAAGCAAGGGGAGAAAGAGGCTCCTACAATTCAAAATTCTGGTGAGTATGAGCAAATTAACATTGGTACTAAAGAGGATCCTAAATTTGTTAATTTGGGAAAATGTTGTTTTGAAGAGAAGAAAAGAAGATTCGTCAGCTTGTTGGTTGAGTTCAAAGATGTATTTGCATGGTGCTACGATGATTTAAAGAATTTCAGGGATGGTAATTTCCAACATCACATTCCTTTGAAACTAGGTGTCAATCCTTTTCGGTAGAAGTTGAGGAATTTTAATCCAAAAGTAGCAGAGGCAATCTTCCATGAGGTCGACAAGATGTTGAAAGCCCGAATTATTTATCCTTTACATCATTCCACCTGGATTGCTAATATCATTCCTGTTTGGAAGAAAAATAGTGAAATATGAATCTGTGTTGATTTCAGAAACTTAAACCAAGCAAGCATGAAGGATAATTATCCTCTGCCAGCAATGGACCATATTTTACAAACTGTTTCAGGATCATAGATGATGTCCATGTTGGATGGCTTCTCTAGATATAACCAAATCAGTGTCTCAGAGCAAGATCAACACAAGACAACCTTTATAACTCCCTGGGGCACCTTTGCATATAATAGAATGCCTTTTGGACTGATTAATGCAGGGGCAACATTTCAAAGAGCAATGGACCTTTCTTTTGGGCATTTGAGGGATAAGATCATTATGGCGTGTTTAGATGATTTGATAGTCTTCTCCAAGAAGAGGAAACATCATGTGTGGGATTTGAGGAAGGTAGTGGTGAGATGTAGAGAACATGGAGTATCGTTAAATCCTAAAAAGTCAGTTTTTGGTGTCATAGAAGGAAAACTTCTGGGACATATTGTTTCACAGGAGGGAGTGAAGGTAGATCCACAGAGGGTAAAAGCAATACAATAGCTCAGTCTTCCTTCCAACATAAATGGAGTGAGGTCCTTCTTTGGACAAGTGAACTTTCTAAGATGTTTTATTCCTAATTTTGCTAAGACTACTAAATATATCATAAATATGATGAGTGAGAAGGTAGATTTTAAGTGGAATGAGAAAGGTAAAAGGGATTTTGAGGAAATAAAGAGAGCAATTGTGCATGCACCTACTCTGGTTAACCCGGATTTTAGTAAAGATTTTATTATTTATTGCTATGCATCAGAGCATACTATGTCTGGAATTTTGGTGTAGAAGGGTGAAGATAATGAGGAAGTTCCAATCTCCTTCATGAGCACCTTTGAAGAAGCATGAGTTAAAATACTTGCAGACAGAAAAACAAGCTTATGTAGTAGTGAAAGTCGTGAAGCAATTCAGGTACTATATACTTCATTCACATTCAATTGTATTTGTTCTGAACTCTGTAGTGAAAAGTGTTTTAACTCAGCAAGATGTTGGTATCAACAATAGAGCATGTTGGGTCTCTAAGATTTAGGAGTTCAATTTGGATATCAAGCCCACTAAGCTGGTCAGAGGACAAGGCCTTTGTAAACTAATGGCGGAGAATAAGTCTGAAGAGGAGGAAACTCTGCCCTTAACTCTATTTGTGAGTCATCAAGATTCATGGTTCACCGATGTTGCCTATTATCTCACTTATGGAGACTCTCTAGGTCATCTCTCTCCTAGGGAGAAACAAAATTTGAAGTTGAAAGCTGTGAAGTACATTATTTTGTATGACATACTATACAAGAAAGGCTTGGATGGTACTTTTCTCAATTGTGTAGATAAACCGCATCAAGAGGCTTTATTGAAAACTTTTCATGATGAGGCATGCGGGGGTCATTTCTCTTCTATAGTTACTGCATATAAAATCTTGAGAAACTGTTACTATTGGCCAGGAATGTTCAGAGATGCGTATGCATGGGTGGCGAAGTGTGAGAAGTGCAAATTGTTCATAGGTAAACCCCATTTGGCTTCCTTGCCCTTAAGACCCGTAGTAATTGAAGAGCCCTTTAAACAATGGGGGTTAGATTTTATTGGTCCTATGAACCCAATTTCTAGTGCTGGGTACACTCACATATTAACAACAACGGATTATGTTACTAAGTGGGTGGATGCTATCCCTGTGAAAAAGACCACCACAAAAATTGTGTGTACGTTCCTTAAGGACAATATTCTTGTCAGGTTTGGGGTTCCTCAGAAAATAGTCATAGATAATGCATCAAATTTCTCTTCATTTGAGTAAATTTTATTTTGCTATGATCATGGAATTTCTTTGGCACACGCTTCTAATTATTACCCACAGGGTAATGGCTGAGTAGAATCAAGAAACAAAAACTTGAGTAATATCATGAGGAAGTTGGTTAATGAAAATTTCAGAGACTGGCACAAAAATTTGCATGAAGCCTTGTGGGCAGATCGAACTTCACCAAAATGAGCCATAGGGATGTCGCCTTTTGAGTTAGTATATGGCATTGGCGCTCAAATATCTCTTCCTTTAGAGTTAGTGGCTTCCAAATTGCAGACTGTAGTAGAATATGTATTTTTTCAGAGTTCCTTTGAAAAAAGAGTTATGTACTTAACCAAAATTGAGGAAGAGAGGGAAAAGCTGGTTGACAGGATTACGAAACATCATATGAGGGTTAAAAAGATTTTTGATCAGAAGGCAAGGCCCAACAAGCTCATGAGAGGTGATCTAGTGTTATTATGGGATAAAAGGAGAGAGTCGCAAGGTGCTCATGGAAAATTTGAGTCACTGTGGAAAGGACCTAATGTAATTCATGAAGTAAGGGGCCCCAATTCTTTTAAACTTGCTTACCAGGATGGCTTTGAGTTACCCCTGTCCTACAATGGACAAGACTTAAAATAATATCAATTGTAAACAGACATCCCCTGTTAGTTTGTACAGACAATTTTGTTGTGTTAGTATAGGTGCGTTAGTTTTGTTGTGAGTCGGGCCTTTGTTTTAAGTCATTTTGCAAAACCAGAGATTCTGAGGTTCCCTTGCTTGGTACTTTACAGTTCCAGTCCCCATGTAGAGCGACTATTGGCGGCATATATAAAATTTCCATTCTATATGTCTCCTTGTTTGAGTTATGTCCCCATCTGGTCCATTGGCCAAGTCATTTGTTTAGAATTCCCCATGTAGTTCAGTCCTTGCTGCTTTCCTTAAGTTTCACTGTGTTGAACTTGAACCTTTTTGGTTCAAGGTTCAAAGTTCAACGGGTGTCGTGTTAAAAGTTTTTTCCTCCTACGCGACTTTAAGTCTTCTTTAGTTTTTGTCAGCATTTAGCATTGTTTGAACCTTGAACTTGAACCTTTTTGGTTCAAGGTTCAAAGTTCAAGATTTTTCATGTTTATGTTTTGTGTCGCGATTGTTCCTCAAGATTTAGAGTTCAATGTTTAGGCTTCTTGGAGATCATGTAACTTGGCATGAGGTGGTGGCACAGATTTTAAGATATGATAAATGACGGCAGAGAAGAGGAATATTCTTTCTTTAATGATTTGAAATATGTCGTTTATAGCAAGTGTGGTGTGAGGATCCATATTGTCAGATGCGAAGTGACTTGGCATTTAATGCATGCTCGAATACGATCATTTCAGAGTAAGGTTGCATGAGAAAAGAGTAATGAGGACAGTTCATGGTAATCATGGGTAAGATTTTCACGACTTTTAAATTGAGTAGCTGTCATGTCGAGGTTATCATTTTTTTTGGTTAAGTGTTAAGAAGAGTTTGTGGAGCGGGGAGAAATAGACTGCGACAGGGGTTTGCAGATGACAAAGGAAGGTATGTTCAACAACTTTCCTAATTGTTGCAGTTTGTTTTAGACAATATCTGGATATTTTCTTAGTTGTTTGTCTCCGTTTCCCTTTTCTTCTTTGTCTGGGTTAATTGGAGAAAATCATGAGCTAAACATGAGGCCCACTCTAGCTAAATTAGTGAATTCTTCTTCCCTTGTAAGTTCCTTACTTGAGTTGGGTGATATGACTTTAGTTCAACTAGATTTAGATGATTTCCTAGAAAGAGTACAGAACCCAACCGTTGATCCTATGATGAGAGACATCGCACAAAGCGGTTTATTAGAAGCAACCACATTTCCCACAGCTGCTCCTTGCCTTGAATTAGTTTTGGAATGTATGAACGACTATGATAAAGCTAGTAGATGCATAAGGAAAAATAATGGTGAGGTTTTGTTGTCCATTGATAGACAAACAGTAATGGCTGTCATGGGAATCCCACATAGGGAACCCTATGAAGATTGGACAATTGGAAAATCTTATGGAATTTCTTATGAGAAAAAGCAGTATTATAGAACTGTCATTGCACGAAATTGGCTTTTGAAGTTTCAAAAAGGGGGCTCAAGGCTGCCAAGACCCTTAACCCGTGAGCATTTGATTCCTGCAATCAGAGATTTGGTAATATTGTTGAGCAGAGTTAAGGGAAATTCACACTCCTATTGGGAAGACTGGATGTATTTCTTCATCAAGGTCACTCTAGACAAAAATCGGTTCATTGACTGGGGAACCGTTATTGCAGAAAGATTGCATGAGGGTTTGAGCAATTATCTTGGGATGCCAAATTTCTACATGTCTTCATACTTGTTATATATGCTAGCTTGTATAAGGGAGTGGCCTGGATTATTCCATGCTAAATGGGTTCAAGGTATTAAAATTTATGAGTATCACCCCCATTTGACTTTAAAAGGACATGTTGATAATTACCTTCGCTGGAACGACATTTTTGCTAGGAGGTTGACCTTTGAATTTACAAGATAACTTGCATAGGAGAATGTCTGCAGAAGCGGTTGAAGTAGTAAAAATCTATGGTAGTTTCTTTACATAGTTTAATCACTTCACTTACATAAGGGTTGGAGGTTTTAAAGGTGAACCCTTTAGGCTACCCAAGTATGTTTCAAACTCCTGTATCTTGATTGAAGTTTCTAGGCAGCTAGCCTATGTTGCGAAGGATTATGGTGAAGATTCTGGCACAAGTGGAATTTTTTCCATTGATTTAGGCCATTACCATTGTAGGTCTATCTCTGATGTACTAAATCTTGAACTAGAGTTTAACAGATTTCATTTGAAAACCTTTGTGAAAAGGGATAATTTTGATAGTAAAGGTTTTATCGCCCAATATGTGAAGAAGATAGTGCCTAATCAACATGTACCCCAGTTGGAGGATTATTGGGAAGATTGCCCAGATGAGTTTGAAGTGAGAAAGAGGAGTTGGTCCAAGTTAACTTTGAAATAGATTCATGACATGAAATTGCCAATGTATACTTCAGGTGTCACTACTGATAATGAAGATGTATTGTATTCAAAGTTTATTAAACGAGTACATAATGAACCTCTCCCAGAAGTTGATTGGAGTAAAAAGATGGAAGATAGCATTCAGACACGCACTTTCAACGTAATCCGCAGAATAGAAAATTGGCTCAGGAGTTGCCGATTTCATCCGACGAGAGCAACTAGTTCAAGAAACAAAAATAAAAAGAGGAAGGCCACAAGCAAAACTTATGTTTTAACTAACATCCCTATTTCTGTTGCAGGAAAAAGACAGGCTAATATTAAAGAAGAGAAACTTGACACTGAAGTTGCACTTTCTATTGGTGGTCAGGTTACCAAGTCAAGGCACAAGAAGAACTTTTAGCCACCTGCCGCTCATCTCATTCTTGATTTGGATGCCGAGGAAGTGCAGTGCAATATAGCAGCCCCTGTTTCGAATGCTGATAAGGTCTTAACTGACTCAGATGCTACTGTTCAAGATTCACAGACGCTTGATATCCGGTCCAATGCAGACAATGCTACACAACCACCTTCAGGAGCTATACAATCTAAGGAACTAACACTAGCTCCTAAATGGTTAAATGACTCAATTACCAAGAAAAGAAATGTGGTTCCTATTTTGGTATCGATGGAAGATGTTGTAAGTAAATTCTTAAGAAGATCCACGAAGCCAAAGTGGTTAAAAATGGAGACAATGATTGGTTTTGACAAAGACACAAAACATTGGACTGCAGACATTGCCAAACCTACACCTGATAAGGATGCCACCACTACTTTAGAGGCAGATTATACTATTAAGCGGGTTGATTTGGGGGTCGGAACCAGAGTAGTTGATGTAAAACATTTGGAGACTTCGACTAAATGGATTATCTCCTGCACCTGGAAGGATGAGAAGGACAAGGCTGACTTGAAGCATAATTTATTGCAAATGGCCCAATACATTCATGCCCTACAGAACAGTCTATTGCCATTATCTCAGAGCTCGGTCCCCTTTAGTTCAAAATCCCCAGGGAATCAAAAGTTCTTTGATGAGGTTCAACGAAACAAAATGATCGCAGAGATTTTCTCTGAATGGCTCACCTCGATCGTGCATCAAGGAACCAATTACATATAAGATTTAGTTCAAATTTTCAAGGATGCTAATGAGTTTACTAGGGAACTAGATGCTGATTTAATCTCATGGCAAAAAGAAAAGACAAAGTGGGCGGTGATTTAAAAAAAAATGTGAGATATCCAGCACTATGGCTTGATGAACTTTCTTGCCGAAAGACAAGTGCCAGGGATGAATGAGGACATAATGTTTATATGCAGGGAAAGCATAGAGTGGCACAACCAAATCATTGAACAAGGTCATAGCGAATCCGCCAATCTGCGAGGTGAACTAACAGCCTTAAGAACAACTATGCAAAAGGATTTGCGCTACGTGGATGTTCAATTGCTTAAGGAAGATAACCAAACTTTGGAAGGTACTGTAGAGATGATCAATCAGTTTAGCAGCCACAATAAACAAATTAAAGTGGAGAAATCCTTGGCTGTGGAAGATTTTATGAGGATTTTCAAAGTGGAATCAATGCTCATGGTTTGTCTGGATCACTTGGATTCACACATGGACAAAGTAAAGATGGTAAAGAGGAAGAAAGAACTCTGGAAGAAAAGAGTAATACAGGAAGAATTACTCAGACCAAAGACTATTAAAGTATATCAAAAGGATAGGGATAAGGGGAAAGGTAAGGTAGGTGGTCCTCCAAGCCTTAAAATAACTGACCATGTGCCCCCACCTCTTTTAGATACTCCACCAGTATATACTATTGACAGTCAACCGACCACAGAGAGTATGGAGACTCCACTAGAGGATACAAATCCTGAGTCTGAAATTTTGTATACTATGAATGTAGACACCCGGGAAGTAAATGTTGTGGTTGACAGAGAAACAAATGAAGATAAGGAGGAAGATGTGACTACTGAGTCACTGGCTACAGAGGTTAAGATAAGCATAGAAAAACCTACACAGGCAAAACAACCGGCTGAGGATACCACTAAGAAACCGGTAGAAACAACTGAAAAACCATTTGAAGAACCGACAAAAGAGAGTTCAAAGGTACAAACTGAGACTACATATGAGAAACCAATAGTTGAAAGATCAAAGAAACCTTCAGAGACACATATAGAGAAAATGAAACCAGTACAGCTTGAAGCATAGGTTCAGATAGAGACAGTGCCACCGGCCCAGACTAAAAAGCCCAAACCCTTACTTATTGAAATACAAACACAAAATAACCTACCAGAGGTCGAATCAAGCAAGGTAATTACCACAACCAGTAGCATGGCTATTGTGAAGGCAGTTGGACAAACATTTGGTACTTCTATGGTAGAATTCAGACCTACAAATGTAACAAAGGTCTTATTGGATTCAACAAAGAAGATCACAGAATGTAATGCACAAGCCTATAAGGCTATTGATGATACAATTCCAATTCTTAAATTGATAGCACCAAAGTGCATTATTGATAATAAGGATTCTTTAGGTCAACTAGACACATTGTCTAAGTTCATCACTGGCAACATATTGATTGTTGATCAAATAAATGAGGATACATTTAAGGAAAGAATGATTAAAGAAAAAGAGAAATTCTTTGAGGAAATTGTGAAGAAGAACAAGGAGAAAATGGATACCCTATTACCGGAACTTGGAGAAATAATTTTTGACTTCAAGAAACTGTACAGGGACACTTGTAAGACAAATATCTTAACAAAAGACCTTGACAAGGAAATCAGCAAAGCACAAGATAAGATTAACAATATTGCTGAAAATTTGATAGGATCATTAGATTCATTTTTGGAGATAGAAAGAAGATTGCAGAGCTAGAAGAGAAAATCAAGAAGTTAGAGAATGACAAACAGAGAATAAAGGATAAAGAAAAGGGCTTGAAATGTAGACTTGGTCTAAGACTAGAATACCTCATTTCTTTGAGAAAAGAAATATTTGAGGCTCTGGTTCTCGGACTGAAGACATCAGAAGAGAAAGTGCACATACTCACCAGTACAGTGCGGAGAACACAAGAGGTAATAAAAGACAGCAAAACATTCAGTAATGGTATAAATTTGATTTTGACAGATATATTTCAGATTGTAACCCACCGGTTACAAGAATCCAGGCAGGACTCCACTGACAGCGAATGACAACCTTTGTCATTGATCTCAAAGGGGGAGTAGTGTGATGAGAAAAATGGTTAGAAGGAAGTAGAGATTATCTGCTCAGGGGGAGCATACATTTTTGGCATACATTTTTGATAACATAATTTTTTGGCAAAGATTTTTTGGACTTCACTTTTTAGATGCATTCTTGAATCTTTCTCATGAGTGTTGCCATCAATGCCAAAGGGGGATATTGTTGGCAAATGCACACTCCAATGAGAAATTGTAGGTGATTGAAGGTATTGTCATTGATGATAGCCTTGCAATCATGTGATACCGGTAGGCAGACACATGCATCGGCACCAACAGACTCTACACCGACACACAGAACATCGACAGTGAAAAGGAAGAATACTGACATCCTGGCTGACAACAATTTTGTATTAATGTATTTTGTAATTAATTGTAAAATCTTTTGTAAGCCGACATGGTGGATTGTAATATGACTCATATATGTATGAGATCATTGTAGATCATTTTTGTAGATGGGATAGGATGCGAAGTATGGAAAAGTAATAGCAGACCCAATATGCAAATTATTGGTTAAAGGTTTATGTTGTAGCAGAGCTTAAACCAATATTGAATCTGGCATAGTAGATGCTAATCTGAAGTAGTACAAGACATTGGATTAGTATAATCCATTTTTGTAAGTCAGTGTGACTTCTTTTGTAATTGAGCAATGAGCTCTAGGCACTTGGCCTTCCTACATGTGCAGGCCCCTATTGTAAGAGTAATATTCCCTTATTGGCCAGTAAGCGAATATTGTGGGTCACAAATCCCACCGAGGTTTTTCCCACACCGGGTTTCCTCGTTAAAACATTGTGTTATGGTGTGCTTTTCATGTTATGGTTCTTGTTCTTATTTGCTGCATTATTTCTGGTTTACCAGTACTCAGTTTTAATATGCTTTTCATGTTTTAAATCAAGTAATTTGATATACCGGTTAGATATTGATTCACCCCCCCCTCTCAGTATCTTTGGGAATCCTAACACATCAGCCTTCCGCACGTTACAGTAATTCAGGAGTTCTCGAAGGTACATCGAGAGTGGAGTGCGGAAAAGGCGGTTATGGTGTCCATTCAAACTAATAACATGGGCAATCCAACGAAGACAGAATCGACGACATGACTAGCACTGCTGGCAATTGTCTGCTAGTGAGTCTAGTCGTTTGTTTTTAGTTTCAATTATGCAGTTAGGGTAGTTTCTCATTAACTCTTTTGAGTTAATTTTATCTTGGGTTCAAACTATTGGTCTGGGGACCTATTTATATGTTCTGTAATGACTTTATTTGGGTTCACTAAGTTTTTGAAAACCTATTTCTTGGATTTTGCTAAAAGACTTTGTGTATGTGGAAGGCTGATAATCATCTATGAATGAAAATCGAATGACAGTTATCTTTGATTTCGAATCTGTGTGTTTGATGTCTGAAATTGGATTTCTATGAAAATCTGTTTCAAGTAAAGATCTGTTATAGCTTTCTATGTGCACGGAAAATTACCAGCGGGATTCACCTTAAAAGCTTTTCATTTTGTTTTAGTGTACATGTGAAGTCTATCGGCTTTATACAAAGAGTTATATATAAATCAATGCTTGCGTTCATTTGGTGTTGACTTGTGAATGCAATAGCCTTTTCTATGCTTTCTGGTGAAAAGTATAATATTGGTTGTGTGTAATTTGAAGTTGATTGAATATTTGCTAGAGGGAGCTATACCTAAATTTAGAGGTTAATTAATATAATGATTTTCCAACTATTTGGTGAAATTTGTCTTTCATTTCTTGGTCTTAAGGGTATCCAAATTAACTAAAGTGCGAAAGAAAAATCTATTTACCAACACAAAGAACCCTCCAAATAACAAATAATGTGATTATAGCAACAATCCACATTTGAACATGCTTAATGTTGCCATTATCAGCCAAATCCATTACTCTTAATTTCTCTTTCTATATTCCCTTCTCTTGTCCCTCATACATGATTAAATGCCTTATCAATGAATAATGCTTGAAATGTATTGAACGACTATCCTTCTTGATAGAGGCCAGACCTCTATTAATCTCATTTGCCAAAAAATCAACATAGTTGTTGGTTCTCCAAATCACCAAATGCTAAGACCTAAAAGATTAAAAAACTTTATACTTAATCTTAACATAGGATTTGCCCAATTGACAAGAAATAAACCTTTTCCTCTTCACTTTAGGCTCTCCAGGACCTAGGCAGGTAGACCTTGGTAATACTCTTAGATTCTTACATATTTTAGCAGAGTATTACATTTAAACAGATTGCTCTCAACCTCTTTAATCAGAACACACATGATTTTAATCAAGAATTGGCTTGACTCTAATTCCTCATTATTTCCCCATCTCTGAGAGAAGATATAACTTAAATCCTATAATTAACAGCAAGAGGGTCTAGAAGGATTTTAATAATTTTGATTTGTTTATGAAAATACCCAAGCCCTCAATAGACCAGTGCCTGAATCTAGGTTACAGAGTCAAACATGAAATTATAGCAGAAATAATATGAACAAATAGAACCCAATCAGTGCATTCCAGATGTTAATGCCTTACATTAACAAATTCCCTCATCTTGTCACTCAAATCCTTCTTACATATCCAACCTGTGTACCCAAAACCACAAACATTTACTCAGAGCATTTAATTCTTCTCTTAGAAGAAACCCATGAATAAACATCACATTCACATGAAACATTGTGAAGACAATTTTCAAATATTCTTGATATTCAAAAACTCATACGAATTTGGATACAAACTTGAGACTACATTTGTTTGAACAAAGAAATTTAACTCTCTCCTTGAAAGAGATCACTGAACAAACATAGCCGAATCAAAACCTTCTTAAGGCATTTAATTCATATAATCAAAAGTATACAAATTGGAGACAATTTCATGACATAAACACTACAATCCTAGACACTGATGCACTTGCTCATAAAATCAAAACTACTGAATTAACACATTCAATGTGCAACCAAAAAGTCAGAAGCTATCCTATTTACATGCCTCAGAAAGAAAATTTTCAGAACTCCTACAAAAGAGAAAGAAGAAGAATATAAACAAGAAGAAGCTTCCAGAATTTTTCCAATTTCTGCCACATGTCTTCTTCAAATCTGATTTGTATCTGCCATCTGTCCTTCCTCCCTCCTCTCTCTGCAGCTGAAAAACATTCACTGCCCCCTACACGGATCTGCAATTTTCCATTTTGTCTAACATAAAATATTCCTCTGCTTCCTTTCTTGTGAAAGCACTCTTCACCTTTTTCCCTTAACTGAAAAATATTTCCTTGTTTGCTTTATCTCTTGTCTTCTAGTGAATAATATTATGATGCACATTATTACAAAATTATAACACTTTCCCTTAGTACTTCTGGAAAACATTTAGTCTTGGTGAAAATTATTCACTCTATTGTTGCACTTTTACTCACTTGTATGGGCAATTTGCAACTCCAACATTTGATGAAACTCTTCTATGCCCTCTGCTTTACCCTTATCTTCCACGTTCTGCATGCATCTCTACTTGAGCATTTCTGATTAATACATCTGACACAAATCCTTCATTTATTTATGCCTTGAAGGATGGTGATACCCTACTTAATGGCTCCCAAATTTGCATGCAACCCCATACTGGCAATCTGTACTTACCTTCGAATTTCTTAAGCCTTTTTATCAAATCTATTTTGCGCATTACCTGCGTACATTATGGCCAGGTGACCACGTTTCTCTGAGGCATCGAGTCAAACGTTTTGCAAGCCTTGTCAATGCTTCCACATTTGGCTGAGATCCGATACACTATTACCGGGCTCCATTCTAGCATAAATGAATCCACGGCTTTACACCCACCATAGCAATTCACACTTCCTTATTTTAACCTTCGCACTTTGTGTACATGTCCACCAAGTGATCTGCAACATCTGATAAGAAACCTTTATCATTACGCATTAATGGATGTCTGTAACCCGCTCCATGGCTCGATTTTCTGCTTATTATGGTGTGAGCAAGGGCCTATGCTGGCCGAAGGGCGTGGAATTGGCAATACATCTGCAAATTGCATTTGTTTCGGAAGACTTCGAGAGCCTTTTCAACACTGCTAAATGTATTCTCTTGCAAGTTTCAAAAGCTTTCTCAAACGCATTCTTTTCAATCATCACCCTTCACAAGATGATTTCTGTCTGAGGCATTCATTGAATGATTTCCATGCCCTCTCAATTGTGCTCTCGTTCTCACATGGTGCCGCCATGGATGGTTCGCAATAACAGACAAACCCTAACAGTAGAGCAATTCTTTAGGAGATTAGGGCACAAAACTATATTTACTCGGCACTCGCTGAAGCATGCTCTTTTGCTTTGCCGAGTGCTGAGCATTAACTCATCCATTAACACACTTTGCACTTACCTTCCAATCTTTGCTAATATAACATCCTTCTCGGGGCTTGTTGGAATTCCCTTTCTCATTTAACCGAGAGCCCCGAGTTAACTTCACTCGGGACTGGGTAGAGTCTATTTTATGACTTTGCCGAGTGCCGAGCCTTTTCTTTTCCTATTTTGCAAAAACCATTAGGGACCCCACATTTTAAAGTATTCCTTTTCCACTCAGGGCACATATTTAATAAATTTTTAAAAAAAATTATTAAATAATATTAATGTCATCATAAATTTTTCTTAAACCTCATATTTCATTTGTGAGTGAATCTAGGCTATCCTTCGAGAGGTGCCTATTTAATTTTAGGGTATAAAATTGATTAAAAATAGGTACCTCTAGAAATATATCTCTCGGTGTATCTTATATATATAATATTAATATATATAAGCTAGTAGCATGGAAAACATTAATATGTGATTATAGCATTGTATTATTAAATATAGTTATCTTAATATATAAGAATACTATTATATTTATAATTATTATAATTATATCCCTAACCTTAATTTCAGTTAGGGTTTAGGGTTAGGAATAGTAATAGGGATAGGTTGTGGGTTATTAGGGTTAGTGCTAGGGTTATGGTTACGATTAGTGCTAAGGATTATTTCTAAGGTCAAGCGGTTAAGGTTTGGTTAGGTTAGGGTTAGAATTGGGGTAAGGGTAATGATTATGATTAGAGTGAGGATTTATGGCTATGATAAGAATTATATCATGGTTGGGATTAGGGTTAGAATCGTGGTTAGGTTTAGGGTTATGATTAGGATTATGGCTAGGATTATGACTAGGGTTAGGATTTATGTCATGGTTAAGGTTAGCGTTAGGTTTAACATCATGGTTAGGGTTAGGTTGAGGTTTTGGGCTATGGCTAGGGTCAAGGTTTTGGTTTTCAGTTAGGGTTAACTTCTAGAAAATCTTGAAAAAAGCTAGGGATCGTGTTGAAATTGCACACGGTCCGACCAACTTTTTTTGAAATCTTTTAGGGATGATAGATATTATAATTTTATTGCAAAATCCAAAAACACAGCTAATCTGGAGATATCTAAATCGGTCATCTTAAAAATTAGGGTTTTGTTGTTTAACCACTGAATTTTCATAACAAAAAGACAGATTTGAGTTGCAACTTTGAAATAGAAACCACATATGAAACAAAGAATTAAAATTTGACACCACACAAGCTTAATTTCCTCAAAATGAAAAATTAGGGTTTTGATGCAATTAACTTCTAAAATTTGCAAATAGATCAAACTTGGAAATGAAAATTTGAAATTCAAATTACACTTAATTAGATCTAACAATGAGAATTCAGAATTAATGTGTAAGACGTCGGGTTCACCAAAATGTAAAGTGGAAAATTGGACCCTAGTGACTCCCCACCTAGGAGAGAGAAAGGAAGTCACTAGGATGATTTTAGCTTGCGGGAACTTTACATTCAAAAGAGGAGCTTGAATCCGCTAGATCCAAATCTAAGGGAAACAAGGATGTGAATTCCAAGTGGATTGCAAGGGTTGAAGTGTGATTTTCCCTCTTTTGTAAATGAGAAAGTTGACTTGTTGACCATTTAGGAAAGAGAGATAAAATGAGTGAAATGAGGAGCTACCGGTTCTGGATCGCGTTGTAACTTCGGATCTGAGATATTTAGACTAATACGGATCTACCCTGCAAATTTGGAGAAAATTCATCGGGATCGTGTTCAAAGTGTACACGGTCCTCCAAAAAACATGCGAAATGAAAAGGGTTTTTTCGCTTCTGTAAATGGAGTCCAAATCTGAAAATACAGCTGCGCACATGCAAACTACACCTAGAAAAGAAGGGAAGAAGGGTTTTGGATAGGGGTTTGCCTCAGTCAAACCTCGGTTGAGGAATCAACCTTGAAGGTAAATAATTGCAAATGATTGAATGTAAACAATGGAAATGTATACCTTGTAGATCTGCAATTTGTTGATGATGATTACTTTGCTTCTTGAATGAAATCACAAGTGTTGCATGAAATGGCATGTAACATGACAAAACCCTAACACACAGATATGCTTGCAAATGTTTCTCCAATGGATGAATGAAGAAGACACATGAAGAAAAAGACTTGATAGATGCATGAAGAAGACCTTTCGCTTGACTTTCCACCTATCGTATCTTTTGTGTATTTCCTGTCCTTGCAAATGAGAAGACTAACTCCCTTTTATACATGCCTCAGATAATTGATTCATTTCACCAAAGGCCGACATTGGGGAAGTTTGGAGTCCCAAAATGCAGATAGGACCCGAGGGACCTATCTTGGGGCCACTCTAAGAGGGGGGATAGGGGTGCCACACCCTTGTCCTGGCCTATTTTGGGGTTCAGACAGGGTCTTGAGGCCATCTCGGGGCCTAAAAAAGGATATGTTCAAGGTGAAAATGCAGAGAGAAGTCTCAGTTGGGAAGAAAGATGTTGTCACCAAGATGAGGTCCTCAAATGTGGTTAAAATTGCTAGGGTCACAATTTTATGACACTACAGTTTTGCTACTATTTTATCCACTTAGTATACAATGCCTAACAAATAATTCCTTAATCTCACCAAAAGAACATATTTAGTCTTAATTTTTTTTTTTCGATCACCTTCATATACATATACCATCTAATTGGGGTAGGCTTGTCTATCCTAACATGCATGTATTCCCTACACTGTCATTTTGGATTTCATGAACACCCAAATTTTTCTAGACAAGATTCATGGATTTTGATCTTGTTAAAATATGACATGAGCTCCTTATAACTTTCAACTCTTTCTCTTGTCTATTAGATACATTGGTTGGCAATTTCCTTCTTCTAGCTTAGAAGAAAATCAAGTAATTCATTTGAGAATATTTTTATTTAAGAAGACCTATTATGGAAGTGGACTTGTATAAACCCTAAAAAATATTAAAAAATTGTAGCACATGTTAGTTGTGAATAAATAACAAAGAAAATAAAATCGAACTGAATAACAAACAAAACACACTTGTATGTGGTAAAACTCAACAATATGCCAAGGAAACATCCATAGGGAAAGGTATTAATGTTAATATTGCTCTGAGAATAAAAAATACAATCTTCAAATATTTGTTGCTATTACAACTAAATTTTCCTTCAGGACAACAAAGATATATAGATTATCTTCAATATAACAACAACCACCAAACTTAGAAATAACTAGTTTTTCCTTTAAAGAAAATAAGAATTATCTCTCAAGGGGGAAAAAAATATTTGTAAACATAAAAAAAAATCATTCTTTAGTTGTTGTCATTATCTAAGAATCTCCGCCTTGACAATATTTTACTTGATACTTGCCCACGCCCATTCATCACCTTTTTTGCAAGCCAAGAGAAACCAAACTCCACCTCAACATCTCTAATAATAATGGTTTTGTAAACATGTTTGCACAATTTTATGGTGTATGAACTTTCACAAGAGTTACTCCATCTCTATCAATAACCTATCTTACAAAATGATACTAAATTTAAATATGCTTGGTCCTATTATGATAAGCTATATTTTTTAGACAAATGAATAACACTTTGACTATCACAAAATACAATCACTTTGTCCTACACTTTTCTAAACTCATCCAATAGACCCTTTAACCATGCATGAGATACAACCATATACATTACCTTAGTAGTGGATAAAGAAACTATTTCTTGAAGCTTTAACATCCAACAATAGGTCGTCTTGTAAGAGTAAACACATAACATGAATAAGATTTTGGCAGTGGGCCAGCGTCCCTCGTAGGGATTCACGACATGGTTTAACAACCTCCTGTGGATTCTATAAGACTACTGGTTGTATCGGGCATTGATAGGTCGATATTTTGGTGCAACAACAACCCTAGCTTAACAAGTGGTATCAAATCTTGGTCACAGGTTCGAATCATGCAGGCCCTGGCGAGTGATGCTGGGAGGGGGATTGTTGGAAGTGGGCCAATGTCCCTCATGAGGATTCATGACATGGTTTAACAGCCTCCTGTGGATTCTATAAGTCTACTAGTTGTATCGGGCATTGATAGGTCGATCTTTTGGTGCGACAACAACCCTAGCTTAACATTAGATCTCCTTTTGTCAAAATCACATGCAAAATTTGAATCAGCCTAGCCACACATTGAATCATTGAAACCATTGTAGGTGATACAATAATCACTTGTGCATCTAAGATAACAAAGCACCCATTTCATTGTTGCCTAATGCTCCTTACTTGGATTTTCCATGTATCTGCTAACAACACTAACTGCATGTGAAATATATGGTCTTGTACAAACCATTGCATACATTAAACTTCACAATGCATTAGCATATAGTACACAATACATATAATATTTTTCTTCTTTATTACTAGGATGTAAACTTCAAGAATGCTTAAAATGGGAAGCTAAAAGGATATTTATTGGTTTCACATTTTGAATATCAATTTTAATGAGGATCTTCTCCACATATTTCTAGTATGATAAATAAAGTTTACCTTGTTCCTTTGTCTCTATTTATTTCTATGCCTAAAAATTGTTTTGCTACACCTAGATTATTCATATTAAATGTCCTAGATAACTAAGCCTTTAAATTGATAATTTAAGTTCCACCTTTTTGCTTTCTACAAGCATATCATCAACATATAACATTAATATAAGGTCATATGCATAAATTAGTGGTACCAAAAGATGCCAACTTTTTTGCCCAAAAGAATCCATTTGGCACACGCCAAATAGAATGCTGACTATATTTGTCACTCGCCAAATGTTTGCTTTGGGTTAGTTATCCTTCTCTTTCTTGCTTGCAAATGTTTTGTATTGAAAATTCGTCTCTCTCTCCCTCTCTCTCAATAGGAATGTATACATGAAATATAACATTTAAGTATAATAAGAGTGGCTTCAGATCTCTAGGAGTTATAAAGTAGATTCTAGGTTTTAGATCATATAAATTTTTAAACTTAACCAAATTTGAGTAATCAGTAATGCTCCTATCAACATTCTCTCGCTTTCTCTATCTCACTCTCTTTATCTCCTCCAAACTATAGACTTATAGATCTCTTTACATATCACTCTCTCCTCTCTCCCCCAAGATCTAGCACTACTTCTCTACCTCTCTCTTACCCTTCACTCTCTACTATATGTCTATTTCTCACTACCTTTCCTCACTACCTCCCCATGTCTATTTCTCTAGGTCTATCTTGTCCTCTCTCCCTCTATACCTCACCTTCCCTCCTTACTCCCATCTCTATCCTTTCCTTCCTCCCTCTCTCTTTCTTAGTGTTTCTCTCCCTTATCTCTCTATTCACTTGATCACTACCTCTCCCTCCCACCATTTCTCTCCCCATACTTAGGACTCTCCTTCTCTCCATATTTACTTCTCCACCTCTCCCTCCCGGTCTTATTATCCACATCTCTCTTCTGTCTATCTTTCCCATAGTTCTATCACCCCTCTCTCTCCAGGATTTAGGTCTCTCACCTCTATATCTCTTCCCTCTCTAGTTCTTTATATCCCTTTCCACCTCTCTTCATGCCTCCTTACCAATATTTCTCCCTTTGTGAACTTCTCTCTCTCTCTCTCACCTCTACCTCTTCCCTCTCTAGGTCTCTCAATCACTCCATGTCTACCTTTCCCTCCCTCTCTTTTTTTGTTCTTCTTTCTCTCATTTTCTCTCTCCCTCCCCTCTCTAAGTCATCACCTCTCCCTCCCTTATATAGGGTTTAGAGGATAGAGTGTAGGTAGCGTTTAGGTTATAGGTTTTAGGTTTGAGAGTATTGGTATAGAGATTAAAGTACAAGATTAGAGTATTTGTATAGGGATTAGAGTACAAGATTATAGTATAAACAAAGAAAGAGACAAAAACAAAGACAAGGACATTGACAAAGATAGAGAGACAAAGAGACATAGAGAGACAAACAGACAGACAGATAGAGAGACAAACAAACAAATAGACAAACAGGCATACAGATTGATACAGATAAAGATAGAGATATAGAAGGGGGTAGAGGAGAGAGGAGAGGAGAGAGAGAAGAACAAGTAGAAAGAGAAGGTTAATCAAGGAGGGAGGGAAAGGTAGACACGTAGTGAGTGAGAGACCTAGGAGGAGAGAGGTATTGAGGTGCATTGCAACCCGTAAAAAATATTACAAAATTATGATTACCAATTTTCAAAAGCCTAAACCCTAAGACAATGTCAGTCCAAGACTCCTGGTGATTGATCATCATATGATACTTTCCTTGTGTTTCAAAATAATAGTCAAGTCACTTATTAGGGTTTTTATTTTCCTTGTCACGTTGATTTTTTATGACCCCTTCACCCTTCTTATGTCTTAGCAAAAGATATTGTTATTCATTTTGATCCCCATATGAAAAATAATCTTCTTAAGTTGCGGCCCATCGGGAAGACCAAGTCTCATCGAAGAAACCTTTTGCATGTCCCTTTGACATATCAGTAGGCAATAGGGTGCTAAGATTTTGGTCGTGTGCCAAAATCTTGAAGTTTTCTTAGTTGCTATTACTCTATATAACATCAACATTCACCTCCCCATCGTCAAAGCCAAAGTGCCTATCTATGATATAATAAACGGCATGATGATTCTTAGCAATAGTAACATGAGTGGCCCATAATTCAGTATCCATATCATCCGATATAGTGGTAACAAATTTTCCCCATTCTCCTTTTTTTTGTAATGAAAATCTTTAATGTAACTCCTTCCCATATTGGGAGAGCCAAGCAAGCAAAAAGTGCCATGACTTCAAAGGCATTTTCTAGATCCGAGGCTCGCTCGTCTTCTAGTTATTTTTAATTTCGCTGATGCATACCAAAAACACATTGTTAAATTGACAATATGCATCAATG
This sequence comes from Cryptomeria japonica, assembly GCF_030272615.1. Lineage (NCBI taxonomy): Eukaryota > Viridiplantae > Streptophyta > Pinopsida > Cupressales > Cupressaceae > Cryptomeria > Cryptomeria japonica. The sequence continues at coordinate 140,527,362 of NC_081405.1, read as the reverse complement.
AAGAAAATTTTAAATTCAAATTCTTACCATGCGAACAAACTTATGGCTTAACAAAGAAAACAAAATGAAATTCCCTTTAGAGATCACAAATCGAAACTCTCAAACCTTAACTGAGCTTTCAAATCTTAAAATTGGAACCAGGAACAAATAAAAATATCATATCATAGAGCAACGGTTATAGGTGTTCTATGTGTGTTATGTGTGCGCATCAGTAACCATAGTGGAGAGTTGATTCGTGGGAGCAATCATAGCGTAATCTAAATAAATATTTTTCTCTGTCTGAATGCCTTGTATTGATTCATTTACTCCACCACACATTCATTGAAATTTAACAAATAATGATCCTTTGATCATTTCTCACTCTGAAGCGCTAAGAAATTGAATCAAAAAAAGGAATGACATTGTCAATTGCCTCATAGAAATGCATGCGAAATGTGGAAGCATAAAACAACATGAGAACTGTTTTTCTGCAAAGAAAGACTCTCATGAATGTCGTGGTGATGGAATATGCACAGAATAGACTTTGAAATGCATTTGGATATTTACACACGAATTCAAATGGTGACAGAGCTATTGTGGCCATCACTACCCTAGCAAACATGAATGCACTAGATCTATTAAAATAACTTTGAAGGTTTCAAACAAGTGGAATTCGCAAGCATGAAGAGCATCGACATTTATAAAAGCATAGAGAAATCAAAATTTCTGTCAAGATCTTCAGTTCAATCATGGAGACAATCGTGGAAGCAACAAGGAAGTTTTAAACTCTAGCATGCAATGATTCACAAAAATATGCACAAAATGATTTTCTTCCACAACATCAATGTGCTTGAACTATTCCAAATCTAAACTAATAATTGGAAAGTGGAAAAATAAATCAAGGAATAATAGAACATTATGTCATATTATCTCACAATACAAATATGCTGGCAGTAAACATCTAGTATTCTGTCTATGGACCAGATTTGTATAACCAATGAATCATAGAGACTACAAATAGAAAGAAAGAATGGGATATAGCAAAATCTTCAAAACTAAAAACGACATGAGACTGCTTTGATCAATTTACTATATTCAGTAGTAACACTAATTTGTAACCTTAAAATAAGCGTCGTGACATAGTTGCAATCTTGGACATAGGCAGTGATCTCATCTAGATTCTTTCCTCGGACTGCATTCTTGTTTGGAAATGGGGATCCGTGGCTTATTTAGATAGGGATTTGTGTGAAGAGAAGAAACCAAGCATTGCAACAGAAGATGGAGCAACAAATGATAAAGACGAGAGTTTCAGCTTAAAACGGTATGTACTCTTCGGCTTGCACAAGGGTTGAGATAAAACTGTGAAATGGAATGAATGGAATGAATGGAATGAATGGAAGGATATATATTTAATGAAAGAAGCTCAAACACCCCACCACTTGCAGATGTTCAAATCAAATGCTTTACCACGTCTTGTGAGCCATTACACTTAACCCCAAATACTTTACCACGTCTTGCGAGCCTGACATTGTATAGAGCACCTCTCGGGGTATCTTTAGCATTGTCCATAATGAAAGAGTAAACTTTATGATTATTGGGTTACATGCACTAAAATAGAAATTGAAAATTGAAACAAAATAGAACAACATTAAAAATACTCAACGTCAAGCGTGGCGCACCTTCCCAAACAAAAATGCGCCTAATATACGACTCTGCTGGGGATCGAACCCAGAATCTCTGGTTTCGTAGACCAGCGCCTTATCCATTGGGCCACAGAATCACAATGTGATTGAAGTGGAGTTTATGTATAACTTTTTGATGTTTACTCTGGTTCTATTTTATCTTTTTGAAATCTTCCACCTCACCACCCAATTACATCTCAATTATATTTTACTGCTTGCCCAGTCATATGTATAGAATTTGGCTTGGTATTCCCCTGTGTTTTGCTTGTTCTCATGAAAGAATAACTAGAATTAAGTGAAAGGATTAGTAGACGACTAGAATATTATCCGCAATGTTGTTGCCCGGGTTCGAACCGGGGACCTTCGGGTGTAAGACTACGCGTCATAACTGAATACAGCACAGCGCCATGTTTTCATGGCGTTAAAAGATCTTTTAATCCTAAATTTCGAAATGCAATGAATCAATCAGGACCGTAAAATAAGTATCTTTTGCCTCCTCGTAAGATATTTATTGCTGAATACAATTGTAGTTTTTTTTCTGTACAAGCGATCAATCTTACAAAGTGGTAAGTTTGTTTCCCGTTAAACCGGAACATTGAGAGAATGCTCAAACCCAGGTCAAGATGGCCGAGTTGGTATAATGCGCCAGTTTCAGGTACTGGTTTTAAAGGGCATGAGTTCGAATCTCATTCTTGACAGCACAGTTTCAGCTACTTTTAAAGTCGAATACAGGCAACAGGATAGCTGTATAGCTGAGTCAGTTTCAGCTACTAGTACGAAAAGACATGGGTTCGAATCCCATTCTTCAAAATTTTATATATAAGTTTATAATTTTCTTTTATGAAAATGCTCAACTTAAAAATATATGATAATGCTTAGCTATAGAGTTATCCTGTTACGTGCTTTTAAAATAATGGTGCTGTCAAGAATGGGATTCGAACCCATGCCCTTTCGGACCAGTACCTGAAACTGGCGCCTTAGACCAACTCGGCCATCTTGACCATGTAAGTTGGAGAGAATTCTAAATTAATAATCTTTAAAAATGTTGATTTAAGACTGACCGAATTTTATTATCAAACGGGAAGCAAACTGACATCCACTGTGTAAGATTGATCGTTTGTACAGAAGTAGACTACACTTGTATTCAGCAGTAAATATCTTACGAGGAGGCAAAAGATACTTATTTTATTGTTGAGTTAGGGTAGCACAATACATGGACTGGAGTTAATTATTTAAGGTAGTTGTTCAGTATCACATATTCATATGGGAGAATGAATATAGTGAAATTATCTTAAATTTGATATATTCTCTTTTCTTCCAATGTTCATTTCAAAGACAATGAACATTGATTAATGTAGTTAGTTATTTGTTAATAAATAATTGTTCAGATTTAGTTATATATACTTAAATTTATATATATAGAGAATGAATATAGTGAAATAATTTAAGTTTAATATATTTTTTATTTTGTGTGTTCTATATTTCTTTCACCATTAGTATTGTACTAATGGGTGTACATTGCATAAGTTCTACATAATTGTTTTTAGTCTATGTATTGATTTCATATATGCTGAAGATTTCATGATGGAATATTTGATTATCATGCTAAAACAAAACTCATGAGAAATCAAAATGAGATCACACTAGGAGATCAATTCAATCCTATTTTCAATAAGACTTGGTTAGTTTTCTCCTATTTGAAGATTCTCATTGAATTAAACAACATTGGAGTGAATTTCTAAAGATCAATGTACCTTACCTTTAGAAAATTGAAAAATCAAATTAGTATAATGTATTTTAATGACTTAATTATTTCCTTCAAAAGAATCATGATCCCTTAGGCCAGCTAGACATAGATATGAAGATGTTAGTCCTACAAGATCTCCCTCAATACCAAGAGGTTGGTCTTTTCAATAAAAAAGGGTAAAGTTACATGTCACATTGTTTTGAAGGAAGATACACAAATTCATTTTAAAAAGGATTAAGACCATTCCTCAAGTCTCTCTATGCAATTAGAATTCTTTCTTTGACATTCACCAAATATATTAAAATTTGAAAGCATTTAAATAATGGATCAACTATTAAAATATATATGCTAGAATGTAATGATAACTTACACCATTCGAATCAATAAAAATAATTAGACCATTCAAATCTCTCTCTGAAAATGCTACACCCATATTGTGTAGCCTAGGACATAGAGAATAGGTACGGATGTCCGTGTAAGCATAAACAAAGCAATGGGAACCATTATCTTTGTGTGGCGGCTCTTGAGGCATCTGAAGGAGGAGCACGGGTTCAAGATGAAAGATATAGATGTTGTAGTAGTAGTAGTAGTAGTGGGCATGAAAAGGATAGGTGTAGACAATTACAAAAGGAAAACATATATCCTCAAGAAACTGCAAAACAAAAGAATGTAAAAAAAACACTGATGGAATATGCAAAGAAACGAACTAACGTGTATGATAAGTTATGGTCAATAAAGTCCAATCTAGCTCAAGAAAAAGAATTGAATAACTTACAAACCAATTGTGTTATTTGTATAGAAATTTCATTGCAGGCATGACTGAGTAGTAGAGTAGCAAAGGAGCAATTGAGAAGCAACAATAGATGGCGTGGCTAAGATTCAAAGATGATGAACAAACTGAATCTTCCATTGTCCTTCAGTTTGTTTTATAGATTGAACCCGCTATTCCACCACTCTATCAACAATGACTCATTTAATTTTGTTTTTCTTTTTTAAATCATCCACTCTTTTACAAATTTTAGTTGGCATTGAAGAATGGTGACTACTGCAGATTGTCATTGCGAGGGTGCATTAAGGGAGACATTTCAATTGTAGAAAGCATTAAGAAAGACATTACAATTGTAATAATCACTATGATGCCACCAGCCTGCTGCCACATTGTCAACTAGTCTGCCAAGTTTTTTGACAAATGCATTCAAACGTCATTTTTTTCTTAAATTGGTTTTTTGTTTATGGATAACATGGATTCCATTGTAGATTGCCTCTCGGTGAAATAATATAAAATTAATATTAACTTGCAAACCCAACTTCACTACTTGATGAGGCAAGCCATCTTCAAAAACTGATCAAACAACCACGTGAGACCATGCCACCCGACAAGCATGTAGTCTACTATATTGAGAATCACTTTGCAAAATCGATTTGCTTGATGACACATGAGGTGAAATATTTCAATCGCCAAAGTTGAGTACTTATCTGTTTCTACATATTAACCCACCAGAACCCTCTTCAAACCCAATTTCAAATGAATTTTGAAAAATTATCAAATAACATCACGAAGATATAGAAACTTGCATACAAGCTCATTTGACTACAAGGAATCACATGAACCAATTGGTTTCATGAAGTCATCATTCAGGAGAAAGATATGAATGGTCAAAGTGAGCTCTCTTGAAAAGCTTTTACTATGCAATCTGCAAAATTTAACAAATTGCGAATGGTTTGACTTTGGCAAATAGATCAAACAAAGTCTTGGGAATCTGCAAACAAGAAAAGGGGTACATAAAATTGTAGGGAATACATGGGAACAAATGGTTTTCCATGAATATCAGCTGGATGCAAATTGAAAGCCTTCAAAGTAGGCTACTTATTCTTTTATGAAAATGCACACATAGTGAACCTTTGTTAACCACTCAAATCAAGTGCATGAAAACTTGTCAAATCTCATCATGGGAGGTTGCAAATAGGTACATGACATCTCTAATAAGTTCTCAACACTTCCCCAATGGCACTTTTAATGAAATTCATTGAGCTTCAAATTTTAGCTCTCGAAAGTGAGCTACTTAGGTAAGGATCATGTAGTTGCTTTTTTGAGTGCTGCAAGGCAAAATTTGACATGGGTCCTCAAAACTTAGCCAAAATTTGGAGGTCCCAACAATAGTCAAAAGGTCTAACATCATAACCCTGTATATCAGCTGCCAATACCATGGGAGTTATCAATATTTTTGTAGGGACTTCTAAACCCAAGACCAGACATGTAGAATAATAGGTGTATTGGAAATACTCTGGAAACAATTCTACTGAAAATGAAGGTTTTTGAGTTTTAAACACCTTCAATTTATTTCCATCCATCCTTGGCCTATGCAGATGTAACCTCCATCTCTTGTAATAATTATCTATTCTAAAATATTCATCCATGAGATCCCCAAGCCTCAATTTTATAATTAAATCAGTGTCTAATGAAAACACCTTACAAATATAATCTCTTGTAATAGTGATAAATGTAGACCCATCTTTAGAATAAATTGTTTTTGTCTTTGGGTCATACTTCTAAGCAAGCACTTGCATCAACTCAACATTGACATAGACACTAGGCACAACCAACTTACCCAAATTCAATTTTCATCTTTTGGTGCTTTTACATTCTCCTATAATGGTATATAAACATATCATAAACCCTCAATGGGGTCCATGTATCCACCAAGTGTCTCTGTTTATCCTCCAATTTCTCACCCCCAGGGTTCAATTACACAACATATTTTGATTTTGGTCCAGAGATAGGAATTTGATCAATCAAATCTTCATAAACTTTGTTGGTGTAAATAAATATTCATTATGGATATTATTACACTTTACTTAAGTTAACTTAGGATAATGCATCTCTTCGTAGTTTGGATTTGAGACACTTAGGGAAGTGTGCACATAGGGATATAGCTTGTAGGAGAAATTCCACCTTTTGTGGTCTTATTTTGCTGTTTACACTCCACATTCGGTGGGTCATCCACCTCTTGTAGAATATTATATTATTTCTCCTACCCATCCCTAGTATTTCTTGCCTACCCTTGTTTCTCATTGAGACACATGTCATGATTGTGTGCTCGTACATCCATATGGCCTTGCCTATATAAACAGGCCTATATTTATTGTACTGGTGAATTCAGTTGATCATTTGCATATTGATGAGAATACAATTTGTTCTTGTCATTTTTTGTCTTTCTTTTATCCTTTTCATTGTGCCCTTGATCTTGGCAAAATCTCACACGGTATCAGATCCATTGGGGCTTCATTGATTGGTTTTTGGAGACATCGTGGAAGACTTCTATTTTCAGATCTAAGGAAATGCGCCTTTTGGAGGCATCTTGGAGCATTTTCGACCTCACTGTTGCATCTGGGAGCCTATTTCCATAAAAATTGAGTATAAACTCGACCTATTTTGGTGAAAACTGATTTTTGGATGTGGAGGAAATTTTCTGCCCAATTCGGGCGGTACGGTATGGAATTTTCGGATTTCTTAAAAAAAAAAAATTCAAAATTTTTTCCTGTTGAAATGTTTTTTTTTGAAAAAAAAAAATTTGAAAATTGTTTTTGGAATCCGTACCTTTTGCCTAGTCAGTAGTGCACAGTTAGCACCTAGTTAGCGCCCAGTTAGCACCTAGTCAACATTTTCTTTGGAAATTTTTAGACCCCTCTCCATTGAGCAATTTGGATTTTTTGGTCAATTTTGGAGGCGCATAACTTGCTCAATTTTGATCCTTTTTGGGTGCAATTTTTTTTTATTTGGGCTAATTTTTCGTGCTCTTCGCAGTGGTGTGGTTATTTTCTAATTTTGATGCATAGGTTTTTCAGAATTTTTGGATTCTCTCAGCTGTACCTGTCCAATTCTCAATTCTTCAACTTCAAAGGCCTCGTTTGAGCTCATATGACCTCTTTTTCAGGTGCCATTTTTTTTGAAAGTGCATATCTTTTTGTCTAATTTCATAATCTATGATCAGAATTCAGAGATTTTGAGTGGAAATTGTACTTTCAGATATTGGTCTTATTTGGCCTATTTGGTACTTGTAAATTGCTTGGATCTTAGTTTAGATATCTTGTATTATTATTTTAAGTGTCTTTTGGCCTTATTGAGGTAGTTGTAAAGTTGAAATCAGAAGTCCACTTTACCATTTTTTGCAAGTTGCTCATTGTACACGCACTAAGTATAAAGTGCCAAATCATCACTTTTGGGGGGGTTCTTTGATTGAGTGAATTTGAGGGGGTGTCTTGTGTGATTGTGCCACTATTTCCTTGCGCTCTTTCATTTTTGTTGCAATGAGTCCTCATAAATTTCCACCTTTAACTCCACATAATTATGCATCATGGAAAATTAAAGTATGGAGCAAATTAATAGAAAAAGGTCTCACACATTACATCACTTGATCCTAAGGCTGATCCTAATGCTCAGTTAGAATGGCTCACTAAGAATTGCATGGCTCTTGGAACTTTGCGTATGTATGTATCATATGACCTCATCTTTCATATTGAGAAGTGTACTACAATCAAAGATGCTTGGGATATGTTTCAAAAATTGTATGGTCAAGTTGATGAAATTAGAGGTTACAAGATTGACAATGAGCTCACCAACTTGGATCCCAAGAGTTTTGATACAATCCAAGATTATGTCACCAAAGCAAATGAGCTAAGAGCAAAGCTTAAGGTTTGTGGAATTGACAAAAAGGATGCTCAATTGATATTCAACTTGTTGGACAAGCTTGCACCAGAATATGTAACATTTGTGTCTAGCTTCCAAACTCATTGTTTGATAGTGGGGAGTTCCTATGTTATGCCTTCATTTGATGCTTTCACAGAAATGTTGATATTGGAAAAATCTAAGTTGTTGAACATGGGGCTTCTCAAGTCTTCAAAGTCCAAGGCTTTGGTGGCTAATCAAGGGAATCAAGGAGGTCAAGGCAAAGATTCCAAGAAGAAGAAGAAGCACTCTATGTCAAAGCCACATCAGGAAAAAGGACAATCATCCTCTCCATCACAAGGCGATTTTTCATCCTCTTCCAAGAAGGGGACTCCACCTAAGAAGGATAAACCAACTTGTGCATATTGCAAGAAGTATGGTCATGATGAGCATCGATGCCACACCAAGTAAGTTGATGAGTTGACAATTCTTCTCAAGAAAAACAACATCAACTTGCCATCCGCCTACACAAAGAAGGATTCAACTCCTTCCTCTTCTTCACAATCTAAGGGAAAAGGGAAAGCATTTGTGGCTACTACAGGTTCTTCACATCAATGGATACTTGACTCGGGTGCCTCTTATCACATGGGTTCTACAAAAGAGCATTTTTCTTCATTGGAGCCATCTAAGGTACCTCACATTTACATAGGTGATGATACACAAGTAGAGGTTGAGTGGAAAGGTTCAGTTGACATGGATGATGGAACATTTGAGAATTTTCTCTATGTTCCTAACTTGTCTCCCAACCTTCTCTCCATCTACCAAATCACTCACTATGGGAATGGGAAAAAGGTTGAGTTTACACCTGATTCAGTTGTGCTAAAGGAACTTGATGATGATGCCTTGGTAGTAGTGGGACAAGTCAATGACAACTCATGACTTTATTCATTCTCCCACTTTGTACCAAGTTCTCCTTCTAGAGCCTTGCTTACTCATTCAAATTCAGAAAGTAAGCTATGGCATGAGCGGTTTGGTCACCTCAACTACCACTATTTTCAGCAGCTTAGCACTAAAGACATGATCACAGGTCTACCTCAAATCAATTTTTCAGAGGGTGTATGTTCAGGTTGTTCCATGGGAAAGCATCCCGAGGAGAAGTTTGATAAGGGGAAAGCTTGGAGAGCTTTGGAAGTTCTTCAACTTGTTCACAGTGATGTAGTAGGTCCATTTATAGCACCTTCATTTAGCAAGGCCCGCTATGTCCTCACCTTCATTAATGACTACTCCCGCTTCACTTGGGTCTACTTTCTCATTCATAAGAGTAAAGTATTTGACAGATTTCAAGACTTCAAGACTCGTGTGGAGAAGCAATCCAGGAAAGTGGTCAAGATTCTTCATATAGATAATGGAAGGGAATATGTGAACAAGAGACTTGAGGGTTTTTGTACATTTAAGGGGATTGATCTTCAACATTCTGTTGTATACACTCCACAATAGAACAGAGTTACAGAATGCAAGAATAGAACTCTCAAAGAAATGGCTAGTTGTATGATACATGCATGTTCTCTTGATCCTACTTTTTGGGCAGAGGCTATCAGTTGTGCCACACACATCCAGAATCGGGTTCCTCACAAAGCTTTGCAAGGTATTACTCCTTTTGAGGCTTGGGCTGGTAGGAAACTGATTGTGAGACATTTCAGAGTCTTTGGGTGTCCAGCATGGGCTCGCATTCCTCTGCAGAAACGCAAGGCATTGGAACCTTAGAGTCGGCCTTGCATATTTGTTGGATTTCTTGAGGGTGTTAAGGCATATAGATTGATGGATCCTAAGACACATGAGGTGTTCATTGAGAGGAGTATTCACTTTGAGGAAAGCTCACCTAGCTTAGCCTCTCTACCTCCTCCACCTTCCTCCATTGTGGATAGTGATGTTAGTGATTTAGATGATGAGACTCCTTCAACTTTGACTCGCAGGGTTACACCTCCACAGGGTCCACTTGCAGTTGAGGAGCCTTGTTCTCCACCTCCCCCTAGACCTCATTGGTCTCGATAAACACTTGAGTCTGTGGGTTCTCTTGTTGGGTATCCTTCAGATACACGAAGGAATCGATCACAGTATCATGATCTTCCACATGCATTCATTGCTACCGCTTCTGATCTACAGACATTTCAGGAAGCATTAGGGGTTCCTGAGTGGGACCAAGCTATGGAGGAAGAGTATAGTTCCTTGATGAGGAACAACACATGGGATTTAGTCCATCTCCCTAAGGGGAGAAAGATGGTTCGATATAAGTGGATCTATCAAACCAAGTTTGCAGCGGATGGTATTGTGGACAAGTATAAGGCTTGGCTTGTTGCGAAAGGTTTCTCTCAGGTTGCAGGTGTTGACTATACTGAGACCTTTGCACTCATAGCCAAGATGAACTCCATTCACTTGACACTTGCTATTGTTGCAGCTCATGGTTGGGCTGTACATCAGATGGATGTGAAGAGTGCTTTTCTTCATGGTGATCTTGATGAGGAGATTTATATGGAGCAACCACAAGGTTTCATCCAGGATACTTCCTTGGTTTGTAGACTAAGGAAATCTCTCTATGGCCTTAAACAGCCCCCCAGGGCTTGGTATGCCAAGATGGATTCCTTTATTCTCTCAGCAAGGTTCACCAGGTGTCATTCCGATCCAAATGTCTACATTTTGCGACAGGATGACTCTCACTTGATACTTGTGCTCTATGTTGATGATTTGATCATTACAGGGATAACCACATCCATCATTAGCAAGGTCAAATCTACTTTGCATGATAGATTTGCTATGATTGACTTGGGTCTTTTGCACTACTTTCTCGGGATAGAGATTTCATAGTCACCTTCTAGGATTACATTATCACAACCCAAGTATGCTCTTGATCTACTTGCACGCTTTCATATGGCTGATTATAAGGCTGCCCCGACTCCCTTTCTTTCAGGAGTCAAGCTTGAGGCTTAGTGTTCTTCTCCACTAGTTGATGCCACATTATATCATCAACTTGTGGGTAGTCTCATCTACTTGACTCATACACCCCCTGATATTTCATTTGCGGTTGGCATGGTTTCCCGCTTCATGTAGAAACCACATGAGCTTCATTGGAAAGTTGCCAAACACATCCTTCATTACATCCAAGGTACACATCACTATGGGATTCACTATGCAACAGGCACAGGACTTCACTTAGTTGGTTATACAGACTCCGATTGGGCTGGTGATCTTGATGATCATAAGTCTACTTTAGGTTACAGTTTTCACCTTGGTTCGGGCCCCATTTGTTGGCAGAGAAAGAAGCAACATGCTATTGCTCTCTCTTCGACTGAGGCTGAGTATCGAGGAGCTGTTAACGCAGTGACTGAGACCATTTGGCTTCAACAGATTCTCATAGAGTTTGGGTTCACCACTCCATGACCGATAGTTCTACATTGCGACAATCAGAGTGCTATTGTAATCTCGAAGAACCCGGTCCAGCACCAGCGAACCAAACACATCAAGATTCATATGCATTATATCCGAGAGTTGATTCAGGAGAAGGTCATTGATTTGCAATATTGTCCTACAATGGAGTAGGTTGCAGACATATTCACCAAACCTTTCACCGAGAGTAAGTTCCAGTAGTTGGGAGCTCTCTTGGGGGTACGGGATGTGCCATTAGGGGGGTTCAGCTGACTTCTCCTTTCTCTCTTATGGGGGGGACTTTTTCCTCTTTGAGGTTTTGTCCTTCTTCTTTGAGAGTTATTTTGTACATTCATCTCTCTTTTGGGGGGGAGTTTTTTTCCATTGGGTTTTCTCCCTTTCTCCGTTTGTGAGAGATTGCATTGCATAGTTTTGCTTGCATTTGCATATTGTACATGGGTACCTATCATGGCCTAGTAGTCGGGACCCATCTTGCATTGTTGACTTGAGTCTTCATTCCCCTAAGTTGCACTTAAGGGGGATGTTGGTGTAAATAAATATTCATTATGGATATTATTAAACTTTACTTAAGTTAACTTAGGATAATGCATCTCTCTGTAGTTTGGATTTGAGACACTTAGGGAAGTGTGCACATAGGGATATAGCTTGTAAAATAAATTCCATCTTTTGTGGTCTTATTTTGCTGTTACACTCCACATTCGGTGGGTCATCCACCTCTTGTGGAATATTATATTATTTCTCCTACCTACCCCTAGTATTTCTTACCTACCCTTGTTTCTCATTGAGCCACATGTCATGATTGTGTGCTCGTACATCCATATGGCCTTGCCTATATAAGAAGGCCTATATTCATTGTATTGGTGAATCCAGTTGATCATTTGCATATTGATGAGAATACAGTTTGTTCTTGTCATTCTTTTGTTTCTCTTTTATCCTTTTCATTGTGCCCTTGATCTTGGAAAAATCTCACACACTTGCCTAACTTCTTTATTTTGACTTTTGGCCTTGGGCTCCTTAGAACTACCCTCCATATTCACAATGAATTCAACTCATAAAACCCTGAAATGTTGAACCCTTTCATTGCAACACACACCTACTACTCTTGGTTTTTTTTCCTTTGATAAAAAAATTTGCACAACAAGATTATAATCAAGGTTGGAATTACAATAATTCAAATGCTATGTGAACACTATTGTGATTAGTGCAACCATTAATACCTTCAAATCTCCACCATTGATCTTAAAAATCAATGGTCATTAACATCAATTTAAATTATCTCTTCATTGTGATATTTATAAAATGTCAAAGAGACCAAGAAACACTTCTCCTCGATCTATAGCCTAGTCTCCTTGATGAGTCATATTCAACTCACTTGACACCAACCAACCCCCTTATCATGTTGTGTTGAAGGGACATGAAAATTGTCTTTACAATATTCTTTTGTCTATTTGATAAAATCCTCAACTGGTACTTTGCTTATTTAACATATGTTTAAATTGAGGAGACTTAAAATTACTCCCTTCGATACTCACAAGTCACTTCAATAACCATGTTTTATCCATCAACAAGACCTAGTGGAGCTCTCTTCGATATATATTAGTCTCCTTGATGAATATTCATTCTTTCTTACCTCCTTGGTCAAACATCATCATTAGGTCAAAGAGACTTTAGAATTGTCGATGAGTTTAAGTCTCTTCGATGAAATTTTATTCATTCGTACCGCACACCACCAAAAGATCAAGGAGACATGAAATAATTCTTTGATGTCTCCAGGTCACATCAATGAAAGAAGGCATTGACTTTGTCTTTATCCATAAAGACCCTAAAATAATTTCTTCAGCATGACATTGTCACCTAAATACCTTTCAGGCCCACATTTATTCTTTCATATCAATCATTGACTGAAGAGACAATTATAGTAACTTCAAATTTGCAAAGTCTCCTCAATGTGATATTCCTCCCTTGATTTCAATGATAATTTAATGATTGAAGAGACTTCTAGGATCTCTTCCTGATATATGTGTCTCTTCGATATGGATTAAATCTTAGCACCCTATTGCCTTCTAATATGTCAAACGGACATGCAAAGTGTTTCTTTGATGAGACTCAGTCTTCCTAATGGGTCACAACTTAAGAAGATTATTTTTCAAATGGAGATCAAAATGAATAACAAGATCTTTTGCTAAGACATAAGAAGGGTGAAGGGGTTGTAAAAAATCAACGTGACAGGGAAAATAAAAACCCTAATAAGTGACTTGACTATTATTTTGAATCACAAGGAAAGTATCATATGATGATGAATCACCAGGAGTCTTGGACTGACATTGTCTTAGGGTTTAGGCTTTTGAAAATTGGTAATCATAATTTTGTAATATTTTTTACAGGTTGCAATGCACCTCAATACCTCTCTCCTCCTAGGTCTCTCACTCACTACGTGTCTACCTTTCCCTCCCTCCCTCCCTCCCTCCCTCCCTCCCTTCTTGATTAACCTTCTCTTTCTACTCGTTCTTCTCTCTCTCCTCTCCTCTCTCCTCTACCCCCTTCTCTATCTCTATCTTTGTTTGTATCTATCTGTATGTCTGTTTGTTTGTCTATCTGTTTGTCTGTCTTTTTGTCTGTCTGTTTGTCTATTTGTCTATCATTCTGTATGCCTATCTGTTTGTCTATTTATCCATCTATCTGTATGTCTGTCTGTTTGTCTCTCTATGCCTCTTTGTCTCTCTATCTCTCTGTCTCTGTCTCTTTGTCTCTCTATCTCTGTCGTTGTCTTTGTCTTTGTTTTTGTCTCTGTCTCTATTTATACTATAATCTTGTACTCTAATCCCTATACAAATACTCTAATCTTTTACTTTAATCTCTATACCAATACTCTCAAACCTAAAACCTATTACCTAAATTCTACCTACACTCTATTCTCTAAACCCTATATAAGGGAGGGATAGGTGATGACTTAGAGAGGGGAGGGAGAGAGAAAATGAGAGAGAGAAGAACAAAAAAAGAGAGGGAGGGAAATGTAGACATGGAGTGATTGAGAGACCTAGAGAGGGAAGAGGTAGAGAGGTGTGAGAGAGAGAAGTTCACAAAGGGAGAAATATTGGTAAGGAGGCACGAAGAGAGGTGGAAAGGGAGATAAAGAACTAGAGAGGGAAGAGATATAGAGGTGAGAGACGTAAATCATGGAGAGAGAGGGATGATAGAACTATGGGAGAGATAGAGGGAAGAGAGATATTGATAATAATATCGGGAGGGAGAGGTGGAGAACTAAATATGGAGAAAAGGAGAGTCCTAAGAATGGGGAGAGAAATAGTGGGAGGGAGAGGTAGTGATCAAGTGAATAGAGAGATAGGGGAGAGAAACACTAATAAAGAGAGAGGGGGGGAGGAAAGGATAGAGATGGGAGTAAGGAGGGAAGTTGAGGTATAGAGGGAGAGAGGACAAGAGAGGCCTAGAGAAATAGACATAGGGAGGTAGCGAGGAAAGGTGTGTAAAGAGAGAGAGGAGACATATAGTAGAGAATGAAGGGTAAGAGAGAGGTAGAAAAGTAGTGCTAGATATTGGGGGAGAGAGGAGAGAGTGATATGTAAAGATATCTATAAGTCTACAGTTTGGAGGAGATAAAGAGAGTGAGATAGAGACAACGAGAGAATGCTGATAGGAGCATTACTGGTTACTCAAATTTGGTTAAGTTTGAAAATTTATATGATCTAAAACCTAGAATCTACTTTATAACTCCTAGAGGTCTGAAGCCACTCTTATTATAATTAAATGTTATATTTCATGTATACATTTCTATTGAGAGAGAGAGAGAGAGAGAGAGAGAGAGAGAGAGAGGAATTTTCAATACAAAACATTTACAAGCGAGAGAGAGAAGGATAATTAACCCAAAGCAAACATTTGGTGAGTGACAAATATAGTGAGCACTCTATTTGGTGTGTGCCAAATGGCTTCATTTGGGAAAAAAAAGTTGGCATTTTTTGGTACCACTAATTTATGCATATGGCCTTATATTATTGTTATATGTTGATGATATGCTTTTAGCAAGAAAAAAGGTGGAACTGAAATTAGCAAGTTAAAGCCGGCTTATTTAGCTAGGACATTTAATATGAATAATCTAGGAGTAGCAAAACAATTTTTAGTCATAGAAATAAATAGAGGAAAGGAACACGATAAGCTTTATTTATCAATCTAGAAATATGTGGAGAAGATCCTCATTAAAATTGATATTCAAAATGTGAAACCAATAAATATCCTTTTAGCTTCCCATTTTAAGCATTCTTGAAGTTTACATCCTAGTAATAAAGATGAAAAATATTATATGTATTGTGTACTATATGCTAATGCATTGTGAAGTTTAATGTATGCAATGGTTTGTACAAGACCAAATATTTCACATGCAGTTAGTGTTGTAAGGAGATACATGGAAAATCCAAGTAAAGAGCATTAGGCAACAATGAAATGGGTGCTTTGTTATCTTAGATGCACAAGTGATTATTGTATCACCTATAATGGTTTCAATGATTCAATGTGTGGCTACGCTGATTCAAATTTTGCATGTGATTTTGACAAAAGGAGATCTAATTCATGTTATGTGTTTACTCTTATAAGAGGACCTATTGTTGGATGTTAAAGCTTCAAGAAATAGTTTCTTTATCCACTACTAAGGTAACGTATATTGTTGTATCTCATGCATGGTTAAAGGGTCTATTCGATGAGTTTAGAAAAGTGTAGGATAAAGTGATTGTATTTTGTGATAGTCAAAGTGTTATTCATTTGTCTAAAAATATAGCTTATCATAATAGGACCAAGCATATTTAAATTAAGTACCATTTTGTAAGATAGGTTATTGATAGAGATGGAGCAACTCTTGTGAAAGTTCATACACCATAAAATTGTGCAAACATTTTTACAAAACCATTATTATTAGAGATGTTGAGGTGGAGTTTGGCTTCTCTTGGCTTGCAAAAAAGGTGATGAATGGGCATGGGCAAGTATCAAGTCAAATATTGTCAAGGTGGAGATTCTTGGATAATGACAACAACTAAAGAATAAAAAAAAATTATTTTTACAAATATTTTCCCCCCCGTTGAGAGATAATTCCTATTTTCTTTAAAGGAAAAATTAGCTTTTTCTAAGTTTGGTGGTTGTTGTTATATTGAAGATAATCTATATATCTCTATTTTCCTGAAGGCAAATTTAGTTGTAATAGCAACAAATGTTTGAAGATCGTATTTTTTATTCTCAGAGCAATATTAACATCAATACCTTTCCCTATGGATGTTTCCTTAGCATATTATTTAGTTTTACCATGTACATTTGTGTTTTGTTCGTTATTCAATTCTATTTTATTTTCTTTGTTATTTATTCACAACTAGCTTGTGCTACAATTTTTTAATATTTTTTAGGGTTTATACAAGTCCACTTCCATAATAGGTATTCTTAAATAAAAATATTCTCAAATGAATTACTTGATTTTCTTCTAAGGTAGAAGAAGGAAATTGCCAACCAATGTATCTAATAGACAAGAGACAGAGCTGAAAGTTATAAGGAGCTCAAGTCATATTTTAACAAGATCAAAATCCATGAATCTTGTTTGGAAAATTTGGGTGTTCATGAAATCCAAAATGATAGTGTAGGGAATACATGCATGTTAGGATAGACAAGCCTACCCGAATTAGATGGTATATGCATATGAAGGTAATCGAAAACACAAAAGAAATTAAGACTGAATATGTTCTTTAGGTGAGATTAAGGAATTATTTGTTAGGCATTGTATACTAAGTGGATCTAATAGTAGCAAAACTGTAGTGTCATAAAATTGCAGCCCTAGCAATTTTAACCACATTTGAGGTCCTCACCTTGGTGACAACATCTTCCTTTCCAACTGAGACTTCTCTCTGCATTTTCACCTTGAACATATCCTTGTTTAGGCCTTGAGATGGCCTCAGGACCCTGTCCGAACCCCAAAATAGGGTAGGACAGGGGCATGTCACCCTTGCCCCCCCCTCTTAGGGTGGCCCCAAGATAGGTCCCTCAGGTCCTATCTTCATTTCGGGATTCCAAACTTCCCCGATGTTGGCCTTTGGTGAAATGAATTAATTATCCGAGGCATGTATAAAAGGGAGTTAGTCTTCTCATTTGCAAGGACATGAAATACATGAAAGATATGATAGGCGAAAGTCAAGTGAAAGGTCTTCTTCATGTATTTATCAAGTCTTTTTCTTCATGTGTCTTCTTCATTCATCCATTGGAGAAACATTTACAACATTCATTTGCAAGAATATGTGTGTGTTAGGGTTTTTTCATGTTACATGCCATTTCATGCAGCACTTGTGATTTCATTCAAGAAGTAGAGTAATCATCATCAACAAATTGCAGATCTACAAGATATACATTTCCATTGTTTACATTCAAGCATTTGCAATTATTTACCTTTAAGGTTGATTCCTCAACTGGGGTTTGACTAAGGCTTTGACTAAGGCAAACCCCTATCCACAACCTTTCTTCCCTTCATTTCTATGTGTATTTTGCAGGTGCACAACTGTATTTTCAGATTTGGACTCCATTTATAGAGGCAGAAAAACCCTTTTCATTTCGCATATTTTTCGGAGGACCATGTGCACTTTCAACACGGTCCTCATGAATTTTCTCCAAATTTGTGGGGCAGATCCGTATCAGTCTAAATATCTCAGATCCAAAGTTACAACACGATCTAGAACCGGTAGCTCCTCATTTCACTCATTTTATACCTCTTGCCTAAATAATCAACAAGTCAACTCTCTCATTTACAAAAGAGGGCAAATCACACTTCAACCCTTGCAATCCACCTGGAATTCACATCCTTGTTTCCCTTTGATTTGGATCTAGTGGATTCAAGCCCCTCTTTTGAATGTAAAGTTCCTCCAAGCAAAAATCATCCTAGTGACTTCCTTTCTCTCTCTTAGGTGGGGAGTCACTAGGGTCCAATTTTCTACTTTACATTTTGGTGAACCCGACATCTTACACATTAATTCTAAATTCTCACTATTAAATCTGATTAAGTGTAATTAGAATTTTAAAAATTCATTTCCAAGTTTGATCTATTTGCAAATTTTAGAGGTTAATTGCATCGAAACCCTAATTTTTTATTTTGAGGAAATTAAGCTTGTGTGGTGTCAAATTTTAATTCCTTGTCTCAAAACTGATTTCTATTTCAAAGTTGCAACTCAAATCTGTCTTTTTGTTTTAAAAATTCAGTGGTTAAACAACAAAACCCTAATTTTTAAGATCCTCTTATTTTCGATCTTTGACTGCCAATTTGACCGATCTAGACATCTCCAAATCAGCCATGTTTTTGGATTCTGTAATTAAATTATAATATCTATAATCCCTGAATTTTTTTGAAAAAAGTTGGTTGGACCGTGTGCACTTTCAACACGGTCCCTACCTTTTTTCCCAAAATTTTGGGAGATGGAATTGATCGTATTTTTCTGCTTAAATCGAGAAAATTGGCGTACTTTATTTTTTTTAACACCTCCTAAGGTTGAAAAAAAATTCAAATTTCACCCCTTTCAAACTTTAAATTAACTTTCATAAAAAGGTCCTAATTTTAGATCTTCTTTTCCAACAAATTAAGATTTTAATTAAGAGACTTTCAATGGCAATTAATAAATTGGATTTCCTGGCTCTTTGACATATGATTACATTGTTTTTCACATATATTTACTACAATCATGTGTCAGATAAGGGTTTCTTTCATTTCATGTTGCTTCTATTAATTCATAGCACTTGGTCATATTCTGTTGTTAGGATTTCCAAATTATTTTCTTTTCAAATAGATATCAAAGTTTTTATGTATCATTTATGCTGCATTATGGTGATGTTGTTAACAAAATACATTTCCTATGTCAATCACCTCAAAGCTTTTGTAGACCCTAAACCTAGAGATCCTAACCCTTGTACCTCTCCTAGGGTATCTTGTGTGGATGAGATGAGACCTAATGCTTTAACCAATGATCTTTCTAAAAGAGATCAAACATTGGAAAGTGACAAGAATCCATCTTCTTCTACACATACCCTTGAACAAGGGGTGCAAAATCAAAACATTAACATTCTTACATATTTAGATCATCCTTATTCTCCTAAGACCTATCTTCAACATCAAAGTATATGTAGGGAGGATGATGTCATGCATGTTATTCATGATCTTTCCCCTTGCATAGAAATAACTAAAAATGAGCTTCTAGATGATGAAGTTGTTCACCCCCAATCTCCCAAAAAGGATAAGCTTGATAAAGGAAAGGAGATTGTCATTTCGCATGATACTCCTTCTTCATCTACAACTCCTTTTCTTCACCCTTACAAATCAGATTTCAAAGAAATTCATGATCCTTTTCCTCCATCTAGTCAATTGGAACATTCTTATAGCTGTTTCTTTCATATAATAAAAAAACAAGGTTTTAAAGGACAAGGAATTGGGAAATTTGATCAAGGAATTTGTGTCCCTGTAAACCCTCCTACACAAACTACTACAAAAGGCCTAGGAAATGATGCTCCTCTTTCTATAGATGAATTCCTTAGGCTCCAAAACTTTAAAAATTATCTTCAAAGACAACAAATCAACAGAGCCCGCAAGAATGCTTCTTCTTCAAAACATCCTTTTTGTTCATTTCATCAAACCCATGACCATAATGTTGATGATTGCCTTGATTTTCAAAAATTCTATTCAAGATGGCATAGACATTCACAAAATTATAGTTGTGGATAACAAAACTTCCTCTTCTAACAAAACTTCTCTATGTCAAGACCATATTTATCACCCTGAAAGATTGGCTACAAGAATCTATTGGAGATTGAAGTATGATAAGAATATTTCCTTCCCTCCTCAAAATAAAAAATAAAACTCTTAATAAAGTGGAAGGAATTAAATATTGCCTTTTTCATGTTTTACATTCACACTCTCTTGGGAAATGTTATGCATTGAAGAAATTTGTTCAAACGCAATGTGATCTTACACGAATTTATCTTACAATAGATCTAGTTGTCTTCATTGACATTAAAATGTTGACAATTAACACTCATTTGATTGGTTTCATATGTTTTCATTGATGGCAACATGTTCCGACTTCATTCTTTGGTTTGGTATCTCACCGACAGATACTTCACTGGTAGACACTTCACCGGCACCAACAGGTATCTTCACCGGTAGGAAGGATTTTATGAATACCGACATTGGAGGCCAACATGATTTATATACATGGTACTGGTATTGGAGGCTGACATCATTGGGAGATCCGCTAATTGGCCATTCATTTTGTTATTTGTGTACATATGTAATGAGCCGACATGTATAATCATTTTGTAATATCTATGTAAGACGACATGAGTCATGAAGGACTGTAAGGGTATATAGGTTAGTAATTGGATCATTTCTGGGATATGAATAATGTGATGTTGTTGTAATGCAAAGATTGTGTATAGAAGTTTATTTATGTATGAGATCAATATTGTGTAATGATCTATAGAAGATTTTGGATGTGAAGGTTATTTCGGTAAGGGTTTATGGTTTTAGTGATAGTTCTGATACTTAATGTAAGTACATATCCAATAGCCAACAAGATGAGAGGGGGGGGGGTGAATCATACAAACTTAATCTTCCATAAAAACATTAGATTCAACCTCGGTAACATATACTTCAGTAATATAACCAAAACTGTTAAACATGCAAACTCAAAAGCATATAAACATCATAAACCTCATAACACCAAATTTAACGTGGAAACCCAAATAGGGAAAAACCACTATGGGATTTCAGACCCACTAAGAAATATACTCTTCTAGAGTATGCTCAGTTAAAAGCAAATCCTATTAAAGATTACAAACTCATTGCTAGATGTGACCCAGTTAAGGGATTTCCCTCAGATCTGTTAGGATCTTCACCTTGCTAGAAGTGACCTTGTTAAAGGATTTCAAACACTCAATCAGAATGTCACCTTGCTAGAGGGTTTTACAAATAAGACTGTTAAGTCCACTTGGTTAAGGGATTTTCTATCACTTTCACAAAATAATAGTAATAAAATCTATCTGCAACTTCACATCTAAAATGCTAAAGTAGATTCTTATTTGCTCAATACAATCTAGACATAGAACTAATCTTGTCCATTTGTTGGGCTTCTATACTCTGTTATTCAAACAGGTCTTCAAGCTTCTGTGCTCGGTAATCACTATGTAGTATCCCTCTGCATACATTTTCCCGCATACATTGTTTATTAATAGTTCCCTATTTATAAACAATTCGCCAACTGCTTAATCTCCTTGATCACATTTCCCATGATCAATCATAGCCATCAGATCTTTAAAATTCGACTAGGTTCAATGTATCCTTCGATCTGAAAATGTTTTACCCTGCCTTGGAACTTGCATACATTTTTTTGAACTTGTGCTAGGGTATTGCGGTTCAATATGAGCTGTAGATCTTCATGCCGATTTTCCTTTGCCATAGATTCATTAACAAACTTCATGCATGACATACCAATCATTTAATCCATTCTAGCTCATCAGCTTCCTTCATTAAATAACGCATGTAACCATTTAATGTATTCTATTACAGCTTGGTTACAACTTGGTAACAACTTGGTAACAACTCGGTAGACATTCTGCCTTCATTAACTGATAGCAATAACCTTAGGGTTTACCAACTAGGTTCCTTAGGATTTACTGACTAGGTTCTTTGCTCGGTAACATAGTTTAGTATTAATCTTACAATTTACAAATATGTATGATGTTAAAACAATCTAAACATCATGATCTCATCATTGTCTGACTCGGTAATAGTTGCCCATTGAATACCTTATTCATCCCCTTATTCATCATATTCTTTCTGTGTCTTTTACCGACATCTTTATACTCTTCAAATCATACTTCTCAAGATATGGCAACATCATACTGAATTAGAAAATCAATTTCTTGACATCAATGACAAAATAATAATATCAAGACAGTAAACATCCTTAATCAGTTATATCCATAATCATCAACAACCTTCTCAATATCCTTATTGAAATTCCAATAATCTCCCATTGTTTGTTATAATGCCAAATGCCAATAATCTCCCCCTTTGGCATTGATGGAAAAACCAATTGATTTGACATTAAAAAGATTTAGATTGCTATGATTCTGAAATGCTGAAATGCTCTCTTCCTGTCATCAGAATTCTCCCCCATACATTAGACTTCTCCTTTTTTCTCCAGTCTTCTTAATTAGTCTTCTCCCCCTTATATTAGTCTTCTCCCCCTTTGACAACAATGCCAAAAAGTAAAGAACTAAAACATAATTTCTTCCTGTATGAAGTGAATTCCTATTGTAATGTGTATCAACTGAGTCTTGGTCAGAGCATTTTGTCTTCAATTCCTATTCCCTGTATTGTATCTTGCATTATTTCCTGTACTATTTCATGCATTATTTCCTGCACACCTTTAGAAAACATCCTAAAGTGTGTAAATTAGCATAAACTATAAAAAGATATTCGATAGAGTCATTGAATTGATGCTTTCACCGAAATCGGTCAGTGAGTAGAAGATAGGGGTAGGATCCCTAACTTACTTCTGAGATATTCAAAAGTGTCCCTTGGTAGTGGCTAACTTTCCATTCTTGTCATGAACTTTGACAATTCCTTTTTGAAATTCTATTCGGTAACCTGTATTGTTTAGCTGTGCTACACTCAACAAATTGTATTTCAAACCTTCAACCCAATAAACATCATTGCATCTAGCATTGTCAAGAAGTGTTATAGATCCTTTACCTTTCATCAGACATGGTGTATCATTACCAAATATTACATAGCCTCCATCATAATCTTCTAACATAACAAACTTGTGTTTATCTCTTGTCATATGATGTGAGCATCCACTATCTATGATCCAAGAATCATTAGTATTTACATGAGATATTAGGGCTTTTTCTTCATATCTTTCTTCATCTGATCCATCTTTGATAGCCACATAAACTAATTCCTCTGTATCAGTTTCATCTGATTTATCATCATTGGATTCCTCATCAGCTATTAAGCATGTCTTTCTATCTCTTCTTCTGAAGTCTTGGTGTCCTTTGTAATGATTGTCTTTTTGTTTGGCATCTCGGTAATCTCTCTTTTCAGTAGATTCTTTGTCAGGACAGTTAGAAGCCATATGTCCTATTTTATCACAATTGAAACATTTCAAAGGTAGTTTTCCTTTATACTTACCTTTGCCTCTCAGTAACCTTCTGGCTAATAGTGCTTCAAACTCTTCCTGCTTTCTGATTTCCTCATATAGTTTGTGTACTTCTTCCATGTTCTTACAAAATATTTCACTTGCTACACTGTGATCTCCTTCAGAGTACATATACTTTCTTTCATTGTAATCATTAGATTCATCAAGATGAAAAGAACTAAATGCAGATTCAACTTTATTTACCGAAGATCCACTGTTATCAAAGTTACTTAAGTCAAATGCATGTAGCTTACCAACAGTAGCATCTAAAGAAACTGGCATATTAGGTACAAACCTCAATTCATTGATTGTAGGGACTCTGATTGCATAAGGCAGTAGAAGGGTTCTTAACAACTTACTTGTTATATCCTTTTCTTCAATAGTTCCACCTGCTCCTTTGATTTGATTGACAATCTCCTTTAGTCTTGTACTATACTGGGTTATGTTCTCACCTTCATTCATCCTCATAGATTCAAGTTGTCCTCTTAGACTATCTACTTTTGCTCTTTGAACATGTTCATCTCCTCCATATAATGATATGAGCTTATCCCACATAGCCTTTGCATCATTGCAACCTTCTAGATCATTAAACTCTGAGTCGGTCAATGCAGATGTTATTTCAATCATTGCTTGGATATGTTCTTTCTTTGCCTTTATCTCTTCCATTGTCAATGGATAGGTGCTCGGTGTGATGAAATCATTCTCTAGATAATATACAACATATTCTCCAACTCATGATAGATGAAGCTTCATCCTTTTCTGCCATGTAGAGAAACTTGACTTGTTCAGCTTTGGTGCTTTCCTCTTATACATCTTTGGATCTTTGCCTCAAGTACCTTTCAACTTTTCTTCTAGAGTCCAAAGCTCTGATACCAATTGATAGTTCTGATACTTAATGTAAGTACAAATCCAATAGCCAACAAGATGAGAGGGGGAGGTGAATCATACAAACTTAATCTTTCATAAAAACATTAGATTCAACCTCGGTAACATATACTTCAGTAATATAACCAAAACTGTTAAACATGCAAACTCAAAAGCATATAAACATCATAAACCTCATAACACTAGATTTAATGTGGAAACTCAAATAGGGAAAAACCACTGTGGGATTTCGGACCCACTAAGAAATATACTCTTCTAGATTATGCTTGGTTAAAAGCAAATCCTGTTAAAGATTACAAACACATTGCTATATGTGACCTGGTTAAGGGATTTCCCTCAGATCTGTTAGGATCTTCACCTTGTTAGAAATGACCTTGTTAAAGGATTTCAAACACTCAATCAGAATGTCACCTTGCTAGAGGGTTTTACAAATAAGACTGTTAAGTCCACTCGGTTAAGAGATTTTCTGTCACTTTCACAAAATAACAGTAATAAAATCTATCTGCAACTTCACATCTAAAATGCTAAAGTAGATTCTTATTTGCTCAATACAATCTAGACATAGAACTAATCTTGTCCATCTGCTGGGCTTCTATACTCTATTATTCAAACAGGTCTTCAAGCTTTTGTGCTCGGTAATCACTATGTAGCATCCCTCTGCATACATTTGCTCGCATACATTGTTTATCAATAGTTCCCTATTTATAAACAATTCGCCAACCGCTTAATCTCCTTGATCACATTTCCCATGATCAATCATAGCCATCAAATCTTCAAACTTCGACCAGGTTCAATGTATCCTTCGATTTGAAAACATTTTACCCTGCCTTGGAACTTGCATACATTTCTTGGAACTTGTGCTACGGTATTGTGGTTCAATCTGAGCTGTAGATCTTCATGCTGATTTTCCTTTGCCATAGATTCATTAACAAACTTCATGCATGGCATACCAATCATTTAATCCATTCTAGCTCATCAGCTTCCTTCATTAAATAACGCATGTAACCATTTAATGTATTCTGTTACAGCTTGGTTACAACTCGGTAACAACTCGGTAATAACTCTGTAGACATTCTGCCTTCATTAACCGATAGAAATAACCTTAGGGTTTACCAACTAGGTTCCTTAGGGTTTACCGACTAGGTTCTTTGCTCAGTAACATAGTTTAGTATTAACCTTACAATTTACAACATATGTATGATGTTAAAACAATCTAAACATCATGATCTCATCATTGTCTGACTCGGTAATAGTTGCCCATTGAATACCTTATTCATCCCCTTATTCATCATATTCTTTCTGTGTCTTTTACTGACATCTTTATACTCTTCAAATCATACTTCTCAAGATATGGCAACATCATACTGAATTAGAAAATCAATTTCTTGACATCAATGAAAAAATAATAATATCAAGACAGTAAACAACCTTAATCAGTTATATCCATAATCATCAACAACCTTCTCAATATCCTTATTGAAATGGCAATAATCTCCCATTGTCTTTTATAATGCCAAATGCCAACATTTAGAACCAGAACAATCCGAGCTTGAACTAGAAGTCAATCAGGCATAACAGATGCATTAAATGAGTTCAGTCTTATGTTTTGTTATTCAAAATGACTGTAGTCAGTGATAGTCCCTTATGTTGAGCAACATGCTCTAGGTGGTAAGCCTTCCTGCATGTGCAGGCCCCCATATTATGTAATATGTTTTCATATCTCCAGTGGATTGATATTGTGGGTCACAAATCCCACCGTGGTTTTTCCTCTTTGAGGTTTTCCACGTATAAATTCTCTATGTTATGGTGTTCATTTGTGTTATTGGTTCATTGATTTCTTTACTTCTTTCAATTATAAATGTATCGGTTTACGGGTTGGTGAATGCATGTTATAATAAGGTTAAAATTAAACATTCGGCAAAACACTGATTCACCCCCTCCTCTCAGTGTTCTTGGATTCCAACACAAAATAGTGCCTTAGCGCTTCTTTGATATTCATGTTGATCCTCACCCTTATCACATAAATAGTCCACTTAGTTGGGGGATTTTTATCATTTGTGGTGGTGTTGTTTCAACTTTACATACATTGGGGCAGCAACATGAAATTCTTTTGTCCTCATTCTTTCTATATATTCATCTCTTCTTCTTGCATTATTCATTATTAGATCTCTTTTCTTGCATAAAAATCATTCCCGTGTGAGAATATAATTGTTCTTGGGTTTTCATCTTTGCTTGAGAGTAGTTTCTTTAATGAGTGGTGCACTTCTTCTCTTTCCTTCATTCTCTTGAAATACTTACCTCTTCTATGGTCTTGATTATTCACAAGTATGTTATGCCC
Source organism: Cryptomeria japonica (assembly GCF_030272615.1). Classification (NCBI taxonomy): domain Eukaryota; kingdom Viridiplantae; phylum Streptophyta; class Pinopsida; order Cupressales; family Cupressaceae; genus Cryptomeria; species Cryptomeria japonica. The sequence continues at coordinate 140,500,400 of NC_081405.1, read as the reverse complement.
CTCAGCATGGAATGATCTCCTTGACAAGTATGTACCCCTTCCTTGCAAGGATTTGTTCCACTAGGAAGGAATATCACTTGCCAATAGTCACCATTAGAAGATGTGTGATGTTTTCCCTTGTTCTCTCACTCGGGGGGCAAGGATTTTCACTCATTCTTTCCTTCTTTTTATCTCATGTATCATTATTTCCTTTAGGGGTTAATTTTTCATATGTGATTATCATTTCTTACAATGGTATGTTTTTATGATTAATCCCCTTGGGGAATATGTGATGCTTTTTCTCTCTTCCTTTCAAAGATTACCACTTCTTGAGACATGCCTTTTACAAATGCTAATGTATTTTCTTCCATGCATTCATGAAAGTGCATTGTGCATTTAATTACGTTTAATATATCTCTAGAAGATTGTGTAAGTTCTTCTCATCGTCCCTTCACTTGGGGGGCAATGATCCCACTCTCTCTCTTTCTCTGGGGATCCACTTTTCTCTATTTTGGTGAATGGTGTGAGTTATATTTCTTAATATCATTCCTTGTGTGAAATTGTTGGTGGTTTGCTCAAGGGTTATCTCTCATACAAGAGGTGTAAGTCTTTGACTACAACCTCTTTCACACTTCATAATGTACATTTATGGTAAATTAACCCATCATTCTTGGGGGCTAAAAGTGAGTTATCCATCCTCAAGAATCCCTTTTACCTAGGAATGGGAGGAAGGATTGCATTCTTGTACTCTCCTTTGCTTTGTTCTAGAAGATGCTATATTTGTCTAAGACAACTCCTCTTGGAAGAAGATGTGTTTTTGAACAAAGATCTCTTCTCCTCCAAGGATCTCCTTTACACTTACAACAAGATATCTATTTTCAACCATCCTATCTTTCCTTGAAGAGTATTCCCTCTCTTGCTTGGATTTATGACGTTGTTGCATAACATATATTTCTTTGTGATGAAGGTGGGTATCCTTGTTCTACTTTCCTTAATATATCAACATAAATCTATGTTGACATCTTAAGGGGGGGCAACCACATTGCTCCTTTGTACCATACTTCTATGGTGCATTATACAATGGGACATTCTTGGAACCAGAGGGCAGCCTCTTAGAACAAGATGTCTTCACTTTTCTCTTATATAGTAGGTCTTTCTCGGAAATAGAGCGCAAATTCTTAGAGCGAGATGACGTTGTTTTTTCGTGGTACAGTGGGTCATTCTCAAAACCTGAGCACATACTCATAGAGAGAGATGTCATCACTTTTTCCTTGTACAATGGGTCATTCTCGGAACCTGAGCATAGACTCTTAGAGAGAGATGATGTCACTTTTCTCTTATGCAGGGTGATTATTCTTGGAACCAGAGCACAGACTATTAGAGAGAGATGTCACACGTTTCTTGACATTTGTAATATACATCTTATATAGGTTGTAGCGTACTCGGGTATATACTCCTATGAGGGGATTGGAACCTCACTTGCACACACACACATGAGGTTGGGTGGAAGTAACGGTGTTCTCACTCTCCTTCCTTACATGGATCACCCAGAAAGACTCTGAGGGCTATATTTCCATGTCTTTCTCTCCATGGATCACCTAGTTTTAGGGGTGAGATGTCCATGGTCTCTTTCTTGTTTGCCTTCTCATGGATCACCAAAGTATGTATTCATGTATTCTATCTCCTTCCTCTGATGAACCCATAGTTTTACTACTGATGGTTCATGGATGATGTCATCTTTTCTCTTTTATGTGATTACTTGTGTTTATGTGATGGCATGGGTCTTTGTGTCCAAATTAGTTGTTGAGACATCTGAGTATCGAGGTCTCTTAGGCTAGTTGGTTTGTCATCTTGTATCTTGTTTTTGTCATGTGTTTTTTGCGCTTTGTTTTTTTTTTGTGCATCTTGTTCCTTTTTGTTTTGTGTGCTCTTGCATATGTTTGAGTGAGTTAAGATCCTAGGATTGGGGGCTTATGTTCTTCAAGATTAGTGATGTCTTATACTCCTTGTGGTATTGCTTCACATTTGCAATCTTCATCTCTATTTCTTCTACTTTATCGATAGTATTGGCATAAGCTGTACGCCTGCTAAAGTGGGGGCTAAATGTAGTGTCACAAAATTGTGACTCTAGCAATTTTAACCAAATTTGAGTTCCTCACCTTGGCGACAACATCTTCCTTCCCAACTAAGACTTGTCTCTGTATTTTCACCTTGAACCTCTCCTTGTTTAGGCCTAGAGATGGCCTTCAGACCATGTTCGGACCCCAAGATTGGGCAGGATAGGGGCATGATGCCCCTGTCCCCCCCTCTTAGGGTGGCCCCAAGATAGGTCCCCTGGGTCCTATCTGAATTTCAAAATTCCAAACTTCCCTGATGTCGGCCTTTGGTGAGATGAATTAATTCTCCAAGGCATATATAAAAGGGAGTTAGTCTTCTCATTTGCAAGGACAGGAAATACACGAAGGATACAATAGGCAAAATTCAAGCGAAAGGTCTTCTTCAAGCATCTATCAATTCTTCTTCTTCATGTGTCTTCTTCATTCATCCATTGGAGCAACATTTACGACATTTATTTGCAAGCATATGTGTTTGTTAGGGTTTTGTCATGTTACATGCCATTTCATGCAACACTTGTGATTTCATTCAAGAAGCGCAACAATCATCATCAACAAATTGCAAATCTACAATGTATACATTTTCATTATTTACATTCAAGCATTTGTAATTATTTTCCTTCAAGGTTGACTCCTCAATCGGGGTTTGACTAAGGCATAACCCTATCCACAACTCTTCTTTTCTATGTGTAGGTTGCAGGTGCACAATTGTATTTTTCAAATTTGGACTTTGTTTATAGAGGTGGAAAAACCCTTTTCGTTTTGCGGATTTTTTGGAGGACCATGTGCACTTTTAACATAGTCCCAACGAATTTTCTCAAAATTTGTAGGGCAGATCCGTGTCAGTCTAAATATCTCAAATCCTAATTACATCATGATCCACAACCGGTAGCTCCTCATTTCACTCATCTTATCCCTGTTTCCTACATAGTCAACAAGTCAACTTTCTCATTTACAAAATAAAGCAAATCACATTTCAACCCTTGAAATCCACTTGGAATTCACATCCTTGTTTCCCTTGGATTTGGATCTAGCGGATTCAAGCCCCTCTTTTGAATGTAAATTTCCTCCAAGCGAATATCATCCTAGTGACTTCCTTTCTTTCTCCTAGGTGGGGAGTCATTAGGGTCCAATTTTCCACTTTACATTTAGGTGAGCCCGACGTCTTACACATTAATTTTGAATTCTCATTATTAGATCTCATTAAGTGTAATTTGAATTTCAAAATTTCATTTCCAAGTTTGATCTATTCGAAAATTTTAGAGGTTAATTGCATCGAAACCCTAATTTTTCATTTTGAGGAAATTAAGCTTGTGTGGTTTCAAATTTTAATTTTTTATTTCAGATGTGATTTCTATTTCAAAGTTGCAACTCAAATCTGTCTTTTTGTTATGAAAATTCAGTGGTTAAACAACAAAACCCTAATTTTAAAGATCCTTTTATTTTCAACCTTTGACTGCCAATTTGACCAATTTGGATATCTCCAAATCAGTTGTGTTTTTGGATTCTACAATAAAATTATAATATCTATTATCCTTGAATTGTTTTGAAAAAAGTTGGTCGGACCGTGTCTAATTTCAACACGGTCCCTAGCTTTTTTCCCGAAATTTCGGGAGACAGAATTGACCGTATTTTTCTTCTGAAATCCAGAAAATTGGAGTACTTTATTAATTTTAACACCTCCTAAGTTCGAAAACAAATTCAAATTCCACCCCTTTCAAATTTTAAATTAATTTTCATAAAAGTTCCTAATTTTAGATCTTCTTTTCCAGCAAATTAAGATTTTCATTAAGATACTTTCAATGACGATTAATAAATTGGATTTCCTAGCTTTTTCACATATGATTACATTGTTTTTCACATATATTTACTACAATCATGTGTCAGATAAGGGTTTCTTTCATTTCATGATGCTTCTCTTTATTCATAGCACTTGGTCATATTGTGTTGTTAGGATTTCCAAATTATTCTCTTTTCAAATAGATATGAAAGCTTTCATGTATCATTTATGTTGCATTATGGTGATGTTGTTAACAAAATGCATTTCCTATGTCAATTACCTCAAAGCTTTTGTAGACCCTAAACCTAGAGATCCTAACCCTTGTACCTCTCCTAGGGTATCTTGTGTGGATGAGATGAGACCTAATGCTTTGACCAATGATGTTTCTAAAAGAGAGCAAACATTGGAAAGTGACAAGGACCTATCTTCTTCTACACATACCCTTAAGCAAGGGGGGCAAAATCAAAACATTAATATTATTAAATCTTTAGATCCCCCTTATTCTCCTAAGGCCTATCTTCAACATCAAAGTATATGCAGGGAGGATGATATCATGCATTTTATTCATGATCTTTCTCCTCACATAGAAATAACTAAAAATGAGCTTCTAGATTATGAAGTTGTTCATCACCAATCTCCCAGAAAGGATAAGCTTGATAAAGGAAATGAGATTGTCATTTCACATGATACTCCTTCTTCATCTACAAATCCTTTTCTTCCCCCTTACACATCAGATTTCAAAGAAATTCATGATCATATTCCTCCATCTAGTCAATTGCAACATTCTTATAGTCATGGCTTTCATATAATAACAAAACAAGGTTTTAAAGGACAAGGAATTGAGAAATTTTAGCAAAGGAATTCATGTCCCTATAAACCCTCCTACATAAACCACTACAAAAGGCCTAGGAAATGATGCTCCTCTTTTTACAGATGAATTTCTTAGGCTCCAAAACTTTTAAAATTATCTTCAGAGACAACAAATCAATAGAGCCCACAAGATTGCTTCTTCTTCAAAATGTCCTTTTTGTTCATTTCATAAAACCCATGACCATAATGCTGATGATTACCTTGATTTTCAAAAATCTCTTCAAGATGGCATAGACAGTGGCAAAATTAGAGTCGTGGATAACAAAACTTCCTCTTCTAACAAACCTTATCTATGTCAAGACCATATTTATCACCCTGAAAGATTTGTTGCAAGAATCTATTGGAGATTGAAGTATGATAAGAACATTTGCTTCGCTCCTCAAAATAAAAATAAAAATATTAATGAAGTGGAAGGAATTGAATATTGCCTTTTTCATGATTTACATTCACACTCTCTTGGCAAATTTTATGCATTTAAATTTTTTGTTCAAACGCAATATGATCTTGCACGAATTTATCTTACAATAGATCTAGTTGTCTTCCTTGAAATCAAAATATCGCCATAGTGCTTCTTTTCTCTTAATGTTGCTCCTCACCCTTATCACATAAATAGTCCACTTATTTGGGGGCTTTTTATCATTTGTGGTGTTGTTGTTTCAACTTTACATTTATTGGGGCAGGTTAATGAAATTCCTTTTTCCTAAGTCTTTCTATATTTCCATCTCTACTTCGTGCATTATTCATTATTAGATGTCTTTTCTTGTATAAGAATCATTCCTGTGTGAGCATATAATTGTTCTTGGGTTTTCATCTTTTCATGAGAGTTGTTTCTTTAATGAGTGACACACTTCTTCTCTTTCCTTCATTCTCTTGAAAAACTTACCTTTTCTATGGTCTTGATTATTCACAAGTATGATATGCCCCTCAACATGGAATGATCTCCTTGAGAAGTATGTACCCCTTCCTTGCGTGGATTTGTTCCACTAGGAAGGAATATCACTTACCAATACTCACCATTAGAAGATGTGGGATGTTTTTCCTTGTTCTCCTCACTCGGGGGTAAAGGATTTTCACTCCTTCTTTCCTTCTTTTTATCGCATGTATCACTGTTTCCTTGAGGGGTTGCATTTTTCATATGTGATTATAATTTCTTACAATGGTTCATTTTTATGATTAATCCCCCTGGGGAATATGTGATTCTTTTTCTCTCTTCCTTTCATAGATTACCACTTCTTGAGACATGCCTTTTATAGATGCTAATGTCTTTGCTTCCATGAATTCATGAAAGTTCATTATGCATTTTATTATGTTTAATCTATCTCTAGAAGATTATGTAAGTTCTTCTCATTGTCCCTTCGCTTGGGGGGAAATGATCCCGCTCTCTCTCTTTGTCTAGGGATCCATTTTGCTCTATTTTGGTGAATGGCATGTGAGTTATATTACTTAATGTCATTCCTTGTGCGAAATTGTTTATGGTTTAATCAAGGGTTATCTCTCATATAAGAGGTGTAATTCCTTGACTACAACCTCTTTCACACTTGGTAATGTACATATATTGGAAATTCACCCATTATTCTTGGGGGCTAAAAGTGAGTCATCCATTCTCAAGAATCCCTTTTACCTAGGAATAGGAGGAATGATAGCATTCTTGTTCTCTCCTTTGCTTTGTTCTAGAAGATGTTATATTTGTTTAAGACAAATCATCTTGGAGGAAGATGTCTGTTTGAACAAAGATCACTTCTCCTCCAAGGGTCTCCTTTACACTTGAAGCAATATATCTATTTTCAACTATCCTATCTTTGCTTGAAGAGTATTCCCTCTCTTTCTTAGATTTATGACATTGTTGCATAATGAATATCATCTTTGTGATGAAGGTATTTATCATTTTTATAATTTCCTTAAGATATCAACATCAATCTATGTGGACATCTTAAGGGGTGGTGATGTAGAGATTCAAACCATTCTCTGTGAACTAGGTACAAAACCCTTGTAGACTAGGGTTTAAGCAAGAAATAGCTCTAACTTGAGCATCCACTAATGGCACCAGTTGAAATCTAGTGGAATTATAGGTTAGGGTCTGTAAACATCTTTAGAGTAGGTTTTGTGGCTTTCCAAACCTTTATGGTGATTTTACAATGATACCCTAGGCTCACAGCTAGGAGTTGGTGAGACTTAGACAACAAAAGATGTGCATTTTCAGAGCACACTTGGATCGGTAGAGCCCAATTTGACACATGGTTGGAGACCCTATTGAATGCCCTTAAATAATCCATGATTGGATTTCATAGAAGTTTTGACTGGTGAAACCTTCTAAGGCCAATTTTGCAAGTCACTTAGGTAGGCCTAAAACCCTTGAAAATAGAAAAGTTCTAGAAACCCCATGTGTATGAATTACCCAGATGTATTAAATTTGAAAAGGGTACTCATAAATATAATTTATTTGGGGTCTTGTGTGGGTAGATGTGAAACAAAGCCTTGAAAACCGTAATAGGAGGGCTAATTGAATTAGGTCTATTTGGAGCTCAGTATAGCCAAGGTGACCTTGGGAAGGATTGACAAAGAGTTTAAAGGTAACCAAACCATTAAAAGACACCTAAGGAATTATGTCAATTCATTTTACCCTTATGGAACAAGTCTAAGAATTAAGATCCTTTGCAGAGGTTGTTGGAGCACTAGGAAGTTGTGTTAAGGATTGAGGTGGAATCCTCAATAGGAAGTGTTGATTGTTAAAGATCAGTGGCTATACCTTGGAGGTCTAACTAGCAGAACCCTTACCAATTACCACTGGATGGCTTGAGGAGTTAGAGGGTTGGAGAAGAGCAAGAAAGACAACTAGGTGATTTGGAGCAACTCCAAGAATCTCTGCATCAGAGTGGTATCAGAGCCATAGTTTAAAACATTGGTGTATGTCAGACTATGAGGAATAAGAATCAAGTTCAATGCCTCCAAAGGCAATGACTCCAGAACCCATCTGACAAATGGTGACAAAGATGCTAGAAGGATTGAAGGATCAGGAAGGAACTAAAGGGACCCGAGATGCTAAGAAGGAGAAGGGGAAGGTTAAGACAGAATGGGGAGATGAGAAAAATGAATAAGTGGAAGATGAGGAGGACCAGAAAATAGTAGCAATGCCTCAAGACCAAAAACTATTCTTGGATGCAGTCAAATCCATCTCCAATGATAATTTGTATGAATTACCCACCTATGGAGGAAATCTCAATGGAGAGGAGCTATTAGATTGGATAGAAGCATTGAATAATAATTTTGATTATAAGGAGGTAGAAGAGGAGAAAAGAGTAAATTTAGCCAAGTCAAGATTGAGGGCATCAACCCTGGTTTGGTAGAATATGATGTAAGAAGAAAGGATACAAGTAGGTAAGAAAAAGATAACTTCATGGGAGCGTATGAAGATAAGGCTTAAATCTCAATTCCTACCAGGGGATTATGAAGTTCAAATTCACAAGAGAGTGCCAAATTTGAAACAAAGGGAACTAGATGTCAATGTATACACTGAGGAATTCCACAAACTAAGTTTGAGGGCTAGGAAACATGAGAATGAAGTGGAGAAATTGGCAAGATACATGAATGGTCTTAGGAAGAACATACAAGATGAAATAAGAATCCTCACACTAGACACTGTTCACAAGTGTTTTCAGTTGGTATTAAGGGAAGAGGAGAATATCAAAAGGAGAAGTGAGCAAAATTAAAAGCATAGAGGTGGTAAGAATTTCAGGGGTAGACGAACCTTTGGCAGAGGGAAGAGTGCTTCAAGAAATGAAGAGCATCAAAACCAAGAAGGAAGTGGGGACTCTCAAAGAGGGACATATAGAGGATCCTTTAGAGGGAGAAGCAATTTTAGAGGTAGGTTTGGAAGCTCAGGGAGAGGAAATACAGTCTTCACCGATAGGTGTTACCACTACAACCAAGTTGGACATACCATGTGTAGGTGCTCGGGAAAAGCCTCAAGTTCATAAAGTCTATACATGAGTGAGAAAAGGACCTAGTTAGTGAAAGAGGAGGATACTCAAAGTGTGACCTCTCCAATCAGCAAGGTAGGACTAGCGATAGATGGGGAAAATTTGATGATGAGAAGAACAATATTGAAGATACCCCAAGCTCAAGAGCCACCACAGAGGAAAAGTCTATTTAGGACCACTTGCAAGTCACATGGTAAAATTTGTAAGGTGATTGTGGATTCAGGTTCCATAGAGAATATTGTCTTAGTTGAAATGGTGGATAAGATCAAACTGAAAAGATTGCCTCATCTCACTCCCTATAAGGTATCATGGCTCAATCGGGGTCAACATGTCTTAGTTGATGAACAAGAATGGGTGGAATTTAAAACTGGTGAATACAAAGAAAAAATTCTATGTGACATATTGCCTATGGATTCTTGTCATCTACTTTTGGGTCGTCCATGACAACATGATGTGAAAGCTTGTCATAATGAAGAAAATAATAGTTATCTCATCACCAAGAATGGTAAGAAGTATCAAATGGATCAATTACTTGATACAAAGGAGGAAAAACAAGTAGGGTAAAGTTTTATGTTTTTGAGTGGCAAAGAGTTCCTTAAAGTGTTAAAAGAAGGTAATTAGGGCTATGCTACAATGCTAAATCCTAAAGATGAAGCTAAGGGAGATCCAATGAGTGAAGTGCCTCAAGAAGTGCAAGGTTTACTAAAGCAATATTAAGAAGTAATAGGAGATGATATGCCTAACTTTGCTTCCAATGAGGGATGTAAATAATCAAATAGACTTGATACCAGGGGAAAATTTTCCTAAAAAAGATGCTTATAAAATGAAACCTAGCCAAAATGAGGAGATTGCCAAACAAGTGCAAGAACTCTTAGACAAAGGGTTTATTAAAAAGAGTTTGAGTCCTTGTGCTGTTCCCACTATTCTAGTGCCTGAAAAAGGAGGAAAATGGAGGATGTGCACTGACTCAAGAGCAATTAATAAGATCACCATAAGATACTAGTTTCCCATGCCAAGGATAGAGGACCTATTGGACAATCTAGGTGGAGCATGCTAATTCATAAAGGTGGACTAGAAATCTAGTTATCATTAGATAAGAATTAGACCTAGTGATGAATGGAAGATAATATTTAGAACTAATGTAGGCCTATATGAGTGGTTGGTGATGCCTTTTGGCCTCACGAATGCACCTAGTACCTTTCAAAGTCTCATGAATTAAGTCTTAGTTTAGTTTATTAGCAAATTTGTTATTGTGTATCTTGATGACATTTCGGTCTTCAGTAGGTCTTAAGCACATGGAGATGGTCTTGAAGAAGTTGAAGGAGGCTCAACTCAAAATCAACCTTGAAAAATGTGAGTTATTGAAAATAGAGTTAGTTTACCTTGGTTTTGTCATTTCACAAGGTCGTTTAAAGATGGATCCAAGTAAAGTAGAGGCAATAATTAATTGGCCTACACCTAGGACCATAAGTGATGTTAGGAGTTTTCATGGAATGGCATCTTTTTCTAGGAAGTTTGTGAGAAACTTTAGCCATGTTTGTGCTCCTATCCTTAACACCATTAAAGGTGGGATTAAATGTCAATTTAAGTGGATAGAGGAAGCCAATAAGGGGTTTGAATTGTTGAAAGCTAAGATAGCAGAGTTGCCAACCCTTAGATTGTCTGATTTCAGTTAGTTGTTTATAGTAGAGTGTGATGCTAGCCAAAGGGCAATAGGGGCCGTTTTGAGTCAAGAAGGTCATCCTATAGCATTATTTTTAGAGAAATTGAATTAGGCCAAGCAAAGATACTCCACATATGATTTGGAGTTGTATGCCATGGTGCAAGAATTGAAGAAGTGGCATCATTAATTGCTACCCAAAAAGTTTGTAGTTTATATTGACAACCATGCCCTTAGTTTCCTTAATGGGCAAGATAAATTTAATCAGAGAGACCTAAAGTGGGTTGAATGCTTACAATCCTACACCTTCACTATCAAGCACAAAAAGGGCACTACAAACAAGGTAGCTAATGCATTAAGGAGGAGAGTCATGACTATGTAGGAGATACAATTTCAAAGTTTGGGATTGACTGAGTTAAAAGACCTCTACAAGGATGATAAAGACTTTGTCGAGATATATGCTGTTTGTTTTGATTTTTCTAACACATCACATGATTCTTATTCAGAGTATATGATACAAGAGGGTTTTCTATTCAAGGGACGCCTTCTTTGCATTCCTCAATGTTCTATAAGACAAAACATTATTCAAGAAAAGCACCAAGGAGTTATAGGAGGTCATTTTGGCATAGATAAAACTATGGATTGGGTTAGTAGGTTTTACCATTGACCCAAGTTGCAATCAGAAGTGAGAAGGTTTGTAGAACAATGTGCAATTTACAAAAGAGCAAAAGGTTCATCAAGTAATGTAGGTCTGTACCAACCTTTGGTCATACCTTAGAGGCCAATGTTTAAGCATGGATTTTGTATTACACTTACCAAGAACTCCAAGGGAATTTGACAGTGTGTATGTAGTGGTTGATAGGTTCAGTAAAATGGCATATTTTATACCTTGCAAAAGAACCAATGATGCCACCTATATTGCAGGAATCTTCTTTAAAAAGATAGTTAGAATTCATGGTCTTCCAATCAGCATAGTCAGTGATAGGGATGTAAAGTTCTTAAGCCACTTTTGGAGAACACTTTGGAGAAAGTTGGGCACAAAATTATCTTTTTCATTTGCCTATCATGCTCAATCAGATGGTTAGGCAGAGGTAGTAAATATATCCTTGGGTAATCTACTAAGATGCCTTACCAAATAGCATGGGAAGACTTGGGACTTGGTAATCGACCAGGTAGAATATGCATACAATTGTTTAGTTAACCAAAGTACAGGTAAAAGTCCCTTTGAAATAGTGTATGGTTTTCATTCTAGGGGATTCTAGGGGATTCTAGGGGCATACTAGAACTCAAGGATCTTAGTTCTATGACACCCAAGAGCACAAAAGGTGGGAATTAATGAGAAGGAATCAAAGAAGTGCATGATAAGGTAAGACAAACCTTACAACAAAAGTCCGAGTAGTATAAGCTGAATGCTGATAAAACAAGAAGGGATGTGCAATTTAAGATTGGAGATTTCGTCCTAGCATACCTAAGGAAAGTGAGACTTCCAAAAGGGCAGCCTACTAAGCTATTGATGAAGAAGATTGGGATTCTTAAGGTGGTGCATAAATATGGTCAGAATGCATATGAAGTTGAGCTCCCTCCCACCTTGGGTATTTATCCTATCTTTAATATATGTGATCTCTATCCATATAAGGGAGAATCACAAACACATCATTTGGACACTTCATCACAGAGTACTGAATTTTGGGTGAGTGATTTGCCACCAAGCCAACCAGTCAAGTTGGAAAGTATCTTGGACACCAAGGTAATTAAGAAGACAAGGAAATGTGTATACAAGAATTATCTTGTAAAGTGGGCAGGGTTACCTGAATCAAATGCTATGTGGATTTTAGAATCAGATATACTTCAGCATGGTGTGGAAATTGCAGACCTCTTAACTCAAGGGACTTGAGTTCTTTATCCGAAGGGAGTATGGTGCAGGGCACCTATCACTCCATGCAATTGTTTTGGTTTGTTCTTAAGTTTTTTATGTTGTCTTTTATGTTGTAATAAGTGGACCAACCATTTGGGACTCAATGAAGTCATGGTTGAGTTGTCTAAGCTTTTGTTGTGTTCAGGATGTTGATATCTTAGAAAGATGTAATGTTGATGTTGTTCATAGGTGCACTACTCTAAAATAGAGTCATCATGTGATAAGGGTGTAATGCATTGTTTTAGGTCTCCTAGGATGTATAGAGGACCTTTTTGATCCTTGGAGTGCACTTGAGTGCAAGGTTGCATCCTAAGAATAAAAAAGATGTAAAAATGCTAAACAACTTTTGCAACATTGCAAAAAGTTGCACTTTATGTTGTTGGCGGTGAAGAAGTTGGTTCTAACCAACTGAATCATACTGTTAAAAGCCAAAACAAAACTTCATTTTATCGGTTGGAGGAGTTTGAAATGCAAAGAAAGTTTTGTTTGTAAGAAAAAACCTTGTTTGTACACCATTTTCACTATTTTCCCTTGTTTTTGATGTGTTGTACGGTCCAGTACGGACTTGTCAGACAAATATACTTGCAAGGAATGAAGGTTTGGTGAATCTACTTTCCAAGAAGGTAGATTTCAAGGTTTGATTGTGTCTGGTTGTAGAGATTCAAACCATTCTTTGTGAACTAGGTACAAAACCCTTGTAGACTAGGGTTTAAGCAAGAAATGGCTCTAACCTGAGCATCCACTGATGGCACCGGTTGAAATCTAGTGGAATTATAGGTTAGGGTATCTTAGGGTATGTAAAAATGTTTAGAGTAAGTTTTGTGGCTTTCCAGACCTTTGTGGTGATTTTACAATGATACCCTAGGCTCACAGCTAGGAGTTGGTGGGACTAGGACAACAAAAGATGTGCATTTTTAGAGCACACATGGAGTGGTAGAGACCAAGTTGAAACATGGTTGGAGACCCTATTTAATTCCCTTAAAGAATCCATGATTGGTTTTTGCAGAATTTTTGACTGGTGAATCCTTCTAAGGCCAAGTTTGCAAGTCACCTGGGTAGGCCTAAAACCCTAGAAAATATGACAGTTCTATAAATCCCATGTGTACAAATTACCCAGATGCCATTTTTCAATATTGCATGTAACTATGAAAAGGGTACTAATAAATGTAATTTATTTGGGATCTTGTGTGGGTAGATGTGAAACAAACCCCTAAAAACTGTAATAGGAGGGCTAATTGAATTAGGTCTGTTTGGAGCCTGGTATAGCCAAGGTGACCTTGGTAAGGCTTGACGAAGGGTTTAAAGGTGACCAAACCATTAAAGGACACCTAAGAAACTATGTCAATTCATTTTACCCTCATGGAACAAGTCTGAGAATTAAGATCCTTTGCAGAGGTTGTTGGAGCACTACGAAGTTGTGTTAGAGATCAAGGTGGAATCCTCAATAGGAAGTGTTGATTGTTAAAGATCAGTTGATATACCATGGAGGAAAGCCAAAGAGGATAGGCCTTGGAGGTATAACTAGTAGAACCCTTGCCATGTACCACTGGATGGGCTTGAGGAGTTAGAGGGTTGGAGAAGAGCAAGAAAGACAACTAGGTGATTTGGAGCAACTCCAAGAATCTCTGCATCAGGGGGGCAAACACACTGTCCTTTGTACCATACTTATGTCCTGCATTATATAATGGGACATTCCTTGAACCAGAGAGTAGCATCTTAGAGCAGGATGTCTTCACTTTTCACTTGTACAGTAGGTCATTCTCGGATTTAGAGCACAAACTCTTAGAGTGAGATGATGTTGCTTTCTCTTGGTATAGTGGGTCATTCTCAGAACCAAAGAAAATACTCTTAGAGACAGATGTTATCACTTTTTTATTGTACAGTGGGTCATTCTTGGATCTGAAGCATAGAATCTTAGGGTGAGATGATGCCACTTTTCTCTTATGCAGGGTGATTATTCTCAGAACCAGAGTACAGACTCTTAGAGAGAGATGTCATGCCTTTCTTGACATTTGTACTATACATCTTATACAGGTTGTAGCATACTCAGACATAGACTCCTATCAGGCACTTTGAACATCACTTGCACACACACGCATGAGGTTGGGTGGAAGTAATAATGTTCTCACTCTCCTCCCTTACATGGATCACCAAGAATGACTCTAGGGGCTAGATTTTTGCGTCCTTCTCTCCATGGCTCACCTAGTTTTAGGGGAGAGATGTCCATGGTCTCTTTCTTGTTTGCCTTTCTTTTCATCGATCACCAAAGTGTGTATTCATGTCCTCTATCTCCTTTCTCTCATGAACCCATAGTTTTAATGTTGATGGTTCATGGATGATGTCAGCTTTGCTCTTTTATGTGATTACTTTTGTTTATGCGATGGCATGGGTCTTTGTGTCCTAATTAGTTGTTGAGATATGTGAGTATTGAGGTCTTTTCAGCTAGTTGGTTTGTAGTCTTGTAACTTGTTTTTGTCATGTATCTTTTGCAATTTGTTTTTGTTTTCTACGTCTTGTTCCTTTTTGTTTTGTGCGCTCTTGCATATGTTTGAGTAAATTAATATCCTAGGATTGGGGGCTTCTGTTCCTCAATATTAGTGACATCTTATACTCCTTGTGGTATTTCTCTGCATCTCTCATCTTCATCTCTATTTCTTCTACTTTACCGACAGTATTGGCATAATCCATACTCCTGGTAACATGGGGGCTAAATGTAGTGTCATAAAATTGGGACCCTAGCAGTTTTAACCATATTTGAGGTCCTCACCTTGGCGACAACATCTTCCTTCCCAACTGAGACTTCTCTTTGCATTTTCACTTTGAACCTCTCCTGTTTTAGGCCTTGGGATGGCCTCAGGACCTTGTCTAGACCCCAAAATAGGGCAGGACAGGGGTGTGGTGCCCCTATCCCTCCCTCTTAGGGTGGCCCCAAGATAGGTCCCCTGGGTCCTATCTGCATTTCAGGATTCCAAACTTTCTTGATGTCAGCTTTTGGTGAGATGAATTAATTCTTTGAGGCATGTATAAAAGGGAGTTAGTCTTCTCATTTGCAAGGATATGAAATACACAAAATATACGATAGGTGAAATTTAAGCGAAAGGTCTTCTTCAAGCATCTATCAAGTTTTATTCTTCACATGTCTTCTTCATTCATCCATTGGAGCAACATTTACAATATTCATTTGCAAGAATGTGTGTGTTAGGGTTTTGTCATGTTACATGCCATTTCATGTAAAACTTTTGATTTCATTCAAGAAGCAAAGCAATCATCATCAACAAATTGTAGATCTACAAGGTATACAATTCCATTGTTTACATTTAAGCATTTGCAATTATTTTCCTTCAAGGTTGATTCCTCAACCAAGGTTTGATTGAGGAAAACTCCTATCCAAAACCCTTCTTCCCTTCTTTTTTGTGTGTAGGTTGCAGGTGCGCAACTGTATCTTCAGATTTGGACTCCATTTAAAGAGACGAAAAACCCTTTTCATTTCATGGATTTTTAAGAGGACCTTGTGCACTTTCAACACAGTCCTCATGACTTTTCTCTAAATTTGTAGGGAAGATCCATATTAGTATAAATATCTCAAATCCGAAGTTACAACGCAATCCAAAACCGGAAGCTCCTCGTTTCACTCATTTTATCCCTCTTTCCTACATAGTCAACATGTCAACTTTCTCATTTACAAAAGAGGGAAAATCACACTTCAACCCTTGCAATCCACTTGGAATTAACATCTTTGTTTCCCTTGGATTTGGATCTAGCAGATTCAAGCCCCTCTTATGAATGTAAAGTTCCTCCAAGTGAAAGTCATCCTAATGACTTCCTTTCTCTCTCCTAGGTGGGGAGTCACTAGGGTCAAATTTTCCACTTTACATTTTGGTGAGCCCGACGTCTTACACATTAATTCTAAATTCTCATTAATAAATCTAATTAAGTGTAATTTGAATTTCAAAATTTCATTTCCTAGTTTGTTCTAGTTACAAATTTTAGAGGTTAATTGCATCAAAACCCTAATTTTTTATTTTGAGGAAATTAAGCTTGTGTAGTGTCAAATTTTAATTCTATGTTTCAGATGTGATTTCTATTTCAAAGTTGCAACTCAAATCTATCTTTTTGTTCTGAAAATTCCATGGTTAAATAACAAAACCCTAATTTTTAATATACTTTTATTTTTGACCTTTGACTGCCAATTTGACCGATCTAGACATCTCCGAAGTAGTTGTGTTTTTGGATTCTTAAACAAAATTTTAATATCTATTGTCCCTGAAAATTTCAAATAAAGTTGGTTGGACCATGTGCAGTTTCAACACGGTCCCTATCTTTTTTCCTAAAATTTTGGGAGACAGAATTGACTGTATTTTTCTGCTTAAATCCAGAAAACCGGTGTACTTTATTAATTTTAACACCTCCTAAGGTCGAAAACAAATTCAAATTTCACCCCTTTCAAATTTTAAATTAATTTTCATAAAAAGGTCCTAATTTTAGATCTTCTTTTCCAGCAAATTAACATTTTCATTAAGAGACTTTTAATGACAATTAATAAATTGAATTTGCTGGCTTTTTCACATATGATTACATTGTTTTTCACATATATTTACTACAATCATGTGTCGGATAAGGGTTTCTTTCATTTCATGATGCTTTTCTTTATTCATAGTACTTGGTCATATTGTGTTGTTAGGGTTTCCAAATTATTCTCTTTTCAAATAGATATCAAAGCTTTCATGTATCATTTATGTTGCATTATGGTGGTGTTGTTAACAAAATGCATTTCCTATGTCAATCACCTCAAAGATTTTGTAGACCCTAAACCTAGAGATCCTAACCCTTGTACCTCTCCTAGGGTATCTTGTGTGGATGAGATGAGACCTAATGCTTTGACCAATGACGTTTCTAAAAGAGAGCGAACATTGGAAAGTGACAAGGACCCATCTTTTTCTACACATACCCTTGAGCAAGGGGGACAAAATCAAAACATTAACATTCTTACATCTTTAGCTCCCCCTTATTCTCTCAGGACCTATCTTCAATATCGAAGTATATGTAGGGAGGATGAAGTCATGCATTTTATTGATGATCTTTCACCTCGCAGAGAAATAACTAAAAATGAGCTTCTAGACGATGAAGTCATTCATCCCCAATCTCCTAATAAGGATAAGCTTGATAAAGGAAAGGAGATTGTCATTTCACATGATACTCCTTCTTCATCCACAAATCCTTTTCTTCCCCCTTACACATTGAATTTAAAAGAAATTCATGATCATATTCCTGCATCTAGTCAATTGTAACATTCTTATAGTCGTGGCTTTCATATAATAACAAAACAAGGTTTTAAAGGAGAAGGAATTGGGAAATTTGAGCAAGGAACTCGTGTCCCTATAAACCCTCCTACACAAACTACTACAAAAGGCCTAGGAAATGATGCTCCTCTTTCTATAGATGAATTCCTTAGGCTCCAAAACTTCAAAGATTATCTTCAAATACAATAAATCAGTAGAGCCTGCAAGAATGCTTCTTCTTCAATACATCCTTTTTTTTCATTTCATCAAACCCATGACCATAATGCTGATGATTGCCCTGATTTTCAAAAATCTATTCAAGATGGCATAGACAATGGCAAATTTAGAGTTGTGGATAACAAAACTTCCTATTCTATCAAACCTTCTCTATGTCAAGACCATATTTATCACCCTGAAAGATTGGCTACAAGAATCTATTGGAGATTGAAGTATGATAAGAACATTTGCTTCCCTCCTCAAAATAAAAACTAAAATCTTGAGCATGTGGAAGGAATTGAATATTTCTTTTTTCATGATATAAATTCACACTCTCTTGGGAAATGTTATGCATTTAAGAAATTTTTTCAAATGCAATATGATCTATCACGAATTTCTATTACAATATATCTAGATGTCTTCCTCGACATCAAAATAGTGCCTTAGCGCTTCTTTTCTCTTCATGTTGCTCCTCACCCTTATCACATAAATAGTCCACTTAGTTGGGGTCTTTTTATCATTTGTGGTGTTGTTGTTTCAACTTTACATACTTTGGGGCAGCAACATGAAATTCATTTTCCCTCATTCTTTCTATATATTCATCTATTCTTTGTGCATTATTCAATATTAGATCTCTTTTCTTGCATAAGAATCATTCCTGTGTGAGCATATAATTGTTCTTGGGTTTTCATCTTTGCTTGAGAGTAGTTTCTTAAATGAGTGGTGCACTTCTTCTCTTTCCTTCATTCTCTTGAAAAACTTACCTCTTCTATGGTCTTGATTATTCGCAAGTATGATATGCCCCTTAGCATGGGATGATCTCCTTGAGAAGTATGTACCCCTTCCTTGTGAGGACTTGTTCCAATAGGAAGGCATATGACTTGCCAATACTCACCATTAGAAGATGTCTAATGTTTTTCTTTGTTCTCCTCACTTGAGGGGCAAGTATTTTCACTCATTCCTTCCTTCTTTTTATCTCATGTATCATTGTTTCCTTCAGGGGTTGTATTTTTAATATGTGATTATCATTTCTTACAATGGTATGTTTTTATGATTAATCCCCCTTGGAGAATATGTGATGTTGTTTCTCTCTTCCTTTTGAAGATTGCCACTTCTTGAGACATGCCTTTTTACAAAGGCTAATGTCTTTCCTTCCATGCATTCATGAAAGTGCATTGTTCATTTGATTATGTTTAATCTATCTCTAGAAGATTGTGTAAGTTCTTCTCATTGTCCCTTCGCTTGGGGGAAATGATCCCACTCTCTCTCCTTCTACAAGGATCAACTTTGCTCTATTTTGGTGAATGGTGTGAGTTATATTACTTAATGTCGTTCCTTGTGCAAAATTATTGGTGGTTTTCTCAAGGGTTCTCTCTCATATAAAAGGTGTAAGTCCTTGACTACAACCTCTTTCACACTCGGTAATGTACATTTATGGTAAATTCACCCATCATTCTTGGGGGATAAAAGTGATTCATCCATCCTCAATAATCCCTTTTACATAGGAATAGGAGGCAGGATTGCATTCTTGTTCTCTCATTTTCTTTGTTCTAGAAGATGTTATATTTGTCTAAGACAACTCCTCTTGGAGGAAGATGTCTTTTGGAACAAAGATCTCTTCTCCTCCAAGGATCTCCTTTACACTTACAACAATATATCTATTTTCAACTATCCTATCTTTGCTTGAAGAGTATTCCCTCTCTTGCTTGGATTTATGACATTGTTGCATAATGGATATCGTCTTTGTGATGAAGGTAGGTATCCTTGTTCTAATTTACTTAAGATATCAATATCAATCTATGTTACCATCTTAAGGGGGGGCACCCACACTGCTCCTTTGTACCATACTTCTCTCGTGCATTATACAATGTGACATTCTTGGAACTAGAGGGCAACCTCTTAGAGAAAGATGTCTTCACTTTTCTCTTGTACAGTAGGTCATTCTCAGAACCAAAGCACATAATCTTAGAGCGAGATGACATTGATTTTTCTTGGTATAGTGGGTCATTCTTGGAACAAAAGCACAAACTCTTAGAGCGAGATGTCATCACTTTTTCCTTGTATAGTGGGTGATCCTTGAAACAAAAGCACAAACTCTTAGAGTGAGATGACATCACTTTTCTCTTATGCAGGGTGATTATTCTCAGAACCAGAGCACAAACTCTTAGAGAGAGATGTCATACCTTTCTTGACATTTGTACTATACATCTTATACTGGTTGTAGCGTACTCGGGCATAGACTCCTATTAGGCACTTTGAACCTCACTTTCACACACATGCATGAGGTTGGGTGGAACTAACGGTGTTCTCACTCTCCTCCCTTACAAGGATCACCCAGAAAGACTCAGGGGGCTAGATTTCAGTGTCCTTCTCTCCATGTATCACCTAGTTTTAGGGGCAAGATGTCCATGGTCTCTTTCTTGTTCGCCTTTCTTCTCATGGATCATCAAAGTGTGTATTCATGTCCTCTATCTCCCTCCTGTCATGAACCCATAGTTTTACTGTTTATGGTTAATGGATGATGTCAATTTTTCTCTTTTATGTGATTACTTGTGGTTATGTGATGGCATGGGTCTTTATGTCCTACTTAGCTGTTGAGACATCTGAGTATCGTGGTCTCTTTGGCTAGTTGGTTTGTCGTCTTGCATCTTATTTTTGTCATGTGTCTTTTGTGCTTTATTTTTGTTTTGTGTGTCTTGTTCCTTTTTGTTTTGTGTGCTCTTGCATATGTTTGAGTGAGTTAAGATCCTAGGATTAGGGGCTTATGTTCCTCAAGATTAGTGTGGAATTAATTCTCTAAGGAATGTATAAAAGGGAGTTAGTATTCTTGAGGATTCCAAACTTCCCCGATGTTGGCCTTTAGTGTGGAATTAATTCTCTGAGGAATGTATAAAAGGGAGTTAGTATTCTCATTTGCAAGGATAGGAAATACATGAAAGATATGATAGGCAAAATTCAAGAGAAAGGTCTTCTTCAAGCATCTATCAAGTCTTCTTCTTCATGTGTGTTCTTCATTCATCCATTGGAGCAACATTTACAACATTCATTTGCAAGCATATGTGTGTGTTAGGGTTTTGTCATGTTACATGCCATTTCATGCAACACTTGTGATTTCATTCAAGAAGCAAAGCAATAATCATCAACAAATTGCAGATCTACAAGGTATACATTTCCATTCTTTACATTCAAGCATTTGCAATTATTTTCCTTCAAGGTTGATTCCTCAACTAGGGTTTGACTGAGGCAAACCCCTATCCACAACCCTTTTTCCGTTCTTTTTTTTGTGTGTAGGTTGCAGGTGTGTAGCCACATTTTTAGATTTGGACTCCATTTATAGAGGCAAAAAAACCCTTTTCATTTTGCGGATTTTTCGGAGGACTGTGTGCACTTTCAACATGGCCTTGAAGATTTTTCTCCAAATTTACAAGGCAGATCCATATAAGTCTAAATATCTCAAATCCGAAGTTACAACGTGATCCAGAACTAGTAGCTCCTCATTTCACTTATTTTATCCCTCTTTCCTACATAGTCAACAAGTCAACTTTCTCATTTACAAAAGAGGGCAAATCACACTTCAACCCTTGAAATCCACTTGGAATTCACATCCTTGTTTCCCTTGTATTTGGATCTAGCAGATTCAATCCCCTTTTTTAAATGTAAAGTTCCTCCAAGAGAAAATCATCCTAGTGACTTGCTTTCTCTCTCCTAGGTGGGGAGTCAGTAGGGTCCGATTTTCCACTTTACAAAAATAAATATATAGCTTCTTGATGTTAAACCCTTTGTCCAATAGTATGAGTAGGCCTTTGCAACTCAAGATTATGCATAAAAGTGAATAGCTACCTGATAATGATGCCTTAATGTGGTCCCTTGCCAAGTCTCTAATTCCTAATGCATTCTATGTGAACAACTTATCACCATAGATTTTTGAATTTATTTTCAAAATGACCAATGATAAGTCTCCTAGGATATATGGATTCTCTTATTCATTTTACAAGTGCATTTGGGATATTATTAGAAATGACCTCGAAAAGCTTTGTATTAAAGCTTGTCACTTCTAATATTTAGGCAAGATGACTAACAAAAAGAAATGCTAAATTAATACATAAATATGATGAACTTAATAAGGAGATTTGCAATTAGAGGCTAATTACTTTTTTGAACATCTCTTACAAGATCATTACCAAATCTCTAGTTGTCAAGCACTACCTCATGCTCCTTTGTATTTTTCAACCTAAATAGATGAGTTTTTCCAAGTCTATATTTGTCTTGGATAATATTATTACTATTTTGGAAGGTATGAACTAGGCTTACCACTACCATCAACCTACCATCTTCCTAAAGCTTGAATTTACGAAGGCCTACAATCACATTGAATGGGCATTCGTCCTTTCCATGCTTCAAGTCCTTGGCTTTGGTTTCTATTTCATTTAGTCTTTAAATATGTTCATGGATGTTTCTACATAGATCACGATCATTGACCAACAATACATGCCTTTTGGGATTCACAAGTTTATTCATTGAGGTTACCCTCTTGTTTTGGCTCTTTATGTTCTTACTATTGAAGGATTTGTCTATCTCTTGGCTAATGTAGTCTCTGAATTCTTGGTCAAGGGGATATCTCTTCTAATGATTCTTTAACACTTACTTTGCCAATGATTCTTTCCTTACTATTATTAAGGAATATTATAATGTTACTTAAGCTCTTTAGCGTTCAGATTTCTTCTACTAGACTTCTAGTTCAAGTATTTAATGAAAAGAGACTCAATGCTACTAGAAATGTTTTATTCTTTGGCCTTAGTAGCTTCTAGTTTCATTTTTGGATATATCTTTTCCTTTCTAGGTCTCACCCTTCATGCTATAGAAAGTTGTGATTTATAGAGTGGAAAAAACACTTACTCATTAGATTACCAAACCTCTTTACCTAGTTGGTAAGTTCTAGATTTATTCTAAGGTTTTAGTTGTCATGCAAATTTATTACCCTTCTTGTTGTGTGCCTTCCAAAGCTTATTACCTCCGCATTGAAAAACTCCTCAAATATTTTTAAAAGGTTAATATTGAAGGAAAACATGGTTTTCTATCCAAAGGATTGTGTTCTATTGGTTAAAGCATTGAGTTCTCATTGTGGAGATCAAAGCTCAAATCCCAAAGGGACATCTAATATCAAATTCAAAGTTGTGACTTTTAGTCTTCCACAGTTGGCTTCTAGGTGGTTTCTAATAAGTGGATTCTAATTTGTGACACTTGGTTTCCATAGGTTGATTCTAGTATGGTTGCTCAAAATGAGCTAATTGTGGTTTCTAATAAGTGGATGCTAATTTGTGACTCTTGGTCTTCCACAAGTTGATTCTAGTGTGGTTTCTCAAAATAAGCTAGTATTAGTGTCATGGTCGTGGTTTCTTGATATGAGGAAATATTAGTGTCATGTAATGGTCTCAAGTTGATGCTCGTATGAGCAAAATATTTGTAAACAATCTGGAATATTAAAAAAAGACATGGTTTTCATCATGTGGTGTGATATTTTTGTTGCCTACTTCACAAATTTAGAGGCTTACGTCTTTCTCAATATCTATAGACAAGGCATTACCCTACGTGCTAAATGGATCATTAAAGCTTTTGAAGGAAATGAAGCTTAGGAAATTGTAGGTAGATATTATATTAGCTTTGGAGTGCCAATTGGTTATCCAAACTCGAAGGGCCTTGACTTTGGTACTCTTCTCGCCATGTGGGATACTATAAATTTTGAGGAACTTTGATCATCAAGAGTATTTGGAAAGCATGACAAACTATCAAACCATGGTTTTGTTAGGAATGCAATGACTTTCTTTTATAGGCCTCTCTTCTCAAGACTGACCATTGGCAAAAAATTGTTGGTTGGATGCTTTGAAGTTCTTTAAGCTAGACATTCGTGTGTTGTGCAATTTTATCCATAGAGCCACCAAGAACTTTATTTCTTGGCTTGAATTCAAATTAAAGTTCGAACTAGCTACCCAAGACCAAGATATCCTGTAAAATAATGTTATACCTCCCTAAAATTTTCATAAAATTGGGGTTGTCTTTGAAGCATGGGTGGAAATATTTAAAATGGTACCCAAATACGCCTTCTCACAACATAGGCCTCACAAAGCCTACTCGTGGCTACCCCCCCCATATTTCTGTGATGGATAAACTAAATCTTCAATGGTAACTCTAGTCATTTGTTGAGAATTGGTATTGCATATTTTAATATATTTAGTTAGCTATTTGACACCCAATTTTTCCCACTTTGATTGGTGGATTATGTATTAGGGTCTTCCCCTAGGTGGTTATTTAACTCATATGGGTATTCTCAATCACTATTGTCCATTCTATGACAATATAGATTCCTTCAAGTGTCACTTCTAGTTTTTTCCTTGAGGTGAAAGAGTTGGAGTTAGATCCATGATTTTTTCAAGTTGATCAAGACCACCCCTTTTCCCTAACTAATTATATTTAGAGATTGTCCTTATTGCTTGTCCTTATTGCTTGAACAAATTTACCTAGATTTTGCATGCTTTCAAAGTAAAAATTCTCTTATGCCTTTGAGAAGGTGGAGTAGTGCTCTTTTTATATCCTTTTGATGGTGCCCATTATTCTTTGTATAATAAAGCCATTATTTTCTCTAATTTGCTTATGCAAATTCATTTGCAATCTCATAAATTTACACTTAAACTTGCTAATCTTCAAGCACCACTAGATCATTTAGGAAATGCCCCCTTTACTAATGCCGGAGTTTTGATTGATCCCTCTGCATAGCAAGGGTATCATGCAGGGGTATCAACATAGGTGTAGCCAATATATTAGTTGTGATAGTGGATCCCTGTTCTCATGATCACCATAGCTTTGAACGTCTAGTTTCCAAAACTAGTGTTGTTTATGAAGGGAGGGATTGGCCCTCCATGATACCCTTTACCTCTTCTTATAGGTGGAGAGGTGCTCTTAGTTGTCTTGACTCAACCAAGTTTCTTGGCCTAGAGTTGACTGTCTCTTTAACCCATCCACTATTGCCTTTAGAAAGCCCTAAAAAAAACCATTAGTTTGGCTGACTCGTAAAATGAATGCTTCTGTTCTCTTATGTGGAACACACCATGCATGTTAGCACTAACGTGTTTCTCTGTTGACCACTTCAATATAGCAAGTCATGCTTTACATCTACGATTGCGCTGACGTGCTTCGCTATTTCAAACCATTAATTTGACTCACCTATTACATAACTTAATGTCAAAAAGAAATCTCGTTGCAGAACTTTTGGAGTTGAATGCACCGAAACAAATAATTTAAATATATAACGGTCGAGCTCAGCCATGACGTTCATTTCTAAACTGACTGCTACAAATATGTACATACAACCTCTCAAACTTCCACAGAAGCAAAAGAAAAGCCAAAAGAAGAGTAGCGAGAGATTTGAAGTATCTGTAATAATGGCAGTGCCAAGAATCAAGTTGGGAAGCCAGGGATTTGAAGTGTCAGCACAGGGATTGGGCTGCATGGGTATGTCTGCCTTCTGTGCCCCTACCAATCCTAAAAGTGAAATGATCTCCCTCATTCACCATGCTGTCTCCAAAGACATTAATTTCCTAGACACTTCTGATGTTTATGGTCCTCACACTAATGTACTTCTCCTTGCAAAGGTAGGGTGCTTTCAATTAAGTGTAGCTAACCTGATTTTCATAGATAAAAACATAAAAATGTATATGTATTGTGCTTCTGGATTTAATTGAGTAGCATTTATTTGCATCTAATCTTCCAGATCACATTTCATGAAATATGATTATAACATTAATGCAAATAAATGCTAAGAATAATACATTTATATGCCAAATATTTTATCTGCATTCCCATATGGTTTAATTTTAATATGGAGCTTCTTGACATGATTTGTAGGCACTAAAAAGAATAAGAGACAACCAAGTTTGGAAAATTAACGCAGGTGGGATAAGAGATGTTCGTGGAGATCCCGCATATGTTCGTATTTGTTGTTAAGGGAGTCTGAAGAGGCTCACTGTGGATTGCATTGACCTGTATTACCAACATCGTGTGGAGACAAGAGTCCCCATTGAAGTTACTGTATGTACCTTGCTGCCCTATTAGTTGTCTTTGATGACAAAAAGGGTTTGATTATTACCAGAGACATTGGCTTCTTGTGATGGATATTCATGGCAAAATCTACACTTGATTGATGATTGATATTTTTAGCACCTATGGTGTTTGTGACAATTCTTGGTTCACTTATGGTTTGCACCTTATAGTGCATGGAAATAATATAGTCTATATAACACTTTACAGTACAAAGTGAACTAAGCATTACATCTTATCATGCTATTAGCATTGATTTATATTTTGCATAGCATTAAAAAGCTATCGGGTTTCAAGGTTATAAAAAGGACTTACAAAGCACTTTTGTAAAGTGCTTGTCTGCTTTATGAAAGGTTTTTATTTAAAGTGCTAACCAAGCACTAGCCGACCACTTAGTTGGTTATTCTGAAAACATGGCATTTAGATGACTCGACAGTCATCATTTAATTGAGGTCACGTGGCTAAAGATTATGTTTTCTTTGACAACGGATGGTATGATTTTAATTGTGTTGACAAGGAAGTAAATAATGACCTAGCACATGGATTTAATTATGAACTTCAAAATAGGGTTCATTATTGTTTGGGACAAATTGAAAAGATGAGTAAAAGGTTATCTCATTCGTTTTCTTTTTTCAATTTGTAACCCTAGACCATCGCCAAGGGTAATCTTGTGGTTGTTACAGTTCAAACTATGGTTGACATTTTGTTTTAGGTTTCTGATATGTTGATCTCATGTCTTTGAAGATCATTTTGGTATTTTATTTGGTCGATATTATGGGGATTTGGTGCAGATTTTTAGCAAGTGTTTTTGATCCTGAAGGTAAAAAAAAACTTTTTCAAAGATTGCTTCGAATCGTTTACAGTTTTACTGAGAAATGAAAGGGGTTATTTCAATTTTGTTTATTCATTTCTTCAAAAATAAATAATGGAGACAATCCTTTGTTTTAAAACAAGAATAATGGTATTTTTTTTTTGTTTTAGTTCTTGTACAAGTTTTAAAGATAAAAAACAAAAATAATAATATCATTTCTGTTTTGTTTTGTTGCACAGTTAAGAGGTTACATTTTAGTTGAAAAACAAACCCTAGGCTGGGTTTGGTAAACCTATTCGAGGGATACAGATGAAGACAGTTTACTGTTATAAAAGGCACATATTTTCAAAAACTTTTTTTGTTGTTCCATAATCTGATTGAAAAATAGAGCCTGTTGAAAAAAAAACGGAGGCATTGTAAAGTCCTTTTACTAAAACATTATTAAAGGGGTTTTGTTTTAGATTCTCTGGGTGCTATACAGAGATTTGAAAAGCTTTATTGTCAATCTTTTGTAGTTGGAATCATATCATATATTGTTATATTATACTCATTTTAAATCAATGATAACTTTGTAATTGCAGAACATAATGCAATTATAGGGTTACCAATGGTTGTAAACTTGAGTTGACATTTGGCTTTGTAGGAGACATAGGGGTTGGTTCTCCTTGAAGTTTGACACTTCTAAATTCAGTGTACAGTGTAGGTTCTCTTTGAGTTAATAAAATGATTACTTTGATGAGTGGTTTTTCTACCCCAAGAGGGTTTTCCACTCATGAAATTCTTGTGTCATGTGTATTGTTTCTATTTGTTTCATTAGATGATATGCTCTGATACTTGTGTTCATTTTGTGTTGGAGTTATGCAAATTTAACCATAATTTTGTAACTCAAAAGTTTTACAAACTGAAATTCATTTGTTATCCGGTCAATGCAATTTTCATTCACTTTCATTAAATTTGCAATTCATGTTGTGTATAAGTATTTAAAGATTATTCAGTTTACTTGTATTGAATAGTCAACTGCACATGCTTAAATCAATCACTATGCTAAGTTGGTTCATTGTCCCGTATCTTTGTTGAATGTTCATATAAGGTGTCAAGTGTTTTAAAGTTTTAAATTGTGCAAGTTGAGTCAAAATTTCTATTGAGTCTGATTCACCCCCCCTCTCAGAGTCAATCCACTTCCAACAAGTGGTATCAGAGCATAGGGTCCCTTCATTTAGGCCTATCCTAGGGATTGATTCTAGTCTTTGGAAGTTCTTATGGATGAATCACAAGAAGGTGCTTCACTTTCTAGAGCTCCTCTCTTTGATGACACATATTATGTGTTCTGGAAGATAAGGACAGAAACTTACCTGGTTTTTGTTGATCTTAGTGTGTGGAACATTGTGACCATAAACTATGTTGTTCCTACTACTATTCCCACATATCCTGATGCAAAGACACAATATGAATTAAATGTCAGAGCTAAGCATGCTATCTTGTGTGGTCTTTCAAAGGATGTCTTTGTTAAGGTTATGCATTGTTCATCTGCCCATGAGATATGAAACAAACTTGAAACTATTTATCAAGGAGATGCAAAAGTCAAAGAATATAAAATTCTCACACTCAAGAATTAGTTTGAGTCTTTGAGAATGAAAGAAGATGAGGCTATTGCAATTTCTTTTCTCAGAATTGATGAAGTTATGAATTCCAGAAGAGGTCTTGGTGAAACTATTGATGAAAAAGATGTTGTAAGAAAGGTCATTTGAACTTTGTTGCCCAAATTTGAAACTAAGGTTTCAACCTTAGAAGAAAAGAAGAGTTTTTCTACTATGTCTCTTGATAAAATACAAAGCATACTTACAACCTATGAAATGAGGATTGGCAACAATCCTTCCACTTCTAAAGAGACCGCTTTCAAATAATAGAGAAGAAAGAAGAACCTGATAGTGAATCTGAACTCTTAGATGCTATTGAAGCATTTCTTGTTAGAAAACTTAAAAAGAAATACAAGGGCAAATTACCCTTCAAATGCTTTAATTGTGGAAAAGCTAAACACTTTGTTGCACAATGTCCTCTAAGTGATCAAAACAGTGAAGAAGTAAAACCAAAAACAATTTACAAAAATAAAATGTGGAACCCTAAAAAGAAATTCAATACATTTAAGAAAAAGAAGAGTCTCTTCACAAAAGAAGACTCTAAAGACGAATTAGATGACTCACCTTGTGAAGGTGATGAGACTCTATTTATGGCAAAAATAGAATCTTCTTCAAAAACTATAACTAGCAAACCTGAAAAACAATCCGATTTAGATCAAAATGAAATTGATCTTGAGGGAGAGTTACTTTGTGCTCTCAAAGAAATAAAGAGACTAAAAAAGCTAGTAGCTTCCCATGAAAGCTCAAATCAAATTTTACAAGTTGAGTTAAATGATTCAAATTTAGCAATTGGAAATTTGAAATCTCTTCTTGATGATAGAGAAAAGAAAATTGAAACCTTAGAACAACAAACAATAAATTGGCAAAATCAAATTGAATAATATAAAAGTACATTGGATTTAAATGATATTTTGAGGAAGCAAAAATAACACAAGAACTTGATTGGTGTAGGATTTGAAAAGGATGAATCATCAAAATAGACCGCTAAGCCTGCAAACATAAAACAATTTCAGGCTTACCATAGAGTGACACCATTTAAATCTAGGTTCTTTCATGACTATTGCTTTTATTGCAATAAGTTTGGCCATAAGGTTAACACTTGCATATTTTTGCTACACATAACTCTTATGTTTGGACACAAACAAGCCTATGGCTTTCCAAACATTTTGAAGTGTGTCAAATGTAACACCTTTGGACATACCTCTACTCATTACAAATCAAGGACAAATGTTGATAAGGTGTGGAAAACTAAGTTTGTACCTAGCACAGAGCAATCAATGTTAGTGTAGGCTGCATTTTTGTCAAATAAGAAATCAATGTGGGTGTTGGACAGTGGATGTTCACACCATATGGCAGGAGACAAAAGTAATTTTCTTCATCTAGAAGACTTTGATGGAGGTTTGGTAAGATTTGGTGACAATTCAGGAGATTATGTAATAGGTAAAGGTACATTACTGTTGAATGATGACACTCAATCCATGATGTTTATTTCATTGAATAATTAAAACATAACTTGTTAAGTATTAGTCAAATTTGTGACAATGGCTATAATGTATCATTTGGTTCTCAAGGTTGTGCTATCAAAAATAAATCAGGTAAAATTGTTGCTACTGGTTTGAGAACAATTGGCAATGTTTATAGCTTGCCTGACTCCACTGACTATAAAAACAATGAAGGCATGTGTCTTATGAGTCAAGTAGAGGAAAATTGGTTATGGCACAAGCGCTTAAGACATGTAAAATTTGATAATCTGGTTCGAATCAACAAGAAGCAGAATGTCAAAGGTTTACCTATATTGAGTAAACCATCAAACTCTGTGTGTAAGGAGTGTTTGAAAGGTAAACAGACAAAAGTATCCTTTAAATCTAAAGAACACTCTTCCACTAGACCATTATAACTTGTTCACACAGATCTACGTGGTCCAACAAGGACACAATGCATCAATTGTGAAAGGTATTTGATGCTGTTTGTAGATGATTATACAAGCATGGTTTGAGTTACGTTTCTTAAGCATAAATCAGAAGCTTTTGATAGATTTAAGATTTTCAAAAAAATGGCAGAAAGAGAATCTGATTTAAAGCCTAAGTGTTTAAGATTTGACAAGGGTGATGAGTTTACATCACAAGAATTTATTGACTATTGTAAAAAACATGGAATTAAGAGACAATATGCTTCTTCCCAGACACTTGAACAAAATGGGGTGGTCGAAAGAAAGAATAGAACTCTCAAAGAGATGGCTCGCACAATGCTCAATGAGACAAATATGCTTGACAGGTATTGGAAAGAAGTTGTTCACACAACTGTTTACATTATGAACCGTGTGCAAATAAGGATAAAATCCACCTTTACTCCTTATGAACTTTGGTATGGTAGGGCTGCCTCTATTAAATATTTCAAGATTTTTGGTTGCAAATGCGATATTAAGAGAGATGAAGAAAATCTAGGAAGCTTTGATACTAAAACTGATGAGGGTATCTTTCTTGGATACTCCACTCATAGAAAAGCTTATAGATGTTTCAATACTAGGTTGAGTAAAATTGTTGAAACAGTTAATGTGAGATTTGATGAGAAATTGCTTCTAGGTGATAATTTGCAGGATGTTGAGGAGGATACTTCAATAAGACATGACAAAGCTCCTAAATCTGCAGAATCAGAAGCAACAAATGAGGAGAGTGAACCAAGTCCTAAAACAAATGAGGATAATGAACTAAGTCCTAAAGCATACACTCCTCTATATACACCCTTCAAGATCATTGCCAAAAGACATCCTCAAAGTCAGGTTATTGGTAACAAAGATGTAGGAATCTTGACTAGAAGAAGAGAAAAAACTGATGACCAAGCTCAAGTGGCAGAGCATTATTGATTGTTAACTGATTTTGAACCTAAATTTGTTTCTGAGTCTCTTATTGATGATTGCTACCAGAATGCAATGAAAGATGAAATTAGTCAAATAGAGAAAAACAAAACTTGGGAACTAGTGCCTAGACCAGATGATAAAAATGTTATAGGAGGAAAATGGTGTTTAGGAATAAACTTGATGAATCTAGAAATGTTGTTAGAAATAAGTCACATTTTGTTTGCAAAGGTTATCCACAACAAGAAGGTGTAGCTTTTGTTGAGACTTATGTGCCTGTTGCTAGACTAGAGTCAATAAGAATATTTCTTGCATATTATTCTTGCTATAAAAACTTTAAAGTATCAAATGGATAATAAAACAACATTCCTAAATGGTTATCTTGATGAGGAGGTGTATATGGAACAACCAGAAGGATTTGTCTCTACAGAAAAACCAGATTATGTATATAGGTTGAAAAAGGCTCTTTATGGCCTTAAACAAGCTCCTAGAGCTTGGTACTCTAGGTTGGATGCTCACCTTACAACAAATGGTTTCACTAGAGGTGGAGTGGACAAAAAATTGTATGTAAAGGTTGAAGGTAATGACATTCTAGTTGTTGAAGTATACGTGGATGACATTATTTTTGGCTGCAATAATGATTCCTTGTCTAAATTTTTTTCTATAATCATGGAATCTGAATTTGAAATGTCCATGTTGGGTGAATTAACCTTTTTTCTTGGTCTTCAAGTAATACAACTTGAGCAAGGTATTTTTTTGTCACAAAGTAAATATGCAAAATAAATGCTTAAGAAGTTTAACCTGACAGATTGCAAACCTGTTAGTACTCCAATGGAGACTGACTTTAAGTTGACCAAATTAGATGACTCACCTAAGGTAAATCAATCATAGTATAGATCAATGATAGGCAACTTACTTTATTTAACTGCATCTAGGCCTAATTTAATGCATGTGGTCTGTTTGGTTTCACGCTTTCAGTCTACACCTAAACAATCTCATTTGAATGCGGTGAAAAGAATTTTCAAGTATATTCAAGGTACTTTAGACTATGGTTTATGGTATCCTCAGAATAATGACTTCACTCTTGTTGGTTTCACTGATGCTGACTGGGTTGGTTGTATGGATGATCGAAAAAGAACTAGTGGTGCTACTTTCTTCCTTGGCAATTTTCTTGTTGCTTGGCATAGCAAAAAGCAATATTGTGTCACCTTGTCTACTGTTGAATCTGAGTACCTAGCTTCTACAACATGTTGTACTCAATTAATTTGGATGTCTCATCAAATTGCAGATATGAGCATTTCTATTACTAAGCCAATTTCAATTTTTTGTGATAACACTAGTGCAATCAATCTTTCTAAGAATCCTTTTATGCATTCTCGCACTAAACATGTTGCTATAAAATTACAATTTATGCCAGAACTAGTGCTAGATAATGAATTTCAAATTATGTATGTGCCTTCCCAGGCACAAGTGGCTAACATCTTGACCAAAGCTTTATCCAAAGAAATATTGAACGCTTCAAGGAAAGGTTGGGAGTCATCTCTCAATCTAATCTTGCCTAAAACCCTACACATGTTGAGGGGGAGCATAGCTCTCCATAAGAAACACTCTACTTCTTTGCTGTTTGTCCTTGAGACAAAAAGGGGGAGAAGGAATCATTGACATGGACATGTCATTAGTCATGATTCATCATTGATACAAGTTGCATGACAGGGATAGGTCATTAGTCATGATTCATCATTGACACATTGACACGGGTTTTATGACAGGGACAGTTCATTAACAAGTTGTTTCAAGTTTGTGCCACGTTTTTATATCATTATGTCAGTATATCTCGGTTCAGTGATTTCAATGATTGGTATTAGTGGTATTATATCATTCTGTAAGTATATCTTTGATATTACAGATGACATTATAGTGTTGTTTTGACAATATCATATTTAGTGGCATTCTATTATGATATTTTCTTGTGTATATAGTTGGCTTATAGCCAATGGTTGTTTTTGACATATCATTAGTTCTGATATTTGCCCTATTAGTTGTCCTTGATGAAAAAAAGGGTTTGATTATTAGCAGAGACATTGGCTTCTTGTGATGGACATTCATGGCAAAATCTACACTTGATTGGTGATTGATGTTTTTAGCACCTATGGTGTTTGTGGCAATTCTTGGTTCACTTATGGTTTGCACCTTATAGTGCATGGAAATAATTTATTCTATATAACACTTTACAGTGCAAAGTGAACTTAGCATTACATCTTATCATGCTATTAGCATTGATTTATATTTTGCACAACCTTAAAAAGCTATCGGGTTTCAAGGTTATAAAAAGGACTTACAAAGAACTTTTGTAAAGTGCTTGTCAGCTTTATGAGAGGTTTTTATTTAAGGTGCTAACCAAGCACTAGCCGGCTACTTAGTTGTTTATTTTGAAAACATGGCATTTAGATGACTCGACGGTCATCATTTAACTAAGGTCACGTGGCTAAAGATTATGTTTTCTTTGACAATGGATGGTATAATTTGAATCATGTTGACTAGACAATAAATAATGACCTCTCATGGGTTTAATTATGGACTTCAAAATAGTGTTCATTATTGTTTGGGACAAATTGAAAAGATGAGTAAAAGGTTATCTCATTCATTTTTTTTTTTCTTTTTGTAACCCTAGACCGCCGCCAAGGGTAATCTTGTAGTTGTTACAGTTCAAACGGTGGTTGACATTTTGTTTTGGGTTTTTGATATGTTGATCTCTTGTCTTTGAAGATCATTTTGGTATTTTATTTGACCGATATTATGGGGATTTGGTACAGATTTTCAACAGGTGTTTTTGCTCGGTTAACTAGGTAACATCTTTCCTAATTTGTTAATCCTTAAGGTAAAAAAAAATATTTTCAAAGATTGTTTCAAATCATTTTTGGATTTACTGAGAAATGAAAAGGGTTATTTCAATTTTGTTTATTCATTTCTTTAAAAATAAATAAGGGAGACAGTCCTTTGCTTTAAAACAAGAATAATGGAATTTTGTTTTTTGTTTTAGTTCTTGTACAATTTTTAAAGATAAAAAACATAAATAATGATATCATTTCTATTTTGTTTCATTGCACAGTTAAGAGGTTATGTTTCAGTTGAAAAACAAACCCTAGGCTGTGTTTGGTAACCCTATTCGAGGGATACACATGAAGACAATTTACTGTTATAAAAGACACATTTGCATAAACTTTTTTTGTTGTTATAGAATCTGATTGAAAAATAGAGCTTGTTGAAAAACAAAATAGAGGCATTATAAAGTGCTTTGACTGAAACATTATTAAAGGGGTTTTGTTTTACTCTGATACTTAAAGAAAATTATTGTGAAAGAAGATTCTCTTGGTGTTATACAAAGATTTGAAAATATTTATTGTCAATCTTTTGTATTTGTAATCATGACATATATTGTTATATTATACTCGTTTTAAATCAATGATAACTTTGTAATTGCAGAACATAATGCAATTATAGGGTTACCAATGGTTGTAAACTTGAGTTGAAATTTGGCATTGTATGAGACATAGGGGTTGGTTCTCCTTGAAGTTTGACACTTCTAAATTTAGTGTACAGAGTTGGTATTGTTTGAGTTAATAAAAGGATTACTTTGACGAGTTGTTTTTATACCCCAAGAGGGTTTTCCACTCATGAAATTCTTGTGTCATGTGTATTGTTTCTATTTGTTTCATTAGATGATATGCTCCGATACTTGTGTTCATTCTGTGTTGGTGTTATGCAAAGTTGCCCATAATTCCGTAACTCAAATGTTTTACAAACTGAAATTCATTTATTATCCCATCAATACAATTTTCATTCACTTTCATTAAATCTGTAATTCATGTTGTGTATAAGCATTTAAAGATTATTTAGTTTACCTGTATTGAATAGTCAACTACACATGCTTGAATCAATCATTATGTTAAGCTGGTTCATTGGCCTGCATCTTTGTTGAATGTTCATATAAGGTGTCAAGTGTGTTAAAGTTTTAAATTGTGCAAGTTGAGTCAAAAAATTTATTGACTAATTCACCCCCCCTCTCAGAGTCAATCCACTTCCAACACACCTTACCCTTTGTGTGTTCCTTTATACTTATAGATATAATGTGGATTTAATTACTAAAGGGTTGTACTTGTCCCTATGGGTGATAGTGTTATCCACTACTTAGTGTCAAATCACATAAATTGGTGTGTATAAACTATAAGTTGATTCTTGAATGATAAATTTTAATGTTTGAAAACATTATTCTTTATGATATTTTATTCAATTTTAAAATTTAATCCTATCTCATCAAAATTTAACTTTGGAGCTCTGGATTGCAAGCTCCAATATATCTTTGTCGATAGAACTTAGCCTATTTTACCCTGATAAATTCCCATTTTAATTTTCTTAGTTAACCATTGTTACCCAAGACTAGAAGTGCTCATGATTCTTTTTATAATGATTTGGTGAAGAGGATGAAAGAGTAGTGTTTTAGTGAATGGTTATGTATTAGATGATGTTTAGTTTGGTCGCACTGCTTGCAACATTATGCACTAACTTTATAACACTGTATCTTGTTTTCAAGCATTTTAATTTCAGGTGAAAAGTTGTCCTTAGATTTTTGGGTTTCCATTTTTATGCAGACCTGTAAAATTACAATTTGATATTATATCTTAGACATTTTGCCCACTTATCACTAGTGTTGATTTTGTATCTAAATTTCACTCCATGATGATAGGCTTGAGTAAATGTTAAAATTTTAAGTTTGTGAGTGTATCTATTCTACAGATTGCAGAAATGAAGAAACTGGTTGAAGAAGGAAAAATTAAATATATTGGGCTTTCTGAGGCTTCTGCATCAACAATTCGAAGAGCTCATGTTGTTCATCCCATTGCAACAGTTCAAACATAGTGGTCTTTGTGGAGTAGGAATATTGAGGAAGAAATCATTCCATCTTGCACGTATGTGGGTCTTGAGTGCTAGAAAGGTATTAGAATTGTGCCATATAAAGTATCTTATTTTAAATAATTAACACTTCAATTGTTACTTGCAGGGAGATTGGCATTGGAATTGTACTATATAGCCCTTTAGGCCAAGGTTTCTTCTCTTCTGGAACAAAGTTGGTTGAAAACTTTATAGATAATTATTCTAGAAAGGTATCTTTAATCTATTGATTCTTCTTTATATTAATAGGTTGTATCAAAGATTCGCTCTCTAGTACATGCTTATTATCATTATTTGTGATCTACCATTTTTTCCCCTTTTAATGGTGGATTTTGAATAATAATAGTGCTCTTATTTAGAGGGGTAAAGAAGAGAGTTTTACTCTCACCAAGTTTAGGCACTTTTTATATTGTAGCAAGTCCATTGTAATAAATATTAAAGATATCTGGTAGCTTGGCAAAAATATTGGTTTTCACCGTTGGTTAAGGATCTATAATTATACGAAATTTAGAGGTTTGTTTTTTATTAGGATAAACAAGATTTGAGGGGACCAAAAACCCCATAGAATAGGTTTTGGAGGGACCTGAAACCCTCGGATTTTTCACAGATCCGGAACCAACAAAGGGATGCTGCAGGTAGATATAACAAAGCTAAACAACAAAAAAGCCACAACATTGCCAAAAGAATAAAATGTCAGCCACACACAAAGGATAGACAATACAAAACAGGCTGGAAAAAGTAGTAGATCTAAACCACCTTGTAGATCTGAGAAACAATAAATGAGGGTTTATCTGCACCCCCAGCCAAAAATCATGGTTTTCCCAAGCTCTCCTAACCTGTAACAGAGTCTCTAGCTCATGAACAACAAAACCTGATCCTAACCAAAAACACAAATGGGCCAAACTGGGCCCTTGAAAACTACCAGCATCTAGTCTATCCACAATAGAAGCAAAAAAAACAAGGGAAGTTCGAGGCCCCCTTAACCATGAGCGTGGGTTTCAAGAGGCTCCCACAACCTGAAATGGATTTTAAATGGCTTCCACAACCAGTAACAGAGGGTTTTACAAGGCTCCCACAACTAGATAGGTTTTTAACAAGGCACCCTTCTAAATGATAGGCAACCAAATGCACACTAGGACCCAAGGGTTTTAAAAGCTCCCAAAACCCTCAAAAGTGGGTTTTAAAAGGCTCCCACAACCAGACTGGAACATGACAACAACAATGCCACCAACAAAACCTCTGTAGCCTGATAATTGATCAACACCTGCCTCCCCACAACACTTCTAGGAAAAATAGGTAACATCCACCTCCACCTCAATAGGAGATAGGTCACCTCTAGCCACATCCATCTTCCCCTCAATAGAAGATGGGACCACCTCGAAAGGAAAAACAAGAGAAGCCCAAGATGTAGACAATGAAGCTAAACACATAGAACCAAGATAACAAAGCAGTGGGGGATAGAAAAACCCCCAACAAAAAGATGGTCGAGGAAAAAAAATATTGAACATGAAGGACCATTCTCTCTCTTCTGAAAACACAAGGATTTTAAAAAGGCTCCCTTAACCTTCCTTTGTAAAAAGAAAGCCGGGGTTAACACAAAAAACTTAGAAACAATAAAAACCACCCCATGGGATTTTGAAAGGATCCCCAAACCAGAAGCACTAGGTTTTAGCGTGGCTCCCAGAACCAAAACAAAAGAAGAACAAGGAAGCTTCCAACCAAGCAAAAGAGAGTAGAGGGAAAGAAAAGAACCCAACAACACTCCCAAAGAAGAGGCAAGAGAGCTTCATCTCCTAGGATGAACAACTCCCCTGAGCAACACCCTGCAAAAAATCACAAGAAAATAGACCCAAACCATCTCCAACTCAATGGGAGATGAGGTCACCTCAGAAGACAGAGTCAAGATTAACCCATGAAAAAGAAATTAGAGATTTTACCAAGAGGAGAAACAAATGGAGGGATCCACCAACGCAAAGTAAAAAAGCCACAACCCTCCAAAAAACCTAAAGATCTGCCCATCAGAGAGAAAGGGGGACCAAAACAATGAGCTAAAGGGGCTGACAGACATAGACAACCATCTCCCAAAATAGGGACAAATACCCACAACCCCACAACTGCAAAACCCAATCGTAGGGGTCTCCACAATAGAAACAATCAACACCAAAACAGGATTCCTTTGAAACCTAGGTTCAAACCCAAGTAGAGGACAATAACACTGCAACCAGGAGACACACAACCCAACAATTCCATCCATAACTGGTCCAACATCGCCATCGACTTCTTCTGCACGTTCTGCATCATCCACCTCCTCAGAATCTTCCTCATCCTCTGAAACCCTAGTCCCCACTCCACAACCACTACCGTTCCCGCTCGTTCTTGCCATGCAAAGTCTAGAAAAGTTTAATGAAATTTTGAGGTTTTTTTCTATATGCTAGTTAAGAATTTATTTTTATAATTAGAATGATATTTGACTTTTTAAAAGTTGTGTTTTTCATAATACCCCAAGGTTTACATTAGAGAATCTTGAGAGGAATGAGGTTATATTTAAGAATTTTTCAACAATTGTTTTGAGCAAA
Source organism: Cryptomeria japonica (assembly GCF_030272615.1). NCBI lineage: Eukaryota > Viridiplantae > Streptophyta > Pinopsida > Cupressales > Cupressaceae > Cryptomeria > Cryptomeria japonica. Next base: position 140,461,691 of record NC_081405.1, on the reverse strand, counting down.
GGATGCACAACGAAACAACTTGCACTTGCACTTGATTGGCTTCAACATTAAGGAAGAAATGTTTCACCAATTTGAGAGACCAAAAAATCAATAACTTAGAGGAGAACATTGGTTCACTATTTGTGAATCTTACACCCAAGGAGATGAAAGAAATAGAAGTCATAGTATCTTCTAGTGGTGTCTATGGAGATCGATCCAGGGACATCAATTTTACATGGATAAATTTAGAAACACATCCTCTGTATTCATGAAAAAGGTTATAGGTAGTGATGATAGCATTATATTCTTATGAGTAGTTATATGCAAGCTAAATAATTGGAGTCCTCTTGTTTAGAATGATTCAATATTCTCCAAAGAAGATGCATAGTGTGAAATACGTAAAATATTTTATCTATATAATAAAGAGTATTTGTTGAATAGATAAGTTTTAACAATGTGCGCTCATTATAAATAACTGAGAGTGTTATATATGATGAGTTCTCAACAAAATTGAGGCATGGATTTTCAAAAACACGTGATAAAAAAAGGATTTTTGTTTTATAGAGATGGTCATTGCAAATATTAAATTTTCTCATGTGATAGATGTAATTAAAATATATCTTTCAATTTCATGTTCATTGTGGTTAAAATAACGTCCTTAGAAGGTTATTCGGGATCTAGATTAACTCTAATATCATTATAGAGAAAATAATATTGAAGCATCTCAATTTTGCACAATAATACCTTGTTTCATTTTTCTAACTAGTAAAGTTCTTAGGATCGAACCTGTAATGGTGCAAATTTGGAAATTAGGGTTTCAATGATCAAACCACAAGCAATCCCAAATTGTGATTTAGGAGCATCCCTAGTTCTTGGAAATCTTGCATCACCCAAAAACATTTACATTCCATTTTGTTTTCTGTTCAGTCGGCTTTGTAGTTTCAGCATTTCATTTTACGTTTTACTGCATTTGTTCACCGGATCTTGTAGAGTTGGATTTTGTTTGCAAACATGTTCATCTACCTTATCCTAAGTTATCGTCTTATGTTTTGATCTTTTTCTAGCAAGTTATCACTTTCAAAATGTGAGATAGTTTTCTAACACAGAACTCCAGAACTGCTTGGACCTATCTGCTAATGGAGAATTTTGCGGATCATTTCCATAGCTTGCGAAGCCTAATTTTTTTGCATCCAACGTTCCTTGGCTCATGGATGACCTTTTTCTTAACTGTCACATCATCCTATGTTGTTTCTGGAGGAATTATTTTGACAGGGGCTAACCTTATGGTTCTACACGTTACATCTTTCTTCATCAACAATTGTTTTCATCTTTGGCCAATGCGGATCATCCTAGAGTTATGAATATCATATAAATAGATGCAATTAAGAATATGGAAGAAAAATATTTAGATATGGAAGATTAATTAAAAGATTAGGAAATATGGAGTTGTCTCACAATCTTTCTTGAGCCTGGATATTGTATTTTGAGCATGTTTGTAATCAAGCATGTGTGCCAAACCTGCAATCCCGCATGTTGTTGGCTGATTTGTATTTGAATTCCTTGATATAATAAAAGTTTTATTCTGCATTGCCTCCATCACATTGTGTTTCTTCTATTGTGTTTCTCTTATTGCACGGTCCAGACAATTCTCTTTTAGGGCTCTCTCTTGTCGTGATTGCACTAAATTGACCAAAACATTAGGAAAGAGGGGTGAACCTAATAGATCTAGCCTCAATCCCACTAAGGAAGGGCTGCGAATTCTGATTAGATTCACCTGGAGTAGGGTTTGACTTTCTCTTTCCTAGGGGTTGAATTAGATTGTTGATGATTAGGGCAAAATAGGTGATAATTGAAGTGATTTGGCAAAAACAATAAGCTACAGATGCCACACAGAACCACTGACCTAGATTTGGGCAAAGTAAGATGTCCAAAATCCACTCTTAGAAGTACAACCTGATTTTTTGGGACCAGGTAGTATCAATTCACCATGGTCCTCCAAATTTTTTGCCATCAAAAGCTAAACCTATTCATCACTATGGACTTTGTTGATCCTCGCGAGCATAGCTCTGTACCTATTCTGCACACATAAAGAAAGGGAAAATTGTTGGGAATAGGGGTTTTCCTAAGTGAAATCTCAGTTTAGGAATTAAATTTGAATGAAATAATGCAAATACTAAAATAAATGTTGGATAGGTATACCTCAAATCTGCAATTGTTGATGATGATGAACAAGAGCATTTTTCTCTTTGAATGTAATCACAAATGTTGTATGTAATGGCATGAGAAACACATGAGCATGAAAAACTTTAATCACACATACATACTTGCACAAGATTGATGTAATTTTTCTCCATAATGCTTGAAGGATGAATAGGTATCCTTGAAGATCTTTCAAAATTCTTGATGATGAATACTTCAAGGATGCACGAATGTTAGATTGCTTATAGATGGAGACTTAGATTTATTAGATAAAAATAGGTTGATAATTTATCTTTATATAGGGTTCCCTAGGTAATTTATTGATTAGGCCAATGCCTAACGACCATGTGTAGCCACAGGGACAATTCTTGTCGAGGAGATACAACACTTGCCCCAATTCAAATTCGGGCCCCATTGAGAGGGACCATGACATTTTGGGGCACCATGATCCAAACTAGGGCAATCCACACCCTGGTCCCTCTCAAAACATGAAGATAAAGTATTAGGGGGATAGGGTACCTCACTATGAGACCCACCAATGGGTTTTCATGACCTCAAAGCTAGAGAATGGGGTCAAATAAGACCTAGAGAAGGGATAAGGATAGGACATGCTAAAGTGGGAGCACAAACATGAGGTGTAAATTAAACCAGTGACAATTTACGATGCTATAGAACCTAAATCCTATATTTTTAATAAAAATAGGTTAATATGAGCTATATATCACATGATTCCCACTCACACTACTAAATAGTCATTTATTTTAAAATGGAAAAAATTACCTTTGTTGAACACACCATAGGACTAAGAGGGGGGTGAATTAGTCTGGACCTTAAAACAACTTATTTAAATAATCCTTTAAATTTAAAATCACAATTAACTTACATATGTAATTACGAAACATGAAACCATAAAGAACAACACATGCAAGAACACCAGATTTAAATGGAAAACTCAAGAAGGGATAAACCACAGTGAGAGTCACACTCACAATATGAATAACTAGTTACAATGTTTTAGGCTCAAAGCCAAGGAAGCTCATTACACTTGATTAGACTTACAAAACTAAGGCACTCAACTTTATGGCAAGATACAAAGGACTTGCATAATTGAGACACACAATCTCATGAAAAGATACAAATACTACACAAGCTACCAAAAGGACTCACTATTTTATGTCATGTATAGAGAAATGATGAATTGAAATGAGCAAGATCTCTTGATCATGAAACTATCCTTGAACCACTATGTCAAGTGAATAATATCATGACAAACATATCTCACTCTTTTTGTTGTCTCAAAATACTGTCATACTAAAGATATGATCATCAAAGCTCATCACAAACTCAAATTCACACTTCTTCTTTTTCACATACACTTTCATATCATTCACATCCAATTCATGACAATATAATGCATAATTCACACATGCACACTTCTATTTATGCAAATTTATACATTGAAACCCTCAAATAGGTCAGTCATAGACAAAATATACATAAAGAGATAAAGGGAACCCAAATTAATCATAACACATCTTCCTAAGTTGGCCACCTAGACCAAATTCACACAATGTGGTCCACTCAAAGAGATAAAGGGAACCCAAATTAATCATAACACATCTTCCTAAGTTGAATCCAATAAGCCACACACACTAGCACATTCTCCAAATTCGACATCAAACACAATGTATAGAAAAACAATGAAGCATGTTAACCAGTTGGCTCAAAAATATCACCCAATGTAAATTACTCAATGCTGATATATATACATGCCATGGTAAGACCCATATAAACACTCTAAATATACCTCCAATGCATATATCTAGAATAAAAGAGTATGATCCAAATAAGGTAAATCAATAGAGTTAGCCAAAGATCAACATAACTAAGAACATTGAACACAGTACACCATACTTCACTTGTTGATCAAACCAATATTGAAAATATAAATTGTAACACTGCTCGAATCATATGAACATGTCCTCCAAGCCAAAATAATTAAAATAATACAACAAAGCAATGCGGAGCATTCTCTTGACCAATCTTGATAGATAACCTCACTATTAGCAAACAAACAACAACCAACTTCATCATTTGAGAAAATGAGAATGTGAAAACATGATAGTGTAACATCCACAAAATGTAGACATTTATCCTGAAGTGTAATCCATCATCACCAAGAATTGGAGAAATACAAAGTATTCTTTCATAAGGACTTTATCTATTCTTTTCCTGCATATTGTAACTTCCACAACTGTAGCCTTTTGAAAACACCTCATACTCACTTAACATCACCACCAAACATCATAAGAATATTTAAAAATTCATTTCTAGACCATATACTACATCTGCACAATCAAATAGCTTCAACTTCCTCTTCACTTCTATACAGTTATAGACAACACAAATTATGTCATCAATGACAACACTAGACAAGTTTGACATTAATGACAATACACCTCAAGTTTCCAAAAATCTCCCCTGTTGTCATTGATGGGAACACTTGTACCACCAGTCAACAATAAAATCATTCTACGAAACTCTCCCCACTTTGACATCAAGGACAAAGGGCACAATAGCTTTTTGTACTGACCTCAGTAACTCTCTCCCGAACTCTAATAACTGTAACACTCCCTCTGATAGGGATATCTCTCTTTTATAATCAATCACAACCTCCATTGCCCCCCCTGAGGGTAGCCACCACATCAATCTAGGAGATAAAAGATAAACTTTGAATATACCCTAGAAAGATGCACCACTTCTATGCATCTAGTTTGACAAAGGGACAGTAACCCCAAATTTCTATCAGAGATACTCAAAAGTATCCTTTGCTAGTGCCTTGGTAAAGATGTTTATAATTTGATCATTTGTAGGCACATATTCCAATCTAACTTCGTTCTCTTCAACCTTCTCTCTCTTAATAAATGACACCGAACAAAAATGTGTTTAGTCCTTGAATGTATTACTGGATTATTTGAAATATCAATTGCATTTGTATTGTCACACATAATAGGAATTTCCTCATCATACATCAACTTGATTTCTTTGAGAGTTTTCTTCATCCACATGACTTGAGTGTGCAACAAGATGTTGTTGCAATATATTATGCTTCTGCTATAGATAATGACATTGAATCCTATTTTTTTCTCAACCAAAAGACCAATTTGTCTCCAAATAAAAATGCACCACCACTTGTACTTCTTTTTTCATCAACACATCCAGCTTAATCAACATCCGTGGGCTCTCAAAGTAATATCATCATTCTTCTTCTACCACAAACCAAAATTTGGAGTCCCTTTCAAATATTTAAATATCCTTTTCACTGCTTAATCATGTGACTGCTTTGGATTAGCTTGATACCTGGAAACCAAATAGACAACAAGCATAATATTTGATCTTGAAGTAGTCAAATACAACAGTCCTCCAATCATGGACCTATACTATTTTTGATCAACTTCTAGAGATCCAACATCCTTACTTAACTTCCAACTAGTAGTCATAGGATTTCCAATTGGTTTACAATTCTCCATAGTAAAGTTCTTCAACATCTCCTTGATGTAAGTTGTCTGAGAAATGAAAATACCATCTTCTGACTTCGCTTGAAGACCAAGGAAAAATGATAAGTCACCAATCATTGACATCTCAAATTATTTTTGCATTTCTTGGGAAAAAGCATGGAGTTGTGTCACATTTCAGGCTAACTAGAAGTAGTTCGGTCGGACTATTCCCATGTTGCATGGTGCCATGTGGCACCAAAATGGTGTGGGAATTCCAGCCTAACTGAGTTCAGTCGGACTGCCTTAGTTCAAATGTTTTCATTAAAAAAAAATTAATTTTTTTTTAATTTTAAGAACTAATGCTAGTCTAGTCAGACTGAGTTCGGTCAAACTGAGTCTGATTGAACTTAGTTCAGCCGGACTAGCCTATGTGTCATGTGATGTGGCACAAAAAAGATGGAAAACTCTGGATTTCAAAAAATTTTAAAGTTTTTGCCCTATTTTTCTTCAGGTAGATTTTTTTTTTACAAAAATAAAGAAAATACCCTTTTGTAGAGCTTGAAGTCATGAATCTGGTCATATAATTTTTTTAGTATTTTGATTGTTTTTTATTAATTAAACATTGCGAGTAGGTTTCTAAAGTTAAAAATGAAGCTAATTAGAAATTAAAAAAAATATTAAATAATATTAAAAAAATTAAAAATTATTTTTCACTAGGTGAGAGAATCTTCTCCAAAAGGGTATAATTTTTTTTTTGATAATGATAAATTTAGTAGTCAAAAGGTGACACCGAATGAAAACTACCAAATTCAGCTATGTTAGACTTCAAAATATTATGACGAGAAAAATATACATCAAAATTTTAGTTTTTTTAAACACTGCATATATATGTCCTCTATTTGGAAAATAAAAATCAGAAAAAATAAGTTTGTTTTCTTTTTTTTTTGGTGACGTCAACTACAACCCCTAATTTTTAGCATTTTTAGCAATAAAAAACCCATCTTTGAATTTATAAAAAAACAATGTCAATTTTTTTTTAATTTAAAAAAAAAATAACAGACATAAATTTCAATAATATTTCTACATTTGATCAGTTTACATCATTTTGAAACTCAATTTAGAAATGTCACTTTTATGCTATCGAAGTTAAACAGTTTTAGTTTTGTTGGCTACTTCCTTTATAAAACTGTGACACAACATTGTTCTTTTACCCTCTTCTACAAATCTCTTACAAACACCATCATCTCCTCTAAAAATGATATCAACATACACAACAACTACTAATAGTTTATCACCTTCAAATTTGAAATAAAGATTACTATTTGTTGTACCTTTCTTGAAATGTTGTTGCAACAAATACTTATCCAACCTTGTGTATTGGGCTATAGGAGCTTGCTTGAGTCCATAGAGTGTCTTCTTGAGTCTACAGACCATATGCAAATCTTCTAACAACTTAAACCCATTTGATTGTTCAATGTATAATTCTTCTTGAAGTTCTCCATTCAAGAATGTTGACTTAACATCCATTTGATATACCTTAAAGTTCTTATATGCAACAAATGCAAGAAAAATACTTATAGCTTCCATCCTAGCTAGCTTGAATAGCCTTTACAAACTATTCTTTCCCTTTTCCTTGTGACTTCTCCATCTTCATTCAGCTTATTCTAGAACACCCACTTTATTCCTATCACATTCTTGTCCACTGGTTTAGGTATTGATTCCCATGTTTGATTCTTTTCTATATATTTCAGCTCCTTTTCCATTGCTTTCATCTATCCAATATCCTTGCTAGCTTTTGCAAAAGTTTTCGGCTCCACCTGAGGTAGGAAACATAAATTTTTTTGTTACTACTCTTAGAAATTATTCTTCTTGTTTGAACTCCTTTGTCTTTGTCTCCAATGATCTGATCTTCTGTATGGTTCTTCTACACATACTTCACAGGTGTCTTAGATTCTTGTTTAGGTTCCTTCTCTTTTGCATTTTTCTCTTATTTGTCTTTTAGAACATCCCTCTCTTTCACAAAAATAGGAGCATTCTCTATCTTAACCTTAGGTTCAGGGACAAGATTATTCCATTCTTTAGTCACTTTGACATTCATACTTTCCATAGTATTCTTCAATCTTTTTTTGTAACATTGATATGCCTTGCTCTTTGTAGAACATCCCAAGAATATTCCTTCATTTGATCTTGCATCAAACTTTCCCAATTCTTCTTCTTCTCTTCTTATGTAGCACTTGCTTCCAAATATCCTAAAACATTTGACAGTAGGTGATCTTCCTTGCCATATCTGATAAGGTGTCTTTGTCTAATTCACTCTTACTTTTACCCTGTTAAGATTATATATAGTAACATGCATAGATTCTTTCCAATACATGCATGAGGGAGGTTAGCATCTTTCAACATGGTTCTAGACATCTCTACAATAGTCTTATTCTTTCTTTCAACTACTCTATTTTTTCGAGGAGTCCTAGGTGTAGATAATTGCCTTCTAATACCATGCTCTTCACAAAATCTATCAAATTCATTTGATGTAAAATCCCCTCTATCAAACCTCAAACACTTGATTTTAGCATGTATTTAATTTTCAACCATATATTTGAACACTCTAAATCTATCAAATGCTTCAAATTTTTCTTTTAAGAAAGTAACCTATGTCATTCTAGAGTAATAATCAATGAGCGGTATAAAATACCTTTCACCATTTAGTCCTCTTGTCCTTGTTGGTTTGCATAGATCTGTATGAATGAAATCCAAAGGCCTTTTGATAGAATACTCCTTGTCATTGAATTTGTTCCTTGTTTTCTTTCCCATCTGACATTCCTTACACTCTATTGGAAAGTTTAATAATCTTTGCTAAATCTCTCACAACATGAGTAGAATTGATCTTCACCATTTTACCAAAGTTGTCTAACCTTTTATTCCATACCTAACATTCACTTCTCTACGCCAACATATAACTACTTCCTCAGTTTTGCTTCACATAGTAGACATTACCATTTGTTCTTATGTCTTATGCAACTAATCTTCCAGAATCTCCTTTTCTGATCTCACATCCAGACCCATGAAATCTAGGCTTGTAGCCTTTATTGCACATCTAACTCACACTCAAAATATTATGTCTCAAACCTTTAACATAATAAACATCAACTACTATGGAAGGGGAATTCGGATTAGTCACTCTCCGATGAACCGGTGGTCATCTATTCTATGCTTATGGTTCCTTTACCACAAATTGGTGTACCCTCCTCACCAACAAATTTCATTGATCCACTATTATATTTTTCAAAATCTATTAACTTCCTTTTGTCTCATGTCATATAATTTTAGCATTTGAAATTAATTATTCAATCTTTAGGTTACACTTATTCATGTAATGCAGTCTTTATAATCATTGATTTTTCAATGATATTGTCATCAAGCAGAGTATCGAGCCTTTCAATAGCTTTTTCTTTTATGGTTAGAAACAATGATTCTTCATTTGAGTTATCACTACCTTCATCTTCAAAGAAATAGGTCTCCATTGAATAAAAACTCTTTTAAGACTTATCTTTGTCATCTACTCTTTTATTTTCATCATCTCTCCTTTAATTATCTTTTCTCTTGTTATCATTATTTGGTTTCTTGTAGTTATCCTCCCTAAAAGTACATCTAGAAGCATAATGACATATTCTCCCACAATTAAACAATTTAAAGGGCAGCTTTACCTTTGTATTTCTTGGATCCTTTCTTTAGTCTTCTCAAAAAAATTCTTCCACTTCATCCATGCCATTTATTGTTTTAGGTTCATCTTCAATTTTCTTGGTAACTTTAAATTGTGCTTCCTTCTTCTCATTGCATTGATCATTAAGATTTGCAATCTCAAAGGCAAATAACGATCCATAGAGGTGATCCAAACCATATTTATCCATATCATGACTTTCTTCAATGACATACTTCTTAGATTTATAGCATTCAAGTAGCTTTCTCATCACTTTTCTCACAACTTCACTTTCTTCTATTTTTCGACCAATACCTCTAATTGCATTTATTATCTCATTCACTTGATGCAAGTAACCTCCAATGTTCTCATCTTCAGACATCCTTAGTGTCTCAAATCTATACTTTAGATTCTGCATTTTGACATGTTTGGTCTTTTCGTCTCCTTCATAAATGTTGCTCAACTTATCCCAAATTTTGTATCCATTGGCCTTTAAAAACTCTAAGTCACTCAAACAACTAACAAGTATATTGCTCACCTTAATGAGGTTCTTTTACAAGAATTGACTCAACGTCAAGAAGAAGGCTCACTTGGTGGAGATCCATGTGATTGGTGGAATAATTCTACAAAAGAATATATTGTGCATGAAACAAAAAAAGTAGGGTCATTCCTAAATACATCTAGTTGGTTGTTAAAAAGGATGGGAGAATGAGTTTAGATAAAAGGAGATTTAAAAATAATTATTAAAGGGGGGTAAACATGGTGGATTTTATAACAAATTAGATGATGTAGGTTTAGATCATCAATGTAGCCAAAATAAAAATTCTTATGTTGTCACTAAAGGGATTGTTGGGAATTACCACTTAACATAAGTTCATAATTAGTTTATTGTAATTGTATTTGATTATTACATATTCACTTTAGTTAGTAGAGATTAGTATCTAGTTAGTTATTAGTTTTTGATAAGGATAAACAAGTTTTGAGGGGACCTGAAACCCAACAGATTTTGAAGGGACCCAAAACCCTCAACTTTTTGACAGGGTCTGGAACCCCCAATACAAGACTTCTAAAAAGATTGATCATCAAAAAATCGACAGCCAGTCAAAAGAAGGACTGGAAAAATGAGTCCCTAAGACAAACTCAAGAGACAAACACCCTTAACCATCAAACTTGGGGTTTTGAAAGGCTCCCCTAACCAACATCTTGGGTTTTAAAATGGCTCCCAGAACCAGCAGAGAAGGGTTTTCCCAGGCTCCCTTAACCTGAAACAAAGTCTTCATGCTTCCCTCAACAAAACCTATCCTTATAAAAATAGCAACTAGCCATCCTATGCCCTTGAAAATTGCTAGCATCTAGCATGTCAATGTGACTAACAAATCTCCCACAACTAGGAGTAGGTGAAATAGCCCTTATCCAAAAACTAAAGAACAGGTTGGGCCCAAGGACCACATGCCAACCGGTGGAAAAAACCAAGCTTCCACAACCAGAAATAGTGGAAAACTAGAGGTTTCCACACTCAACAACAACCTAGATCAAAGAATGATAGCTAAAAAGAACCATTTGGGCACAACAACAAAATAAAGGCAACCAAAACCTTTCCCAAAAGAGAGCATGAGGGTTTTCAAGGGCTCCCACAACCCATAAAATGGAGAGGGAAACTAGGATCTGACAAGGAACCCAGACCAATCTGTGAGAGAATGAAAGAGAGAGAAAAAAAAAGACAAACACCACTAGCAACACTGTAGACAAAAGTCGGAAAACTCCTTCACTCCTTCTCCTCGCCTCAATAGAAGAGAGACCCACCTCAAAAGGATAAGGAAGCAAGCCAACAGATAATGAAGTCCATTCGTTGCAAGAAGAACCTGAACCACCCCTCCACTCCAAATATCCACCTCAAAAGGAAACTGGATCACCTCAATAAGACTAGGAGGAAGGCAGACCAAAAGCCAAGAAACACCTCTCTTCATTCTACACAGAAAAAGCCTCTCCGCCTCAATAGGAGAGCAACTCATCACCGAAAGAACACCAAAAAACCAGGTGATTTGCCTCAAAAACACCTTTTTTGAAAAAGAACCCAAAAAAGCCAAGAGAATCAAGGGACCACAAACCACCCCTAAAGAAGAAACGACACCCTGAGGTAGAGCCAACCACAACGCCACACAAGAAGTCAAGAAACCAAGACCCCCACTCCCTCCATAGACATCAAGAATGGGAATAGAAGATGGGAAAAGAAATTGACCCACCAAAAGGAAGCCCAACATCTTACACAGCAAGGCAGATCTAAAAACCAAAGACCCAAACGCTGGCTCCAAAGAGGCAATCTCAGCAAAGCTCCAATCTAGAAAAAAGCTCCAACCTCCAACAAGAACAAACAGCTAATGGTCCAAGGAGAAAAGTCCATCATCTTCATCATCGCCTCCCCGATCATTGTCCCCTTCAGCAGTCAAAACCCTCGTTTTAGAGGAAACACCTCCCCTGTTCCCACTCCCGTCGCTAAGGCACGCCATAGATTCTCCTATTCCATCTAGTTAGTTGTTATTTGTCAATATTGTTTAAAGGATATATAAATCCATTACAATGTTGAGGCTGTTTTTTCTACCTAGAAGCTTCATGAATTGAAGATAACCTAAACATTAAAGTATAATAAGAAAATTATTGACGAGAATTTGTCTAGAGATCAAAAGTTGTCTTAAATCCTAGAAGAACTTTTCTTGACACAAGATTGGAAATATTTTTTCCCATTACCTATGCCTCTATAATAAAGAGATAGGAGAAAAGAGGGCCACCTTGCTTGATTCCCCTGCCAATTTCAAAGAATCCTTGAGGCATGCCATTAATGAGCATTGAAAATTTAGGAGTGGAAACAAACTCCTTAATGACCTCTAGAAAATCACCTTTAAAGATCAAGTTATCAAGAAAAACAAACAAAAAACACTAGTTGACTCTATTGTAGTCTTTCAAAAGATCTAGCTTTAGGGCCATACTATGCTTTAGAAAAATATTAACAATTTTTAAGAATAAATAGGATTTTAAAGTGTGTAGATAAAATAAAAAATCAATAATAAATTAGTGAGAAATATAGCAAGGTCTAATTATTGTGTAGATCCCTATTAGCAATATTGAATCATGAATTAAAAATAAATTAAAACTATTTTTAAACTACTAGTTAAAAATTTATAATTCATTTTAACAAGTTTGATTGAATCATATGTTTCCAAGATTGGTACCTATTCAATAAGTAATATAGTCATAATTCACAAAAGGAAAAAAAAAATGAATAGAAGCATAAGAGGACCGATTATCCAATATAATCTAGACATCAAATATATAACATACTTTATTAGCAAACATAAAATTGCAAAAATATATATGCAAAGAAGAAATGATCATTACAAGGTTTGCAATATTTTCAAAATGCTATTACAATTCTCAATTCAAATATTACATTCATATCAATAAATGTAAAAAGAGGAAACCTTAACCAAAGACTATAAATTTTATTGAAGATATATAGATAATCTTGGAGACATTTAATCTCAGACACTCTGTTACAATCTTTAAAATTCCATATGCTTTATATCCACTGCCTTCCTAAAAACTAAATTCAAAGTTTGAAACGTTAAATTTTCTCAACACTTACAAAATTTTATTGGAATCAATAATGAACAACCCTATTTTTGAAGTCAATGACATTGTGAAGTATTTCCTTTGGCTTGTCAAGGTTGCAGGGAGTTTATGAACTAACCAAGTTTATGAATTAGTTAATTTATTCCTTCTTTGGCCACTTTCATCTTCACATTCTCTCTATGTCATACTTTTGACATGTTCACACACTAAAAAGTTCATAAAATCTTGAACCTTGCCAATCTTTCAACAAGTTTGCAAACTTGTAAAGTATTTGACACTTTTACAACTTTTGTTGTCAAGTTTCCAAAGAGTTTGTGAACTTCCCAACTTTTGAAAACGGATAGAAAATTAAATGAAAACAACAAAAGGAAACAAAAATGAAATAGACCAAAGGCTTCCAAAATTAGCAAATTTTATGATTTTGAATGCTTCAACATGTGAGATAAAAAATGGATCACAAGACAAAATTACAAATATAGACAAAAAAAATTAGATGCATTTACAATTTTTTCAAATTGAATTCCAATAGATTTTTACAAATATATACAACTAAAAACATAATTAAAAACACATCCAAAACAGAAACCGGAAACAAAAACATTACAAATGAATACTAATACTGAAAATAATATACTAATAAGAGTTAAATTATGTGGACACCATTAATTTTCAAAAATATACTATTTACACACTTTCATAAGAGTACGCCAAAGACATAATGATGAAAAGGCCATCATGCATACTTTGTATTGCACGATAGGCATTTTATTCCTTTAAAGATCAAACAAACCATATGCTCTGAAAATAACCTGTAAGAAGACAATATACACCTCACATCAGCCTAAAGCCAGTGATTTGAACCATTATTTCTCTCGAGAGGAGAAAATAACCCTAGAATAATTGAGAAATGGTACTGAGAGATGTTACTAAATCCATTGCCCTTCCTATGTAGAGGGAAGATAACATTACATTACTACTGATATAATTTTACACGCACAATGAACCAACAAAAGATCCTGGAGGCGGGGGCACTGCAATCTCAACTGTTCCTTCCATCATCTGAACTACCTTTTTCATAGATGGCTTGAGAGTTGGATATTCTTGAATGCACCACAGACCCACCAATACCATTCTCTCCAACTGCCTTAACTCGACTCTCATACCTTCGCCTTCTACTTGTTGTTGCTCCACCAGCTTAGCAAGTGCACCACGCTTCAAGCATTCATACACCCACTGGCTCAAAAAGATTTCATTTTCCGGGGCATCTAAGTCTATGGTTTTCCTGCAAGAAATAATTTCGAGCAACATCACTTCAAAGCTATAAACATCTACTTTTGCAGTAACTGGCATGTTATTCATCCACTCAGGCACAATTTATCCGTTTGTGCCCCGACGTACAATGGTTGTCCGAGTCTGTTCTGCCATCAACAATTTTGCCAAGCCAAAGTCGGATATTTTAGGACTGTAATTTTGGTCCAGCAGAATGTTTTGGGGCTTTATGTCGCAATGCAGGATCTGGGTCCTAATAGAGAAGCCCTCTTGTTGTGCCCATTGCAATTTGAACACGTACCCTCCAATCAAGAAAGTCGCTATCTACAAATAGAACCGTGTCCAAAGATCCATTGCTCATGTACTCGTATACCAGAAGCCGATGAGTACCCTCATCACAGAAACCGTACAATTGAACCAGATTTTTATGGTAGCTTAAACCAATCGCGGCCATCTTTGTTCTGAACTCTCGTTCCCCATGTTCTTGCACTGATTTATCAACAAGAGCTTTCACGACAATCGCTCTTCCATCCTGTAAGCTTCCCTTGTAAACTTTACCGAAGCCACCCCTTCCTATTTCATCTTTGAAACCTGCTGTGGCGATCTCTATTTTTTTATAACAGAAGGCCTTCAAACCCTCCACAACAATAGACTGCTCTGTAAACTTTCTCATCTTGTGAAGATTGTTGCCACACAAACACACCAAGAAGGCTACTACAAGAAGAGATGAAGAGCAAGCCAGGAGGCTTATGCCAATGGCTACAAGGGATTTTCTCGCCCTTTCCTTTCTTTGATCTGGAAGAGGAGGGAAGAATGGAGGTGGCATGTTAATGTCCTCAGCTCCCTTGACAAAAGCTACACTTGTTATGTCATCACCTTTACTACCATCCAATAGAGGCATCCCTTTCTTCCGGCAAGCCGATTCGTGATATATGACGATGACACAGAAGCAATCATTTGTGCAAGCCTGCTGACATTGAGTTTTAGTAATATCCTGCAAAACTGAATAGACTTTGCCGGTCTCCCAGTCCGTGTTGTCAAGCCACAACATGGTGCTACTTGTGTTGCATCTCTGCGCTGCCGATGAGTTTCGCTCTCATCCCTTAGAATGGTCTTGGTTGTCGATAAAATTAAAGTGAGGAGGACAAGCGCAGTAGGGCTTGTTCTGGCTGTTGAGCTGGCAAATGCTATTGAGCCCACACTAACCCTTCACTTTGCATGGGTCACTCACTTGCTGCCATACAGATGACCAGGAACTAGAAGCATTGTCGTCCATGTTCCACACATACTGTGCAAAAGTTCCGTCGATTTCGAGCGTCACTCTGTGAAGAAACCGCCCGTCTCCAGCCTCGCCCTCTGTGAGATTGTAAACCGTCACGATGGTACTGTTAACACAATACAACAGCCCGCTCGGATCAAATTTCAAGCTTAATCCATCTTGGAGTCCATTAGTACCAGTAGCCCAGTAGGCGCCTTGAGGGTCGCCCCTACGCTCGACAACATAAAGTACCAAATTGTTGTCCCATTGCATGGAAAGCTCAAATCGGCCTGCTGAGAAGTTTATAGTCGAAGCTCTGGAAAACATATTAGTGTAGGGCTTGAGCGTTTGACCGGGCAGGAAGGTGTCCGTAGGATAGTCAAAGCTCTGCCAGATGGTTCCAAATGATGCATTTAGCAGCACAAAGTTGCCATTGTCGAGCATTGCAGCCGTGGCTACCTTGTCGGTGTTGTTAGATGACCACAATACATTTTTTCGATCATCAAACAGCCTGAGGGCCCTGTCTGTAAGTTGCAAACTAGACGTGCTTACAACAGGAACATCTTGCTTATCCTTGAGTATAGTCCAGGCTATAGTTTTAGGGCTCACTCTATCAAACCAAATGCCTACCACGTAAAGAGTTGGAGGGAGCGGATAGAATCTGAAAGCAAACTGCCCATTTGGTGAAACCCATTTAGAATTTTGGGAAGGAAAAAATGGAGCCAAGAGAATCTGAATGAAAATGAGAGAGAGTAAGTGAATGGCAGCCATGGATGGAAGGGGAAAATAAACGACTAAATTTGATGGAAGATTTTAACAATTTGGCACCTATAACATAACCAGGCCTAACAAACCTCGTGTTCAACACACAAGAAAAAATTTCTCTACGTAGATGCGAATTGAAGTCAGTCAATGCTGGATTGTTCCGATTTCGCGTCGAAATAACTGCGAGAAGACTGGGCGAAAGTGATCAAATGACTCATCTTGTATTTGAGCCACTCAAAGGACAACCTGTTTTTTTCAATGGAAATAAGTTGGAAAATATAGATGGCACCATCTTTGTTTCTATATAGAAAATTAGAGCAATCACATCTTGGTGTGCAAGGTACATCAAAGAGGTGTAGAAGGTCAAACAAGGAAACTTTTGGTGTATTTTTAGCATACATTTGTGTTGTTCATGAGGTCAATTTGGGGGAGAGATATAAGAGTAGAGAGATAGAGAGATAATAAGAGAAAGATAAAAAGAGAAATAGAAGAAAAAATATGGAAAGATAAGAATATATATATATATATATATATATATATATATATATATAGGAGAGAGAGAGAGAGAGAGAGAGAGAGAGAGAGAGAGAGAGAGGAATATATGGGAAGAGAAAGGGAGAGAGTGCTAGAGAAAGATAGATAAGGGGAAGCGGAGAGAGAGAGAGAGAGAGAGAGAGAGAGAGAGAGAGAGAGAGAGAGAGAGAGGCTCAATATATATGGAGATAGGGAGGGAGATACATAGATAGAGGGTGATATAGAGAGGAAAAGAAATAGGGAAAGAGATAAAGAGAGAGGGAGAAAGAGAGATAGGCAGAGAGGGAGATACTTACAAGGAAAAAAAGAGATAGAGGAGTAAGATGGAGATAGATAGATAAAGACATAGAGATACAGATATAGAGTAGGAGATATGGAGGGAGAGATGAGGGAGAGGGAGAGGCAGACAGAGAGTGATATAGGTAAAGAGAGATATAGAGAGTTGGAGAGGGATAGGGAGATAGATAGAGGTATAGAGATATGGATAGAAAGAGATAGATAAAGGAGGAGCAAGAGGGAGATGTAGAGAAAAATAGAAAGATATAGATATAGGGTAGGAGAAGTAGAGTGAATGAGAGAGAGGTAGATTTAATGATATATATAGAGAGAAGGGGGAGAAGAGAGAGGTTGATAGAGATGGAGGGCTGGAAAGAGTGGGAGAGAAGAAAGGTGATAAGGACAAGTAATACAGAGGGATGTATAAATAGAAATGGAGATCGATATATATATATATATATATATATATATAGAGAGAGAGAGAGAGAGAGAGAGAGAGAGAGAGAGAGAGAGAGAGAGAGAGGAAATGTGTGTATGAGTGAAATACACACACACACACATAAGGAGAGGGAGAGAAAAAATATGTCAAAAGAGGGAGTGATAGGGAGATAAAGAGATTTAACTGGAAGAGAGAGAGTGAGAGAGAGAGAGAGAGAGAGAGGAGGTGATAGAGACAAGTAATAGAGAGATGAGGGAGATAGAGATATATCAAGAGGGATAACCAAGTGTTGGCCATTTGGTGAAATTGATTATGCGTTGCATTGATGTTTTGTCATTGATGTCAACACTAGATGTTTGGATGCTCTATCGACACACTTTTGGTCCCGATAGGTTAAGTGGTTTTTGGTTAACTTTGATCTGGTATGATCTGATAGGCTCTAGTATAGTCTGGTGATAGAATTGAATTGTTCATGATACTAATACTCATATTTGGTCAGTTGGTTTTGGTATGGTGATTGGATGCTATCCTGCTTGCTTAGAAGCTTGGTTTCTGGTTCCGAGGAGGGTTTCACCGGCAGAGCTTTTGATGGAGATATTTGATGAATTGCATAAGTGGTGTTGGTGCAACTTCTGATGGAGTTTCAGGATGTTGTTGGTGATCATGTTCAAGACTTGGCAGTTGGAGATCATTGCTGAAGCGTGTGGATAGATACTTGGTCTCGGTTGATCTAGGTTATTGACCGACTTTAATGTAATGTGTAGATAGGATCTATTGATGTATTTCTGGGATGTCTTATGTGTTGATATTACTTGTTTGGTCTAAGGCCAACATGGTTTGTAATTATGTAATTAGTTTATTGTCTGGGGGCCAACCTGATTGTTTATGGTCGAGGGTTTGTATATATAGATGTAAGATCTCATAGGAGATCATCATGGTTAATGTAAGAGGTCATGGTCAAAGAATGTAATGTGCGAATAATGTAATATCATTCAGGCAGAGGAGTTGGTCAATCATTGGAGATCGAATTGGGTTTATGTAAGAGGATTTAGTCCTCCTGTATTGAGCTTAACCAGAACTGTACTCAGGCGTAGGAGATGCTATCTTTTGCAGTTCAACACTTCTTCGGATTATAGTCTGGATTTATATGTAGTCAGTGAGACTCCTTTTGTGATGAGCAATGTGCTCTATGTTGTTGGCCTTCTTGCAAGTGCAGGAACCTTCATTGTAATTCACATACTTACTCCAAAAGTATTATCTGATTGTGGGTAGGCTTCCCATCGTGGTTTTTCCCTTTACTGAGTTTTCCACGTACAATTCTTGGTGTTGTGTGGATGAATTTTATTCTGTGATTATTGTTTATGCTTAATTCGATTAACTGCTATTCTGGTATTATTGTTTTGGGTTCCGGTATTAAAGTTTTAATTGCTGAATGTTCCTTTAATCTGTGACAACTGATTCACCCTCCCCCTCTTAGTTGTCTTCTAGTTATCTGAACTGTCTAACAATTGGTATCAGAGCTTTGATCCTCTCTACAGAAAGCTTAACTGCTTGAGGAAGATCCTATGGCAACTAATAGTTCAAGTTCATCCAGTTCTTCTGGAGCTATCTTTCGAAGGGATATTCTGAGGCTTGATGGAACAAATTACACAGTATGGAAGATTTAGATGGAGACTCATCTGAGATGTCTTGGCAAGGATATTTGGTAGATCACACAAAATGGTGTCACACCCTTTAATCCAGGATTTGGCAATCCTCCTTCGACAAACCTGGACAAAGAGCTTGAAAATGATTGTAGAGCAAGAGAAGCCCTCTTGTGTGCACTTTCTGATCAACAAATAATGAGATTAACAAATAAATCATCTGGAAAGGCTATATGGGATAAGTTGTAGACTCTTAATGAAGGTGACCCTACAGTGAAGATTGCTAAACTTGATGGTTATCGGGTGAGATATGAAAACCTGAAGATGAAAGAAGATGAAAGGATTACTACATTCATGCACTAATACATTTGGTCTAGAATTCCGACGAAGGTTTCTGACGGAGAAGGTATATTGTGACCAAATTTGATTTTTTTTAAAAAAAGTGCCCGCGTTCGTCGAAATTTCGATGGCAATGGGCATTACTTTAAAAAAATAAAAAAGAGGGCAAGTCATTTGTGTTGCATTCAATCCTGCGTAGGCTTCCACGTCGAGCTCAACCCCTGGCAAGATAAAACAACGACACACTCACCATTCAAGGTAGGATCCTCACCTTCATTTTGGATTTGGATAATATGAGGAATTGGTGAACTTCACTTTCATTTCGGATTTGCATAATATGCGGAATTGTTTAATCTTCACCTTCATTCATTGAATCTTTGCATTTGAGGAATTTTGGATTCGCATAATATTTGCTTAATATTTGCATTGTGGAATTTCGTATTTGCATAATGTTTGGATGAGGAATTTCAGAATTTTGGATTTGAATGTTTACCATGACAGGGGAAAGAGGTTACAATAGGTTTCTGTAGAAGCCATCTTCTCTACATCTATTTTATATTCAGTGCCTTATCAAGTATTTAGTGTTTGGTTTGATGATCCTCTAATTGTTGGGAGTTTCCATGAGCCATAAACATAAAATATTGTCAAGGCATAAATAATTTTCAAGTCCAAAACTAGATAAAACATCAAACTAGGTTACACATCTTAATCTTCTTCATTTTATTTTTGTTGATCTTTCTGGTTCTTTTCTTCCTCTTCAACATCTCCCTCTTCATTAACCTTCTTCTTGCCCTTGTCTTTATCCACCTTCTTTGGCTTTGTTCAACTATCCTGCTAGGAGTCAAATGGCTATCCCAATGAGGGGGAAATTCTATGCCAGCTATTTGTATCATAGTTCTGATGTATAATTTCAAGGTCCTTGACTTCTTCATCCCTTCTCTTTTCATATTGATGTTCCTTGCACTCTTGCAACCTTAAATGATATTCAATAATATCTCTTGTTGTAAGAATTGTTTTAGTTACAACACTTGGCATATAATTTAAAGAACTAAGATGAACTAAGCCCTAGGAGTCCTATATCTCATCTCAAATAATAAAGAGAATATAGGGCTGCATCTATGAAGAAAAAAAATGTTAGAAAAGACTATTTCCACCTACTTGGCCACCTAGGAGTGGTTTTTGAGGTGTATTCAAAGCTTTTAGTCCTTTTGTTGCATTTTCACTTGAAATATGGTTGAATTGGCTTTGTAAGCTCCTAGATACTTGGTACATGTTTTAATTGAGTTAAAAGAATCTCAAGATTACCTATAGTCATGCTCTACCTTATCCAGCTACTTAATTAGCTTCCCAAACTTATAGGACATATGGTTTTATTCCTTACTTTGAGTTGAAATTTTCTTGGGTTAGATATAACTAAAATAAGCTATTCCTTCAACTACTTCAAAAATCGTCAAAAAGACTTCATACTACTATCGACACGTGTTTCTATCCTTAAGAAGTCTAATTTATGCAAGTGAAAAAACACCTAAGAGGTCATAGCTACTCCTTTTGACTTGGTAATATTCATGGTTTTTCTTTGTCTATTTAACTTCATTCCTTGCATCTTACCCACTATCTTGTAGCATACTTTGTTTTCTTTTTTAGTGAATTGCATTTAGTGGACTGTTGTGCATCTTTAAAATCATTTGACAACTTCAGGAAACAGTTTTCCTTCTTTATTACTTGAATATATCATTTAATATGCATGGATGGTATTATCATTTAATTTTCAAGATGGACCTTATATGGATGGTCCTTGCATCTTTTCAAATTGAACTTTTGCAAAAGTCCAAATTTGGAGAGGAAATTCCTACTATTTGTGAATCCAACATTCATCTTTCAAATTTTAGGTCCAATTTCCATGAATAAGGGTTCCCAAGACCCTAGTCCTATAAAAATGAGCCATGAGGAATATCATGAATAAGTGAATGAACCAACTTTATGGAAAAATTGTCAAACCTAAGTACAATTAGGCATAAATAATGCACAACCACTTAAATTGAGTCCAAACCTAGTGTATATTTTTAAAGAGATACAACTTATGATGCAATATTTAGCCCCCTCTTAGCAAGAGTATGAAATTATTCTAATGTACTCTTGGGAAAATATGGAGAAACCAAATATTCTTTCACCAAGATATTGAAGAGTCAAGATGACTACAAGTTTGGAAAGTTGGTAGCTCCCAAGACTTATGACAATGTCAATCTACCATATTGAGATAAAAGGGAAGTACAAAGTGAGTAATATGAGTAACATTGGTAACACATATGGATCATGCAAAACACAAAGTTATGACATTTAGAACTAGTAAGATTCATATATTCTCACTAGGAACCATATCAAAAAGACAAGGCATAGATCTAGGACAAGTAAGATCCTTATATAGTTACTAGGAGTCATGTCAGAGACACATAAAAGCATGATACCCAAGTTAGTAAGATACTCTAATAATTGGTCATAGATCGAATTCTAACAAAAAATAGAGACCTAATTGTGAAAGTTTGAGGTCCATTGGGAAAAAAGTTGTCATATTTCCATGACAACTTTTGTATTTCTTGTAGAAACTTCTTAAAAATATAGTTGGAAAGTTAGTTTATGGTGGTTTGAGGTTGTAACCCACTTGGATGGGAATAAATAGGCCTTTGGCATGCCATCCAAGATTTTTGCTTAATGAAATTGGGGTTTTATGTGCATTTTTTGATATTTCGGTCCGATTCTCTTCATTTTTCATTGTGAAAATCATCATAATTTGATGGGAAGTCGATTGGATGTGGTAGAGAAGTGAGTTAACTTCATTTTTTCTTTTTGTGGCATTGAATTTCATTGTGTTTTAAATTAGATATCATAGTTTTTCCAAAAAATGTCAAAACCCTTCCTAGCTAGTGTTTACTGAGAGGAGTAAATAATGTATAGTTTGGTCTCCCATGCATATAAATTCACCCAAATGTGTGGGAAGACCTTTTTTCATGCTATGTATCATATTAGGGAATAATTTGGTGGGAAGATCAAGCGATTGGTATTTTGTAGTGGTTGATGATACAAAGAGGGGTGAGGGGACCCTATGCAACCTTCGGAAAGGTTTGTTGATCAAAACCAAATGAAATATATTAAATTTCTATGACTATACCATGGGTATTGATTGTCACAGTCATATTTTTACTACTGATATTGTTTTTTGTTTTGATAGAGTTATGTTTTTAAACCCAAGTGTGGACATGTAATGGAGTCATGAGATGTCTTAAGACTACATCAATACTTAACAACAACATAGTGTGTAGGCACCTAAAATATGAAAGGACTACATATTGGAAGGCACATGTGATGATGCCATGAAAGGTCTGATATCCCTATGTATCAGACTGAGAAAACTAGTGAAAGGCAAAAAAAAAATGCATTGAGAAGGAAAAAGGTTGAATTGCCTAATGTCTGTTGTTGAAGTGACCTGTGGGGACCCTGCCAAGTCAAATACCTTGTTGTAGTTTCAAAGGGTGGAAAAAGAATAAGCATTTTATTGATGTGTGTGTTGCAAACAAAGTTCTAGAGGAAGGCTCTTTCTATTGTAATACCAAGTGAGTGTTCTAGACCTTCTGTAGGGTCCTCCTAGCCTAGATTTAGGATTTTGAAGCCTACATACATTGATTTAGCCTTGTGGCCATCAATGAGTGCTCACCCAATAGGATAAGTCTTGAGACTGGTAATTTTGGAAGTGTGGCATTGTTGAGAGCCAACACTTATGTGTGAACCCCATCTTCATGTATCATGATTAGTTGCCATGATACTTGACCCTATCCTCATGGTGTTGGCTCAATTCATATTAGTGTGTTTTGTTGAAGAAACATGATGTGAGAAGTTTGATGCAAAGGCAAGGGTAGAACTCAGTATTTCATATTAGGACAACAACCACATTGATTAGGCAAGTCAGGTAAGGTCTCTCCAATGTTTAGGGTACTGAATTCACCTTAGACACTCATGGATTACCCCAATTAGACATTATTCAACTTATTATATTATACAAGGATTGCATACCACAAAGCCATTAGATATGTTTTGAGATGAAAAAGAAGAGATAAATGGTTTTGGTTCAATGATGATAATTTTTATTTTCAACTAATTTAATTTGGTATATTATACTGAAACGTGATTTCATAACTAACATTTCAGCTTCTATATAACTAATTTTATAGCCCAATTTTCTTGCTTGTGAAGAAACACCATGTCAGACAATATTAGCGAACAACAAAATAAGGAGACAATTGCTAGATTGTGGTCTAACTTGAAAATAAAAGGTGATGGAAAATGTTAGTCCCTGCAAAATTTGTAAGGGGTTAAATACTAGAAGACTTCTAATAGTTTTCCTTTGATGCATGGTCACATTGAAGGTGGACATGATTATCATCCATTGGTAAGTTTTTCATTATATCATTTTAACAATTTATATACATAATAAATCACGTGATGATGAGATCATGATCATGATTTATTTATGTTTATCAATTTTATATAGGTCAAGCACCCCAGAGCACATGGTATGGATCAACACAACCTGGAGAATATGGTTTTCGAAGTGGATGAACATGGAGGTGTGAATATCGAAGCTGAAGATAATGATCCCATGGAAGATGGCGATCATGAGCTAGAAAACACAATTGAATATGATGGTACAAATACATTGATCCATGACATATTTAGTACTCACGTAGCTGATCATGATGATGAAGATGGCCTTGATGTTGTTCATGATGTCCCTCTACTTGAGAAGGCATCTGAGGCCCTTTACGAAGGCTCGCAGACAACTCTTCTCTCTGCTGTATTGTTGTTGGTGAACTTGAAGGTTATGAATGGTTTATCCAACATAACAATGTCACATATGTTAAGGTATGTCATATATGTCATAATAAACTGTGAATCATGTTGTACCATTAATATTCTTTATATTAACAAATTATATTTTTTTGTTGTAGATTTATAGGTGAGTTTTTGGTACCACCATCAAATATTCTACCTCGCTCATACCGAGAATTATCTGCCGTTATGAAAGATATTGGAATGGAGTTTCAAGTAATAGATGCTTGTCCCAATGATCATATTATATATCAAAAACAACATGAATTTCAAACTGAATGCCTTGAATGTCATATCAGTAGATATCGAACAGATCAAATAATAAAAAAAGGTTCCTCGCAAGGTTCTTCGCTATATTCCCATTATTCCACGTATGCAACGATTATTCAAGTGTACTAGCTTAGCACAATTTATGGATTACCATGCACGCAATAGAAGTCGAGATGACATTATTCAAATGCTTGCAGATGGTTCAACATTTGTGGACATAGAGGAAAAGTTGCCACACTTTAAAGAAGAACCTCGTAATCTCGGGCTTTCATTGGCAGTGGACGGTGTCAATCCATTTGGAGAGATGAGATTTGTTTACTTAGTGTGGCTTGTTTTTGTTATCAACAATAACATTCCTCCATGGATGCCAATAAAGAGGGAGCACATAATGTTGGCAATGATTGTTCCGGTTATTTTATCATTTAAATATAGTCATCTAAATTTAATTATAAATATTGCAGTAAAATGGTCATAATAATTATGTAATGTTTTTGTTCATTCGATTAGGTAAGTACCAAGTTAAAGATATGAATGTATATATTGAGCCTCTTATTGATGAGTTTCTAGAGTTATGGAATGGTGTCACTATGTATGATGTCTCTAGACCAATAGGACAAAGACAATTTCAATTCCATGTGATGCTTCTATGGATAATACACGATGCCCTAGGGCTAACACATTTTTGTGGTATGTTATAGTGTTTAAGTTGTGCATGAACATTATAATTCAAAAAATTATCACATTTAATCCAATTATACATTATCTTGTAGGTCTTCAAACAAAGGGAAAATTTGCATGTCCTGTTTGTGGTCCAAAGATGAAATCTCATCATTCAAAAAGTTTAGGAAAGCAGGTGTTTGATGAGTATAGGCACTTTCTCCATAAAAATCATAAGTATCGAAATACTGAAAAACATATTTTCAATGGGAAAGAAGAGAATACATCAAAACCATGAAGAATGACACCCCACCCGTGGAAGATGGAATATAATAGAATTAATCGTCAAGGTAATGCCATTCCATCTATTGGTTTGTCATAAAACATCTTTTCTATTTTGTTTTGTTTACTGATAATGTGATTGATGATCATGAAGGTCGTGAAGGCATAAATGACCACCTTCCTAAGGGACTAAAAATTTATCCCCAACAATTTAGCAGGTTTCCCTACTACGAGCAGTTACAAATTGTTCATTTGTTTGATACTATGCAAATTGGAAAGAATATAACAGAGACATTATGAAAAATATTGGATGGAAGGCGTGACAAAGAAAAAATTATCAAAATATGTGGTGACATTCAGGATTCCAATCATGCAATGATAAATATCATTCAATCAAATAGCCATGGAGACCACATTAATATAAGTGAGCTTCCTTGGTTATTAACGGACCAACAAAGCAATGCTATAAAAGAAGTCATACGAAAAATTCGATTTCCCACATGATTTTCTGCGAACATAAACAATCTCATATCAAAGAAAAGTGGATTTGGGCCAGGGATGAAAACGCATGATTGGAATACCTTCATTAAGGTAATTCATGTTCTTGTGTTTTTAGTATGTATTTAAGTATTGCGTGTACGTGTACTTTTCATTGTATTATGTTACAAAAAAATGAAAAGATAATTTTATAATTGTTGCAATACTTTCTACCTCTATCTCTCCCAGATGACTTCGACAATAATGTCAAGCAAGTCATATATGATCTTAGAAAATACATGAGGTAAGTAGTGATATTTGTTCAGTTCGTTGTATAGATATTATATTTGCTATTTGTTTTACTTGTTATGTAATATATTTTTTTGCGTCTTGAATATCTTGTAGGTGGTTATCATGTAAAGAAATCCATAAAGACAATATAAAATATTGGAAGAGAAAAATTCCTCATTTAATGTGTGAAATGCAAAAGTGTCTACCTCCAACTTTTTTCAATGCACAAGAACACTACCTCATACACCAAGTTGAAGAGATTGAATTGTGCGGACCTGTACACACTAGCTCAATGTGGATGGTTGAGAGGCACTTGAAATTTTTGAAGGCTTTGGTTCGACAAAGAGCACATCCTAAGGGTTCTATGGTGGAGGGATATATGGTATACCAGACTATGGTGTACATTTTTTAATCTCTTCCTAAGTTTGCAGCAAAGATCCACATGGATCGCTTTTGGGATCCCAACCCCATTAACAAATTCGAAGGGGAGTACTTGATAGGGAAAGGTAGATTGAGGAAAGTGAGAGGTAATTATAAGATGTTATTGTAGCTAATTAATTCTTAATCTTCAAAATAAATTGGTTGTAAGACGTCTATTTATTTTTTATACAATTGGTCGAGAGTGGGATGCACTACATTTATATATTGCAAACAATCTTGATTGGATGATGGTATGGATTGAACATTGTCAACATTTTGGATGCACGTTAACATGGGAAGGTGTGGCTTCATTGGTTAAAGAAGCTCATCGTAATGGAGATTCCAATATTACGCAAAGGGAAATTGATTTAGAATATGGTTTAAGAGATAAATAGGTACGTATAAATTTATTAATCACCCATATGTTTATCAACTCACAATGCAATAAATTTTACATGTTTGACATATCGCAGGTCAAACACCACAACACTATGTGCTGCAATGGTCATAAATTTTGCATAAAAAAGTTGGATGACACAAAGAAAACTTGTGATTCTGGCATCATTGCAGTCTTTGATGTGACAAATATTTCATCACAAAATGACATACATCCTAAATAGTCTCTAAATCGATACTGTGGTATTTTAGATGATATACTTGAGTGTGACTTTAATTCCTTCAAATTAGTTTTGTTCGTCATCAAATGGTACAAGTTACAATTGAATAAAAATGATCCTAATAGAACTGTTATTGAACATGATAATGGTTTTACAATGCTAAATACAAGGTCATTTGAACCAGTTGGGGATGAGCCCTATGTTCTTCCAAGCCAATGTGAGCAAGTATTTTACTCAGAGGTTCCACATAAACCGGGTTGGTCTTTTGTTGTTAGACATGATCCAAGAGGAAGGTCGATAAAGTATTGATGCTCTACAAAATGGACAATGTTAGGCTAAAAACCTATGGTTGTATAACACATAAGAACACAAGAAACAAAGATAAATGTTAGTGTTAATCAACCCAAAACTAGTCTAAGCAGGCATATCAAGAGACACACTAAAAATATGATGAAGTATTTAACTATGAAAGCAAACACAACAAGGAATCTCCAAATGCCTTCTACCATGCTCGTAACTCCTTCTCCCTTGTTCCTCACCTCTCCAAGTTCCAAATTAGTGTAGCTCTCAACAACTTTTTGCACTATGGATGTCTTATGGAGGTTCAAGATTGACAAATGATTGTTCTCAAAATGACATGCAAATGTGAACAAAACTAATATGATATGCTATGAAATGAACTAAGATTTATTTTAGTCCAATATGACAATATATGTTATTTATGCTAAATGCTCTTTCTCTAAAAATCACTATAATGTAAATGCATACAAGTTTTCAGGATTTGGATTATGAAGAAATGGGCTCTATTTATAGGAAAAATGGAGAAATGGATGGTTGAGATTGAGTAATCTCAACAAGGGTCAGGATTGAATGATATTCAATCCATGTGAGGGCTTTCAACCCAATCCCAGGATGACAAATGTCAACATGAGAGGGGTTGAGAGGAGAGGGAAGAACCATTAAATGCTTGACATGACCTGAGGGTTAACTTGGGAGTTAAGGTCAATGTTGGGTTGAGTGAATAAATTCATTATCCAAAGAATAATGCTTTTATCCAATGGATAAACTCTTGCGCAAGAGTTAGTGAGGATAACCATGGTCAAAGCAATAAATGCTTGAGGAGACACATGGGTCACATGAGGGTTGAGTTCGGGGTCAAAGTCCCTAACCATGGTGCAAGTGGATTTAACCATTAATGGTCATGTAAGAGCCATAGGTGGTTTGGAAGACTTTAGAGGTTAAATTGTTGAACACACAAAGCATTTAATGCTTTTCAAAGACTTTGAAGTCTTTGAGAAGTGACTCCAAGTTGCTTAGGAATGTGACAATATTTAGGGGATGGATTAGGCTAATTAGAAAGGGGTTTAGAAGAATCTAGAAGGGGGTTAAGATAGCAAGCGGGTTTGGTGGGTGAGGGAAAATATGATTTTTATTAAAATAAAATTTATTTATTTCAACAAATAGGTGCAAGTTGCATTTTTAGGAGAATGCAAGTGGGGGGGATTTAATGATTTAAATAAATGTTTTATTTAATTTATTTAAAAGAAGAAAGAGGATTAAATGAAATAAATAAAATTTATTCATTTAATTGATTGTGAATTTAGTTTAATGAATTAATTAAAATAAATTGAATAATTTATTTAATTAATAGGAGAATGTTTGAAGATGAATTAATTAAATGTTAATTTAATTAATTGATGGCTAGTGGGTTTTTAATCAAATAAATAGCAAATATTCATTTAATTAAAATGGACAGATTTATGTGACTACAAGTATAATATGATGGAAGAAGAAGATACCAAAGAAGTAGAAGATGAAGTGGATGATGATCACGATCGACAGTTTCTCAATGATGATGAAGAAGAAGAAGAATTAGAAGAAGAAGAAGATGATGATGATGATGATGATGATGATGAATACTAAGAGGGGGGGTGAATTAGTATACCAAAAATTACTAAACTCAAAACTTAAACAGTTTAGCAGTAAACTAGTATAACAGTTTTACTAACAAACCGGTTAACACAAATGCAAAACAAACAACAAAGAAGGCATTCACCCATAGAAGCACAATCACCATAACACAAGAGATTTTAATGTGGAAACCCAAATGGGAAAAACTACGGTGAGATGAAACTCACAAGTAACTATCTGCAGAATAGTATCCGGATCGGTTAAGGTCAGACTAGTTAAGGTCATACAATGTTCTTCACCAGAATAGATCCTGTTAGGAATCTCAATCTCTATTAGGAGATAAGTCTGATTAAAGACTACCTTGTGAGAGGATTTCAGATCCACAGTTGTGAATCACCTTGTTAGAGGATTTACAAAGGCTTTTCTGGGCCTACCCGGTTAAGGGTTTCAGACTTGTCGAAGATGTGAGTAATCAACAAGTGAATGATCTAGCAAATAGCACAGTCAACTTGATTAGATCCATGATATCTCATTGCCAATGCATTTCAACATTACTTCAGTCTTCAGTAAATCAACACTCTGTTACTATGTACAGACTTGATCTTCTCTTTTAAGATCACACATGCAAAAAATTATCAACCACCAAAAACCCTAACCAACTCTCTCATCTAAAACCCTAGACATGATGTCCTTAAAAAGGAATCTGATTTCATGTCGGTCCAATAGGATTACATTGCAAGTTCCTAGGTTCATTACATCTAGACACATTTGGTAACACGACACAAAATCACCATCAAAGTGTCGGTGGATGGTAACTCATCACAGAGTATTACCGGTTCATACAACTTTACCGATTACTAGTTGGAAACTCATCACAGAGTAATATGGGTTCAAATATTTAAACCGATTACCGATTGACAAAAATGAAGACTGGGAAAATGATAACTATCGCTTTAGTTCCTTCGTTTTACTTGAGATCCTCAAACCGCTTGAGGTCTTCATACCGTTTGGGTCTTCATACCAATTGATATTGGTAAACACTTTCTACAAAACACCGATAGTCTAAAGACTATAATACACAATATTGGTTTGGAACAAATACTGGTTGAGCATAACTTATACATACAAAAGTGATCTCAAGGCAAGTATGTGTCCATCAATGACAATCACAACATCATTATCAAAAATGCCAATAGATGATGATGATGATGATGATGATGATGATGGCAATGGTGATGATGATGGCGAAGACATTGATGATGATGATGATGATGATAATGATGACGATGAATGAAATGTATGAGGTATGCGATTAGTATATTATCTATTTAATATTGACTTCTTGATAGAATTTTTTTTACATAATTAATTCATTATGTTTTGAATTCTAATGCCATTACATAATTAATTCATGATGCACCTTTTAATATGGAGATGGAGATAGGGAGAGTGACTATTTATGTGACATTTTTTAAACTGTGTTTATTTATGGAAATTGGATTGTTTATTAGCTATGTGATGGATGTTGATTTAAAATACATATGTGATGGATCACATGTTTATGATGAAGCATGTAACATTTTTTGAACTTTGTGTTTATTTATAGAATGTGGATTGTTTATTACCTATGCGATGGATGCTGTTTTATCATACATATGTGATGGATTACATGTTTATGATGACACATATGTGATGCTAATTGTGATACTCAATTACATATATGATGACACATCATGTGATGCTTATGATGCTCAGTTTATGGTGTTGATTTCAGGTATAGTCCCTGTGTGATGTTGTCACCCTTGGTGGGAATAGGTCGTTGACTATAGACATCGTCAACCATTTAGTTGAGGATCCTGCATAGTCTACATAAAGTAAAGGTAAGGAATTAAAAAATTTACAATGATTTTGATGACAAAATCTTTTTGTTATTTAATACTCTTTTTGTCTACAAAGTTCATGTTGTTCACGTTGTGTACTATGTAATTTTTAGCTAACATAAGATAATTTAATTACATTATACAGGACCTTGAACCCCTTGGACGAGGATCCTGCACAGTCTAATGGATGGACAGGTATAACTAGTCAATACACCCTATAGAAATAGTTTATTTTTTTAAAATTACTTGGAAAACAAACTTCCTCAATTTTTCAAACCTCGACATTAGCAACAAATCTAATATAGTTATCAACATTTGAGGCCCCAGTTGGACTTATTCCAATTTTAATCCCAAAATCAACTTTAGGGCCGACTTCTTCATCAACATTACCCTCATTTGCAAAATTTCTCTCTCATTTCATGGAGTGCAGGTATCCCCAAATAGGTATTTATCAGATCCGTCTTCGTCAAGTGAGGAAAATGCAGGAATAGAAAATGAAAGTGACACATGTAGTAGGTCTACAATAGGGAGATCAACAAGAGGTCAAAAGATTAGAAGAAAATTTAATAAATGCATGAAATTTTTCCTTGCTCAAGGGGGGTCATGTTCTTATAATGATGAGACCAAAGGCGACATTGAGGTGCCACTGAGGTACAAACATCTATAGAAACAATGGGTGCGCAAGGAACTTCCTCCAATAAACACCAATTTTTGTGTTAACGATATGATATATTGCATAGCACCTTCGTCATTACATGTTTTAGGCTTATTTTCCATCGACGACATAAAGGTTTGTTATAATAAAGTTGATGAATTGATGGAGTTTGTTGGACCATTTTATAATTATAATAATTGGATGCAGATTGTTAAATAAAAAAAATGTATGCGTAGGTATGCACTATCAGCAAATTATATACAATAGAAAGATAATGATCAAAGTAAACAAGTGGCTGTATACATTGATGGTTGGCCAAAAGCAACAGGGAATATTGCAGGTTCTATAAATAGTACGTGACCTAGGTCAACTAATAAACAACCCAATTGCATATTTGAGGCGCGCGAGGGAAATCGTGTATTTGTATGTGCGATAAAATCAATAAGTGCAGGTGAAGAGCTTCTAATCGATTACAATTTGAATCATATAGATACAAAAAAAGTTAATATCATGGGGGTGGTACGTACTATATACCATTTAAATTAACCAACCTCCAATTAATGAATCCAATATACCATTTTATTATGAGGTTTTTTTGCTAAGTCTATTGGTTTAATTTCACTAACATTTTTTATATTTTTTCTTTGTCACAGGGCAACATGGATCCATCACATATAGTAGACATGGATGTAGGTTGCGACACTTCTACCGAGCAGGTAAACCTCATTGTAATTGTACAAATTAGATAGAAGCAAACTATTACATTATTATGTTCTTTTTTTAGTGATTTAGACTAATTTTGTAATTGTTAATGATATTCTTGACACAGACGGATGTTCAGGGAAAGGGAAAGGGAGTTGCAGTACCTGAGCACCTCTCTAGGGATGTGGAATCAATAGGGTTAAGTGATGATGACCTTGAAGATTCCACACACCTTATGGAATTCATAAAAAAACCTCTTAGAAAAATTACTAAAGAGATTGTTGCTTTGGCACAAGTGAATCCTATTACTGATGAGGTATGAGACAGCGTGGAATTATTGATTTGGACAACAGAAAAATTGCAAGTAAGAAGTAATAAAAGCTTTAATTATAATAAAAGTTCAATAATGGTTTATATTTTATTCTCTTTTATGTCATTAACTAAAATATGTACGTATTGTTTTTACAACAATTTATCCGCCCTCATGAAATTCATTGCCATGATCAGGGTGTTGCAGGTTCTTTAGGTGATGACAATTTTCTTGTATTATCGCTTGCTTGGCTTATCACTATGAGTACCCAAAACACATCATACTTGATACTGTCAATTTTCAAAATAAAGGTTCATCCTTGTTTACAATTCTTGCACTTTTCATATATTTAATGTTTGATATATTTAATGTATTATTCTTTAGGTGTTGTCAATGTTCCTGTGCAAATGTCACCGCCGTCTCATCAGAGGTTACCCTCACCTATATTGCCAACTGCAATGTCAGAAACACGTAGCATGCAGACATCCTCTACTACATGTCATATTGGCCCACCCACTGTTGGTAGATCCCTCTTTTTCTCTATCTTCTGTTATGTGTTCATTTCCCTTCAAGCATTCTTTCTTGAATTCTAATGCCATTTCATAGTGGATTCATTTTTTGCAGGAGGAGATGCACATGAGGATGTGCCAGAGGCTACTACTGCTGATAACATACCATCATTTCCTAGATCTTCTCGTATTGCTAGTACGGGAACGTTGTAGTCCACATTGGTGGTGAGTGACAAAGAAATGATTCCCTTAAAGATACAAAAGGTTTCAGGTACTTTAAAATTATTATTATATATACTCTAATTGTAATTTACTTTATGATTACTTGTTTTGGACTAATGATCCCATGAATTTTTTGCAAGCAATGATATTTTCTATAAACATCTTAGTGACATTGCATTGCAGATATTTGGGCCCACCATACATAAAAGGTGGTACATCATATGTGAACTAAACCTAATCCACTATTTTAATTTCATATCATTGCTAGAATAGTTTTCCTTTGATCCATTTCTTGAAGTGTAATAAATGTATCTTCAGTTCATTTATGAATCTAACAGGTTTGTTTTTTCTTTAAAAGGTGGAATGACCAAGAAAAAGGTTAAAAGATGAATTGACAAACCAAATGGTTGAGTGGTTTGGAAATGACACCTTTGACAAAACCAAGCTCCTTGAAAAAGTTGGCACATATCTAGAGTATGTGAGGGACCAATATAGGACCCATTTAGAGAGGAACCTAAAGTACGAGCATCCCCCCATGATTCCAGAGAGGGAGTGGAAGGACCTAATTTTGGATGCCAAGGAGAGAATTGAAAGGAAAAAAGGAAATACACCACCAGATGCCAGAATAAGGTACATGATACTATTAAGAATGTAATTATGTACTAATTAATTACTCTTTATATTTATATAATCTAACATATTTCAAAAAATTTATAGATTGAGTGACATGTCAAAGGCAACCAAGGCAGGACAAAAAAATCATGGGCAACACAAACTCAGCTCTGGTGGTTATATGAAACTTGATGCACGAATTGTAAGTATCTCATGTAAACAAAATATTACATCAAAATGTTAATAAATTGCAAACGTTTTTTTTTATCAAACATTGGAAGCAAAATTCACGGTACGAAGCAAAAATGCAGGGCTTTGAATTCAATAGAGCACCTAGAGAAGATGACAAGAGAATTGCCTACCAACAAGGCTATTCATCCGTGGCTGATCGGCTACGAGAATTGAGTGGGAATACACAACATTCGAGTGCATCCATCACACAGGTAAATATGCTAAATGGAAATTGTTTCAAATTGAATACTTTACCAATAATCTAATTGATGTTGAGTTCCAACATAAAGTGACTATATTTGTTTTAAATAAGCAAGCAATGATAACAATGTGCATGACATTGGAATGCAGCCTGCTAATCGTGAAACACCACTTGCACATGAAGGTCCGGATTGCATCCCAGTAGTGGAGGTATTAATTTGCTATTCAAATTTATTTATTTAGCTATTAATACAATTAAACATCTTAATTTGTAATTAGAGTAGTAATTAATGTAACCTTTTTTGTTAATATTAAAGAGCATGTAGTCAGTGGTGACCAAGTGGATCATGATCTGGGTACACAACATCAGGAATGTGATGTTCCCCACTCAAGTAAAGAGGACCACTGTTATTCCTTTAAACAAATATAATTGCCATTGGTGTTCAACATTAATGTAACTTTTAGTATTTCAACTCCAGATGATCTAGAGGGTGTTCAACATGTTGAGGTTGAGGCTACACAAAATGATATGGCCCCATCAGGTAAAGAGTGCAACAATTATGTTCTCTAAATTAATGAAATACTTGTAACAATAATTTTTATTTTTTTGAATTTAACCCATTTCTTTTTTATTGCAGAGGACCCCCCTTCGCTTTAGTGTCCTCATCCGCAGTATAGGACTAGGCATACATTGAGATCATGAGCTATTGGCGGAACATCTGTAGAGGGGGGAAATGATGAAGAAACTGATGTTCCACCTAGTCTTTTCATAGCTTCAAAGAAAAAACAAAAAAAGAAATGATTGTAATCTAACTTATTTGATAATGATTGATTTTTATGTGTTAGTGAATGTAATTATGTGCTAATTAATGGTTATGGATGATATGTGTTAATTAATATTGATGAATGTTGCGTGTTAATTAATGTTAATCAATATTATGTGTTAATGAACATTATGTGATATTAATGAATGAATGCTATATTTTATTAATGTTAGAAAGAATGAATGTTATAAGATATTAATGGGGAATTTAGAGTGATGTTAGGGGGGGGAGGGGCCAAATGAGCTTCCACCTTCACGTGGTTGGCCCTGTTAAGTAAATAATATTAAACTATTCTCGAAACCAAGTGAAGCTCAACAAGTTAACACACTTTTCAATATTTTATTGTGTTGCACAGTTAACCTTATTGAATAATGTATATTGAATCTTAATTGTAGGGTCCAACAGATCCAACACGAACAACAACACCACAAGTTGCTAGGTATAATGAACTCCCATATTGTCTTGTCTATACATGAATAATATGAGTTGCTTCTAGTGTTGATAACCAAGGTGGGACTACAAAAGTTATGAATATGCCTCATCCTTGTAAGTTTTTTTATTACTTGTCATTTTCTTTAGCATTTTGTTACTTCATGAATGAGATGTTTTCAGATGTCTATTCCATGAATACCTCTCTATTGTATGCTTCATGATCTTGCTTCTGATTCAACTCTTTATATGTCCTAAAATTGTATGAGCCTAATAGCTTCTACTCGTGTTGATAGTTTGGTGGCTCTGAACAATGACTCCTTCGAAGAAGCGTGATCCTTGTAATTTTGGCCTTCCATGATGTGAAGAAGAGGTTATGTTATGAATAATGGTCCAGATGATTTAGATATTTCTTATTATGTTGAGTATGAGTAAATTTGGGCTTCCTTAGCTATGGTCACTATTTTGTACTAACTATTATCATTTAGTGTTATTTGAGAATGGACTTCGAGTAATCATGAGGGTGAAAACAATATTCAAGTGTAAGGGGGCATGCGACCTTGAACAAGGGATAGACAAGCAAAGAGGTATGTTGATTGCATATATACATTTTATGTTTCCATGATATAAGTAAGATATCAAACATGTAACTTAGATTGATTTGCAATTTCATTCATAAATATTAGATCTTCCTTGCAATTTCATTCTTGGTATCTCTATCAATCTTGTTGCTAAATGAAAATCCTAAACCCCTCTCATTGATGCATGGACATATAGAACGTTGTTGTTTCTACACAAAGGATTGTAGGAATTACTTTCAAAAGCTATCAAAAAATTGTTAAACCTTAATAGTCCAAGAATCCCTAAATTCATTGGTGAGAGACCTTCTGAAGTGAAAAATTCTAGTGAAGGTTGTGTAACATTATTTTGAGAATGTATGGCAGTGCATGAAGGTTGTATAATAGTGTTGGGAGAATTGACAGATGATTGGCAACAATGACTGTGATAGCCAAGTCACTTAGGACAATTGACAAGATATGATTTGTTTCCACTTATTAGGGCCTCCAAACCCCTTTAAAAGTTTCCAAGGACCACTACAAGCCTATCTTAGATTTCCACCACATTATAAGATTATTCATTTCATCGTACTCCCAAAAGCTCAGTCTTCATTTGTTCACTAGGACAACCACAAACTATCTAGGGACAATCATAAAGTTCTTGATGATTTTCCCTACCCAAGGGCCACAATAGCTTGTAAAGGGTCTGCACCAACCCTCTGCACCACTCACTACCTTCCTCCAAACACCAAGGGGGTCTATCTTGCACTTACAACTTCAAATCTGTCCTCGATGTTGCACTAGGTCTGATAAATGACCAATGTCATACCAACAGTCACCATTTGCACATGCCAATGAATCTTGGTGACCTACAAAGCATGAAAACATGAAATATAATACCAATATACGTGTTCTTTTGCTTTGGAGAATATGAAGTGTTGGTAATCACAATGTACATAGATTGGTTTTAGAAGTAAATCCATAGAAGTAACCTTTCAAAGTAGTGTAGTTTCATTGTAGTCTAGTATGGCAATGTGAAAATCACAACATGTATGTTTCCTGCAAAACCTCAAAAGCATAAGTTATTACATTTAGATATATGAAAGTTGAAAAGGCAGAAAGTGAAAACTTATGTAATAGTTGTGCAGTTCTATGAATTTGTATTTCAATCTTGGGGAAGCATGTTGAAGTTACTTTCAGATACTACACATGTATTCTTTATTATATGCCTTTACTATGATACCACAACTGCTTCCTTATTTGAACAAAAGTTTCTTTAATCTTAAGGAAATGGATATGAATTGTATGAGAGGGCATCTGTTGTTTTCTTTACTGTATTTCTAAGAAATATTTTTACTAGTGTTTGTATGCTACTATTGCTTTGGAGGGGTCCTCATTGTATAGGTTCATTTGGAACTAGATTAGATTTGCTTTGGTCTTTTTGTAACATTCAGATTTTGGGTGAGTATATACTATATAGACAATGTATTAAGAGTTAGATTTGTATTTCATTCTTAGATGCTTTTAAACAAGTTTTATGGGGGTTGAAGACTTAGAGAGGAAGAGGCACATTTAGGTGTTATAATTGTAATGAACTAGGGCACCTATCATTCAAATGTCCTAAATGGAGTGAAGATAAGAAAGATAGGAGGGTAAACTTGACACAAGAAGACACAAAAGGAGAAGATCAAGAACCTATCTTGGCATTTCCAAAGGAAGGAGAGTTATTACTCATGGGGAAAGTACAACCATCACAGAAAGAGATGATGTTCAGGACAAATTGTCTAATCCATGGCAAGGTATGCAATTTGATTGTTGATTCGAGGGCTTGTCACAATTTGGTTGCTTATGAAGTAGTCAAAAAGTTGAATTTACAAACCCTTGCACATCCTAAGCCATATTTTGCTACATGGGTTAGTGACGGTCAGAATATGTTGGTAAAGGATCAAGTAGTCATAAATTTCTCCATTGGTAAGTATGTTGATAGCATTTTATGTGATGTATGGATATGAGTTGTGGTCATTAAATTTTGGGTAGACCTTGGCAATATTCTAGAAGAATTATACATGATGGTTACACAAACACCTATTTGGTTCATAAGGGTAAGATGACATATAAGTTAAGCCCATTGATTCAAGGAAGAAAAGACAATATTGCTATGTGTTTTGGTGATAAGTTTTATGTTCAAAGGCAGGGTACAAAGAGGACTGATTTGCAGCAGTATGACAGTCTGGTTCATAGAGAAGGTTGGGATCTCAAACATGTGAAAGTGGGTTCAATACAATGTCCTATCATTGGACAACAAAGGGGGAGAAGGTTTGATAAGTTGCAGATGCCTCAAGATAGAGGGAAAAAGGCATTCATAACAGCAACTTCAAACAAGAACACCAATGGTTTGGGATAGCCAAATCATAAAGTTTTTATTTCTAATGATTGGTGTGTGAATGCAGGTGATCATAAGAAGAAGAAGGTCACTTTGGGGGACTATCTAGTTCCTAAATATCAGATAACAACAAGCAAAACCAAAGGAAGGACATGGATGACTTCTTGGGAAAAGAGTCTTTTTCAAGGTAGGGCGTATGGTGCAGGGGCACCCAAGAATCCAATGCAACCATGAAGCCATCAGAGACCAAGGAGGGATTTCAAACATCAATAAATGTCTACAAGATCAACTATGAGGTCTTAAAACCAATAATGGCCTTTGAGGCACAAAAATGTAAAAAAGTTGTCAATCTATCCTGAAAGTTGTAAAATGTTGGATATTGGGTCAAAACACCCAAAAAGGGATCTAGGAGAGTTTAGATGCATATAGATAGGAAATAGGGATGAAAATCCATAAATTCCAATGTTTATTTCAAGATGGTAATGAAATTTTAATATGGTGCCAAATTCAAACATTTGAATTCCAACGGTTAGGAAGAATTAGGTGGGAAACTAGTTTTAAGTGTTGTTGTGTTAAATAAACAATGTAACCAACGATAAGTTGGTTGAACAGTCATAGAGGAAGGTTTATAAAGTCATTTTATTGCAATGTACTGCATGGTGAATGCCTTGTGTACGGACAACATCTGGGAAAGTAATGAAACTTAGATTTTTAAGCCATTTACTGATTTTCATGAACTTGTGAGGGTTTTACTTGGTATAATTCATATGATAGCATTTTTAGGGAATTGATTTCAACATTGAATACCTCTGTGAATTCTTTGAAGTCACTACTAGATTATAAAATTGATTTATTGCTGATTGTCCCAGAATTTTGTTACTTTTTTCTTTAACAGTTTTGACTAATTCTAATACTATGGTCATTCCATGAATGATATGACTTTGATTCTCATCGAATGACTATAAAATGACATTAAATTTATCTCGCTATACAAAATTCCAAGACAATAGACAAACAAAATGCACTTTTAGATACCCTTTTGGCTTTTCTATAATAGACTCGGAGCATTTAGCAAGTTGTTTTGGAAAGTATCTGTTGTTTTTAGATTGTCCTTTGTTTTCAATTAACTAGAATGGTGGATTAACAAAGCAAATACAAGAAATATTACTCCCTGGTACTTCTAACCTCAAAATAGTCTTAGTACATGAATAATGATGAAGGAATCTGCAATCAATTTCAAGGTATGAGGTTCCCAACCCCAAAAGCCCTAAATTCTTCACTCAAACCCCTAAAAACAAGGGTTTCTCCAATCTCACACTTCCACACACTTATGGAATCAATTGGTTGTTGTCTCACCTTTAGATATCCAACATACAACTATACAAATCATAAGATATATCCCTCCAATGGGTAGATCTCTGCAACCTTCACCCTACCTAGCCTCTTCACTAGGCTTTCCCAACAAGAGATCATTGTAAATTTGTCAACCTTTCCTTCATTTAAACCAAGTAAACCTTTATGTATATGTATATGCATATGGATATGTATATGCATATGTATATGTATATGTGTATATATATATATATATGATCTTTTATGAATATAGAAAGCTTACTATTATATGTACTAATTCAATAATCCAACAATTTTATTTTGAGAAGTAATTCATTCCTTTAAATATTATTAATAACCAAAGGGTTGTAGTTCAATCAATCGAGCATAATTGGTGTAGGTGATGGTGTGTTTCTTAATTATACCATCCATAAAAGGCTTATACTATTATATATATAAAAAATCAATAATTCAACAATTCTATTTTGAAAAGTACTCCCTTAATTTAAAAATTATTAACAATCAAATGGTTGTACTTAAATTAGTTGAGCATAATTGGTGAGGGTGATGATATGTTTCTTGATTATACCATCCATAAAATGCTCAAAATTAAATGAAAATCTTTAATGAATACACAAAACTATATACATATACATATACATATGCAAGCATATACATATGCATATACATAAAGGTTTACTTGGTTTAAATGAAGGAAAGGTTGACAAATTTGTGGTGATCTCTTAGTGACCACACTACAATTAGGGCAATGATCTCAAACACACTTTTTACCCTTCTCTTGGTGATTGTGCCCAATTGTGTATGTCTTGCTTATGTATGAAAATGGCATTTTGCAGCTTTCCACCGACAATGTATTAGAGATGTCTTTCATTTAGATATGGCATGAGCTTAGTCCTAGAGTGAGACTCGGGAGTTGGACCATCTCAACCATGGTGCGCCTGATCATATTAGCTTGAAACCAGTGTGCCTCATATTAGCCTCAAATCTATGCCCCCTACTGGTAGGTGGTGGGGATAGAATATCATTCGATGTACATATCAATGACTAGATAATAATTTATTTTTTTGATAAAAATATTATTATTGTTGGAATTACGACGAATACCAAGCTTTCCACCAATGATGAAATTGTTGGACATACAACGTTCTCGTCGGTGAAAAGGTTCTGGAGTCGTCGCACTTCCGACTCAAACTACACAAACATCCGACGAGGATGTTGTACGTGTGATGACAATTTGTAGTCGGACGGTCATCGATGCCTCCAAAAGGACTGACGACACAGGCGTCGGACAAACAACATCACTGTCGGTGCAAAGTTCCAAATTTTTGTCGACTTTCTGACAAAATCTATAGAAGCATCTGACAGGAATGCTGCATTTTCGATGATTTTTTTGACCGGAAGAGCGATCATGCCCACCGTCGATAGAGTCCATGGGATTGTCGTATTTCTGACGGTCAGGGGCATCATTGACAAGTCTAACAATGAGTTTTCGATGGTTACTTTTGTCGACACTCTGATGAAAATTAGTCACAATTCCGAGAATTGGCCGTCAGAAATTAGCTCCGAATGTACTAGTGATGGAAAGGGTAAATGAGATTATTATGAGAATTCAATATTGTGGTGGAACTCTGAGTGAAGATGAAATTATTTCTAAAGTCCTAAGAGCCCTACCACCAGCTTACA
This sequence comes from Cryptomeria japonica, assembly GCF_030272615.1. NCBI lineage: Eukaryota > Viridiplantae > Streptophyta > Pinopsida > Cupressales > Cupressaceae > Cryptomeria > Cryptomeria japonica. The sequence goes on along the minus strand of NC_081405.1, from coordinate 140,419,812 downwards.
AAATGAAGGCTACTGCTATTAATGAGTTGAGAACAATGGCTAATACATCTGTCAACAAAGATACCTTGGTTGGGAAACTATTTGCTTTTGAACTTGAGGAATTTGGACCTTCTGGAGCTGTGAAGACTGAACCTACTTTTCATGCATCTACATTTGCAACCCTAAGAAAGATTGGAAAGATTTATATATAAAATAATTAGAAGATATTAAGAGAGAAGATGATGAATCTGAGCAACTTGAAGCACTATTTGCTAGAAGAGTACTGAAATGACCGATAGGAAGTAAGTATGAAGGAAAAGCACCTTTTAAATGTTTTGCATGTAATAAGATTGGTCATTTTGCATCTAGATGTCTTGAAAGAAATTCAAGATTTGAAGAAAGAGTTAAAAGATTATTTAAGCCTAACCCTAGATACTAGAACAAATATAGATTCAAGAAAAACAGAGACAAATCATGCTACATAGCGGATGAGGAAGGCATTACTGATTCAGATGATGAACTAGTAGAAGACTCTACTAGTGGATCCGACAATGGGAAGGAATGGGTATTCTTGGCTATCGAGGAAGATGATCTGGCACTAGAAGAGAATGTATTTGAGGAGAAGGCACTTGTTGCTAAAATTGAAGACAAGGATGAATGGGTAATAGACAGTGGTTGTTCACATCATATCGTTGGAGATAAAGGGAAGTTTCTGTCTTTGTAAGAATTTGATGGTGGACTAGTTAAATTTGGAGATGACAAGGCATGTATGATCAAAGGAAAAGGAACTATATCATTGGATGGTAAGAACAATACTGACAATGTTTATTATGTTGAAGGTTTGAAGCATAATCTTTTGAGTGTAGGACAATTGGTAGATAAGGGATTTCAATTAAAGCTCAAGGATGGAAAATGAAAAATCATTAACAGATCTGGCTTGGAGATTGCAACCGGTACACAGACAAAAGGTAATATATTTCATTTGAACTCCGGTGAGATGACATGTTTGATTACACAGATTGATGAGAGTTGGCTATGACATAAAAGGCTATGGCATGTAAATTTTGATTGCATTGTGAAGATCAGCTCAACTAAGGCAGTTGGGGATATACCTAAGATTATGAAGCCCTATAATTCGGTATGTAAAGAATGTCAAATGGGTAAATAGGTCAAAAAATCTTTTAGGAGTATACAAGATAAATCAAATGATGTTCTTGATCATATTCATACTGATTTGTGTGGCCCTTCTAGAGTTAAAAGTTTTCATGGTGGTAGATATTTCATGCTAATCATTGATGATTACTTTAGAATGATGTGGGTTACTTTTTTGAGAGAAAAATCTGAAGCATTTGAAAAAATTTAAATTTTTAAGGCTAAGGTGGAAACTGAGACAGGATTGAAGATTAAATGTTTGAGATCAGATCATGGTGGAGAATTCACATTTGGTGATTTTAATAACTTTTATGACAAGCATGGTATAAGAAGACAATTTCTTGCTCCCCAGACAGCTCAGCAGAATGGAGTTGTGGAAAGGAAAAATAGAACTATCTTGGATGCTGCTAGAACAATGATGATGGAAGATAATCTACCTCATATCTACTGGAGAGAAGTAGTTAGTACAATAGTTTATACATTCAACAAAGTACATATGAAAGGAGAAATTGGTAAGACACCTTATTAATTATGGTTTGGTAATACACCTACAATTAAGTATTTCAAAAGTTTTGGTAGTAAATGTTATATTAGGAGAGACGATACTATTGGTAAATTTGATCCTAGATGTGATGAAGGCACATTTATTGGTTACTCCAATGAAATTAAAGCATATAGATGTTGTAACAAGAGATTGCAGAGAATTGTGGAGAGTGCTAATGTCAAAGTAGATGAACTAAACAAAATTCAAATCAAAGTTTATGAGAAGGAACTGGTAGTGGAAATAATTATATTTGAACCGGTAGCACCCGAAATAGAGAGTTGAGCCAGTTACTCCGGCAACATCAGAGAATTCTATAGTAACTGAAGAACAGGGAAGAGTAACAGAGAATCAGAAGACTCCTAGGTATGTGAGATTGAATCATTTTGAAGATCAAATCATTGAGGATAAGAACAATGGAGTGATGACAAGAAGAAGACTGGCAACTAATGAGGTATGTTTAATTTCACAAGTTGAACCGGTATCAATAATGGAGGCATGTAAAGATGAACATTGGTTAAAAGCTATGGAAGAAGAATTAGATCTGTAGACACCTAAAATTGTCCAGTCTAATTAAATAAATATTTTATTTATTTAATTACTTTAGCCTAATTCTTCTATTAATTAAATAAATCTTTATTTATTTAATTAATTCATTTTTCCTCTTCTAGCCTTATTTCTCCTTTAAATAAATACTTTTATTTATTTAAATTATCCTTTTTCCTAAATTAAATAAATATTTTATTTATTTAATTGATCCCACTTCTTCTATTAATTAAATAAATCTTTATTTATTTAATTAATTCATTAGCCTTTTCTACCTATGACACATGTCATTCATCTCTTAATTCCTACACTACCTACCCTCTTATTATTTTCTTATTTTCTCTACCTACCCTTTAATCATAGCCGACCATTTATCTTTTACACCTCTCAATCGTATCCCTTCATTTCCTAAAGTGTCTTCTATATAAGGAGATGCTTCCTTCATTATCAACCTCCCGACTACTACCTGGCAGACTACTCGACTACGCTTTCGAACTTTCATATGCGATCAAGCCTACTTGCAATCACATTTCCGTTCTTTTTTGAGCTCTTGTGCACACATAAAATCTGAGAGCAAATATATCAATCAAGATCAATGGAGATAAGAAGAATGGAGATTCAAACCCTATTGGACATGTGATGGTATAATCTTTGTGATTTCATTTGATTTGCATTGTCTTAGGTAATCTTCATATGTTATGGTGGATCTTTGTTGTTGTTAGGCTAGGGTTTTGTGGTTGAATTCATTTAGTCTTTCAATATTATTGTTGTTATCCATTTTCACCGTAAACATTTTGGCATGCCCGGTGGGACTCTTGTCCCTTTTGCATTTAACATCTTTTGTTGCAGATTTTGTGTTTTTGAAGTTGTAGATCTGACATTTCTGACAATATTTTGACATTTTCGCATTTGAGTACCTTCGGATTGCGAATTTGATTTTCTGTCGGGTTTGTGACATCTGGAATCACGTATGTGCCTTCGACATTATTTTATTTTTTGTGCAGATTCCAGGAAATGCATCTGTGTTCCCTATTCAAGTCTGTGAGGTCTCTAGATGCATCTGCATTCAGGAACTGCGTCTATGTTCGGGAACCACATCTATGTCAGATGTAACCGCATTTGTGTATTTATATAGCGTTGTGTTAATTATATCCACGTCTGTATTCAGTTGTTGCATTTTGGTTTCTTTGATTCGGTTTTTCATCATTTGGATTTCAGATATGGTTTATATTGAGCTAACATCTTTAGATCTAATGAAATTGGTGCATCTTGTCTTGAAAGAAAAATCATTTTGTCGAAGACCCTTATTTCACAAAGTCTTTTGGATCTAAAATTTACCTAACTTGTGTGCTTGCAGGAAGGGGTGATCATTTGAAACAATCCAAACTACTAATAGATCTTTGTTGTAGGACCTTAGCAAGGATTTTTGATCTTTATTGTGTGTCTTGTTTTCATAGACTAGCAAACACTTCAATTGGTGCACTAAAATTGAACTAGTATCTTTTGTGTCTTGGGCAATAGGCTCTTTTTGTTTAATCTTTAGAGGGCTTGTCTCCCCGTGTGGTCATTAGGACTACTAGTGAGGAGAGAATGACCCAAGTGGTAGCAAGGAAAACCCACCTCTTCTGAACCACTATAAACAACTATATTCATGGTGAAAACTATGGATAATGTGTGTTGATTAGTTCACACCGACACTATGCCTCCCCATAAACCCGTTTGATCAAATTTATTTGATCAGGCGTAACCCCTACTGGCTGGGAGCCTTCTATATTTATAGAGTTGAAAGTGCCGCATGTATGGCCACATGAGTGGATGCGCTTACTAGCACCTTTTTGTTTTAAAAGCCAAAATACTTCTAGTTGTTGGGGCAGGAGGTCGGACCTCTGGAGCAACCCACACACATATGGTTCTTAATAGAGATACAAAGTTCGCCATGGGAAATTTTCGTGGGGAATGATGCTTGGCTGCCCCGAGAAGTGAGTGTCGAGGGTGGAGCCAGTGGGGTCAAGCATCTAAGTATCCGCTCTGAATAGCATAGCCTCATGTGGGAATCAACAACTATTGTCCTGACCAACCATAAGAATTATGCTTGTCTTATTTTGTACAATCAAACATTCAAGACGAAACATTAAAACATTGTGTCTTTTCTGTCTTCAAGTGTATGCAAAATAATTTTACATCAAACAACACACTTTTCTTGGAGTCATTTTGAGTCTAAACACTTGCAAACATTGAGTACTCATCAACATTGTATCCTCTTGTCATGAAAAACAATCAAACATTCAGATTCGGTCACAACAAGTCACTTCACTGATTAGAAAAATTGCACAAAGTTTTCAGAAACGCATCTGTGTCTGACAGAACCACGTTTGTGTCATCTAACCATGTCTATGAAGGGTGGAAACGTGTTTGTGTCCTTTGAGCAAAATTGTACTTACAACATCTCAGAAACGTGTCTGTGTCAAACAGAATCATGTCTGTGTCATTTAAGCGCATCTGTAAAGTATACAGGCACGTCTGTGTTCAGAATTGAAAAACTTTTACAATCCAACAAACAAGACCAGTTAGTTTCAGACTTATTGAGCTTCCTAGGTTATCTCTCTGGGTTTTTATCTAGCATTCAACCTATTTTTGGGTCTTACAAAGTCCATCATTGCTTTACACCTTACATTACATTCACATTTGGCTAAACTTGAGTCAAAAGGTCACTTGCTTGTCCTCATCATTCTTTGTCAACACATTACATACAACAACATTTTGCTAAGTGGTCCCTCATCAAGGTCTATCACCTTTGGGTCTCATTTGGTCTTACTTAGAGTCAAGGTCAACTTACCTCATCAAGAGAAACTATCATCTCTTTGGAAGCCACACCTACTCTACTACATACATACTTGGTCTTACACTATGGACGTTGCAAGTAAACCTCAGATTCATTTACATTCCATCCAACTCTTGGTCTTCCATACTCTTTTCCATTTTCATCTAGTCTCACACATCTTGGTCAATACCTAGTTCATGGTTGAAACCCATTCCCAAAAATCTAGGAGAGAAGCTAAAGAGGCTCAAGAGTCCGCAAACATGAGTTCCTATGAGTATAACAATGATACCTTTTTCAATTTTGATCATACTACATTACCTAACATGGATGCTTATAGAAACATTCCAAATGTTGAGAACATGGACATTATAAACAACAATGATACACACAATGACAATATGGACAATATTTCAGTACATTCAACAGAAGTGGAAGACTCCATTATGGATCCCTATTTCAATCGATTGGTGGAGGAAATAATAAGGAGAGATAGACAATACTTCTTACAAGTGATGGCATAAAGTGGAGCCAAGATACCTCATGATTTTGACATGTCTCAAATAATGGAAAATTGACCTTTGCAACAACCTCACCTCAACATGGCTCAAAGGAAGCCTAATAGTGGAGGCAATAGAGGACCACATCTTGTGCCTGAATCACCATCATCTTTGTTTCAAAAACCAGAGGTCCCATACACACATGGTCAAGCATATGATACCTTCACAAACCATTATGGAGGTCTTATGCAGAAAAATATACTCAATCACATACCAATGCTAAGGATCAACCACCAAAGCAATTGGATATTCAAAGGCATGATCAAAATTTGGACACAAGGAAACCCTGCGTCAAATTTGGGGACAACACAATAGAAAAAACTCATGAAATACCTATAGAGTATGGTATACATGGACAAAGCAAATATTCCATTCCTCATCATGACTCTATACCAAGTGGTCCATATATGCAACATCATTATAGACCTCCTCCATATGAACATGTGTATGATCAATACCATCCATATATGCAAACCGCTCCTCCACCTGGTGGTTCAGGCATTGGGTATGGTCCAAGAAGTCGGTCTCCACCTAAGAATAATTTGGAACAGCAAATCAAAGACTTACAAAAGAAAATGGAGGACATAAATACACCAAAGCCAACTTACACAATGAGAGACATATGTCCCTATCCATTTAATAAAAGCATTCCAATGCCTCCATTTCCTACAGACTTTATGACATGTAAGGTTGATAAGTATAGATGAAAAGGGGATCCTAAGGCACATATAAGACAATTTTTTACAACTTGCATTGAGGTAGCAGCAAAAGAGACATATTTGATGAGATTATTCCCACAAAGCTTAGGTGATCAAGCTATGGAATGGTTCTCTCAACTCCCACCTGGAATTAAGTCATGGGGTGACTTAGTAGAGGCATTTATCCAACATTTCTCATACAACATAGAGACAGACATATTAGTTACTACCTTGTGCAACACCAAGCAAAAGGATGGAGAATCTTTTTCATCATTTTTACAAAGATGGAGAAATCTAGCCAGTAGATGCTCTTGTGAAATTCCACAAAAACAAATGGTAGAGATGTTCACTTAGAATGTTAACAAAGATATTGGTTATGACTTGAGAAAAGCTTGTTTGTCCACCTTCAAGGATGTCATTGAAAAAGGCTTAGCAACAGAGAAGGTCCTAATTGAGGAAAGAGTAATTAAGATATTCAAAGAAAACAAAGAGGACTATAAAGGAAAAGACAAGCCAAGATTTTGGAACAAAAACAAGAACACAGTCAATGATGGTGTTGTTGATGCCAATACAGTACGACCCAAAATCATTTTTTCTGGATCAAGCTCTACAAAAAATCAAGTGAATACTCAAACAACTTCAAAATCACGAAGGAAGTACACTCCATTGGGAGAACCACTAGAGTCAGTTTTCAAGAAGCTAGTGGAAAACAAGATAATCACAATTCCAGATTTGCCTCCATATGAACCAAAGGTCAAACCAAATTGGTGGAATGATGATGAGTATTGTGAATTTCATAAAAGCAAAGGACATAAAATAGGAAATTGTCATCGACTGAAGAACATCATACAAGATCTCATTGATAGAGGTGACATTGAGATTGAAGGACACTCATCCAATCAAGAACATGAGATGTTTAAGGAACCATTCCCAAAGCATGACAAGGGAAAATCTAAAGCCACAGATGACCAAACCAACTATACCAGAGCATCTTATAACTATGAGTCAACTGTCAATCATATTTCAATGGACAATTATGTCTCTACCATTATCATCAAGGATAAAACGCCTGAAAATTCTACCCAAAGACCCAAGATTGTCCTAAAAGGCATTGGATCTTCTTCCAAACCTACCTCTGAATGTAATGTTACAACTCATCGAGGTAAATTCACTTTGCAAGGTTCCCCAGCTAAAAACACCGCTTCGTCATCAACCAAGCCTAAGTATGACCTTGTAGAACAGTTAGGGAAGACACCTGCACTCATATCCATCCTTGAGCTCTTACACATATCCCACACACATAAAGCTATTCTTGACAAAATCTTGAGTGACACTTTTGTTCCTACTGATCTGAACGTGGACCAATTTCAAGCCATGGTGGGATACCTTTCCATTCCACACTCCCACACATTTACAAAAGTTGACGACGCCTCTGTAAGCCAACCACATAATGCACCTTTACACATTGAATCCTTCATACAAAAACATCGAATAAAATGAGTCCTGATAGATGGAGGAGCAGGTCTAAACATTTGTACACTGAGCACTATTAAACAATTGGGATACTCAGATAAAGCTGTGAATTCTACAAACAAAATTACCATCAAAGCATATGATGATGAAGAGCGTTCATCCAAAGGCATGGTCACCTTACCTCTCAAAGTTGGGCCAGTTACAAAGGATGTGGTTTGTCAAGTCCTAGACCTAGATCTCACATACAATATATTACTAGGACGTCCTTGGATTCATGAAATGAGGGCAGTCCCATCTACATATCACCAATGCATTAAGTTTCCTCACAATGGAGTTGAAATAGTAGTTAATGGTGATCCTAATCCATTTATATATTGCAATAACTTGAGACCAAAAACTGAGATGATCATTCCAAGTAATAGGGAAGCTATCCCTTCTTCTGCATACATTGATCCTAAATCATTAAAACCTTCGACATCAAAACAAGGTAAGCTTAAAGGGAAATTTTAGGACAAGGACATGGGTGAATACACTTTGAATCAAACCATGTGCTTACAACAAGTTATGAGTTCACCAAAAGAATATGGACGACCACATCTTTCTAAACAGATATCCATCATTACGTTGAAATGGGATCCTACTATCTTCCAAAAGTGCAGTGAAGTGAAAGAAGAAGACTTATACAAAATGCTTTACAAAGACCCTGAAAATGATAAACAAGATCACATCAGCATACCATGTGAAAAATATGGCAAAGGGTTCAAGATCCTACAAAAATTTGGGTATGATGGCAAAAGTCCACTTGGCTTAAGAAAGGAAGGCATCATTGAACCTTTACAACCTGAATTGACATTCAAAAAGGAACGCTCGAAAGGACTTAGTTTCATGACTTCCAAGGTAAATACCCAAAAGATAGGAGAAGCATTACAAATCAAAGCCATCAAAGGTCAACAAGAGAATCACTATTCCACAGACTCAAATGAATGGGAATGGGATTCAGAAAAGTCCTCTAGTGACTATGAATTCATCAAGACATTCAGAGAACTAGGTGAACCCACAAAAGAAGAGGAATTTTAAAGAAAATTCAAAGTTGGTCAAGAAACAATCCCTGAGGATCCCACACAATCCTTACCTCTAGGTTCTAGGTCAAAATCACCTAGAATGAGGACACCTGTCCTGGAATGCGCTACTAGTAATGACAATTTGGATTCATTCATGATCGAGATAGATGAGGAGAGTGCCAATGATGACCTTGATAATTACCTCGTTATACCTGAATATAACTGTATCTTATACCTTAGCCCAGCTAACTTTGAAGACATCAAAGGCCTTCCCCTTGTTCACCACCAACTTATTGATTGGGACCATGAAGGACCTGCACAGTTCGACACATTCCAAAATTATGAAGCTTTTATTGACTATCTAGGCACACGAGATGATCTTCCCCCTGGGGACCATAAGGCAGGATACACTATAGAACTCAATAGTGTGGCATATTTTGGTGAGGGTGTCAGGCCTTCCAGTCGCAAAAACATAAAAATTAATCAAGGGTCTTATGGTGAAAACCACGTTGTGGCACTATCTGACCCCAAAAAAGTAAAAAGAAAGGACGTATCTAAGGGCAAAAACCTCTCTGAGGCACCCAATGATGCAAGGCTAGACATTCTCCCAACTTCATATGAAGAAAAATCATCTATGTTGGTAGAGGAGACCATCAAAACAAACATTGGTACAAAAGAAATTCCACATAACATATTCCTGGCTCAATCCCTGATAGAGACAGAAAGATCAAAGTTCATAAGTTTCTTCACAGAGTGACAACTCAATTTTGCATGGTCATATATGCCTATATTGGATTCGGATTTGGTAATGCATCATTTGACGGTTAAACCAAGGGCAAAACCAATGAAACAGAAATTAAGAAAGATGCATCCATAAGTGGCATTATTAGTCAAAGCAGAGCTTGAAAAATTATTGGATGTCGGATTCATACGCCCAATTGATTATCTTGAATGGATCTCCAACTTAGTGTCTATCAGTAAACCAGATTGTAGCATCAAAATATGTACCTATTTCAAAGACATCAACAAATCTTGTCCTAAGGATGACTTTCCATTACCAAATATTGACTTGATTGTAGATCTTATAGCAGGTCATGCAATGTTATCTTTGACGGATGGATTATCGGGTTATAATCAAATAAAAATCGCATTCGAGGATCAGCACAAAACAACATTCACTTGTCCTTGGGGAACTTTCTATTGGAATGTCATGCCCTTTGGGCTAAAGAATGTAGGCACTGCATATCAAAGAGCCATGACTACTGTAGACACCCAAAATTGTCATGTCTAATTAAATAAATATTATATTTATTTAATTACTTTAGCCTAATTCTTCTATTAATTAAATAAATCTTTATTTATTTAATTAATTCATTTATCCTCTTCTAGCCTTATTTCTCATTTAAATAAATACATTTATTTATTTAAATTATCCTTTTCCTAAATTAAATAAATATTTTATTTATTTAATTATCTCACTTCTTCTATTAATTAAATAAATCTTTATTTATTTAATTAATTCATTAACCTTTTCTACCCATGACACATGTCATTCATCTCTTAATTCCTACACTACCTACCCCTTTCATTATTTTATTATTTTCTCTTACCTACCCTCTAATCATAGCCGACCTCCTTTTACACCTCTCAATCTTATCCCTCCATTTCATATTGTGTCTTCTATATAAGGAGATGCTTCCTTCATTATCAAACCCTAATCATTCAGGCTAATCATTCACTGGACTACACTATGATCCTACTTGCAACCACATTCCGTTCTTTGTTGAGCTCTTGTGCGCATAAAATCTGAGAGCAAATATATATCAAGCAAGATCAATGGAGATAGGAAGAATGGAGATCAAAACCCTATTGGACATGTGATGGTATAATCTTTGTGATTTCATTTGATTTGCATTGTCTTAGGTAATCTTCATATGTTATGGTGGATCTTTGTTGTTGTTAGGCTAGGGTTTTGTGGTTGAATTCATTTAGCCTTTCAATATTGTTGTTATTGTTGTCCATTTTCACCATATACAACTACTATCTTTCATGATCTTATGCACGTTACTATGGAAGATTATGTTGACGACCTCTTGGGCAAATCAATAGACAGAGATACACATTTGGACATACTTTTAGTCATTTTTGATTGGCTGGAAAAATACAAAGAAAGATTAAACCCCAAGAAATGTGTCTTTAGAGTATCCTCCGGGAAGATCCTAGGATTCATTCTATCAAAAAGAGGAATCGAAGCTAATCCAGCAAAAGTCAAGGCCATCCTAGAGATGCACCCACCAAGAAATATCAATCAACTTCGATCTTTGCAAGGGAGACTCCAGTCCATACACAGATTCATAGAACAACTTGCAGATAAATGTAATCCTTTTCAGCACTTTCTACATAAAAACATCAAATTCAAATTGGATGATAACTATCAACAGGCTTTCTAGATACTCAAACACTATCTTCTAAATCTGCTAGTTTTGATGCCACCAATTCCAGATCAACCTCTACTACTATACATATCAGCTACTTCAACAACACTGGGGGCACTCTTAGCACAACAGGTTGCTGAGGGCAAAGAAAAGGCAGTCTACTATATTAATCGCACATTGGTGGGATATGAGCTAAACTACACACCAATTGAGTGGGCATGTCTCGCTATGGTCTTTTCTTCGCAGAAATTATGACATTACATTCTAACTCATAAAACTAAGTTGGTTGCAAGGATCGATCCATTGAAATACCTTCTCAATAAAGCAACGCTTACTGGGCAACTAGCCAAATGGGTGATGCTCTTGAGTGAGTTCGACATTGAATATGTGGATAGAAAAGAAATAAAAGGACAAGCTATCGCATATTAGTTATCAGATGCTCCCATGATAGATGATGTTCCTCTAACTTCAGAATTTTTCAGATGAATCCATCTTGACAGTGTCACACACAAAGCCTTGGCAGCTATACTTTGATGGCTCATACACATAGCATGGGGCAGGAGCTGACATTCTCTTCATAACTCCTCAAGAGGATTCCATACCAAAATCATATCAATTATCATTTCCCTGCACTAATAACATAGCAGAATACGAGGCATTAACAACTGGATTACGGATTGCAGTTCAGTAGAAGATCCAAGAACTTCATGTTTTTGGGGACTCTCAACTTGTAATTCATCAAGCAACTGATGACTACCAAACAAAGGATGAGAAATTAATGCCTTACAAAAGAATGGTGGATGACCTGAAACAACCTTTCACAAAGTTAGACTTTGAGCAGATACCAAGAGAGCAGAATCGAGCTGCAAATGCCATGGCTATAATTGCTTCACTAATCGATCTACCGTAGAATGAAACCCGCTATGAGTTCTTGGTGGATAGCCTTTTGGTTCCCTCGTATGAGATTACTCCTACTAAGATGATAGGTGTCATCAGTCTTGATTCCCCATTATATGGTTCCATTTTCACATACCTTCATGACAATACCCTTCCTCCTAACTTATCCAATAACCAACGTCGCACTTTCATTCACCAATCTTCTCGATATGTCATTTTAGCCGATATCCTATATCGGCGAGGTCTAGATGGTACTCTTCTTAGATGTTTAGAAAGAGACGAAGCTCAGATTGCATTACGCGAAGTTCATGAAGGGATATGTGGTCCACATTCTAGTGGTCCTACCTTAGCCAAGAAACTCATCAGGACCAGATATTACTCGCCCAATACAGAAAAAGACTCATATTAGTTTGACAAGAAATGTAAGCAGTGCCAACTTCATGGAGACCTCATTCATGCACCAACGCAAGAACTTCAACCAATTGTGACTCCTTGGCCCTTTTTCCAATGGGGACGCGATCTCATAGGTAAGATTCACCCTCCTTCTTCCAATGGCCATAAATTCATCATCACTGCCACAGAGTATTTCACAAAATGGATCAAAGTTGTGCCTCTTACACAAGTCACTGGAAAACAAATTGTTACATTCATTCTCAATTACATCATTTGTCGATACGGTATTCTTGTTTCCATCATCATCGATAACGAGCGTCCCTTCAAAAATCAGGATGTTCATGAACTCTATGATTGCTTCCATATTACTCATCATTTCTCCACACCTTATTACCCCCAAGGTAAAGGGAAAGCTAAGGCGTCTAATAAAACAATCCTTAAAATCCTAAAAAAGACAGTTGACGATGCTGGTCGCAATTGGCATATCCAACTTAATCTTGCACTTTGGGCTTACCGCACAAGCGTCCACACACCTACAGGAGCTACACCTTATTCACTTTTCTACGACGCTGAAGCTATATTGCCTATTGAGGTCGAGCTACCCTCTTTATGAGTCACCTTGCAAAACATTATAAGTGATGAAGACTACAGGGTCTCTCGCTTACTAGAACTTGAACTATTGGATGAACGAAGACAAACTGCTTTTAATCATCCCAGGGCTTATCGACAATGAATGAGTCACAACTACAATCATAAAGTCAAACCTCACACATTTGAGGTAGGTGACTTGGTTCTCAGAGAAAATCCTAAAAATCAGCAAGACAGAGAGAAGAAGGGAAAATTCGAACCAAATTGGCTTGGTCTTTACATCATCACAGCAGCATATGGATCGGGTGCATAATAGCTCTCAACCATAGAGGGTGAATCTTTGGAGGATCCTATCAACAACATGCACCTTTGCAGGTTTTAGACATAGCTCTTTCGAGTATCCTAATTCAAAAATACAACAAAAAAAAAAAAAATCAAAAAAATTCAAAAATACAAAAAAATCATAAAACATAAAAAAATCGTTACTTGGTGAAAACCTGGCAAACAAGCGCCTTGTGACACAAAAAGAAAAAGAAAAGAAAAACATTTTGTCCAACAGTGAAAACCACTTCGATGGCGCCCTGGGCAAGTACCATGGTGAAAACTGGGTCACCGGTACCATGCGTAGAGACATTGCTCCTCCCTCCTTCAAGATTCCATTTCATCCTGTCACTTTGCACACACTCACAACCTCTTCATCCATAATAAACTTACCCATTCCCATCATGACTTGTTATTGATCTACCCAAGATTAGTTAGCCATTCATAATAAACCTCCCTTTTCACCCCTTTCCATCCATAATAAATCAGCTCCTATCTGTGGCTAGGGCAAATCCTACGTCTAGTGATGAGTGTGGAACTGAGAGCATCACATGTTTCGAGGAGCACAGTTTCTTCCAAATTTTCTTCAGTGTATCTGTGCACAATCCACAATAAAGAAACACTTTCATCGCCGATCCACAATAAAGTTTCATCTTCTGTGTAATAAAGTAATAGTTTCAGGGATTCAGTTAGTTTCAAATGAGACATAGCAGCAACAATGAGCTTCAACAAATCAAATCTTTCAACAGACTCAGACAACATATGGTTCAGTGCTATCTATCATTTTTGTGAAAGTAAACATTGTGACCAAAATCAAATAAGACTTATACAAGTGACAAGAGACACTAAACATGAGGACTACAGTGGATGTTGGTGTCGAGTCTTGGTTTTCCTTTGATTTTATCTTTCTGGTGACATGTCTTTTAGCTTTTCCAGGATGTCTCTGACTAGAGATTTTATCTCCAAGATGTCTTTGACTAGAAAGGCGAGGATGGGGTATCACCACCTATTTTCTTTGCTATCTGCGGATTGTCTCTTAGTAATGCTATGACTTGTCCAAGGATATGAGGACATTGTGAGTCTAGTGTGAACTAGGGCATTCCTTGTTTGTGACTGTCTAATCTCCATGTAAATAGGTACATTGACTTTCTGGGTTGAACATATGCCTCGATTGTCATAACCTACTTGCCATAATAAAGCTCAGTGATGATAACGCATAAGAAGCTCTTTCACTTTCATATCTTCTACCTTCCATCCTCCTTTATTGATTGGCTTCCATCATCCTTCTTGAGTCTGTGTATCCTACTATCACATGATTGAGTATAATGACATGCCAAAAACATTTGCATTTCATGTAGTTGCGTCTGCATTATCACATATTAAGCATTTCATACATACATATAGATATCACAATCACATCACATCCTGCACACAACACATGTTAGCACATTTTACATTCTCATCATGTAAATAGTCATCTGCATTATCATATTCATCTGCATTTCATACATTCACATTTGCATATGCATAACATCAAAAACATAAAAGAACAAAAATATTGCATTTCCTCATATACATATTTTGCATCCATATCATAAGCCTCATATAGAAACATCATCATAAAACATATCATAAGCATCACATAGGTACATGTGCATATAGTTGCCACAAGGATGAATCTCATATATATATCAAAAACATAAGTGTCATAATACAATGATGTCAAAATACATATGGCTACAATTACCCTAAGGTGTCATCATACAAAATGGTACAAAACTGATACAAAGGGAGTCCTCTAAGGCTATGATGAACTCCCTCTCTCGGAGCCACCTAGCCTCAATGAAGTTTGAGCCCTAGAAGGACCCACCTAAGGATCATCTCTCATGTCCCCTCTATCTGGTGGTAGTGGAGGACCCATGACCCCATCGCTCGATGCCTGTCTCCTATCTCTCCCTCCAGTGGTCGTCATAGTCCGTGAAGGTCTCCGGAAGCTCCTAGCCTACTGCTCTGGTGGCACGACTCCATAATATAGGTCTCTCCAGTAGCCTATCTCATCCCCGGCTCGTAGAACATAAGCATAACCAACTCTTGTGTCCTCTACTGCCTGCCTCCCTGCCA
This sequence comes from Cryptomeria japonica, assembly GCF_030272615.1. Lineage (NCBI taxonomy): Eukaryota > Viridiplantae > Streptophyta > Pinopsida > Cupressales > Cupressaceae > Cryptomeria > Cryptomeria japonica. The sequence goes on along the minus strand of NC_081405.1, from coordinate 140,404,229 downwards.
TCAGTGCTGTCTCAGCCTCTGTATAATGCTGGATAGCCTGATCCCTCTGGCTCAATGTCCCACAGCTATCTCCTAAGTCTATCCCTCTCTTGCTCAAGATCTTGGATCTCATCTTCCTGTCCCTAGCAGATCTCCCTTAACTCCAATAGATCATCCTCCTCCTCTCCTCCCTGTGGCTGTCCCTATACCTGTGGCTACTCATATGGCTGCCCCCATCCCTGTCCCCGTCCCTGTACTTGTCTGGGACCCTGTGCTGCTGGCATCTGTAAAGGTAATCCACCTTTGCCTCTCACCACCCGAGCCTATCTCTCCTCTCCACCCTCTCTTTGTGGAGCCACTCTCGTCTCCCCTATCACACCCCGCATCCTCCGTCGGCCTCTACCTCCACCATCTCCATCATCATCCTCATCCCCCCCGCCATCTCCATCTATCTGCTCACTTGGATCTGTCAGTAGAGGAAATGGATGCTCAGCCCAATATACAATATACTCTGCATCCATCCTTGCATCCTCTATTTCTAGCCATATATCCCAAGGCAAGGGAATCATCTCTACCATCTACGTCACTGCCTGATCATATGACAACAAAGGCCCAAAGTGTGCCTGATCTCTCACTATCCGAGCATACATCTTGGAACCCCGTGACATCCATTGAATCATGTCGACCTACCTACCAACCCTATCAACCAACTGCCTCTCCAATACATAGGGCGTCCGCCAAATCAGATACCTTCTCCTGAAGGTGTATGGTAGCTCCACTGCATCATCCTCCCACTCCTCGCACTCTCGGTATGGTCTCCATACCACAGTGCCAATCTCATCAATGACCCTACGCCAGTGCTTCAGTCTCTCGATCCTCTGCTGAGAGGTAATCATGTCATACAAGTGAATAAAACTACACCCATGGCCCCTACCTCTGAAATGAATTGGTCAGGTAACCAAAGATGCTCATAAGCCCATACCTGCAATAATGTCACTCCGCAGCCCAATCCTATGGATCCATGATATACAAACTGATGAAGCTCATAGTACAAATGTGCCAGCACACACGGTCCCCAGGCATATCTGGTATGTTGTGTCACCAATGTCTTCAATGTGCTCCCCCATCCCACATCTAACCCTTGTGTCACCCTATCCGGATAGAGGAACCCACTGATAACTCCTGCCAATACTACTAGTAATGCTAATCTAGTCTGTGTCATCGTGTCCCATGCCATGTGTCCAACCCTCATCTCTAGTCCTGGATCCTGAAACACTTGTCTTAGTGCATCCCTATCTCCATCTCAATCGTAAGGAACTAACTCCCCATTGATCAGTATCCTCAGAATCCTGTATACATCCTCTAAGGTGATTGTCATCTCACCCATCGACAAATGGAAACTACAAGTCTCTGAGTGCCATCTCTCAGCTAGTGCAGTCAGCAATCCCATGCTCACCCGAAACTCAGGCACATACAAAATATGTCGCAGGCCCATAGCCTGAACCGCTACTCTATCCTCAACTGCTAGTTCTGCTCGCAAACTCTGAGTCGATGGAAATCTCTCCCATGACTCTAGCATAGGTAGATACTCCTGTAGTCAAATAAATCAATCATGTCAGTCATAGTGGCATTCCCTGTTCATCATAAAATGTTGCTCTTTATCCTAGTGCTTATATTTATCATATGGCACTCTATCCTAGTGACACTCAATGCTCATCACAAAGTGTTGCTATTTATCCTAGTGGTACTCCCTATTCATCACAAAGTACTACATTTTTTTTACTCCCTGTTCATCACAAAGTGATGTTTATATTTGCAAGTTCCCTGTTAATCACAAAGTGTTGTTCATATTTGCACTCTCTATTCATCACAAAGTGTTGTTCATATTGGTGCTCACTATTCATCACAAAGTGCCTTGATCTATCCTATCCTAGGGCCTCTGCTTGAGTGTATCCTCTTGAGTAGTTTCCTAACTAGCAACGTATGTTTTATCATAGAATTGTCAATCCTAGCCATATCTGCTATCCTAGTCTTCCCTAGAGGACCTACTTGAGTGTATCCTCTCAGCAGCTTATCCAATCGACAGTGTATGTTCATCGCAGAACTGCCGATTTAGCCTTGAAGACATAAACGTGCTTGCATATTGCACAAACGCGCCTGCTCTGCACAGACACGCCTGAAATACACAGATGAGCTTCTACTCCGCACAGACGTGCCCACATAGCACAAACACGCCTGCACAACATAGATGTGCTCGCATTTGACATAGATGCCTTTTCTTGCACAAACGCACCTGACAGAAACACAGACGCGCCTAGCTAACCCAGACGCGCTTGGCACCAGCACAGACATGCCTAAGTGTTTTTTGACCTTGTTTGACATACCTAAAATGCATTTATTGTGCTACTTGACATGCATTTATGAAAACATTTATTGCAACAAAGTACAAGGAGGTTTTGTGGTACTTACCGGCTCTCTTGCATCTGCTGGCCTCTGAAATCGGCGAACACGATCGAATCTGTGAAACAATGCCACCACTGCTGGCTGTTGTTGCTACTCTATTCTCTCTCTACACTCTAATCTCTTGGATGTGTGGATGACAATGAGGATGTTTTTCCTCGTAGTCTATCTTATAGACTACCCTAGCCCTAGTCTCCCGTGTTAGTCTTCTTTATGTCGTGACTCTATCACTCTATCCTATCTTGTCATTCCATTCTAGCCTTTCTTTCTTATCAAGAGATTGTCTGCGATCTTTCCAGACATTTTCATCCAATCTCTCGAGGGGGCATATCATTCCCATGTTGGGGCAACTCTGTATCAGTTCATATTATCTTCTTTGAAACAACGCGACAAGCTGCATTGTCTCAAAAAGGGGCAAAATGTAGACACCTAATATTGTCCAGTCTAATTAAATAAATATTCTATTTATTTAATTACTTTAGCCTAATTCTTCTATTAATTAAATAAATCTTTATTTATTTAATTAATTCATTTATCCTCTTCTAGCCTTATTTCTCCTTTAAATAAATATTTTTATTTATTTAAATTATCCTTTTTCCTAAATTAAATAAATATTTTATTTATTTAATTGATCAAATAAATCTTTATTTATTTAATTAATTCATTAGCCTTTTCTACCTATGACACATGTCATTCATCTCTTAATTCCTACACTACCTACCCTCTTATTATTTTCTTATTTTCTCTACCTACCCTTTAAACATAGCCAACCATTTATCTTTTACACCTCTCAATCTTATCCCTTCATTTCCTAAAGTGTCTTCTATATAAGGAGATGCTTCCTTCATTATCAACCTCCCGACTACTACCTGGTTGACTACTCGACTATGCTTTCGAACTTTCATATATGATCAAGCCTACTTGCAACCACATTTCCGTTCTTTGGTGAGCTCTTGTGCACACATAAAATCTGAGAGCAAATATATCAAGCAAGATCAATGGAGATAAGAAGAATGGAGATTCAAACCCTATTGGACATGTGATGGTATAATCTTTGTGATTTCATTTGATTTGCATTGTCTTAGGTAATCTTCATATGTTATGGCAGATCTTTGTTGTTGTTAGGCTAGGGTTTTGTGGTTGAATTCATTTAGTCTTTCAATATTATTGTTGTTATCCATTTTCACCGTAAACAAGATTAGATTGAGAAAAATAACACATGGACTTTGGTTCCCCGGCCTAAAAATAAAAATGTTATTGGAACTAAATGGATTTTTAGGAATAAATTGAATGATGATGGTCAAGTTATAAGGAACAAGGCTAGATTGGTTTGTAAAGTATATTCTCAGAAGGAAGGGATTGATTATGGAGAGACTTTTGCACCGGTAGCTAGGATTGAAGCTGTAAGATTATTTCTTGCCTATGCTCCTTATAAAAACTACAAAGTTTATCAGATGGATGTTAAATGTGCATTTTTGAATGGGGATCTTGATGATGAAGTTTATATTGAGAAACCTGATGGTTTTTCACTATCAGATGATACAAATATGGTTTGTAGGTTAAGGAAAGCTCTATATGGATTGAAACAAGCTCCTAGAGCTTGGTATGCAAGGTTGGACAAATATCTTTTGAAGCTTGGTTTTACTAAGGGCAGTATTGATAGTAATTTATATTATAAAATCATTGATGATGATATACTAATTGTTGAAGTATTTGTTGATGACATTATTTTTGGAGGTGAAAATAAATTGTGCATAGAATTTTCTAGGAATATGGAGAAATAATTTGAGATGTCTATGATTGGTGAGATGAAATTTTTCTTAGGTTTGCTGATTACTCAGACTGACAAAGGAATTTTTATCTGTCAAACTAAATATGCTAAGGAATTGTTGAAGAAATTTGGTATGGGAGATTCTAAATCGGTAAGTACACCTATGGTTACAAGTGAGAAATTGACAAGAAAAGATGTTTCTACACTGGTAAATTCTACAAGATACAAATCTATAATTGGAGGTCTGCTTTATTTGACTCAGACTAGGCCTGACATTATGAATGTTGTTTGTATTGTTTTAAGATTTTAGAGTGATCCTAGAGAAAATCATGAGATGGCAGTGAAAAGGATTTTTAGATACTTGTAAGGTACATCAGAATATGGCTTGTGGTACCCTATGGATGATAACTTCACTTTATGTGCATATACAGATGTTGATTGGGCTAGAGATGTTGATGACCAGAAAATTACTTTCGATGGAGCTTTCTTTCTTGGAAAGAAGTTGTTTTCATGGATCAGCAAGAAACAGTCATGTGCTTCTATATCTACTGCTAAAGCTGAGTATGTTGCTGTTGCTACTGTAGACACCTAAAATTGTCTTGTCTGATTAAATAAATATGTTGTTGATGCTACTGTAGACACCTAAAATTGTCTTGTCTAATTAAATAAATATAAGGAGATTCTAAATCAATAAGTACACCTATGGTTACAAGTGAGAAATTGACAAGAAAAGATGTTTCTACACTGGTAAATCCTACAAGATACAAATCTATAATTGGAGGTTTGCTTTATTTGACCCATATAAGGAGATACTTCCTTCATTATCAATCCTCCTGGATTAGCATTCAAACTTTCATATGCGATCAAACCTACTTGCAACCACACTTTTGTTCTTTGTTGAGCTCTTGTACACACATAAAATCTGAGAGCAAATATATCAAGCAAGATCAATGGAGATAGGAATAATGGAGATCCAAACCCTATTGGACATGTGATGGTATAATCTTTATGATTTCATTGATTTGCATTATCTTAGGTAATCTTCATATGTTATGGTGGATCTTTGTTGTTGTTAGGCTAGGGTTTTGTGGTTGAATTCATTTAGTCTTTCAATATTGTTGTTTCCATTTTTACCATAAACAACTACTAATTGTACACAAGTTTTATGGATGAAGCAAGGGTATGTGCAAGATCATGGTGTGCCAAAACATGCCCTTAAGTGGCAATGAAATTTCAAAAAATCAGAGTTATGCTACTTGACATGAAAATTTGAATAAGTTGTGAACATTATTTTTAAAATATGTAAGAAGAGAATCTATAGAAAATGGAATGTAGTTTCTAAGATACTAGTTGTTTTTTGAAAAAAAAAAATCCTATTTAATGAAAAATTTCAAATTTCAATTCAGTGGTACTAGAATTTTAGGAAAAAGATAAGAAGTAGACGTATGTCTGACCACTCTAATCACAATCAAATCATAATATTTTTTTATAATATTTATAAAATAATTATTAGACTCATGTCTGGATGTGACACATATTGTTTTGTAATTTTATATAAAGTAAATAATTATTTATGAATTTTTTACTACAATTTTTTAGAAATTCAGAAATTCCTACGTTTGACCACCTTAACTTGGTCAAAACCTTAAGAAATTTTTTTTTTTTTTAATTTTTACCTATAGTAGACAAAACATGGGATGTGATGCATGCTTCAAATTCAGAAAATGTTATACCGTTTGAAAGTTATGAGTGTTTTTCAATCAGTCTATCAATTAAGACTATTGTCAGAATTCAATTAGAAAATAAATAATAATTATTTATTAAAGTTAAAATAAGACAAGCCTTATATTGTTGGAAAGATGAGAACATCCTTATAAAACCAGTCGTCAGTCACTAGTGTAAAGTCTGGAAAATTAAGGAATACTAAAAAACATGTTTTTTCAGTTGACTTTCCAGGCTTGTCACTTCCAAGCCAAATCCCAAAGCATTCTCGAGCCAAAATTTGAGAGATAGAGATAGAGATAGATAGAGAGATTAGGGGAGATGGAGAGAGAGATTATGGGTCCTATGGTGTCCTAAGGGGTCATATAGTGTCCTACAACCCCTTAGGATACCATATAACCCCTCAAGACACCAAATTGTGTCGTTATGGGTCATATTGTATTCTAAGGGATCATATTGTGTCATATGACCCCTTTAAGACACCATATGACCCCTTAGGACACAATATGACCCTTTATGACACTATACGGTGTCATTATAGGTCATATGACCCCTTATGACACTATATGGTATTGTTAGGGGTCATATTATGTCCTACAACCCCTTAGGACACCATATGACCCCTTAAGATACCATATTGGGTCGTTATGGGTTCTATAGTGTCCTAAGGGGTCATATTGTGTCCTACGACCCCTTAGGACACCATATGAACCCTTAAGACACCAAATTGTATCATTATGGGTCATACTGTGTCCTAAGGGGTCATGGGACACCATATGACCCCTAAGGACAACATACGACCCCTTATGACACCATATTGGGTCGTTATGGGTCCTATGGTGTCCATAGGGATCATATTGTGTCCTACAACCCCTTAGAACACCATATGACCCCTTAAGACACCAAATTGTGTTGTAAGGGGTCATATGGTGTCCAAATAGGTCATGGGACACCACATGACCCTTGAGGACAACATAGGACCCCTTATGACACCATATTGGGTCGTTATGTGTCCTATGGTGTCCTAAGGAGTTGTATTGTGTCCTACGACCCCTTAGGACACCATATGACCGCTTAAGACACCATATTGGATCGTTATGGGTCCTATGGTGTCCTAAGGGGTCATATTGTGTCCTACGACCCCTTAGGACACCATATGACACCTTAAGACACCAAATTATGTCGTTATGGGTTATATGGTGTCCTAAGGGGTCATGGGACACCATATGACCCCCAAGGAAAACCTACGACCCCTTATGACACCATATTGGGTTGTTATGAGTCATATGATGTCCATAGGGGTCATATTGTGTCCTACGATCCCTTGGGACACCATACGGCCCCTTAAGACACCAAGTTGCATCATTATGGGTTATATTGTGTCCCCTTTAAGACACCATATGACCCCTTAGGATGCAATATAACCTTTTATGACTCTATACAGTGTTGTTATGTGTCATATGACCCCTGATGACACCATATAGTGTTGTTAGAGGTCATATGGTGTCCTAAGGGGTCAAATTGTGTTATACGACCTCTTAGGACACCATATGACCCCTTAAGACACCATATTGGGTTGTTATGGGTCCTATGGTGTCCTAAGGGGTCATATTGTGTCCTACAACCCCTTAGGACACCATATGACCCCTTAAGACACAAAATTGTGTTGTTATGGGTCATTTGTGTCCTAAGGGGTCATGGGACACCATATGACCCCTAAGGACAACATATGACCCCTTATGACACCATATTGAGTTGTTATGGGTCCTATGGTGTCCTAAGGGGTCATATTGTGTCCTACGACCCCTTAGGACACCATATGACCCCTTAAGACACCAAAATTGTATCGTTACAGGTCATATGGTGTCCTAATGGGTCATGGGACACCATATGACCCCTAAAGACAACACACGACCCCTTATGACACCATATTGGGTTGTTATGAGTCATATGGTGTCCATAGGGATCATATTGTGTCCTACGACCCCTTAGGACACCATATGATCCCTTAAGACACCAAATTGTGTCGTTATGGGTCATATTGTGTCCTAAGGGGTCATGAGACACCATTTGACCCCTAAGGACTACATACGAACCCTTATGACACCATATTCGGTTATTGTGGGTCCTATGGTGTGCTAAGGGGTCATATTATGTCCTACAACCCCTTAGGACACCATATGACCCCTTAAGATCCATATTATGTCATTGGGGGTCATATGGTGTCCTAATGGGTCATGGGACACCATATGACCCCTAAGGACAACATACAACCCCTTAAGACACCATATTGGGTCGTTATGGGTCATATGGTGTCTTGAGGGGTCATATTGTGTCCTGTGACCCCTTAGGGCACCATATGACCCCTTAAGACACCAAATTGTGTCGTTATGGGTCATATGGTGTCCTAAGGGGTCATGGAACACCATATGACCCCTAAGAACAGCATACAACCCCTTATGACACCATATTGGGTCGTTATGAGTCATATGGTGTCCATAGGGGTCATATTGTGTCCTACGACCCCTTAGGACACCATATTGCCCCTTAAGACACCATTTTGGGCCTTTATGGGTCATATGTTGTCCTAAGGGGTCATATTGTGTCCTACGACCCTTTAGGACACTATATGACCCATTAAGACAACAAATTATGTCATTATGACCCCTTATGACACCATAGGACCCTTAACGACCCAATATGGTGTCATAAGGGGTTGTATAGGGGTCATATGGTGTCCCATGACCCCTTAGGACACAATGTGACCCATAATGATAGAATTTGGTATCCTAAGGGGTCATGGGACACCATATGACCCCTAAAGACAACATACAACCCCTTATGACACCATATTGGGTCGTTATGAGACATATGGTGTCCATAGGGGTTATATTGTGTCCTACAACCCCTTAGGACACCATATGACCTGTTAAGACACCAAATTGTATCATTATGGGTCATATGGTATCCTAAGGGGTCATGGTACACCATATGATCCCTAAGGACAACATACGACCCCTTATGGTCTCTCTCTCTCTCTCTCTCTCTCTCTCTCTCTCTCTCTCTCTCTCTCTAAAATATGAGTAATAAAATCAGATATCGAATTTTATCAGATATCTGCTTTCTGTCACTGCCATTAATTTGGTAACAGTAAAGAAAAAGGCAGCAACGGGAAAAACTTTTGGGACCACAAATTTATACATTAAAATTGGATATCCGATTTTTGTACTTAAATTATTTTAAAATAACATTATATTATATAATATAATAATATATTATTATATTATATAATACGTATTATATAATAATATAATAATATATTATATATTATATATCATATATTATATAATATAATATAATAATATATTATATAATACATATTATATAATATATAATATTATATTATATTATATAATATATATAATATAATAATATATTATATAATACGTATTATATAATATAATATATTATTATATTATATTATATAATTATATAATATATTATTACATTATATATTATATAATATTATATTATATAATATAATAATATAATAATATATTATATTATATTATATTATATTATATTATATTATATTATATTATATTATATAATATTTCATTATATTATATATTATGTATTATATAATATATTATAATACAATAATATATTATATATATAATATGTAATATATAATATATTATTATATTACATTAGATATTATATAATATATATATACAGGTCCTTCAATGACTGCTTCAACTCCCCGATGTTACTGGTGCTACTCGTGCTGGCGGTGGAGCTGGATCTACTACTGCTGGTGCTTATTCTGGTCCTGGTTTTGGAACCACTGCTCTCGCCCTTGCTTATGCCTCCCCTGATATTACATTAGATATTATATAATTTTTTAAAAAATTTAAAATTACCTATAAAAATCGGATATCCAATATTATCGGATATTCGATTTAATCGGATATCCGATTTTATCTAATATCCGATTTGCTTAGGTGTTTACCATGTCAAGGTGTACTGACACCCAGGCCAAGCAAAAAGTCAACACGAATTTTCGCATTTTTAGGCGAGTGGAGAAGGATATTTTTTTTACATCACCACTTTTTGGTCCCCCATGATCCTGCACTAACCCGCAAATGTTGAAGGATATAAAGGTGGATTGTGATGCACCGATAGTTATTCACTGTGATAACTCTCCTGCTATTGATATATCAAAGAATCTGGTATTTCATTCTAAGAAAAAACACATATCTATCAAGTATAACTTTTTGAAGGAGAAGGTGGAAGCAAATAAAGTTAGACTAGTTTATGTGAACACTAAAGAGTAGATTGTAGATATTTTCACTAAACCGTCATCCAAGGAATCATTTGAGTACTTGAGAGACAGATTGGGGGTTTTTGCCCCTTCGGTAGAGACTTGATTGATGTGGTTTGACATCAGTCTGATATATAGTATTTGAGGTACTATTCATCCGGCATTGATCTGGTATGTTGTTGCTTAGGGGGAGTAGTTAGCTTTGAGATTCATAGGCTTTTGTTTTTTCTTTGATATTTCTGTTAGATTTCTAGCATTGATGTCAAAGGGGGAGTGATATTGATGTGAAAAAATAAAAGTCAAAGGGGGAGAGATATTGATATTCAAAGCTATATGAAAGTGATTGTTGGATATCTTCCACAGGGGGAGACTTGTTTGGCATTTCTTGGTACTTAGATGTTTTTCACATCTAGTGTTGCCATCAATGCCAAAGGGGGAGATTGTTGGCCATTTGGTGGAATTGATTATGTGTTGCATTTATGTTTTGTCATTGATGTCAACACTAGCTATTTGGATTCTTTACTGACACCCTTCTGGTCCCAGTAGGTTAAGTGGTTTCTGGTTAGCTTGGATCTGGTATGATCTGGTAGGCTCTAATATAGTCTGGTGATGGAATTGACTTGTTCATGATACTAATACTCATATCTGGTTAGTTGGTTTCGGTCTGGTGATTAGATGCTATCTTGCTTGCTTAGAAGCTTGGTTTCTAGTTCTGGCAAGCATTTCACTGGCAGAGCTTTTGATGGAGATCTTTGATGAATTGCATAAGTGGTGTTGGTGCAGCTTCTGATGGAGTTTCAGGATGTTGTTGGTGATCATGTTCAAGACTTGGTGGTTGGAGATCATTGCTGAAGCATGTGGACCTATACTTGGTCCCAGTTGATCTAGGTTATGGACCAACTTTAATGTAATGTGTGGATAAGAACTATTGATGTATTTTTGGGATGTATTATGTGTTTATATTACTTGTTTTGTCTAAGGCCGACATGCTTTGTAATTATGTAGTTAGTTTATTGTTTAGTGGCTGACCTAATTGTTTAGGGTCGAGGGTTTGTATATATAGATGTAAGATCTCATTGTAGATCATCATGGTTAATGTAAGAGGTCATGGTCAAGGAATATAATGTGCGAATAATGTAACATCATTTAGGTAGAGGAGTTGGTCGATCATTGGAGATCGAATTGGGTTTATGTAAGAAGCTTTAGTTCTCTGGTATTGAGCTTAACCGAAACTGTACTTAGGCATAGGAGATGCTATCTTTTGTAGTCAGTGAGACTCCTTTTGTGATGAGCAGTGTGCTCTAGGCTGTTGGCCTTCCTGCAAGTGCATGCACCTTCATTGTAATTCACATACTTACTGTAGAAGTATTATCTGACTGTGGGTAGGCTTCCCACCATGGTTTTTCCCTTTACCAAGTTTTCCACGTACAATTCTTGGTGTTGTGTGGATGGATTTTATTCTATGATTACTGTTTATGCTTAATTGGATTAACTGCTATTTCGGTATTATTGTTTTGGGTTCCAGTATTAAAGTTTTAATTGTTGAATGTTCTTGTAATCTATGACAATTGATTCACCCCCCTCCCCCCCAACTCTTAGTTGTCTTCTGGTTATTTGAACTGTCTAACACCAAGGAGGGTGTGTATGAAAGTGAAATAGAGATAGAGTTGGGGACAGAGAAATGGGTAGTGTGTGTGTGTATGTTTCTATGTGTGAGAGAGATATGGAGATTGAGAGGGAGAGGGAGAGAGATATAAATAGATAGAGTGTGAGAGAGAGGAAAAGAAACAAAGAGGGAAAAGGACAAGTAGAGAGGTGTAGAATGAGGGGGAGAGGGAGATAGGGATAGAAAGAGGGAGAGAGAGAATGGGATATAGTGGAAAAGATAGAAGAGAGTGTTAATTACATCATTTATTTTAATATTTACAAATACGATAATTATTATCCTATTTTTGTTAAATAATATTTTTTAGATATTATAAAATAGATGTTCATTAAATACATTTTAAAAATTTTATTAATTTTTCTAAAATTGAATAATTAAAATTAGTTTTTAGTGACGAACATTTAACTATCAAGTTCTAATTATCCAAGTCCTAACTTCATAAATGTTTGAGGAAGGGCCCAAAATTTTGTCAACCATGGAGTTATCCATTTTATAAATAGCTACTATCTACCACCATATCAGGAATACATAGTGGGATTTCATCAAAATCGTAAGAAGCATCAAAGAAAACAAAGGGTGCAATACACATCCCTTACATTTCTGGGGTTCCACTTCACCCCTGCATGTGCTGATTGGTAAATGAATGGGCATGGTCTAAAGAAAAAAGTTATTACAAAATCATTATGTAACTTGAATCTAGAACCAACAACTATTATATAATTAGAGTCATGTCTCTTCACAACCAATCACACCCTCTCCTTAACCACATCTCATCATGAATAATTGTTATTGCACTAATCACACCTTTCTGGTTGTCTTAAACCATCTTAAACTGTTTATAGTCTATTACTCTTAGAAGTATCGTTAGGCATCTTGCACAATTGGATATGAAGAATGTATCCCTTCACCACAACCTTAGTGCCCAAGTCTTCATCGCACTTTTTGAGTGAGTCACTTACCATCTTTTACTTAACTAACGATTCATTTGTTAAATGTTTTAATAATTACTTTATATTACCGATTGAAATCATTCCTTAGGCAACGTAATAGATATATCTTTGGGTTGAGTTGACACCTACTATGTATCAGACTTCCATATATGTCTTGATGTCTTGCTTTGGTTTCATCCTTTAATGTGGATCATCAATATTGTATTTGATCCTTCTTATCAACGATATGAATCTAATAGTCTATTACTCTTAGAAGTATCATTAGGCATCTTGCACAATTGGATTTGAAATTACTGATTATGATATTCAATCATATTACTTGTTATTTTAGTAATAGTAAAGCTTATTCAATCTGTAGCGTCCTAAAATTGCGACACTTGCAATTTCGACCGCATTTGGGTCTTCACGATGGCGACGCAACACTAAACCTGGATGGAGACCCCGAAACTTGCTCATGACACCAAAAATTGCATTTTTCCAACACCCTGGCCTGATCCTCCTTGCACCCTGCTGTCCCGGGAGGTGCGACCAGAGCGCCCATCGCCCTGGTCCCTGGCCCTATTTTGGGCCCGGTCTCCTATGGGACTTCGGGCCTTTTTGTTTGCAAATTGGAAAATAACATTTCCTGGTCGGCCTAAGGTCGGGAAAATCAGTCTTTTAACCCTAATTGACAAGTATATAAACTACATTTTCCTCTTTCATTCGATATGATGGAAAAAGCGTGGAAACTATACTCAAGCATTCAAGCATTCAAGCATTCAAGCATTCTTTCAAGCAATTGATCATTCTAAGTCTCCATTCAAGGCTAAGTGTTGCATTCAAGACAAGGATTCAACCATTGAAGAGGAGATCACATACTACATACTACATACAACATACAACAATACAACAAACAACAACATCTATACCTTCGCACATAAGGATACAAACATCCTTACAACAAGGTATTAGTACTTGTTTTACATTACATTTACAACATTTCTCATTTCTTGGTTAATTCCAAAACCGGGGTTTGACCTAAAGGCAAACCCCTAATCCCTAACCCCCCCAATCGTCTTCGCTTTTCTGTGTGTAGGTTGCAGGTACGCGACTGAAATTGAAGATCTGGAATCCTTGTGCAGAGACGAACAGATCCCCCTTCATTTCGCGGATTTTTCGGAGGACCGTGTGCACGCCGAGCACCATCGTCCCGACAACTTTTGCTCAAATTTGCAGGACAGCGCCGTATCGACATTTTACTGCTAATTCCAGGTCCGCAGCTTCATCCTATATCCCTATCTCAGTTTATAAGCGAATCTTTGTCACTTTCTATGCATTCCTAGCTTAATTCTTCTATCAACATTCTTTACAAAAGAGGGTAGCCTTGCTTTCTTAACCCTTGAAACACATTTAGCATCCAATCTTGCATTGTGTGGGATTGGATCTTGTGGGTTTCAACCCCTCTTTTGAATGTAAAGTCCCTCCTAAGTGAAAACCATCAACCCTAGTGACTCTCCCTTCTCCCTCCACGGAGTTGGGGAGGGGAGAACGACTAGGGTTCGATTTTTCCGCTTTACACAATCGTATATTGACTCTTGTTAACCTTAGATCTTAAACGGGGACATGACACTTCCCAATGTGGGTAAATGAGAATCAAGTGTTTGAATTAGCGGTGTCTCCTCTCACCAATATGCTATGAATACAATTATCAAGCTCTAAATCTTAAAACTATAGAATTGAGTGAAATATTGTTTGATATAAGAAATTTACTCTTTTATCAGGTCATTGTAGGTTACATTTTAATTTATTGTATATCAATTGAAAATGGTAATAAGGTTTGTGGTGGGTCGTTATCCATAGAAAATAAAATTTATGTAATTTTTTAAAATCAGACAAGATGGTTTAAAATTTCTAACTTAAATAATTTAAGACTGCACGATTTTTTCAATCAGACATAATATTGTTCTTGCCTTGGTTGATTGTTTTCCATAGGTTATGAAAGACAAGATAGTGTCTTTGCGCAATCAGGAAAATCAAACAAAATATAAGTACTGTATACTATGAAGAAGTGCCCAACGAATCTTATATTATCTTGGTAACTGGAGTCATGTTAGGACACAACAATGTGAGAAGAAAATTTGCAGTCTTCCTTCTTAGCAATACAAGAGAGAGGTCTTCTTTTATGCAATCTATTTTGGTAAAAGAGAATTTGTTGGTTAATTATGTCTCTGATAAGACTTTGCATAAAGGTAAAACAGTCGCTTCTTCTATTTTAGATGAACAATATTTTTTAAATCTCTCAATATTTAATTCCCGAACAAGAACTACAAGAGTTTAAATTGTAGCCGTCCAAAGTGGAGGAAGAACAAGGTATTGAATCACCAATATGCTCTAAAAATGCAAACTCATGGTGCATATAAAATGTTAATGTTCTTTGATCAATTGAAGCCTTTGTGTTTATACGTCGATTAGATTCCCATAATCCATTGAGTGGAGAAAATTAAGAGGGGCGAGAAAAATAATGTGAAGGTAAAGGTGCGGTGGTCTTACAGACTAAAAGAGTTGATTCGGGGGCACTTACAATTTCATGGAAAGGACTGATTTTCCTGATAAAAATAGGCAACGAAAATCAATGATCAAAGATCATTCACATTGTCTTGCATGTTTCCACATGATCACATTGCTATTTCATTACAATTGTACAATAATAGACTACATTTGAACTAAAGACTAAATTAAGTAGCTCATCCAGATCTATAAGTTTGACATCAATGACAACAAAAGCTTACATTTGCAACAAATATCAAAAATATAAATATGCATGATTTGAAAGACTTAAGACCACAATGTAAGAGTGTGTCACGAATATATGCAAACAAATCCATGTAACCCCATATTTTACTTTTCTAAATTGAAAAGTGCATGGTATCTTCTTTAAAACACACACACACACACACACACGTATGTGTGTGTACATATTCTATGAAACTATATATATGTATGTACATACATACATACATACATACATATACATATACATTTACATATACATATACATATATTGTATGTATGTATGTATGTATGTATGTATGTACATGTACATGTACATATATATATGTGTATGTATATGTATGTATGTATGTATGTATGTACATGTACATGTACATATATATATATATATATATATATATTTGTGTGTGTGTGTGTATGTATATGTATGTATGTATACACACACATATACATACATACATACATATATATATACATACACATATACATATACATATATATACAATGTACATATATACATATATATACACCTGTGTATATACATATACAAATATATATATATATATGTATGTATGTATGTATGTATGTATGTGTATATATATATATACATACATATGTATGTATATATATGTATGTCAGTGTATATATATATATGTATATATATATACACATACATACATATACATACATACATACATACATATACATACATACATATACATACATACACATATATATGTATGTATGTATATATATGTATGTATGTGTATATATATATACATATATATATATACACATACATACATATACATACATACATACATACATATATACATACATATATATGTGTATGTATATATATATATACACATACATACATCTACATACATACATACATACATATATACATACATATATATGTGTATGTATATATATATGTGTATATATATACATACATATACATATATATATACACATACACACACACACACACACACATGTATGTATGTATATGTATACATATGTACACACACACCCATTTGTGTGTGTGTGTGCACATGTGCATGTGGGTGTGTGTACATATATATAGACACACACAAATATCTATGTGTGACATATTACTAAACTTGGTGACTTATATATTAAAGAAAATTTTAATATAAAAGGGGGTTTAAGGAAAAAACCACATAATATATTATTTATTTGATAGCCTTTGTAATTATAGCAGTCAAACCCTATATAGTCTATTTAGAATCCATACGATAACAAAGAAAGCCTATACCCAAACAAAATTGCAATTACTTCATCGTCGCTAAAATAAGTTCACAATATAATGAAACCCTACACATAATCCATACAATGATGCAAAATTGATAAGCTACATGGAGGAAAATAGATAAATCCATATCATTATCCTCTAAATGTAAGGATAAATGATCGATAGAGGTTTCCTCAAACTTGAAGAGAATGCATGATATGTAATCCTGAAATTGGTCAAAAAATTAGGACAATAACCCTATACCCATTAAATTTGACCATTATAAACTAGATATTCAGAATAAAATTAGATAATGTTCTGTTTATTGCACATGTAATCTGGTGATTTCATGGTATAAAGTAAAAGAAATTATTTCAATGAAACCCTTGACATGGTATAGATAAATTATGAAAAGGGACAACGAATTGAAAGTAGGAATAAGTAGGAACTATTTATTGTTGACATCAAAATGTATAAGAGTCATATACATGTATTTGTATATGTACATGAATTGATACATATATGAGTATATATGTGTATGTGTGTGTATATATATATATATATATACATAAACATACATATACATATATACATATGCATATACACATGTACAAACATATGCATATACATACATATAGTTATCAAGGAGTACATGAATAATGTTATGAACAATGAAAATGCTACTATTTATAAACTTGGACAATATTTCCCTTGTGACAGGTGTAAGTTGATATATATACATGGTTTGAATATAGGTATATTTGATGTATGCAATTGGAAAGATTAATAGGAATAATACAAAGAATGAGATAAATAAATAACTATACTATGATTAAAAAATGGATAATGTTGTTGTTTTTAAATTTGGACCCTTTGATTTTTAAATGCTAACAAAAAATATTAAAATTTAATAGTTTTTTATTACGGAAATAACAAGTTTTGAAGGGACCCGAAACCCTTTAACAAAGATCTACAATAAGAAGTTGCAAAAAGATATACCCATTAAAAAAAGTAGCTTGGAGTCAACAAAGTACCAGCAAAAAGCCAAAACCTAGCAGAGAGACAACAAAAAGGAAGAAACTAGTAAAAAAATTTAAGGGTCTGCACGGCCTCAATTTCCAGCTGAGTCACGTTTAGATCAATTTTCTTGAGCTCCTAAATTTCTTGGTTGACAAATTTCTTCTTCAAGTTGGCTCTGGTTCTTTTACAAGGCCCAACCATTTCCTCCTGTTTTTCATCCAAGGCATCCACATCCCCAGTAGTCCCTTCCCGATGGAGAGTTTTGATATTTCTAACCATGGTTTTTATTCTCTCAAAAAAATTCTTCACCACTTTATGACTGTAAGTGACCAAAGATATCAGGTTCTCATTAACTTTTATAAATTTATTCTCCGTATGACTCAGTCTGCCTTCATACTCTTTCTTGAGTTTGTCTTCTAGATAGGAGATTCTACTATCATAGTCTTTCTTCATATCACTTACCGTACTCACCATTTTTTGCATGGAGTCCATAATTGATTTTCTCTGGTCCACCGTCCACTATTTCGCAACTTAATTATCTTGTTTTCTATTGATTGACTGAAGTTTGATATTGATGTCCTTGATCTCATGGAAATACCATTTAAACATCCTAAAGTTATCCATAGCTGCATCTCGGGCAATGTTCAAGACATCATCTGGGTTGTCCCTATTCAAAATGAGAAAAGAGGACTTGGCATTGAGGTCCTTCGAGATGGGGGGTCTATCACTCCTGGTGGGGGGCGAAATAGAATTATTTGGGATAGAGTTGTCAGAGGGTAGATAATCAGTATTAGAAGTAGGCACATGGGATACTTTGCCTTTTTTAACTTTGTGACCAGTCTTCAAGGAAGACTTCGACCCAAAATCATACTCTTCCATCTTAGTATTTCATTCTTCCTCATCAGAGGAAAGACTAACATGATCATCTTCCTTAGACTCACTAGAACCTTCAGGAACCCTAGATGAAGGAGAGGGTAGGGTTTTAATATGTTCATGAATCAAGAAAAGAGAACCCCCATGAAGGACAAGAGTTTTTTTGTTCTTTCTATGGTCCTTAATGCTGGCATTTATGGATGCTAGCAGAAAGAAGTGGAAAGAAATCTGCACTTTTTGCCTAAAGTGGTTTAACAAAACAAAATGATGCCTGAAGGCCCTAGTGTATCTGCCATCAAGGGTAACATATTTCATTAAAATAATAAAAACAAAATTCCAAATGGATTTGATTTTACCCGTGTCGTAGTTGCTTTTATCCACTTTGGTCATCTTTGCCCTCCCCTTCTCATTTCTAGGAAATCTTTTGACAGTAGCCTTTGACATTTTCCTGTCTGTAAAATTTTGCGCCTTCCATTGATAGGTAAGTGACCTCAACAATCAACTTCTCATCAATATCCACCTTCTTGCCCCCAATTTGGATTTTACCATCATTCAAGTCCTTGGCAAATTTCTTTGTGGCATTGACATCTGCTCCATTCAATCTTTCAATGAATGGGGTAAGCTTGCCATGATCCATTATGTACCATATAGTTTTATTCTTCTTGAGCTCATCACAGTTTAAGGGTTCAACCCTTTTTCTTTCTCCTCCCATGGCATTACAAATGGTTGTAGTGCGCAAGGAAAGAAAACTCCATAATGGACCACAAAATACCCAGAAAGAATGCGAAGCAAATAGAAATAGCAATAGAATGACATGCTTAATCATAAAAATTTGAACCATCATATTAAGGTGTGAAATAGGCATTTATTGAAGTGTCTTGTCTTGCTTGGGCTAAATCATATAGCAACAAGGCCTTAACTTTAGTAGATAAACAATCACCAATCCCCCATACTTTTTCATCATTACTCCTAACACCCACATTAGCAAAGTGGTCAACCACCCCATTAGCTTCGCGATAGGCATGGAAAATATTAAAATTTTGGAATGAATTTAATATATCCCTAGACTTCTCGATCCAAATTTTGATGTTCCAAGAAGGTTTTGTTTTCCCACTAAGCATTGGATAATGTTGTTAGAATCTCCCTCAAGCCAAAATGAATTGGAATTAATAATTTTAGCCAACATTAACCCATGGTAGGTTGCCACAACTTCAACTAGGTGGTTGGTCTAACATCCCAAGGGGAGTGCCACCGCTGATAAGTAAAATTTAATAGTTATTTTATGTAGCCCATTTCTATTTATGTATGAGATGGCATTGAATATAGGGTGTACCAACTTGAATAGGTGCCCTTTAATTATGAATGTGTAGAGGTCACTTTTCTAAGCTCTGAATTTGGGAGAGGATATTTAGTGAAAATAAAGGAGAATTCATTATGAAAATGATGTTGGGAATTCCCTCTTATAATATCATTTGAATATGGAAAATGAATGCATTGATTTATGGTGGTTGATTTTCAAATTTAAATATACATGAGAAAGAATCAGTCATTTCATATTGTAGTTTCCATTTATGTCTCATATGTTTGATTTCTACAGTGGCTTGAATAAATTCAGTTTTATATTTGATTCAATATTTGTTATTTGTTTATTAGGGATATTTACACCATTAGTTATATGTGTAGGTACCAATAGTAGATGGAGTTAATGCACAAATATGTGAGAGGAAGTGTGGGAGAAAGTGCAATTGATATCCCATAAAGTTTATAGGGGTTTTATATTATGACATATTAGGCACCATTAACTATGCATATTTATAGGTAAATACAATACATTTTAAGTTTTGGGCAGCTTACTAATGCAAGGGATCAAATTCTCAATCCATATCTTGAAACATTACATACCTTCCAAAATACATGCAAACAGAAAGGAAGAGAAACCACTGTCTAACAATAGAGAGATAAGGTTATCATCAAACCCAAAAATAAAGCATAGATAATATCCTTTTTAAACAAAATATAGATGATAAATTTTCTAATAAATTTTGATAATATTGTTAAAGACGAAGAATTATTCACCTCTCTATTCTTCCCTACTTGTTACCAATCTTCATCTTAATATCCCTTTCTTTTGCTAACAAAGACCCTCAATTATAATATGAATCTATCTATTTTTATTATCGTTGTTAAGACAATTAAAAACTATTTATTAAAATATAAAATACAATTGTGATCGCCTCCTATTTTTGAGGAATTAGTTGGAGTACAATTGTTTTAATTCTTAGATGTCAATTTGCATCATTCTCTCCTTTTAAACTTTTGAACCTCTTGGTTCAAATCCTAACTACATGAACACACTTAAAACAATTAAAACACTAAGAATCTTAACATTCTAATTGTCATTATTTTTTGTTGATGTGGGGTTTCTTTTTATCCCAAGATGCTACCGCATCAAAGATCTAGGAAAATGTTTGGAACAGATGATAGAACCATCCTTTTGGCTTGAGAAATAAAGCCACGGTGTTCCCTTCCACCAAATTAGATATCTCTTTAAATTGTCATATTTTTTGTTCTTTTGCTTTTAATTTTTTGTTGAAATAAATATCCTTCTCCTTTGCCAGTTTCTCTTCTTCCTCTTTTCCCAACTCCTTGAAAGCTTAGTAGTCCTCTCCACTGGAAATTGTCATTACTCTTTATATCACTCATATTAATTCTTGTTGTACCTACATATAAATCATTAAAAATAAAAAATAATGTTAAGGGAATAGAAATCCCCAAGTGCATTATCCTCTTTTGTGTTATGTCATTTAGGCATGTTTTACATTTCATACTTTAAGAGGCAGCTTTCATTTCTTAGCTTAGTGTGATGTTTTTCACAATACAAATCTCTTTGGACATTGTCCTTTATACCATAATTGTACATATCTTTACTCTCTCCCTCAATTATCCTTGTTTCCTCCTTAGGGAAGTGATGACCTTCTACTCCTTTTTCATCATTAATAGGATTTTCAAGAAAATCCTCCAATTACTTTTGGAAAGTTGTGTTCTCGAAAACCAATAAATCTTCATCACATATGGGGCTCCCAAAGATCTCCTTCTATGTTGGAACTTCCTCTCCAACATGAACTGCTTTCACTTCAACAACATTTTGGGCCTCCTTTTGTGATGGGTTGCATTCCTTTTGTTTGTATGCTTCCAACTCTTCTCTTTTGGCATTGTAATCTCCAATGTCTTCCCCTTCTTTGTGGTATTACAACTCAATAGCTCTAGAAAACTCAACTACATCTTCATCTTCATCACATTCATATATTTTTTCTCTCACTAAATCTTGGAAGGTCTAATTAAAAGGTTTTTAATCCACAAATATTTATGTCAACTCTTTAGTAGATTTTGTCTTCCCTTTTTCTAACAGTTCCACTCCTTGTCTAATCCTCAACTCAATGGATTTCATTTCAAAGAATGAGTCTTGTCGACAAGGTGAATAATTTTCTTCATTGTTCTTTTTCACCCTCTCATAACTCTTCAATACATTTGCTATATCTTTCTCTTTCTTTGACTTCTTATTGTTGCATGCGTCATAATCTTCCAACATACATCATAACTCCTCTGACTGAAACTTTATTTGTTGCGTCTCTTTTCCCTAGTCTTTTGTTAAATTTTTCCTCTATCTATGTCTTATTTCTTCCAACCTGGTTATCCTCTTTTTCACTTCATTATATATAACTCCATAATTATTTTTTCTTCAACCCCAAAATAGAGTTGCAACTATCTTCTTCCCTTTCATTCTAACTGGATGATTTATAACCATATACCACCATTCTTTTGTTATTCATCATCTCTATAAAGAAACTAATAGAAATTTAGAGAGCACATCTACAAATGCATACCCCATAGGCTAATACAGAATGAGCTCAACTATTTTTAGTTGATGTGCAACATTGTCTTCAGAATCCTGGAAAATTGCTCCACAATAGTATATTGTGTTCAGATCAGATGAAAAAATATTCTACAACAAAAGTTATGTAAAAGACTAATGAAGTGTACTCAGATTCATCATTAGAACACTTGACAAGTAGATTTTTGTTCTATTTCCATAACCCAAAATAAAAATAGAGCAGCTACTGATGAGGACTTCTTTTCTACCGTATGAAGTTCCTCTCACCCAAAATTCCTCTACCTCACAGTACAATTTCTATACTCACCATTGGGATATTTTTTTGCCAACAAAATTTTGAAGAAAACATTAAATATCTTAGATGCATCAGAGGAACAATGAGCAGCTCCAAAACAGTACACTAAAATATACAATGTCTATCCACAGATTCATGTGCCTTTTCTTTTCCAAGCTGTAGGCTTTTTCTCTAGCACAAATGCCTAAACCTGTCTTCCACTCCACAACTTCTTCAATCTACAGGAAAAATGCTACTCAAAGAACATGGTCTCCACCTTAAGGTCCTATCAAACTCCTATGTGTAAGATTTGGCTAAATAACTTTCTTTCCACTCAACATTATCTCCAACTTCCACTAATTCTTCAACTTGAGCCATTAAAAAAATGGCACTCTAAACTCCTTGACTTTAATTCCTAACTTTCTATCAACTCTACATAATAAAAATATTGTAACCATACATATAAGGTGAATGTAATAAAAGGACAACCACGGCATGGTGACAAATAGACATAAGAAAGGTTTGCTCTGATTACAAAACTGCAAGGAAACACGGCAGGGACATTGACAAAACTGCTTCTGTGACTTAAGGAAATTAAAAATACAGCTGTATGGGTCCTCAACCATTGAAAATGCCCAATAAATTTACATCGTTGGTCGTTCTCAAAGTTGCGTGTTGTGTAAGTATGCCTACACCGAACCTTTGAAATAGGCAGTATTTCTCAACTTTCACGTCCCATTAATTAAGGAAGGTGTAATACAGCAGTCTACCTATCAATTCATTCGATCATTTTCGCCCAGTCTTCTTGCAGTCTTTTCCATGCGGGTTCATCTTTCACAAACTTCCGTATTTTGCAAGTTTGCATGTATTCAACTTTTGAACAGTCAAAAGATATATCTGATATTTCTGAACTTCCATTAGAATTGATTGAATTTTTACTGTATTTGATTGAACTTTCACGACTTTGCAATTTGGAGAAGTCAAGTCATGTAGACCATCGTTATGATTTTAATAATAAACTTGTAATTTGTAAGTTTGTCTAATGGTTAAGATATTTTCGAACAATCAAGACACCGTTTGTAATTTGGGGAAGTCTCTTAGATCATTTTTGTGATTTTTATTATGAATTGATGTGTTTTTGTTTGTCTAGATTCAATTTTTTAATTATATTATGTTTTGGTAGCTAATTCATAACTTGAAAAGTCAACTCTTCTAGACCATATTTCTTGTTTTAATTATAAACTTGAATAATTAAGATTCAACTTTGTAAGCAATCAAGATATCTGATTGTGTAAGGAAAGCTACGGTGCAAAAACGCTCTCCTAAAGCCAATTTGCAGAGGATGTAAGCAACAATATCTTTCTACTTCCTAAATTGCAGAATCTTAAGATGACTTAAGCAGAAGAATAAAGCACATATAAAGATCATACACATAAACACAAAGATTTTTACTGTGGGAAACCCTTTCGGGAAAAAACCCACACACTAAAAAGCTGAGTGTCTTCTTTGTATTACAGTAAACAATATTACATACAATTGACAACAGACTTTTTACACAAGCTCAGATTGTGCTACAATCAACCCAAATTTCTATCACACATTCCTAGTGAATCCTGCATCAATTTATACACTCGTAATTCATTATGGAATCTGATACTACAACTGTCACTTCACAGACGGTCAACTAACTCAGCCTTGTCACTCATCCATTTGGCAGTCATCAAACTATGTACAGACACCACTATACGATGGATGCTACACCACGGTCATCCACTAGTACATTCGGGGCTAATTTCTGACAGCCAATCGCTAGAATTGTGACTACTTTTCATCGGACTGCTAACAAATGAAGCCTTCGAAAACTCTTCGTCAGACTTTCCGATGATCACATTGAACGTTGGAATTACGATGACACCATGAACTCTGCCGACGACGGCCATGATTGCTCTTCCAGCCAAAAATGTCGTCAGACATACAACATCCTCATCGGATGTTTATTTAGTTGGTGTCGGAATTGCGATGCCAGCCAGAAACTTTGCACCGATGAGAATGTTGTTGGTTCGATGGTTTGGTCATTGGTCCAGTAATATGCATCAACGACCATCCAACAAGGAAGTGTCGTCGGACATACAACATCCTTGTCGAACGTTTGTTTAGTTGGCGTCGGAATTGTGATGACAGCTAGAAACTTGCACCGATGAGAATGTTGTTGGTCCAACGATTTCATCGTCGATGCAAAGTTTAGTTTCTGTCGTAATTCTGACGGCTATTTATTTATAAAAATAAATAAAATTGATTATTATCTAGACATAAAGCACACCTCATTGATATGTACAATGAATGGTATTTTATCCCCATCAGTTACCAATAGGGGGCATAGAATTCAAGATAATATGAGGCGGGCTGGTTTCAAGCTAATATGAGGCACACCATGGTTGAGATGGTCCAACTTTAAGAGGACTGTATGAACCACTAAGTATTGGTAAACCTATTAAAAATAGTGCTGATAGGGAATTAGCTAACCCAAATACAAGAGCCTTTAAAGCCAATTTTCTGCAGAAGGAAGGGACAACACCAATGGAAGAAGAGCAACCCAATCAGGGAGATGAAATGACTTTATCTAAGTTAGTTGTTCTTATTCTTCTTTGTTCTTTTCATAAGTCTTAGGAGCTACCAAAACTTATCTACTATATATACATGAAATGACTTTATCTACTATATATACACATATTTCTTATAAGTATATCCCAAATTGATAATCTCATATATTTCAACTTCATCAAATTGTATTATTATGTAATCTACTTTCTTTAGTTCTTTAGTATAGATATTTATCATGTAACTTCAACACTAAAGTTAAAAGTGTCATCCTATGTCAATACATGACATATACCTATTGAATGACATGTATATCTCATACTATGTAGTCACTTGTTATTATATATTCAACATATATTCAAAGACGATAATCATACATTTTGGACTACATGAATATCCTCTTTAATAAAATAAATCACATGTACAAGGTTATTGGGTTGATCGAGTCCAATAGCAAATTACAATAGGTAAAGATAGTACTAAAAATAATGTTACTAGCATCTTAAAAGAAAACAAAAATGCATTATGACCACCCACAAAACACTTAATATAAAATAGTTCCAACCTTTCTTTTGTTTAAGTAACTAGGGTATTTGAATTTAAATTTTGGTATAAAAAAAATAAAATTTTAAAGGTCATCACTTCCCCTGTATAGTTCAACATGTCCACATGTTTACTCCTAAAAATTTCAACTCATTTAGATATCTTATTTTATAGTTATGAAATTGATCTTGGGACCTATGGGTTATGGGCCCATAATATACTTAAAATTGACACATATAAGAAATCATGATCGCAAATTGAAAGACATACCAAACATAGTAAAGCCATTTTCTCAAAATAGAGACAAAACCAATATTAATTAATTGACATGATACTAAGAGAAATTTGTATTATAAGAGGGTGCTAGCTAACACTACTAAAGTTATGCTCGAGTTTGTTTGAGATCTCATCATGGTAGAAACAAAGGGAATCAAAAAAATATTTTTTGTTGCAATTTCTTATGTATTTTATATTATGTGTGATCAATAATATTAAAACGTTTAATAGGTCCAAGGGGTTGAGCTTAACTGGTTAAAATACTAGGTTCTCATTGTGGAGACCCAAGTTCAATTCCCAATAGGGACATCTGAAGTGGAATTCTAAGCTGTGACTCTTGGCTTTCCATAGGATGGGGAAGGTCTTGGGTCAATCTAATGAAACATAATAATAATAATAATAACAATTCAAAGATATGTAATGGGGATGGGGCCCCCTACTGTGTCCCCACTAGTTCATAGCTCCAGTCAAAAGTTATTCAGGCTTCGACCAATTACTGATAAAAAAAATAAAAAAATATTAAAACGTTTAATAGTAGTATCTATAATAAGCTTATCTTATCTTTTACCTTGACATCCTTTTCCTTTATAAAAGGGAGTAAACTTATTTTGTTCATTTTGATATGATGAGGATAGGATACTCTTTTGTTAAGAAATTGTACAAATCTTCTTTTTTTGTTTGTTTAGTAAGATTAAAAAAAAAATCCAAATATAAATCTAAAAATATTAAAATGGAAAGAGCTTCAAGGAAGATTAATTGATGACTTGGTAACAATGTTTCAATGGTTCATAAGATAATAGAATCGACGCATTCTTAAAGTGGTTCCCATACGTGAAACCATGTATATTCATGAATGATAGAATTTCATCAAGGTAGGTGATAAAAATACTTTTTAAAATCTTTTATCCAATTATATAATCTCTTATATGTACCAAGTTGAAAATCTAAATTGACATTTCATTACATCTTTACCACATTCTAGTGGTTTTGGATATAGTATAATATATAAAATGAAATATTGTAAAGGCTCAATAGTCATCCCGAATTGATTTTAAGGAAACAGTTTTGAAGAAAACCATCCTTTCAAATATGGTGTAAATACTCTTAAAAAAATAAACAATAAATAATCTAGATATTTCTCTTTCATTTATATAGTCTTCTAACCTTATATTTCTTTCTTTTCATTCGGTGTCATTACTTCATGCAAAGGGTGTAAACAATGTCTTTTCAAGCGAAAGCAACAAGAATGCTTCGACAATTTCGTAATTTAGAGAGAAAATATTGGATACAAACCCCACCATCTAGTCAAATATCTATTAAGAAAAGGGTAATCTAGAAGGACAAAACTTCTCTGCTCAAAATGGAAGCATTTCAGGCAAGGTAATTTCTTCATTCATGAAAGAGGAGCAATTATGAGACCTCAATCCATGGTAAAATCCCTTGCTAAAACCGTCAAGGATGTTGATGAAAGAGAGATCAAGATTTATAATGATTGAATGCCAAAGAAATTATAAGGCTCCAAAGAGAAAAATGTTTTGGACAATATTTACAATTATAACAGTTGCTGAAATAGAAGACATGAAGGCCTACATATTCTTTTGGTTGCCACAATCACAAGGGAGGTGTTTTTTGACAAGTGCCTCTTCACTGGAGATAAGATGATTAACTTTTCAGCCTATGACCCATCTAATGGCATACTTAGGATGAGTTTCGACAACATAAACCAATGTTAGCTAAGAAGATCAAGTGTCATCATCAACACTTATATATGTTGCTACTCCATGAATATCCTCTTACACAGAGAGTGAATATAATTTTAATTTTAAGGTTATGCAACACTTATATAAGGTGCAAATCAGTCATAAATCAAATCCTTATTGAAATAATTTTTCGATTGCAAAATCACCCGCAACCTGAATGTGGTTGCCCAAAATTTTGTCTAGCAAGTGTAATAATGCCTTAAATGTTTAGAACAAGGAAAATGAAGTTATAATATATTATGTGATAGATCACTGATCAAATATGCATCAACGACCTCAAATTGTCCTACCATTTATTGGACTTTAATGGGGAAATGCAATGTTTGGAAATTTTTTTCCTTTCTCCCTTGGATACAATCGAGTATTTGTTACACCAATATTATTGGAAACATCAAAAATTATATGAGAACCTTGTATATATTCTTAATTAGAGTTCACTTCTAAGCCAACATAGGTCTTCACCCATGGAGATGACAACTTTATTGAATAATACGACCCACTTCTTTAGGAGTTGATTGTATTTAAAAGCGAAAACAATTAGAGATGAGCTCACCATGTTGAGGATGAAAAAATATCCAGAGCATCCAACTAATCATTATAAAAGTATTAACAAGTGCGAATAAAATTTGATAGAGCTTTTAACTGAAACCAGTTCTTTTGGTTTCATGTTGAAATAGCTTTGGAAATGTTGCATTGCTATGAAATACATGATTACATCCTTGTTTTCTTTGGTTTGTAACTTTCTAACCAACATGAAACACATGATCAAGCGTTACCCAAAAAGGACATGATCTGATGGAAACGTTCTCAACCCTTAGAGATGAGACATGAGTTTCTTAAGTGAAGTTACCCATAAACCATGTACAATTGTTTGAATTCTTTTAGCATAAACCACAATAAACCTACACCTATAGTCCAAAGTATTCTAGCGAGGCATGCTATCTAAAATCCAAAATCATAAATATTGGATCCAAGAGTATAGCACAAAAAATTGGTTATAGCAATCTGCTATACATAATATATCAAAGCAATTTGCAACCATATCTATTTAAGAATGGTTCAACATATAAACTCTTATCTTTCTTTTCTTTGGTAAGCATTATTAGCTATAATGAATATATAATACTATAAAGAAGTCTTTATTGTTCATTATACAAATGGGGATATGTATAATATGGTATCGTTAAATATATTTAATTATAATAGATAAGATTTGAAAAATATGTTTTATGTTTATATGTATTTATTCAACTAACTGATCTTTTGTCATTGAAATATAAGGATATATACCACTTTATTACTATTGAAAATTACTCACTGAGAATTAAAACAAAATAAATGTAGGATATGGAATAAAATTTTCTTGAGGTTTGACAATGGATGTATCCCTTAAATCAAGCACAAAATTAACTATGTAGATCAATATCTTACTTGAAATCACATAGAGAAAGCTTATTTATTGGCTATGAACATGTTACCTTAGGATGAGCTTAGATATGAATTTCGAGTTATCAAAGCAATGTTAACTTTTGGGTGGAATCTTAAACATAGATATGAAAACACATATAGGATTTTCAAAAAATTTAATGCCACTGAGCAAAGAGAGTAAATTAGCATATGAAAAAAAGTTATAAGTTAGGTCTTATAGAATAATTCTAATGTATCAAAGGTTACGAAAAATATATATTCTAGATATGCATATTTTTAGGATTGATTAATTAAAAAAAATCAAACATAAAGAAAATTTCAAAGGTAGGAAGGCTTGATCGTTAGGCTCTGACTTTATCTACTTTATCTAAGTTAGTTGTTCTTGTCCTTCTTTTTTCTTTTCATAAGAATACTTCTCTCTAAATTCTTCTAGCACTTTATTACTACTACAACCTACAAAACAACTTGTCTAAGCTCCTAGACCAAGCTCCAATTCACAAAATAAATAAAGGTGAAAACATGGGATGGTTTTGCAAAACATTTTACAAGCCCAATTTCACATCTCACCAATGAAAAAGGTATGCATTTTGATTTCACAGTATAGAATGGTTTCTCAACTTGTCTATTATGTTTGTCACTTGACTATAGGCCAATGAAGTGATTGTTAAATTTATTTGTTGAAGGGTTTGGGGGAAATCTATGAATCACTGAACACTTTCTTATCAATAATGAGATTTGTGGTATTTTTTTATTTATTGAGAGGTATAAATATTTATAGCTTCTCTCATTAAAACTTCCAAAACACATTTGTTTTTGCTAATTCACATGGTTTGATGGTGCAGGAGCACCCTAGGGACCTAGGTTTGGCCAAAATAGTCAAAATTTAAGATTTTACTTTTTTTGTGTGTTTTTTCATGTAAATAAGGCCATTTGAGGCAATTATGATGTATTTGGACCTAATTGGGAAAGTTTGAGGTCCATTGGGCAAAAATTGTAAAAATTGTAAAAAGTTGTCATTATTGTCATGATAACTTTTTAAAATTTGGTTAGGAGGTTGGTTTTTGGTAGTTTGAGATTGTAACCCACTTGGATGGGCATAAATAGGCCTTTTTCACACCACCCAAGTTTGTCTTGTTGAATTTTGAAATTTTTACTAAAAGAAGTTGGATATTTTTGTCAATACAAAAACGTTTTATTCTGATTCTCATTATTTTTAATTGTAAAATTCATCATATTTTCATTATAAGTTGATTTTATATGGTAGAGAAGTGAATTAAATTAATTTCATCTTTTGTATCATTTAGATCCATTGAAATTTGAAGAAGATATCACTATTTTTCCAAAAACTATCAAAACACTCACTAGGGTTTCCAATGAGTGGGAAAAAAATGTATTTTTGGCCTTTTCACTGTTAAAATCTCACACCACTGGTTGGAAAGGCTCTTGTAAATATTTGTTTTCATTTCTCTTTCTTGCAGGTCTCCAAAACCTCTCAGACACATGCTAGATTTGATTGATTGGTCTGATATTCTTCATGTATCAGACCTCTGGGATAGCATCATAGAGAAAGTGGAATATAAGATAGGTGAGAGTGAAGTTCCTTGGATGGAATGTTGGAAGAGATGTGTGGTACCCCTGCACACCCCATAGAATCATTTAGAAGCCATAAAAAAGTGCCATAGACCAAATATTAATGACTGTCCTAAGGGTACCAATTGTGACAATCACAATTTTACCAGTGATACTACCTACTCAAACAAGTTGTGTTTGGAAACCCCAGGTGTTGATATGTAATGGTAATGAAATGTCCTAAGAGTATCCCTTACACCAGTATGCACAAAACTTGGTGTCACAATGGTGTTGGTGTGGCCTTGGACCAATGGGGATTGACTGTTACAATTAGGACAATGATCTCAAACATAATTCATAGTGTTTATAACTCTAATGTCCCAATCTACTTGTATATATTTTCACAAAAAAATGAGCAACCCAACCATAGCTATTAATAAGATTTCCCCATAAAATGCATGCAAAATGTATCATCATTGATAGGATAACTAACTTGCATTTAGTAAGAGACCTCAATGAATGGAGTTTCATGCTGAAAAGAGTACTTGCAATAAAAATATTGAAATCAATGAGATATTTTGCATTCAAAAATCCACAAGGAGGATCTAATATTTATGAATGAAATTGAAAATCAATCTAAGTTACATGTTTGATATCTTACTTATATCATGGCAACATAAAATGTATATATGCACTGAACATACCTCACTGATACTTATGATTTTTGTGGAGAAAGTGCCTATACTCATCAAACACCTGCTTTCCTAAACTTTTTGAATGATGAGATTTCATCTTTGGATCACAAACTGGACATGTAAATTTTCCCTTTGTTTGAGAACCTACAAGATAATGTATAATTGGATTAAATATGTTAATTTTTTGAATTATAATTATCATGCAAAACTTGAACACTATAACATACCACAAAAATATGTTTGCCCTGGGGCATCGTGTATTGTCCATACAAGCATCGCATGGAATTGAAATTGTCTTTGTCCTAGTGGTCTAGAGACGTCATACATAGTGACACTATTCCATAACTCCAACAACTCGTCGATAAGAGGCTCGATATATACATTCATATTTTTAACTTGGTACTTACCTAATCAAATGAACAAAAATATTACATAATTATTATGACCATTTTACTACAATATTTATAATTAAATGTAGATGACTATATTTAAACGATAAAATAACTGGAACAATCATTGCCAACATTATGTTCTCCCTCTTTATTGACATCCATGGAGGAATGTTATTGTTGATAACAAAAACAGGCCACACTAAGTAAACAGATCTCATCTCTCTAAATGGATTGACATCGTTCACTGCTAATGAAAGCCTAAGATTACGAGGTTCTTCTTTAAAGAGTGGCCACTTTTCCTCCATGTCCATAAATGCTGAACCATCTACAGGCATTCAAATAACATCATCTTGACTTCTATTGTGTGCATGGTAATCCATAAACTGTGCCAAGCTAGTGCACTTGAATAATCATTGCATATGTGGAATAATGGGAATATAGCGAAGAACCTTGAGAGGAACCCTTTATGTTATTTGATCTGTTCGATATCTACTGATATGACATTTAGGGCATTCGATTTGAAATTCATGTTGTTTGTGATATATAATATGATCATTAGGAAAAGCATCTATTGCTTGATACTCCATTCCAATATCTTTCATAATGGCAAATAATTCTCGATATGAGCGAGGTAGAATATTTGAAGGTGGTAACAAAAACTCACCTATCAATCTACAACAAAAAATATAATTTGTTAATAAAAAAATATTAATGGTACAACATGATTCACCATTTATTATGACATATATGACATACCTTAATATATGTGAGATTTTTACATTGGATAAACCATTCATAAACTTCAAGTTCACCAACAACAATACAATGGAGAGAAGAGTTGTCTGGGAACCTATGTAAAGGGCCTCCGATGCCTTCTCAAGTAGAGGGACATCATGAACAACATCAAGGTCATCTTCATCATCATTATCAGTTGCGCCAGTACTAAATGTGTCATGGATCAATGTATTTGTACCATCATCTTCAATTGTGTTTTGTGGCTTATGATCATCATCTTCCATGGGATCATTATCTTCAGCTTCGATATTCACACCTCCATGTTCCTCCACTTAAAAAACCATATTCTTCAAGTTGTGTTGATCCATATCATGTGCTTTGGGGTGCTCAACCTATATAAAATTGATAAACATAAATAGACCATGATCATGATCTCATCATCAAGTGATTTCTTATGTATATAAATTATTAAAATGGTATAATGAAAAAATTACCAATGGATGATAATCATGTCCACCTTCAATGTGACCATGAAGCCTACAATGTTTCTTAGCTATGATTAGAAGTCTTCTAGTCTTTAACCCCTTACAAATTTTGCAAGGACAATAACATTTTCCATCACCTTTTATTTTCAAGTTAGACCACAATCTAGCAATTGTCTCCTTATTTTGTTGTTCGGTGATATTGTCTGACATGGTCTTTCTTCATAGGCAAAAAAATTGAGCTATATAACTTTATATAGAAGTTGAAGTGTTAGTTATGAAATCACGTTTTAGTATAATATACCAAATTAAATTACTTGAACATATAAATTATGCAAATTGAACCAAAACCATTCCTCTTCTTTTTCATCTCAAAACCTATCTAATGGATTTGTGGTATGCAATCCTTGTGTCATATCTTAAGTTGACTAATGTCTAATTGGGGTAATCCATGAGTGTCTAATGTGAATTCATTATCAATGTTGTGAATTCATTGAGAGTATGGTGATAGTCATCCTTATAGGATCCTCTCAATACTGTCCAAATCAGTCTAAAAGGAAAGTAACTATCCATTCCCATGCTCATGCATACTTACATGACTAATGATGCCCTTGTGTATCCTAAACATTGGAGAGACCTTATTTGAATTGCCTAATCAATGTGGTTGTTGTCCTAATATGAAATACTGAGTTCTACCCTTGCCTCTGGATCAAACTTCTCATATCATGTTTCTTCAACAAAACACACTAATATGAATTGAGCCAACACCATGAGGATAGGGTCAAGTATCATGGCAACTAATCATAATACGTGAAGATGGGGTTCACACATAAGTGTTGGCTCTCAGCAACGCCACACTTCCAAGATTGTCAGTCTCAAGACTTCTCCTATTGGGTCAACACTCATTGATGGCCACAAGGCCAAATCAATGTATCTAGGCTTCGAACTCCTTACTCTAGGCTTGGAGGACCCTACACAAGCTCTATGAACACTCACTTGGTATTAAAATAGAAAGATCCTTTCTCTAGAACCTTTTTTGCAATGCACACATCATTAGTAATCTTTGTTATGATGGATGGTCTATTAGGACAATAAATAAAATGCTTATTATTTTTCCACCCTTTGAAACTACAACAAGGTATTTGACTTGGCAGGGTCCCCACACATCACTTCAACACCAAACATTAGGAAATTCAACCTTTTTCCTTATCAATGCAATTTTTTTATGTCTTTCACTAGTATTCTCAGTCTGATACATAGGGATATCAGACCTTTCATGGCATCATCACACGCGCAAACTTCCCCATAGGCCCTGTAAGTCTAATATATTAAATACATTTCACCTAGCACTATCTGGTATAAATTCTTGTGTCCTATCCATATAGGATGTTTTCACACCACACTATCATCCTTGACTCATGTGTATGATGCAGAGGTAGGGGCATATATAATGGTTTCAACATACAAAGTCAATGATCATACAATCCATTCCTCTAGACACCCTTGGCTATATTAATTGGCTTCTAGGCTTGGGAAAACTAATATGAATTGAGCCACAACCATTAGTATAGGGTCAATTATCATGGCAACTGATCATAATTTGTGAAGACAGGGTTCACACTCATTAATGGTCATTTTGCAACTCACCTTGAGTCTACATGAGCTGCAAAAGCTTGTGATAAGTATGGATGATTGTCTCCTTCCAATATGTAGTCCTTTCATATTTTAGGTTCCTACACACTATGTTGTTGTTAAGTATTTATGTAGTCTTAAGACATCTCATGACTCTGTTACATGTCCACACTTGGGTTTACAAAACTGTCAAAACAAAAATAATATCACTAGTAAAACTATGATTGTGACAATTAATACCGTTAGGAAAATCATAGAAATTTAATCAATTTCATTTGGTTTTGATCCAAAAACCCTTTCGAAGGTTGAATAGGGTCCCCTCACCCCTCTCTTTGTCATCAACCACTTCAAAATACCAATCGCTTGGTCTTCCCACCAAATTCTTCACTCTAACTGCCTTTTACTGTCTGATACATAGAGATATCAGTTTGTCTTCAAGCCCAAACACGTACTAAATCTAATTTGGAGCCCTACACACAACATAATATAATAAATAACATGAATAAATGTCTTCCCACACATTTGGGTGAATTTATATGCATGGGAGACCAAACTATACATTATTTACTCCTCTTGGTAAACACTAGGTAGGGTTTTGACATTTTTTGGAAAAACTATGATATCTTCTTTAAAAAACAATGAAATTCAATGACACAAAAAGCCAAAATGAAGTTAAATCACTTCTCTACCACATCCAATTGACCTCCCATCAAATTATGATACTTTTCATAATGAAAAATGAAAAGAATTAGACCGAAACGTCAAAAAATGCACATAAAGCCCCAAATTCATTAAGAAAAACTCTTAGATGGTATGCCAAAGGCCTATTTATTCCCATCCAAGTGGTTTACAACATAAAACCACCATAAACTAATTTTACAACCATATTTTTAAGAAGTTGCTACAAGAAATGCAAAAGTTGTCATAGCCGAATGACAACTTTTTTCCCAATGGACCTCAAACTTTCACAATTAGGTCCCAATACATGAATATTTGAATGGTATGGTAGCTTCCAAAGAGGGTAAATATTGCACAAAAATTGAATTGACATAAATATTACAATAAAATATGTATTCAAATATGCAATTAACAATCTCCATGGACATCAATCCTCTTCACATTTAATGTCTCTCCCTAGCGTTTCAATTTTTTAGATAGTTATTGATTTGATCAAACACATGGCAATTATATTTATGGTAGAGTTTCAAAAGCCTTTACACTTTGATGGATATCATACCCTACTCTATGGCTCAACCTTGCATCTTTTCTATTCTTGTTTCTTGCATAGTCTGTCTCTATATTGTGCCACGCACAATCTCTGTAGCCTTCCAAAGTAGTGTTATGTTTGTTCGTTGCCCCTTTTGCTAAACTCTATAAACTGCAATCTTGTATTTATTTTTAATCGATGATTTTCTACATTGTTTGATCTGCCATCTTGTTAGAAACCTCCTCTCTATTATGCTTTGATGGATGTCGCATCCTGTTACAAACCTCACATTTTGGCACGGGCAGAAAGGATATTAGCAAAGGTTGTGGAATATGGATTTTACATCTAACAAGTGTCATTCCATCTTGTGCATATGGATTTTACATGTAGAAGAAATAAATTTGATAAATAGGCCATATGGTGGATGATAAGTGAATGATCTAAGTACTAAAGGTGTGGAACTAGTGGCTTTGGTACATGAAGGTGACTAGAGGTTGTGGAAGGAGAAATGGTGGAAGTTGGATTTATGGTAGAGGTGGGAGTAGATGTTATTTATGCATGAAAATGTTAAGCTAATACTCATAAAATAGCTAAGAATCCAACTTAAGGACTTCCATTTGCTAATAAATTTCTCTACCATTGAGCTACTGCTCCCTTTCTTACCATTCCATTGTTGGCTTTAGTGTAGATTATTTTCAACACCCATTATAAGACACATTATAGGTTCTTGGGGCTCCTAACCTAACCTAGCTTTGACAACATTTTGAGCTACTACTCATGGACTAGTTAGGTTACCAAGATATGACCTTCTATTTGTTGTTAGATTGCGATCTACGACTAAGTATTAGAGGATCTCACTAACTTGGGTATCATGCTTTTATGTGTCTCTGACATGACTCCTAGTAACTATATAAGGATCTTACTAGTCCTAGATCTATGCCTTGTCTTTTTAATATGGTTCCTAGTGAGAATATATGAATCTTACTAGTTCTAAATGTCATAACTTTGTGTTTTACATGCTCCATGTGTGTTACCAATGTTACTCATATTACTCACTTTGTACTTCCCTTTTATCTCAATATTGTAGATTGACAATATCATAAGTCTTGGGAGCTACCACCTTTCCAAACTTGTAGTCATCTTGACTCTTCAATATCTTGGTGAAATAATATATGGTTTCTCAATATTTTCCCAAGATTACATGAGCATAATTTCATACTCTTTCTAAGAGGGGGCTAAATATTGCATCATAAGTTGTATCTCTTTATAAATATACACTAGGTTTGGACTCACTTTAGTGGTTGTGCCTTATTTATGCCTAATTGTACTTAGGTTTGAGAATGTTTCCATAAATTTGGTTCATTCCCTTATTCATGATGTTCCTCATGGCTCAATTTTCTAGGACTAGGATCATGGGAACCCTTATTCATGGAAATTGGACCTAAAATTTGAAAGATGAATGTTGGATTCGCAAATAGTAGGAATTTCCTCTCCAAATTTGGACTTTTCCAAAAGTTCAATTTGAAAAGGTGCAAGCTGCATATAGATACAAGTCTATTTCTGATTTCAAACCCCTATCAACTGCAACCCACATCTACCAATTTTTTAATCAAGCAATTCAAATCAATTGAGCATAGATCTATAATCAAGGAACAAGGCATTCAAAGATACAACTTTGTTACATCAGTTATGATCAACTACATTATGTTTTTCCATGATGAAAGCATACACTAACATGTTCTAGAAACATTAAGTCTTGTGTGGAACGTCATGCCAAGCATTTCAAAATTGAGGTATATTTGTTAATTTTTTATTTACATTTATGTTTAGAACATATTAACACAAACTCTAATATTATGAAGCTTCCTCTGCTAGATACCTTCCTAGAACTAGTTCAAGTTTACTCTCATGCACATTTGTAAATGTGCAAGGAAACACAATAGACAAAAAGAATTGTAGAAAAGGAAGATGGTTTTCCAGCTAAAGACCTTAACATAAAACATGAAAAAATTAAGTAACTATCTAGAACTACCTCACTATTAGAGGGGGTGTGGTTGATAACTACAAATATAGTTTGACAAGGGCCTCTCCTACTCTATCTTCTAATGAGAACTAGAAACTCATCAATGCTACCCACGAAAGTTTGATCCTTTAACCGGTTAGTTCATTCTTTGATGTGTATACGTCCTAGTACCATGGTAGGGGCAAGGTGGGAGAGAGAGAAAAGAGAAAGAGAGGTTGATTGCCCTCTGGGCCGTATAGACTTCATGGTGGTGACAGGGTAAGATTGAACATCGACAACTGAGGCATGGAGGCAACATTAAAATACTTTTGATGATGTTGACCTAGGAACGACAAAGCACAAGTAGTTATGAACTGTAGTGGATAGCTTAAGAAATGGATGGGATGAGAGAAATTCCTCATATATGAAAATCAATGAATGAAGGTGAAGATTTAGCTACCTCAAATGGTGAAGATTCTACCCAAGCAATTCCTCATATTATCCAAATATTATGCAAATTCAAAGATTCAATGAATGAAGGTGAAATTCAGCAATTCCTCATATTATGCAAATCCAAAATGAAGGTGAAGATTCTACCTCGAATGGTGAGTTTGTCGTTCGATCTTTCCAAGGGTTGAGGTCAATGTAGAAGCCTACATGGGATTGAATACATAAATGACTTGCCCTATTTTTTTTTTTTAAGTAATGCCCATTGTCATCAAAATTTCAACGAATGCGAGCACTTTTTTGAAAAAAAAACAAATTTCATTGCTAATGCCTTCTCCGTCAAAACCAAATGTGAAATTATTGTCAAAATTCTGACAAATTCGGGCATTTAAAAAAAAAAAAAATCAAATTTGGTCACAATATACCTTCTCTGTCAGAATTCTAGACCAAATGTATTAGTGATCGTACGCCATTCACACCATACGCCATTGGAAACATCATACGGGTCAGCATTGGACAAGTACCATAAACCGCGATCATCGTAGGCCATTCTTACCGTACACCATTAGAAACACCGTACGGGTCAATATTTGGCAACTACCGTACGTTTCAATTTAGTATGTATGAGGAAACCAACGTATGGTACGTACAAGTTAGTACGTACTTCAACAATCTTCCACTTGCTGAGGTACGTACTGATATCCACGAAGTTACTCAACAAGACTAATAAGAGTTAGGGGATTTAAGCCCCATGGAGCTTGCGCACCATTTAAACTTAACTATGCTCACTAGCTTTGTCAATGCATCTACAACATTCTCCTTAGTGCCAACCTCTTCTAGATTCATCTTTCTATCTTCAACCATGCCACATACAAAGTGATATTGCACATCAATGTGTTTTGTTATGACATGGAAAGTAGGATTCTTTGCCAAACAAATTGCACTCTGGCTATCACAAAAGAGAGTGATTTGCTCTGCATTCAAACCAACATCAAAACACAAGTGCTTAAGACAAAAAACTTCTTGACATGCATGTAGATGCCATGTACTCCACCTCAGTTGTAGATAATGCAGCGCTCATCCAACTGATGGCACCACCATTCCCCGTGAACACATATCCATTGGTGGATCTTCTTTTGTCAACGTCCCCTACCCAATTAGTGTCCATATAACCTTGAATTCTAAATGATCTACTTGATCTAGTTGAGTTAACTTGATAGCACAAAGCATACTATGTCATACCCTTCAAATATCTAATCACTCTTTTCACAGCATCCCAATGCGGCTTGTCTAGATTTTCCATAAACTGACTCAACACTCCCACTGCTTGGGAAATGTTCGGTCTTGTACTGACCATTGTGTACATGAGGCTATCTACAACACTTGCAAAAGGTACCCACTTCATGGCTTCAACCTCATCCAGAGACTTTGGACTGTCATTAACTAACAACTTCATTTGGTGTAAAATTGGAACTACTTGCTGCTTGCAATCAATCATATTGAACCGCTCAAGAATATTGGTAATATATTTTCTCTGGCTGAGCCAAAGTTTCCTACTAGGCCCGTCTCTCTTTATTTCCATCCCCAGAATAAATTTAGCTGTCCCCAAATCTGTCATCTCAAATCTGAAGGACAACTGAGATTTTAAATATGAGATCATTCCCTTATTATTGCCTATAAACAACATATCATCTACATATAGTGCAATAATAACTATCTGATCATCTTCAATTTTATAGTACACACAATGATTTGACTTAGACCTCATAAAACCCAAAGATAAAACATATGAATCGTACTTCTGATACCATATTCTGGGTGATTATTTCAAACCATAAAGAGACTTCTTAATATTACAAACCAAATGTTCTTTACCTTTCTCCACAAAATACTCTGGTTGGGACATATATATTTCCTCTTCAAGATCACCATGTAGAAACGTTGTCTTCACATCCATCTACTCAATTTCAAAGTCATGTATTGTTGCAAGTGACAACAGAAACCTAATGGATATTAGCTTAGCTACAAGAGAAAATATTTCTCCATAGTCAATCCCTTCTTTTTGAGAATACCCCTTTGCCATAATATCTAATTGTAATTAAATTTGGCTATAAATCTAATCAAAATATTTAAAATATATATTAAACTTACAGTATTGAAAATATGTAGATAAATAGTTGTATAAAATATAAAATATAAAATAGATAATACATCCAAAAAATCAAAATTATTAAAAAGAAAGTATAATATCATAGGGATCAAATACATCATCAAAAAAGAAAAAATAATGCAAATATATACATAATCAAGATATAGCGAGTTAGAGATAGAGGGAGAGAGAAAATAAGAAATAGGGAGAGATAGAGATAGAGAGGCAAAGAGATATAGATCTAGGAAGATGGATAGGGCATAAAAGGGAGAGGGAGAGATAAATGGATAGAGAGATGGATACATGTGTAGAGATAAACAGGGATAGATGAAGATAACAATAGAAATGAAGATAGAGTAAGAGAGGAAGATAACAATAAAGATGAAGATAGAGAAAGATAGGAAGAGGGAGACAAATCAATAGAGAAATGTAGAAGTAGAGATAAAGATAAAGAGATAGGAAGATAGATAGGGAGAGATAGATAAGAAGAGATTTATAGAGGGATGTAAGGAAGAGGAAGAGGAAGAGATAGAGAGATAAAGAAATAAGAAGATATATAGAGGGTGAGAGGGAGACAAAGAGACAAAAAGTCAAAGATAATTAAAGATAGACAAATATAGATGGAGAGAGATATAAATATATAGAGGGATAGATGCAAGGAAAGAGGAAGGGGGAGAAAGGAGAAAATGAGAGAAAGGGAGATGGAGAGAGAAAGATAAAAATATAGGAAGTGATATGTACATATTGGTAAAGAGTAATATATAGAGATAGAGAGTAAGAAATATAGAGGGAGAGATGGAGTGTGTTGGTTCCCAAACACACAATTCCCAGGTCCTAGAGGAATTACCACTAACTAATTGACAAAATCGAGGAAGGATTTGGCCAACTTGATAAGGCTCGGTCACAAGACTGATATCTCCTTCACTTTTGGCTCTATGAGACCAAGGCGGGTGAACCTATGTGATATCCTACAACTTTTAGCTTTAGTGAACTCTTGATATCACATGAAAACAATAGATCATTCCACTAAAAAAGTACTAAGGAAGATGGTTGAGATCCTGGCTATGGCTCTAAACTTAGTTCCAACATCTATGCATCTCATTGAAGGGTTTTCTACATTACCCTACTCCTAATGCTAAAAGGAAATGCAGAAAGTAAAAAGATTGATTATGAAATGGGTTCTAAAAATGGAAACAACCCCATGACCAGTGCCTTGTATGGGCAACAGAGTCTACTCTCAACATGCAAACTTACACCTTAGTGACTTGATTTGTAAACACACTATTATTAGCTTCAATGTCAGACATCAACACCATTTATCTTGGTTCTTCCTACAATCATCCTTAAGACCCTACATACAAAAGATACTATTCATTATCCTATTCAAGCACTTCAATCTCTTCCTTGAAGAGAAGCAAAAATAGAATAAACACCAGACTTGCTAGGACAAAACACATAATCCTTAATTGTCTATTTCATAAATAGAATTGTTACACATAGGAGACAATAGCATGAAAAACCAGTATTCTTTACTTGCATAGAATTATTACAAGCACTAGAAGTGCAAAGCATACACAAACTGAAAATAAATCTAACTATCATGAAAATATTGCACTACTTGCATGGAAGCCTTGCTTCTAGAATAATCTCAGAGAAATTACATTCAAAATCTTCTACTGAGAAGAAGAAAGAAAGATTTATACCAAAAGAAGACCTCATGAGAAAACCCTAAAGGCATCTTTAGAAAGTGACTTGTCTTCTCTCTTGAAATCTGGAACTTTGAAAATCTTCTCTTCTCCTTCTCCAAAATTTACCAAAAATTGTACACTGTCAGTGCCTATTGGAAATTTGAAAAAATATGAAAGCTTTGTGCTTTTTGTGCACTTGTCAACTCCAAGACTACACCTTTGCGAAAGTTTTCTATTCACAGCTCACTGCCAATTGGACTGAAAAAAGCTTACTTTTTCCCTTTTATGAGCTCATAACTGAATAATACCTCTTTAGGAAAGTAAAAAAATGACTTTATCTACACACTTCACTCTGCTCAGAAAAATGGCAAAAAACACTCCTTTGCTAGAAATGACAAGTGATTTTTAAAAATATTTACACCTCTATGCTTTGAGTAGGTAAAAGAATTTTTCCCCCTTCAATGAAAAAACTCTCACATGTCATGCCATCACTATTGTGATCCACTTGAAATACTAGTCATCATGAATCGAAACTTCCTTTCACTTGTCCCGGAGTAAAACCTTTTTCTATCATTTAGATGAAAATTCCACATGTTGCACACCATTCATCTTTTGAAAGAATAGTTATTAATGTCATTGTTTGTAGTCAACTTATGTTCACATCTTAACCTTTGTTGGAAAATAATAATATCTTCCTTTCAGATAAATATATCCACTTTACACTTTTTGTTGTAAGGAACTAAATAATATTTTGAGTAAAAATGGTTTGCTGCAATTGTTTATTCTAACTATGCTTTTTAGAAGAAAAATTCTTCCTAAGTGAACGCTTTGCTAATTCATCAAGTACCCATTTAATTTATGAAGAATTTACCTTAGATTTCACTACCCGTGCAACTCTAGCTCCTTCATATGCTCATTTAACCTTTGATTTTAATAAAATGTTCCATAAAAGGAACCTCTGACAGCTATATCAACCTTTTCTCGAATATATTTTGTATGGTAAGACATTTTTAATTTAACAAGAATAATTTGGTGCAACATATTCTTTCATCAGATGAACATATTCATTTTTTCCTTGTGACTCAAATATCCATGTATGTTTTATACCTTCATTCACCCTTGAATCTCACTTCTGATTTCTCACCTTGCAGTGCCCCTTCAAATTTGCCAGGCGCCCTTCAATTTCTCCTAAAAAAAAAATGTTTTGCAATTCTTATCTTTTGTGATTTATCCTTCAATTACTCATCTGCAAATGTGATCCATGGGAACTAAAGAAATGTATTCACACACCCAGAGAAATCCCTAACTTGTACTTCAACAATATGACCTGAAGTTTTTCAAATCTATAAATGATTTGACTTATAGAGCACTGCCCATTTCAAGCTCAAACTACTATACTTTGATTACCTTTGATCCAAGCAAAAATAAATACAACCCAATTAAGGTATCATTCCATATTTTTCCTTTAAACTATTTATATAAGGTGAATACCTATGCCTTGGACATACATGATTTCTATTATTCTTTGAATGGACATCAGACAACATACCATTTTTCTCACTGATGTTAATATTTTCTTTGCACTTGATCTGTATAGGCACAACCCATTTCCTCATAGTCATAAGGGACATGACACACATCTTTGCAACAAAATTGTTTTATCTACACTGTGTTGTGGTCTCCTTCTTCATTGTTAATTAAGTTGTAATTTGAGCAAAAGAATTGTCCTTTGCTTCTCCTTCAACATTAGCACCCTTCACGGCTTCATCGCACTTCATCCACACACTATGCTATCAAAATATGTACACTCTTTGTGCCACCCTTCTCCTTGACAACTTAAACATTTAGAAAGCCTCTACAGGAATTTGACAAACTTTATCAATATTTGCCTACACTATGACTCATTCATCCTCACTCCCGTGCATGATGCTTGATAAGTCGATACTTTGTCATGTTTTTATCATCAAAACTCTTAGGTTTTTGACATCTTTTGGGTTGCATTGTGGTAGTGAAGTATTGTGAATTGACTATATGTATTCAATGTGTTAAACCTGAACTTATGAAATAATGTTTGAACTTTGCTAGTCTATTCCTCTAGCCATGCCAATTTATTCCTGTAGCCAAATGATTTGTTCTTGTTGCTATGCGGATTATTTGGGATAGTTTCATATGTGAATTAATGAATGTATTAATTAAGTAAAATATGTATGCATGTCCTTGTATGTTGTTTTTGTTTTAGTGTAGCTAATAAATGATGTCGCGGTGGATATTCTCCTTTCGCACTTCAAGAAGGAAGAATCACGTATGAAATAAATGGAGATCAAACTGAAGAGGAGCCGAGTGAGCGCAAGGTATGGAATAACCAGAGTAGCCATACATCACTATGAGAGTTTAACTCTAGTGGGCA
Organism: Cryptomeria japonica; assembly: GCF_030272615.1. NCBI lineage: Eukaryota > Viridiplantae > Streptophyta > Pinopsida > Cupressales > Cupressaceae > Cryptomeria > Cryptomeria japonica. The sequence continues at coordinate 140,359,261 of NC_081405.1, read as the reverse complement.
TTGAATTCACAAAATATCATTACGGTGTGCAAAGACTGTGGTTCGGTTTAGATCCACGTTTCTTGTAGCCAAGCTCTAGTTATCTTCTTCATCTATCAATCATTTGCCTCTTCTTTTAGGCATGAATTGAGTTGTCCATTGTAGTTGATGTTTTCTTTATAATAAGCTCTTCCTTTTTCTTAGAGGTGAGACAGAATAGAAAGGAATAGAGCAAAGAATTTTGACAAGCATTCTGGAGTTTTTCTTTTAGAACATGTAATCATTTTCAGGAAGCAATGAATGAAAGATATGTTGTTCTGATCTGTTAAAAGTATTTTTCTGGAAGCTTGATATCACTCATCCAAGGGGGCCCACTTGGTGAGTGATCCTATGTTTATGTTCATTGAAATTAGTTCTTCTTTAGTTACAATAGAAGTTCATGCCTTGCCTGTTCCTGCAGCCACTGGAAATAGATCCGCTAACTGTTCCTATAGCCAAGCGAGAACAGAGTGATTTTTGTTATTTACATTAGATCATTCCAGCATTGTTTTTATAAGTTTTCATGTAGCCTTCTATGATTTCCATTCTTGCCTTTCCTTTTTGCATAATGTTAGTTACTGCAACAATGCAATATAGCCATTGAAGGAGCTTAGTGCATATATAGTGCAGACCAATTTCAAGTTTTACGTCCCTAGGTTGATAACTAAATGAACACTAGCCATGAAAATAGTAAGTTTACTAGATGAATGTCCAAACTTTGGATTGAGATTTCAATTAGAGTTATTATTATTATAGTTGGAGTAGACAATGCTTGAGAAAGCTCGATGAACAACATCGCTCTGTAGAAGTTCACATCATGGTTTCCAATCGCCATCAAGTCTCATCCTTCAACTGCATATAGTCATATACATAAGGAGATACGCCTTCATAAAGCACCAAACAATTTCCCATATCGTGGTTTTTTCCATAAATAAATCCCTACGAGCTATCCATCACCTAAAAGCTTTGATCTTCTTCATTGTGCTCGTTCACCTTGGATGTGATCCATTTATAATCTTTCACTTTCTCCCTGCATTAGTTCCTTACTCTAAGAAACCCTAACGATGCACTTGAAAACATGTTTTCCATTTGCTCTAAACTCCTTTGTCTTTCACATGCCTCATATTTTATTTTTGATCTCGCATTGACTTTATTCTTATCCCTCATGGTCTGTTGTATCCCTTTCACATCACGTGGGGTAACATGAAAAGCTTCCCCATCAACCTTTCCCCTTATCCAGTGGGGTATTTTGCTCTCCTCACTTGGTGTGTGGGATAACATGATGTCCTCTCAGCTGCTTATAAATATTGCCTCGTGTGTGATGTGTAGGGCTCCCCACACCTCACGGTATAAGGACTACCGCACCTACTGTGTGTGCTTTTCTTAGCCCGCCGTAGCTTTGGTCTCCTAACTCTAGCATGCAGGATAAGGGATCAAGATGAAATTTTAACCTTTGCCTCCCGCACATGGGCATTTACATAATTTAAACCGTCACTTTATTTCAATCATTTCCCTGGGCCTGCCACCAAACAATTTGACCACTAGATATTGCTCAAGTGAAAGTAATATTTGAAAAATAAAAAATTCCACCTTGGGTATGAAAAATAATACTTCCACAGCCCCGTGAATGAAAATGCGACCTGGGAAATATTAGAAGATTTTTTAAATCTCCTCTCCTTTTATATATCCAGGCTCACCAAAAGATGCATGAAAGATAAAAAATTTCACATGGAATCTTGCATCTCAAATTTATCTCGAAGATGATTCAAAATGAAACACATCATCCCAAATTAAAATATATTATTATTTTAACCAATAAGATTAAAAATAATTATTATTTAAACATTTTAAGACCTCATAGTCAGATCGTGGATCAACTTCAGTTGGGCCCCAAAGTGAGCCCGATTAAAAAAATTATTGTTTCATTATGTTGACTGGATATGCTTGGGCTATGAAAATTTTAGCTCGGGATCTTCATTTTTTACCTTTTTGCAACTTTGACTTTTGGCCAAAAACACCTGAGTAGCCTCTCGAACTGCCTTCGAGAACTTATCAAAACACCTGATCATGGCCTGAGATCTGACATACTAATAGATTACAAAATATGGAATTTGGAGAACTTATTGATCGTCAAGAAGACATCCGAGTCAAAATTTGTTAATTGTCAAAGTTTCCTACTCAGGTTTATCTAAAATTGAACATGTTGAACCAACCTGAGTAGCCTTTGAACCTCGATTTGAAAAAAAAATCAAATCACTGCTTCGGGAGCCACCACTTGGCACATCAATATACCCTGGATGAGTGTGCAAGAGGGTTTGACTTGATTAGGTCACATGTGAAAATTATTCACCCTCAAATTTGGCCTCTATGAAAAAACTGAACATGCTACTGCTGAAACCCTGAAAAAGTGTGTTTGGAATGGGCTTCAAAAATTGGTCAAATGATAAGTCGAGGGTCTTAAAACTTGGAATCTAGTAGATAATTTTACAGAGAATCATGGAGTACCACTAATTTAAAGTTCAGGCCAATTGGGTACAAAATATGAATTTTCAAAGTGGCCCTCAAATTGTTGTTTGACAATGTTCAGTTGCAAAACTGAAGTGTTTCCAAATGGAATCAACTTGGGAAACTTGTCAAAAAAGCTCATGGGATTGAGCCACTTGGCATAGGGATTTAAAAAATAGCAGGGAATCATAGAAAACTATCTGTTTAGCTTGAAAATCAATTGGCAAAAAGATACAAGGCCTCAAACAGGGCTACTGAAGAAAGTGGAATAACTGCAAATCAACAACCCTAACTCCAGTACCTCCGAAGGAGACTTCACAAACACATCAAACATGGTCTATGGAAGTTGCAAGTAGGTATATAGCATATCCATAAGGTGTATAACCATCCCCCAAAGGGATTTCCATTCACAATTCTCCAATGGAAAAATACAAGCTCACAAAAATAGTTACTCAAGCTTGCTCAACAAGGCGATTCTAAATGCAATCTACAAAATTTTTAGTCGGGGTGTTCAAAATTATGCAAAAATTTTGAAGTCCTAATATTTCTTCTAGCTCGGGGATGCATTCCCCTTGCGGGTATGGCAAGATCCCAGATCTCTAGGGAACAGACCGAGTGCCTACTCCATTGGGCATAGAGTCAAAAAAAGGTCTTCTCTGCCCAAATTTTTGTGGCTTGAGGATCAAACCACATATGATGGCTCAAGGCCACTTGAAAAGGTTAGCCAATGCTTACCTCTGTCAAAAACATGATTTTCTTTTGACTGCATCAAAGCCAATTTGAAGACATGGCTGGAATGTCACTGATAAAAAATGTTGGCATCTCTTATCCAACTACCAAACTGAATACTATCATTGCACTCATTGACATTAAACATTTGGAACTTGTGCAATGATTGAAAATACTGATCATTGTGTGACATAAATATGTTATGCTCATTGAAAAATACATTATCATGCTACTCATAACACATATCATGACTAAAACCACTGCTACACATCCCAAAGATATCACTCAGCTGAAAATAAAAATGCTCATCAACCGACACACAACTGAGAATGTAAGTATCATTCACATTATTATTTTGCATGAAAAATAACTTTTCTTTTAAAAGAATCTCTTTGCGGATTGTGCACACCATGCAAACCATCACCAAGAGAAGAGAAAGAATCATCAATGACCCTTTCATGTAGCTACAAGTCACTGAGCTGATAATAAGCTTCAAAATCTAACTATGAGTCCCATTCGATGTCATGTATATTAGCAACTTGGATGCATGCTGGATCAACACATTCACTTTTCATTGATCCCTCATATGCATGCATTTTGTCTTCCCGCTCAAACAAGAGCATATCACACTAGGGATCAACACACTAGGCTGGGGGTTGGCATCCATTTGTTAAATTGGATTCATCGTCACACTCTCCCAGCCCATCACCACTTTGATCACAATGATCAAAATTCTTTTCCCCATTCTCACAAAGAGTGCCAACACTAGCATCCATACACCGTTGTCAAAAGAAAAATCTAAGGTTTTATCAACACGTGAATACTTTGCATCAGCACAAAATTCATAGTTAAACTCAAATAATCCCATGTATTCAAAATATTTATCTTCTTGCACATCGGTTGGTTCAAGAATAGGAAGTATTTGGACAGTGGGTGCATCATACTTTGTATCATAAAAGACAACCTCAATGTCAAAAACCAAATCAGCGGGGTGCATAGATTCTTCACTCTTTCTATGTGCATATCTCAGGTACTCCATTGCTAGCAAGCTTGAGATGCCTTCATTGCTGATAGAACATGCATCATCTTCACTCAAATTACCCTACTACTATCCTCTTAAACTAAAAGCCCACTGGAGTCATGAAAGCATGTATTTATCATGTTATGGGAGATTGCATCTCTAACAACCTTCTCAAAATTACCGTCACCATCCAGAAGAAAGCGTTGACCCTCATGGCATTTATCCTCAACTTCATGCTCTTCAACTGTCTATTGTTCACAAACTTTACCTTCTTTATGCTGATCATATGACTTATTTTTAACAATGCAGGGAGCATTGTTATCATCTTGTGCATTGTCATCACACTCTAGCTCAACCTTGCCATTACCAGCATGCAAGCTTTCACTTTCTAGATATATCTTAGACTTGAAACCTTCAAACATGTCAATCCATGCAATTATTTGGTTAAAACACGTTGGTTTCAAATTCCTTGGCCAATGAACGACATTAGGTTCATATATTTGTAAAAATAAGTCTACCCACTCAGAATATTGAAGCTTAAAATGCATAGGAATACTTTGAAGCGCTTTCAAGAATCTAGACAATAGCGTGTAAGGTTGGTCACCCACTTGTTTCTTCATGTCCACTTGAGTGCTGACATATGCCATTGAGCTCTCAACATAGAAGCTATTTTCTTGCGCTATTTGGGGCTGATAAACTTGCTCATACTATTGAAAAGTATAAGTTGGGACAACAGGGACACTTATGTCTTGAAATCCATATTCAACTCTTGACACATGTTGCTCTTGAACATACATTATGTCCTCACTTTCTGGAATATTTTAAGAACTAGGAGGTTGCTCATAACTAACTGTATCAAAGTTGAATCTTTCCAGAAACAACCTCCTGAAGCAATCCCATGAGGACACACCTTTTGTTGCTAAACTTTCATACCATTCCTTTGCACCATCCTTCCATGATCTCACAAAGAACTTCATGACTATGTCTTCATTGCAAAAATGAAAGTCTTCAACAAACTCATTGAATGACAGAATGTGGTGTAGTGTTGACTCGGATCCATGTGCATGAAACAAAGGCACTTGATCCTTAAACTCAATGGGGAAGGGATGTGGGTACCCTTCACTGTTCTTGAAACTCAAAGGTTTATACCTCTCAGGGATGAACACCCTTCTAGGCTGACCTTGAAGCTATTGGTCACTCATTATGCCTGGGACAACATAATGACCATATATCTTGCTTGTCTTTACAAGCTTTTCATTCAAACTTTACAGTCAACATGACTTGATAACATTTTACAACGGGATTTTAAGCAAAAGCAATACATAAGATCTCTTGAATGAACCTACTAACAACATAACACACTTCACCTCATCATAAAGCAATGACTAAAACATACAACTAAGAAGTATGACTATTGGAACCATAAAACTTTCTCTTTTAACAAGTGCTACAACACTGAATAAGGGAATATTAAAAAACTTTGAACTTTTTGGTTTTCAAAAACTTCTTCAAAAGAATACTCGGAAAAGTTGCAACAGTTGGTCTCTTGCTTCTAACTAAGAAATCCTTCACATCTGGAGCTATTCTTGCTTCATTATCAAGTTCTTTTTCAAGACAGAGTCGTCACCTCCTTGTAGAGGAACAAAGTTTAGAACAACAAAAAGCTATTCAAACAATTTTATCATTTTGGGTCTTCTCCATCAACAGAGTCATTTGATTTTTCATCACACAAACTGCTACAAGACACCTTATAAATTGAAAACCATGTAACCAAAGACTCATGGGAATCCAACTAAGCTTTCATAATCTTTTCTTTTAATACTTCCCCCAACAGAGTCACCATTTTGTTGGTTCCCATACGAATAGTCCCCGAGTCCTAGAGGAATTGCAACTAACTCGTCAACAAACTCAGGGAATGATTTGTCTAACTTGACAAGAATCGGTCACAAGACTGAGATCTCCTACACTTTTGGCTTTGTGAGACCAAGGCGGGTGAACTTATGTGATATCCTACAACTTTTAGCTTTAGTGAACTCTTTATATCACATGAAAACAATAGATCATCCCAATGAAAAAGTACTAAGGAATATGGTTGAACTCCTGGTTATGCCTCTAACCTTATTTTCAACATCTATGCATCTCATTGAGGGGTTTTCTACATTAACCCACTCCTAATGTTGAAAGGAAATGCAGAAAGTAAAAAGATTGATTGCAAAATGTGTTCTGAAAACTGGAAACAACCCCATGACTAGTGCCTTGTATAATCGACAAAGTCAACTCTCAGCATGCAACCTTACACCTCAATGAATTGATTTGCAACCACATAAATCTTAGAATCAATGTTTGACATCAACACCATTTAGCTTGGTTCTTCCTGCAATCATACTTAAGACCCTACATACAAAACATACTATTTATTATCCTATTCAAGCATTTTAATCTCTTCCTTGAAGAGAAGCAAAAATAGAATAAACACCAGGCTTGCTGGGACAAAACACACAATCCTTGATTGTCTATTTCATAAATAGAACTATTACACATAGGACACAATAGCATGAAAAACCAGTATTATTTACTTGCATAAAATGATTACAAGCACTAGAAGTGCAAAGCATACACAAACTAAAAATAAATCTAACTATCATGAAAATCTTGCACTACTTGCATGGAATCCTTGCTTCCAAAATAATCTTAGAGAAATTACATTCAAAATCTTCTACTGAGAAGAAGAAAGAAAGATATATACCAAAAGAAGACCTCATGAGAAAACCCTAAAGGAATCTTTAGAAAGTGACCTATCTTCTCTCTTGAAATCTGGAACTTTGAAATACTTCTCTTCTCCTTCTCCAAAATTTGCCAAAAAATGCACCCTATCATTGTCTACTAGAAACTTGAAAAAATCTAAAAGCTTTGCCCTTTTGGTGCACTTGTCAACTCCCAAACTACACCTTTGTGAAAGTTTTCTATTTGTAGCTCACTGCCAATTGGACTGAAAAAACCTTACTTTTTCCCTTTTCTAATCTCAGCACTAAAAATACCTCTTTAGGAAATTCAAAAAATGACTTTATCATCACACTTCACTCTACTCAGAAAAATGGCAAAAACCACTCCTTTGCTGGAAATGACAAGTGATTTTTCAAAATATTTACCCCTTTATGCTCTGATTGGGTAAAAGAAATTTCCCTGGTTCGATGAAACAACTCTCACATGTCATGCCATCACTATTGTGATCCACTTGAAATACCATTCATCATGAATAAAAACTTCCTTTCTCTTGTCTCTGAGTAAAACCTTTTCTGTCATTTAGATGAAAATTCCAATTAGTGCACAACATTCATCTTTTGAAAGAATAGTTATTAATGCCTCTATTTGTAGTCAACTTGTGTTCACATCTTAACCTTTGTTGTAAAATAATAATATATTCCTTTCAGAGCAATCCACTTTACACTTTTCGTTGTAAGGAACTAAATAATATTTTGAGTAAAAATGGTTTGCTGCAATTGTTTATTTTGACTTAACCTTTGTTGGAAAATAATAATATCTTCCTTTCAGAGCAATCCACTTTACACTTTTTGTTGTAAGGAACTAAATAATATTTTGAGTAAAAATTGTTTGCTGCAATTGTTTATTCTGACTATGCCTTTTAGAAGAAACATTCTTCCTAAGTGAAGGCTTTGCTAATTCATTATGTAGCCATTTAATTTATGTAGAATTTACCTTAGAGCTCACTACCCGTGTAACTCTGGCTCCTTCATATGCTCATTGAACATTTGAATTTATGAAAATGTTCCATAAAAGGAACCTCTGATGGTTGTATCAAGCTTTTCTGGAATATATTTTGTATGGGTAATTGGTGCAGCATATTCTTTCATCAGATGAAGATATTCATTTTTTCCTTTTGACTCAAATCTGTTGTATGTTTTATACCTTCATTCACCCCTGAATCTCACTTCTACTTTCGCACCTTGCAGTGCCCCTTCAATTTCTCCTAAAACAAAGACAACATTTTGCAATTCTTATCTTTTTGTGATTTATCCTTCAAGTACTCATATGCAAATGTGATCCATGGGAACTAAAGAAATGTACTCACACACCCAGAGATATACCTAACTCATACTTCAATAATATGTCCTGAGGTTTTCTAAATGTATAAATGATTTGACTTATGGAGCACTTCCCATTTCAAGCTCAAACTACTGTACTCTAATTACCTTCGATCCAAGCAAAAATAAATACCACCCAATTAAGGCATCATTCCATATTTTGCCTTTAGACTATTTATATAAGGTGACGGCCTATGCCTTGGACAACGTGCTTTCTATTGTTCTCTGAATGGACATCAGACAACATACCTTCTTTCTCACTAATGTTAATATTTGCTTTGCACTTGATCTGTACACGCACAACCCATTTCCTCATAGTCATAAGGGACATGACACACATCTTTGCAACAAAATTGTTTTATCTACACTATGTTGTGGTCTCCTTCTTCATTGTTAATTAAGTTGTAATCTGAGCAAAAGAATTGTCCTTTGCTTCTCCTTCAACATCGGCACCCTTCACGGCTTCATGGCACTCCATCCATCCACTATGCTATCAAAATATGTACATGCTTTGTGCCACCCCTTCTCCTTGGCAAATTAAACATTTAGAAAGCCTCTGCAGGAATCTGACAAACTTTCTCAATGTTTGCCCACACTACGACTCATTCATCCTTACGCCAATGCATGATGCCTGAGAAAGCTCGGTGAACAACATCTCTCTATAGAAGTTCACATGATGGTTTCCAATCGGCATCAAGTCTCATCCTTCAACTGCATATAGTCATATACACAAGGAGATATGCTTTCATAAAGCACCAAACAACTTCCCATATCGTGGTTCTTTGCATTCATAAATGCCCGCGAGTTGTCCATCACCTGCAAGCTTTGATCTTCCTCATTGCACTTGTTCACCTTGGATGCGATTGATTTGTAATCTATCACATTCTCCCTGCATTATTTCCTTACTCTCAGAAACCCTAAAGATCTGCTTGCAAACATGTTTTCCATTTGCCCTAATCTCCTTTGTTTTTCATGTGCCTCATATTTTGTTTTTGACCTCGCACTGACTTTATTCTTATCTTGCATGGTCTATGGTATCCCTTTCACATTGTGTGGGGTAACGTGAAAAGATTCCCCATCAACCTTTCCCCTTATCTCATGCGGTATTTTGTTCTCCTCGCTTGGCGTGTGGGATAACATGATGTCCTCCTGACCGCTTATAAATATTGCCCCGCGCCTGATGTGTAGTGCTCCCCGCACCTCTTGGGATAAAGACTACCCCACCTATTGTGTGTGCTTTTCTTAGCCCGCGGTAGCTTTGTTCTCGTAACTCCAATGCCCAGGATAAGGGATCAAGATGAAACTTTAACCATTACCTCCTGCGCACAGGCATTTACATAAATTAAACCATCACTTTATTTTAATCATTTCTCTGGGCCCGCCACCAAACAATAATACTTCCATAGCCCCGTGAAAGAAAATGCGACTTGGGAAATATTAGAAGATTCTTTAAATCTCATCTCCTTTTATATATACAGGCTCACCAAAAGATGTGAAAGATAAAAAATTTCTTGTGGAATCTTGCATCTCAAAGTTATCTCGGGGCTTCGTTTTCACCTTACCAAGTTGCCCTGGGGAAATTTTTTTTGTTACTTCTCCTTGTACCTTGGAGTTATCCTGGGGTCCCTTTTTCATGTAGAATTCTTACCTCGGGATAACTTAATTCTTTGATTGCCCTTGAAAACCTTATCTCGGGCCACAAAGTTTTGAATCAAAGATGATTCAAAATGAAACACGTCATCCCAAATTAAAATATATTATTATTTTAATCAACAATATTAAAAATAATAAATATTTAAACATTTTAAGCCCTCATAGTCAGATCGTGGATCAACTTCAATCGGGCCTCAAAGTGGGCTCGGCTAAAAAAAAAATCGTTTCTAAACAACTAACTGGACCAAAATGCTTCATTATGTTGATTGGATATGCTCTGGATCTGAAAATTTTAGCCCGAGATCTTCATTTTTTACCTTTATGCAATTTTGACTTTCGGCGAAAAACATATGAGTAGCCTTCGGAACTGACTTCGAGAACTGATCAAAACACCTGACCAAGGCCTGAGATCTAGCACACTGATAGATTGCAAAACATAGAATCTGGAGCAGCTTATGGATCATCAAGAAGACATCCGAGTCAAAATTTATTAATGGTCAAACTTTCCTACTTAGGATTATCTAAAACTGAACATATCAAACCAACCTGAGTAGCCTCTGAATATCGATTTGAAAAAAAAATCAAATCACTGCTTCGGGAGCCGCCACTTAGCACATGAGCACATCAAAATACTCTGAATGAGTGTGCAAGAGGGCTTCACCTGATTAGGTCACGTGTGAAAATTTATTCACCCTCAAAGTTGGCCTTTGTGAAAAAATTGAACATGCTACTGCTGAAACCCTGAAAAAGTGTGTTTGGAATGGGCTTCAAAAACTTGTCAAATGACAAGCTAGGGATCTACAAACTTGGAATATTCTAGATAAATTTATAGAGAATCATGGGGTACCATTGATTTAAATTTCAAGTCAACTAGGCACAAAATATGAATTTTCAAAGTGGTCCTCAAACTTATGTTTGACAATGTTCAGTTGCAGAATTGAACTTTTTCCAAATGGAATCAACTTGGGAAACTTGTGAAACAAACTCATGGGACTGAGCCACTTGGAATAGGCCTTAAAAAAATATCAAGGAAACATAGAAAACTCTTTGTTTGGCTTGAAAATCAACTGGCAAAAAGATACAAGGCCTCAAATAGGGCTACTCAAAAAAGTGGAATAACTACAAATCAACAACCCTAACTTCAGGACCTCTGAAGGAGACTTCACAAAAACATCAAATATATTCTAGGGAAGCTACAAGAAGGTATATGGCATATCCATAAGGTGTATAACCATCCCCAAAAGGGATTTCTCTTGACAATTCTTTGGTGCAAAAATACGAGGTCACAAAAACAGCTACTCAAGCTTGCTCAACAAGGCGATTTTGCATGCAATCTACAAAATTTTGAGCCGGGGTCTTCAAAATTATGAAAAAATTTTGAAGTCCCAACATAACCAAGGAGAAAAAGGATAAGAATCATCTTCTAGATCTAGATAAATGTTTCTTGCCTAAAATGGGGTGAGGAGAAGGTATTCATAATCTACAACTAAGGAACATGGTGCTTGGGGAAAATTGGTTTTGAAGCTATTTCAAAATAGAAAATAAAAATGGGTGTCTATCATTTTCTCAAAATATATCTGGACTCTTCAGATGCAGAAAGAGTTTTTATAGCTTCAGATCTCCCTCAAGGTTCCCAGATGTGGAATTTTTTAGTTAACTACATAAAGCTTTTTCTCCCATATCTATACTAGGTGATTGGGGATGGTAAAAATGCTTTATTTTGGGAGGAATCATACAATGGCCAACCTCCCTTGGATTCTATTAACAATTTATTAGTTATTAAGATTCTTCTTAAAGATCAATAGGGCTCGAGAGTCTCTGACTACCTCATCATTACCAATCAGAATGGCATTCTCACAACCAAATGGAGGGATTTTTCTCAATTTGATGGACCTCACTCTCAAAAGAAAACTTTGTCTAAGGATCTTAATCAATGGCATATTCACTTTAGCAACAAACATGATAAGATAATTTGGTCTCAAACTAAGGTAGTATCCTATTCAATGAAGGAGAGATGAAAATCTTAGTAGAAAAGTTCATTTGTATTCTAGAAGGCACTGATTTTCTTTTTTCTAGATAGATGCAAGATTGTCAAATGTTAGAGCATTTTCTTGTTTAGCATTGAAAGGTAGAATGCTTACAAGTGGGAGGCTTTTTCACTTAGGAATATTACCTTCTTTCAATTGTGTTTATGTGATAAGGAGATTGAATCTATTGACCAGATGCTTCTTAATTGTTCCTTTTCCTATGATTGTTGGTCATGGTTATGCAACAAGATCCAATAGTCTTGTCATCTTCATTTGAGTCTAACCTTGGTATTCGAAGCTTCGCTTAAGCTATACAAGGAATCTTTCTTTTGTCTTTACTATTCTATTTGTTTTGGCTATTCTTATTTGGAACATATGGTGGGAGAGAAATAGAAGGATACTTATGAAGGAGAGTAATGCAATTGGTCATGCCATTAGTAACATTAAGAATTCAATATTTGAAGGCGTTAAAGCTTATACTTCAAAATATAAGAGCTTAGAATCCCCCTTTACCTCGTGGGATGATTTAGTCCTTAAAGATTGGTAAGGAATCACTATTCCTTTTAAGGGAAGCCTCCTCAAGAATTCACATAGGAAAGAAAATAGGAAAGATGTTAAATGGGAACCTCCTGACAGTTACCGTTGGAAGCCAAACTTTGATGGAGTAGTCAAAGGTAGCCTTGGCATTGTAGGGGTTGGTTTTGTTATATGTAATAAAAAGGGAGAAATTTTGGAGGCAAGAGTGGCAAGAATTATTGATGTCACCAACAATTTAGTGGAAGCTACTGCACTTGTATATCAGTTATGTATGGTGTGTAATTTAGGAATCCAAAACTTGATTATTGAAGGAGATTCTTGATAAACATCAAATCGGCCTTGAAAAAAATTGAAGCCCCTAGCTGGAAGGTTAGATGTTCTTCAAAAGGCCTAGCTAGTCCTTTAGAAAATACAAGATTACAACATAAGAAATTTCTTCAAAGAAGCAAACAAGCTAGTTGATGCTTTAGCTAACAAAAGTTGTGGGATTGTGAAAGGGGAAATCAGGTTTAATAAGACATAGATCCCAAATAATAAAATCTTGGCACTAGTTGTCTTTGCTAAATCCTGTTGTTCTTTTTTATAAAATGTGTTAGCTTTTGCAGATATCATTTTAATAATAATGATGCATAGGCAAAATCTGTATCCATCTTACATCAATAGGCTCATCTTTAAGGTCTTCACAATCTCCTTAAATGATTAATAACTGACTTTGATCAAGATTTGACAGTGCCCATCTAGGTAATTTGTCACATTAGAGGTTATATATTCTATTTGTAACTTTTAGCTAATTCATGTCATCCCCTCAGTTCGTGTGAAGATTTCAGAAAGTACATTTTCTTGGGGGGAATGCTAAATTAGAACTGTGGCACGGATAACAAATCATGCGACTTATTTTTATTTTATGCCTCATATCCCTCCCTCCTATGAGTTTAATTACCTCTAGTATCAACACATGCCAAGGTTTATGAGAAATTAGTGAGGTGGTTGTTTTAAGGCATCTAGGCGATCATTTCCTTGCTCCATCACGTTAGATGCAAAGATTGTTTTCTTCTTCTTCTATAGGGTAAGTTCTATTAAGTGGGGTTCAAAAGCTCTATAGGTTGCCAGTCTATGCCATAATTTACCTACATTTAGTCTCTGGGTGTAGCGAATCATGGAGTATAAACCCCTTAACCGAATAATCTTTATTTCCTTCATTGGCTGGAAGTTCCAACCTTAGGAGGTTTCACTTCAGAACACATTAAACATATTTTCTCTTGGGATTGCATCAAGATTTAGAGATAAATCACTGTCATTGGCAAAGAGGTAGTGTAATGGAGAAAATTGGGGTTTCCACTATTGGATATATAACAAAACCAATAATTTTACTTAAGGACCAATTGCATTAGGGAAAGATAGGAATTTGATAGATCTAAATCTAATAGATCAAGATTTTTATAAGATTCTAGGGATTTGAGATGTGCATCTTCTTTCCCTTAAGTTGAATTGAATTATTGAAGATGTTGAAATTAGGGTAGAATATGTTTGAATTGAAGGTACAAACAGTGAGCTACAGTTCTTGGATCAAGTCATGAACCTTGATCTGAATAATGTAAGAGTGTTCGGATCTATTTTAAGAAGGAGCTCCTATTTTTTTAGGACCATGGTAGTGGTCATCCTTGTCATCTCCACTTTTTACACTCCAATGGGGGATTTGTTCATCACTATAAATAAAACCAATTCCGAAGATCAAAACTTCATACCTATTCCTATGCACAATAAAGAAGGGAAATGGGCTGGGAATAGGGGTTTTCCAAAGTCAAACCCTTGTTTAGGAACTAACCTTGAATGAAGTATTGCAAATACTAAAATAAACAATGGAAAGATATACCTCAGATTTGTAATGACTAATAATGATGCTTTGTTTCTTGAATGTAATCACGCATGTTGTATGAAATGTCATAAACATGACAAAACCCTAATCACACACACATGCTTGCATATGAATAATATAATTTTGCTCCACAATGGTTGAATAAATAATATGCAACCTTGAAGGTCTTTAGAAATGCTTGATGATAAATACTTCAATGCTTGAATGCTTAGATATTTTTGTTTTTATTGAAATGAATTCATTAATATTTTTATGTATGAGATCCTAGGTCAATTTACTGATTAGTCCAACCTTCAATAGTCATATAGAGCCACCTATTTCATTTCCCACCGAAATGATAGGTCCCAACTCCACTTGAAAAATGGGTCCCATTGAGGGGGACTAGGGCAATAGTGCTCTAGTCCTCCTCAATTAGGGACCAAAATTTAGGCTCAAAGAGGAGGACACTCCTCTAAAGAGTCATTTTGTTAGTGTATATGGTACTAATATTGAAGTTAAGGCACCAAATAGACCTAGATAGGAGATGTGAGGGAGATACGCTAAAGTAGGGGCACAAACATGAGGTGTAAATTGGTCTGGTGACAATTTACAGGTAATTTACCTTTAAGGCCCTACCAAATCTTTACCCTTCTCAAGTGGTTTCTTTCTTTCTATCAAATGCTTTTGATATCTTATTAAATTATGGCTCCTTGTTGCATTTGTCATCTCAATTTGTTAAACAAGACTTTTTGTCTCCTAAGAATTTAGAAAAAGTTGTGAAAATATGATTTGTTCAATGACAAGGCTTGGGTTGGAGGTATTTTTTTGATGAAATTTGTAAACAGGAAACCCCAGTATGCTAATCTTTATAATTCCATGAAGATTAGTCTTGAGCTTAACAATTGCAAGGTTTTTTAGGGTGAATTGGAAATCTTTTGGGAGGTCATTTCTCCTTTAGAAGCCACCCTCTTCTTTGACCTCTTTTATGGTCTCCATCAGCTTATGGTGCACCAACCACATCCACAAAAGATTCAGAAAGTACACTTCAAGAATAGCCTACCAAAGGGTCCTAAATATTTCTTTGCAATCTGTAACTTTAGTGACAAACAATCACAACAAAAGCACACAAAAAATGAAGGTGTAGGGGAAAACAACCCCCAAAGCTAACTGAAGGTCCCTTGCCATCCACGCTTCAAAGGCTTTTTTAGGGAATTTTGTTCTATTGTTAGTAGCTAGTTCTAGTCCCTCTTTATGTATGTATTTGGGGTTTTTTCAGATTGGGCTTAATTCTTCCTTGTAAATTCAGCTATTATACAGGATAGCTTATGTAGATTGAGCTTAACTCTTTGTCATTCCCAATTTTGTGGTTTAATCAGTTTTAGTATGGGTTAGGTTTGTGGATTGAGCCTTTCTCTCTACCACCTCAATTTATGTGTAATATTTGTATGGGTTAGGTTTGCAGATTGAACCCTTCTCTCTGCTACCTCCATTTTGTGGGTAATCTTCTAAGTTGTCTAGATAAGTAGGGAGGGTTCACAGGTTGAGAAATGTTCTTTGTATTTTTAGTCCTTTTTCATATGACTGTTATAATCTAGATATCTTTATTGTAATATTAATATTTTAATTAATACAATAGCATGCACTTGTGCTTTACCCTAAAAAAAACTATAAATTTTTAGCAGCAACTAAGAAGGAAGACTGAGAAGGGGGGGGTGAATCAGTCTTCACCAGAATAAAAAAAACTTTAAGCACAACTGCAAATCTACCAAAATACAACAATAAGTAGATAAGAAAATTAACAACACAACTCACAACACTAAGATTTTTGACGTGGAAAACTTGGTTAAGGGAAAAACCACGACAAGAACCCACCCACAGTAAGATAATCCTTTGTAGTAGTATGTGAAAAAATTGCAATGGGGAATGCACATGCATGCAGGCACACTACCTGGAGCTCACTACTCAAAAGATATTTGCTTGGAAGGCTACAACCCTCAAGGAAGTCTCATTGACTTACAATAGAATTTGGACTACAATTTGGAAGAAGTAAACTAAAAGAATAGCATCTCCAATACTTGATTATAGTTCTGATTAAGCACAAATGTCTTCCTAGAAACACCAATCTCACCTCAAACTCAAAAAAAAATTATAAATCACTTGTTCGCACATACACTACTCTCTGATAATGTAGACAAAACACTGACACCCAAACTACATGAATAACTCACCTATATATACAATTCATCAACCTTGATAATAAGGTCGGCTAAACCCTCAACCCTCAATTACAAAATCATGTTACACTATACAAAGATCGACTATGAAACAAACATAGTGATTTGCATATCATAGCATGGTCCTAATTCAAATTCTCAAATGATCAACTCCACCGAAAATCACACCAAGATCAACCACAACATGCTACACCACCATAAATACCGCATAACACGAAAATCAATACCAGTTGATGAAAACCACCCAAAAATCACACAACGATCAATGTGGATTGCCCAAACAAATAGGACATGACTAGGAAACACTAGCAAGTGCGTTAGAATCATTTGGAATAGTTGCAACAACACCATTTTTCAAATCTTCATCTGTCAACATCTAGAAGCTCAAGAACACAACCAATCAACAACCGTCTCGAAGAAAGATAACTTGCGAAGTACCAAATCATGAACCATCTAAAATGAAGATACACAAGATCATCCAAAATGATATCCCAAAGTCTCAGCACGAGATATGATCACACCAGAATATACCAGAGGAAATATCAACCTTTGCAACACAATGATTAACAAAACCAAACTACAAAATCGGATTAGAAAATCTTCCCAATCACACCAAAATAAATCAAAGAAATATGTTGACATCAATGAAAAAAAACATATCCTAGCAACAACAATGACCAACTATATCCAACAATCTCCCCAACAATCCAACAATCTCCCCCTTTGGCATTGATGGCAACATATGAATGTGAAAAACAGTCAATGCAAAGAAAGAAGATATCACTAGCAAACTCCCCCTAAGATCAAGATAGATAAAGCAATTTTTCACATGATCTTATCCCCCTTTGATAACAATGCCAAAGATATCAAATCAAATAACCAAACTTATTCTCCTCCTAAAACACAGACTACTCCAGTAGAGGAGAAACACCAACTCATCAATTTGGATAAAAGATAAAGCTCTGAAATCCACAAGATTGATGCAACTCAATGCATATAGTTCTCATCAGGAGGGGTGGATACCCCTAACTTGTCTCTCAAATAGACAAATGTGTCTGTAGGCAAAGGCTTAGTAAAAATATCAGTTATCTATTCCTTTGTAGATACATAATCCAACTTCACCTTCTCCTTACTAACTTTCTCTCTCAAGTAATGATATTTGATTGATAATGCTTAGTCTTTGAATGTTGCACTAGATTCTTTGACATGTTGATAGCACAGGAATTATCATAGTAAATAATAGTAGGCTCATCATGAATAATTTTGATATCTTTCAACATTAGCTTCATCCAAACCATGTGAGTACAATTACTAGCATCAACAATGTACGTAGCTTCAACAGTATATAACGACATTGAATCTTGTTTCTTGCTAGCCCATGAAACCAACTTCTTACACAAAAAAGAATGCTCCACCAGTAGTGTTTTTTGATCATCTACATCACCAGCCCAATCAGCATCAATGCAGGCACACAACATGAAATCATAATTCCTCGGGTACCATAAACCATAATCCATAGGTCCTTTTAGATATTTGAATATCCTCTTAACAGTAGTGGCATGACTCTCCTTTGGATCAGATTGATATCTAGTAGCCATGAACACAACGTGAGTTATGTCAGGCCTAGTCTTAGTAAGATATAGCAGTCCAACAACCATAGATCTGTACAAAATCTGATTAGATTTTGGAGATTCATCATTTTTAGACAATTTACAACTAGTCACCATAGGAGTTCCAACCGGTTTGGAGTCATCTAATCCAAAATTCTTCAATAATTCCTTCACATACTTAGTTTGAGATATGAATATACCTTTTCTTGTCTATGCAATCTGCAAACCTAAGAATAATTTCATCTCATCAATCATAGGCATCTCGAATCCTTTCTACATATCATTGGAAAACTTTATACTCAAGTCATCATCACCACCAAAGATAATATCATCAATAAAGACTTCAACAATCAAAATATTATCATTTTCAATCTTGAAATATAGATTATTGACAACAACACTTTTAGTAAATCCTAATTTCAACAAGTATTTATCTAATCTAGCATACCAAGCTATAGGAGCTTGTTTCAATCGATAAAGAGATTTATTCAACTTACATACCATGTCTCCATCATCTGATAGTGAAAATCCATCAGGTTGTTCAATGTAACTTCTTCCTCTAGATCACCATTCAAAAAGGTTGATTTGACATCCATATGATAAACCTTGAAATCTTTATAAACAGCATAAGGAAGCAACAGTCTAATAACTTCAAATCTAGCAACTAGAGAAAAAGTCTCCTCATAATCAATTCCTTCTTATTGTGAGTATCCTTTGTAGACCAATGTAGATTTATTTCTAACAAATTCATTGGCTTCATTCATCTTGTTTCTGAATACCCATTTAGTACCAAAAACATTTGCATCCTTAGGTCTAGGCACAAGTTCCCACGTATTATTCTTTTCAATCTAATCTAATTCTTCTTCCATGGCTCTCATCCAATTTTCATCTTTACAAACTTCAACAACATCTTTAGGTTCAACTTTAGGAATCAAACATACTTCTTCAACAACCAACCTTCTTCTAGTCATCACACCTTTATTCTTAGCACCAATAATCAGATTTTTAGAATAATTCATTCTTACATACCTTGGAGTCTTTTGACTATTCTAATTCTCAGGTTCCTGCACATCTTCATCAACAATAGCAACACTCAGATTAACAGTCTCTACCAAAATATCCCGCTTAGGTTCTTCAAGCCGAACATGAGTCAAAATAACATGTTGACCATCATCATAACCATATACTTTGATCTACTTTCCAAGGTTCTCATCCACCTACACATTTTCACTCTCAACTATCTTTCTCAGTCTCTTATTGTAGCACTGGTAGGCTTTGCTCTTAGTTGAATATCCCAAGAAGATACCTTCATCTCTTCTAGAATCAAACTTTCCTATATCCTCATCTCTCTTGATATAACATTTTCTACCAAATACTCTGAAATATCTTACAATAGGAGCATGACCAAACCATATCTCATAAGGAGTCTTACTAATATCACCTTTTATGTGAACATTGTTGAATGTGTAAACAACAATGCTAATGGCCTCTCTCCAATAGATCTTCAGAACATTTCCTTCTATCAACATAGTTCTTGTGGCATCCAAAACAGTTTTGTTCTTCCTGTCAACAACTTCATTTTGTTGAGGGGTTCTAGGAGAAGATAATTGTCTTCTAATTCCATGCATCTCATAGAATGAATTGAACTCATTAGAACATTATTCTCCACCTCTATCAGATCTCAGACATTTCACCTTCATTCCGGACTCAGTTTCCACCTTAGCTTTGAATATCTTGAATTTGTTCAATGCTTGTGATTTTTCCTTCTAAAAGACAACCCACATCATCTTGGAATAATCGTCAATTAGCTAGAAGCATAAAATATCTATCACCTTGCACACTTCTAACATTAGTAGGTCCACATAGGTCAATATGTACAAGATCTAGTAGTCCTTCTAATGTATATTGTTTGTTTTTGAAAGAATTTCTTGTTCTCTTACCCAACTGGCAATCTTAGGCAGATCTTCCTTACATACCAGATTAACAGGCTTAAGCAGATCTCTAACAACATGTGTAGAAAATTTCTTAATCATTGAATCAAATTTCACATGACACATCCTCCTATGCCACAACCAACTCTAATCTATCTTAGCAATCAAACAACTTTTCTCACCAACATTCAAATGAAAAATGTTACCTTCAGTATTAGTTCCAATTGCAATCTCTATACTGGAGGCATTCAAGATATTGCATTTACCATCCTTGAGTTGTATATCATAACCCTTATCAACCATTTGTCTAACACTCAAAAGATTTTGTTTCAAACCTTCAACATACAAGACATCATCAATGTTATGCTTACCATCAAAAGAAATAGAACCTCTCCCATGGACTACACAGGCTTTGTCATCTCCAAATCTGACTATTACACCACCATACCTTTCCATGCTTACAAACTTATTTTTATCACTGGTCAAAAATGTGAACAACTACTGTCAATCACCCATTCATCCTTTTCTTCTACCTTAGCAGCCAAAGTTTTCTCCTCAATAGAACAACAATTGGAATCAATAAGAACAGGTCTATCTTCTTTAATGGCAATAAACACAACTTCCTCTCCTTTTGATTCATCATCTGTAACACCTTCATTTGCAACATAATAACAATTCTTCTAGTTTCTAAACTTCTAGTTAGAATTATAAGGCTTATCATACTTGTCATGCTTCTCATATCTATCATTCCTATCATGCTTATGAAACTTACATGCCTATCATACTTAGCCATTCTCTCCAAGCATCTAGAAGAAAAATGTCCTATCTTATTACAAGAGAAATGTTTCAAAGGCAACTTTCCATCATACTTACAGGCAACTTTCCATCATACTTACTGGCACCTTTAGGCAATCTTCAGGTAATCGATGCTTCAAGCTCTATTTCTTTCTCTTCAATTCCTCTCTCTCTCTCTCTCTCTCTCTCTCTCTCTCTCTCTCTCTCTCTCTCCCTCTCATATCTGGATATTTTACACTCATCAAGATCATACTTCTTATCACTGGATACAGATGCAGATGCTCTGAATGCAGTCTCAGAATTTCCATGTGATTCTTCAAACTCACTTAGCTCAAATGCAGCAAGTTTTCCAACCAACACATCTCTTGTCATTGTAGTCACACTTCAGATCTCATCAATAGAATCAACCTTATGTTTATAAGAAGGAGGCAAGGATATTAGCACTTTAGAAATAATTTCATCTTCCTTAATGCTTCCATCGGCACATCTAATACTTAGGACAAGGTCATTCACCTTAGCCATAAAATATTGTATGTTCTCATCATCTCTCGTCTTCAATGTTTCATATTTTTCTTTCAAACTCTACAATTTAGCAACTTTCACTTGCTTATCACCTTCATATAGGATCTCAAGCTTTTCCAAGATCTCATGTGCAGTCTGAAGTCCCATAACACTTGTCATCTTTGAATTAGTTAGGGCACTAAGCAATGCTTCCTTCACTCTGATGTTATATTTTGCTTCCTTAACCTCATCTGAAGTAGATGGTCCATTCTAAGGAACAACATAGGGATTCTCTGTGATCTTTCCTATAATATTCTCCAATACATTTCAAGTGCACCTCCATATAATTCTTCTATATATTATAATTTCTTCCATCAAACCTTATATTGTCCTTCTTGAAAAGAATACCTTGAGCGACCATCCCAGATCTCGTCAAGTGATTAAGCTTCTACCGAAGGATCCAACTCTAATACCAATTGTTAGCAGCAACCAAGAAGGGAGACTGGGGAGGTGAATCAGTCTTCATTGAAATAAATCATAGGAATATGTTGACATCAATGACAACAACATATCCTAACAGAAATAATGACCAACCATATCCAACAATCTCCCCAACAATCCAACAATCCAACATAAACATTTATACTTAACCAATCATACTTACATATTCTATTCCAAGTAGTTATTATTCTTGATTTTTGTACACTTTACCATGTGGCTTCTTATTACCATGAATGTTGACTTGAATTTTGTTGGATCTATGAAAAATTTTAATTAGTCAAAATCAATCCAAGTTGAAACAAAATACAATCAGTAATGATCATAAATATCCCACCAAAGGTCTTTATATCCCAAATTTTCAATGGAGGGAGTTGAATATATTTATCCATAAGAAGAAACCAATTGTCATCCATCTAGTAGAGAAAAACAAATACAAAGATCTTTTTCATGTTGATAAACTATGACTAGTTAAGAAAAAGATTTAAATTCACTCTCCTAATACTATGCAATTGATATTCATACACTCAAATTTACTTTAGGAGGTAGAATAATGAAGATTCAAATAATCTCTCTTGATAAGAAAAAAGGTTCAAAATAAATCTAGATATAGTATTTTTTGAGATTACTACAATTTAAGATGTAAAATTATAATGATGCTTTCATTGCTAAACCTCGATAGAGATGTGATGCTTGGACCATTAACCTTTGGCATAGATATGATGCTTGTAATAGCTTTTTTTACATTAATAATATGATATATGTGTTACCAACATTGTTTTGAGAATATTATTATTATGTTGCTATGGAGTATTCTCATAATATATACTATTAGTATTTAATAAAGGGTATGGTGTTTATATTATCAATATTGCTAGAAATATTATGCTTTGGAGTGTGGATATCAATAACTAATCTAACAAATGACATATTGGATTTCCCACATAAGTGATATTCATACTATTATGATACTTTTCCACTCTCAATAGTTTATAGATGATTGCTTGACATAAATTTCTTATAGTTTTAGTAACTAGTTAAATTACAATATATTCATAATATATCTTTATTGTCGCTAACTAATAATACATGGTATGTGCAGGATCATGGTAGGCCAAACATGCCCTTAAGTGGCAATAAAAAATAGAAAATCATAGTTAGGCAACTTGGCGTAAAAATTTGAAAAAGTTACCAACATTATTTCAAAAATATGTAAGAATAAAATTTGTAGCAAATTGAATATAGTTTCTAAGCTACTAGCTTTTTTTCTGAAAAAAAAATCTATTTGATGGAAATTTGAAATTTCAATGCAGTAGTACTAAAATTTCAGGAAAAGGATAAGAAGTAGGTGTCTGTCAAACCACCCTAACCACAATCAAAACATAATATATTTTATAAGATTTTAGATATAAGTAGAAGAATCATGTCCAGATGTGATACATATTTTTTTTTTAATAAATAATTAATTATGATATTTTACTACAACTTTTAAAAAATATAAAAAAATTTATATGTCTGACCACCATAACTTGTTCAAAACTTTATGATATTCATTTTTTTTTAATCATATATTATACAAAGCATAGAATGTGATGCATGTTTCGGATTCGAAAAATGTGATACCATTTGAAAGTTATAGATATTTTCAATCAGCCTATGAATCAAGACATTAGTCAGGATATCGCCACTTTTTAGCCCCTCATGATCCTGCACATACCCAACATGACTATATAGGTTGAACTTATCTTATAACTGAAACATACTTCTTATAGTTCTAATTTTTCTTTCATTACCTAACAAGTATGTTTGGGAGGCATTTAAACCCTTTTGAAATGGTAAATTTTGAATGTAATAACTTAGGATGGTCTTCAAGGAAACATTGAAAGAAACATGGATTGGTTGTGAAGCTATCACATGAAGATAAAGAAGTATTTTAAATTTTAAATTATTATTTCATTACTTTTGGATTAGATCTTCTTTATCTAAATAGAGAATTATAACCCTATCATTTCTATTTTAAACATTCAATTGTTTTTTACATTATATAAAATGAATTAAAATATCTATTCAATAATGTGAATCATAGAATCATAAAGAAAATCAACATACAAATGAACAATCAAAATAAAATATGATCAACAATCAAAAAATTTCCTAAACCCTAGATTCCAAGATCTAATTTTATCCCCCTTATTTATCTTATCTAAAAAACTCCCAAATAAACAAAATATTCTATTTAGGATGTTGTGATAGTCATTACATATGACAACACTCTTAGGTGCTTCTTTTTAAGAACTCAAGTTATGTTTAAGATGATGCCAAATTCTAACATCGATAATTTATTCAATTTTATCTTATCAAAATATGTTCACTAATGGAAGTTCAATAAATTAAAATGACCGTTAGTGTGAAGTGATTATGAATAGAAATAGACAGTTAACTAGTCTTGGGTGGTCATAGTTAAAGTTATATTAATAATTGTAGCCTTTAAAAAGTGATGCATTATTGATAGTAATATTATGTGGGAAAGAGAATTAACAAAATCTCTATTTTGGAGTTGCAGTTCGAATGCCCATACTACCTAAAAGTGTCCAAAATAAAATTATTTTAATTAGTAGATGAAATAATTGTAAGCTACTTTAGAGAAGGAAATAAGTATTCAATATAAGAGAACAAGTTTATTGTGTTCATACTATATGTGATAGATTTTGATTAATAATGGTGAATGCTAATTAATTTTTTATGTTCAACATTAAACAATTATGAAACCTAAATACCTTCTACACAACTTGAACATTTATGTTTAACCCTAAAATTTTAACTAATAACTAATTTTTAATTACTATTGTTTCTAGATAAGGCCGTGTTACTATTTTTCTATCAAAATTTCATATCACACTCTATGATCCATCATCATGATAAATAATATGTAAGAAAAGCAAAGTGTGGAAAATGCCTTCCTAATGTCAATTTCTTAGAGAAGTAAAGTAAATGAGTGTTTCAATTCGAATTACAACAACTAAGATACACAATATGGGATAAACAAAACAACATGAAAAACACAAACTCAAAGATGAACACCAAATTCCACATGAGAAAACCCTTATGGAAGAAAAACCCACACACCAAAGTAATCCCTTGTATTACAGTAAAACAATTACATACTGTTGGCATGTTGGCATAAATGATGGGGATGATGGTGTACCAGTAAAGGTTGATATATTGAAGGAATGTTGGTGATGATATATTGAAAGACTGTTGGTGATGATATAATTATGATATGATAACTTTATGATCATTTATTTGTGTTGTCATTGATGGAAACCATGTTTGTTTATGAATATTTATGTCATCTAAGTTATCTAAGTCTACCAACAATGTCTAACCAGTAATAGATTAAGTTGAAAAGCTAAACTGCTAGTTGCAATCAACCGATAAGCAGGAATAGAGAAGGAGATGGTTGTGGTAAAGATCTGTGTTGAGTTAGGTGTTACGGTTTGGAATGTATGCTTATGACATCATAATGAGTCTATGGTTGAAATCACATTGTGTTTGGAGAACCGGAAGTCATATTTGTAATTGATTGTTGTATTTTCTCTATAGGGTTTTATAACCGGTAACAAGATCTTTTAATCAATGATGTTTTGTGGTTTTGTGGTGATCATTTTCAAGTTCATAAGTTGATGATGATGTGTTAGAATTCATGTGAATGAATAAGATGTTGTTTGAGTGCGATCAAGGAGCGAATTTCTTGGGAAACAATGAAGTGTTTCAAAAAACATGTTAAAGGATTTGATAGCTTATCAGATCGATGTGCGGTGATGTGTTATGATCATTAAACGACTGTAATTATCTTGTAATTTGTTGTAGTGATCTGTATGATTATTTGTACAATGATTAGTAATGATCTGCTATGATCTATGATGTAGATTCATTGTATGTTAGGGTTATGTAACCAACCTAATTGTAAAGGTTATTTAGGTCTAGTTTGAGAAGGTTTAGTGTGTCAGTGATCAGAGAAAGAAGAGTGTGCCAAACCAGATTGAGAGGTATGCATGAGTGAAGTAGATTAAAGCTGAAATGGATCTGTATTAGCAAGCATGGAGTGCATTGATCATATCATTTATATGTTGTTTCCTAACAGTTGTAGCTGCATTAAAATCTCTTAACTGGGTAGGTCCTAATAGACCTGATCTTGTAAGTCCCTTCACTAGGTGGCTCATTAATTTGGGTTTAAATCCTTTAGGAAGGTTAATCCTAACAGGGTAAAGCTCCTAACATGGCTAAGTTGTAAAATCCCTTGACCGGGTGACTCCTAACAACGTCTTCTCTTAATCAGGCATTGTTGTAAATGTCCTAACCGAGCTAGGCTCTTAATAGGGTGCATTCCAAAAGAGTGTAAATCTTGTGGGTACTAATTCCCACAGTGGTTTTTCCCATTTGGGTTTCCACGTGAAAAATCCTTGTGTTCATGTTGTGGTTAGATTTTTGAGTTGTGCATTTGATGTCTTTACTATATTTTCTTAATGATGAACACTTATGTTTCTATCGGCAATGTTTTGGTAAAGTTGCTTTGGAGATTGTTTGATTAGCTACCGGTACTGGTTATGAACTAGTTTGTGAAGTATTTTTCAGATTGGTGAAAGATTGCAGTTTATCCTTATTACTGATTCACCCTCCCCCTCTCAATAATAACTGGATTCTCATAATAACAATTGGTATCAGAGCATTAGGTCCTCTTTGTGTAGAAGCTTAAATGCTTGAGGAAAAGATCTGAAGATGATGAAGGAGGGTCCCAAATTCACTAAGGAGAATTACAGAATATGAAAAGATGGAATGAATATTTATATCAAAGGTATGGGTGCTCAATTCTGGCATCATGTTGTTACTAAGTATGTACCTCCTACTAGTCCTCTAACTACAGATCAACTTAAGGAGTAGTGGGAAAACAATCAAGCACTGGAAGTCATTATAAGTACATTGTATGATAATAAATATATTGATATCCATGGTTCACAAATTTCTTTTGAAGTTTGGTAGAAGTTAGAATTAATCTATGGTGGTGATAAGCATGTTCAAAAAGCTAAAGAAGAGAGTCTTAGAGGAAAGTTAGATGATATAAAAATGACAAAAGGAGAAAACATCACTCAGTATGGACAAAGGATAAAGGAAGTTGTTGGTGGAACCAAAAGTGCTAGTGGTACTATAGAAGAAGACAATATGGTGTGTAAGATGCTTAGAACCCTATTGCTTGCCTATGCCATTAGAGTGTCTACTATTCAAGAGTTGAGGTCAGTTAGTAATGATAAGGTTACTGTTGATTCTTTGATTGGTAAGCTCACTCCTTTTTAGTTGAATAGTTTTGATAACAGTGTTCCTAAGACAGAATCTACTTTTAAAGCTGTAACTAGTGTACTAGTAAGAAAAGGGAAAGATATTTGTCATAGTCATGAATACAGGTCAAGTCATTATGGTGGTAGCAAAGCTGATGTGGATGATGAAGATAATCTGATGGAATTTGAAGCTCTATTAGCTAAAAGACTTCCTAGAGGCACTAGTAAGTACAAAGACGAATTACCTCTAAAGTGTTTCTCTTGTAACAAGATAGGACATATAGCTGTAAATTGTCCTAATAGTGATCAAAAGAAAAAGTTTAGAAAATATAAGAGAAAGGGAAAGAAACAGTGCTATATTGCAGTTGATGAAGGAGTCACTGAGGAGGAATTTGAGGATGGTGACAATGAGGAGATAGTCTCTATTGTTGTAAAGGAAGATCTGACTGATAAAAAGAACTTAGTATCTCACATTGACAATGGTGATGAATGGATTATTGACAGTGGTTGCTCACACCACATGATCGATGATAAGAATAGGTTCATTTCACTTGAAGAATTTGATGGTGGTGTAGTAAGATTTGGAAACAATTTACCTTGTATGGTAAAGGTAAAGGCTCTATCTCTTTGAATGGTAAAAGTAATGTTGATGATGTATATTGGGTTGAAGGTTTAAAACATAACTTGTTGAGTGTTGGTCACTTGAATGACAAAGGTTATCATCTTGAGTTTAAGAGTGGAGTGTGCAGGATCTTAGGATACAAAGGATAATTAATTGCTACTGGTAAACAAACTAAAGGCAAATTATTCCATCTGACTGCTAATGTAAACAGTTGTTTGGTTGCAAAGATTGAAGATAGTTGGTTATGGCATAGAAGGTTTTGTCATGTGAACTTTGATAATGTGGTTAAGGTCAAAAAATCTAGTATGGTGAGAGGTATGCCACATCTTGTTAAACCAAACAATGTGATGTGTAAAGAATGTCAGTTGGGTAAGATGACTACATCTTTTAAGAGTAAATCTTTTTTTTCTAAGAATATTCTTGGTTTGGTGCATATCTACTTATGTTGTCCTATGAGGACTAGAAGTTTTTATGGTGACATGTATTTCATGTTGTTTACTAATTATTTTTCAAGGATGATGTGGGTTACTTTTCTGAAGGAAAAGTCAGAAGCTTTCAGTAAGTTCAAGGCATTCAAAGCCTTACTAGAAAAGGAAACTGGTAAGAATCTTAAGTGCCTGAGATCTGACCAGGGTGGAGAGTTTTCATCATATGAGTTTGTAAGATATTGTGATGAAAATGGAATAAAGAGGAAATTATCTACTCCAAGGACACCACAATAGAATGGAATTATAGAAAGGAGAAATAGAACCATTGTTGAAGTAGCTAGGACTATGCTAATACAGGGAGATGTACCAAAGATGTTTTGGAGAGAAGCAATTAGCATTGTTGTTTACACATTGAACCAACTACTAGTGAAGAAAGGTAATGATAAGACACCTTATGAATTATGGTATGGTAAAACACGTATGTCATTTATTTCAAAAATTTTGGTAGTAGATGTTCATAAAAAGAGATGAATATATTGGTAAATTTAACCCTAAAATTGATGAGGGAACCTTCCTTGGCTACTCCACTAAGAGTAAATATTTCAATTGTTTCAACAAAAGGACAAAGAAGATTGTGTAGAGTGTGAATGTAAAAGTTGATGAGTTCCCTAATAAACCTGATGATACTAGCAAATCTGATCTAACAGATGATGAACAAAAACTTATGTTTATTGAATCAAAAGTGTAGAAAGATGTTGAGCAGAATAGTGCAGTTGAAGAAGGTCAATTGGTAGAAGATGAAGATGATTAAGAACAAGAAGAAGTTATTGCACAAGAACAAGTTATACCTAGATATGTAAGGTTAAATCATTCTAAAGACCAGATAATAGGTGACAAGAATGCAGGAGTGTAGACTAGAAGAAAAATTAGAGAAAGCTCTTGCCTGATTTCCATAGTTGAATTGAAGATAATGAGAGAAGCTCTTAAATATTATGACTGGTTAAAAGAAATGAATGAAGAGCCTAATCAAATTGAGAAAAATAACACTTGGTCACTTATTCCTAGACCCAATGATAAAAATGTAATTGGTACAAAGTGGGCATTTAGAAACAAGTTGAATGAAGATGGAGAAGTTGTTAGAAACAAGGCAAGACTAGTATGCAAAGGGTATGCACAAGAAGAAGGTGAAGATTATGGAGAGACCTTTGCACCGGTTGCTAGGCTTGAAGTTATCAGAATTCTACTTGCATTTGAATCTTTTAAAGGCTTCAAAGTCTACCAAATGGATGTAAAGTCAATATTTTTGAATGGTATTCTTGAAGAAGAGGTTTATATTAAACAACTGGATGGGTTTGCATTATCAGAACATAAGGATATGGTATGCAAATTGAATAAACCATTATATGGATTAAAGCAAGCACCGGGGGAATGGTTTAAAATACTTCATGCACATATGATAAAGATAGGATTTCAGAGAACTAGTGAGGATAGTAATATTTATTTGAAAACTGAAGGAGATAAAATGTTGATCGCAGAAGTATTTGTTGATGACATCATATTTGGAGGAAATGATGATATGTGTATGCATTTTACAGATGAGATGAAGAAAGAGTTTGAGATTTCTCTGATAGGTGAGATAAAAAAATTCATTGGTTTGCAGGTCCAACAACTGGAAGGTGGTATCTTTATTAGTCAGTCTAAGTATGTGAAAGAAGTGTTAAAGACCTTTGGAATGGAAGATTGTAAACCGATTGGAAATCCTATGATTACCGGTTGTAGATTGTCAAAAGAAGATGGTTCACCCTTAGTGGATGAGAAGAATATAGATCTATGATTGGGAAACTTCATTATGTTGTTCATAGTAGACCGGATATTGCCCATGTAGTTGGTTTAGTAGCAAGATTTCAGAAGAGCCCTAAGGAGACACATATGACAACAGTGAAGAGAATATTTAGATATCTTAAAGGAATAGCTGATTATGGATTGTGGTATCCATACAAAGGGAATTTTTGTTTGTATGTATTTAATGATGTTAATTGGGCAGGAAATGTAGGTGACCAAAAAAGCACAACTGGTGGAGCATTCTTTCTAGGTGGCAGACTGGTAGCTTGGATCAGTAAGAAACAAAATTGTACATCTTAGTCTACAACAGAAGTAGAGTATGCGGCTTCATCCATGAATTGTACACAAGCTATATGGATGAGGCATGTCTTGGAAAGATTCAAGCAAGATATGACATAACTGGTGATCATACATTGTGATAACACCAGTGCTATAAATATTTCTAAGAACCTGATATTGCATGCTAGGACAAAACATATTGAATTGAAGTATCACTTTTTGAGAGAAAGAGTACAGGAAAGAAAGTGAGACTGGAGAATGTGTCAAGTAAAGATAATTTGGTAAATATATTCACCAAACCTTTGCCTAAGGATACCTTTTTATATCTCAAAGGTAAGTTAGGGGTTATATGCCTACCCAAGGTCAACTAAGAAGACGTGCAAGCATCAATCCAGTGGACTCATTGAATATATTTCACCATGGATTGATGAGAAGTGGGCTACTCCTCAAGGGGAGAAACTAAGATGAAGTAGTAGAGATGAAGATATAAGATTCCTTTGCACCTTTGGCATTGTTGTCAAAGGGGGAGAAGAAATGTAACAGTCACATGGAGAAGAACAATGATAGGGAGAATTAATGCAAAGGAGGAGAAGAACAAATCAGTACAACATGGCATGATGAGTTAGTTCCAGATATTGTCATCAGTTGATTGTTTTAGTTGATGCATTCTTTTTGTGTTGCCATCAACGCCAAAGGGGGAGAATGTTGGCATAAGTGATGGAGATGATGGTGTACTAGTAAAGGTTGATATATTGAAGGACTGTTGGTGATGATATAATTATGATATGATAAATTTACAATTAATTATTTGTGTTGTCATTGATGGAAACCATGGTTTTTTATGAATGTTTATTTCATCTAAGTTATCTAGGTCTACCAACATTGTTTAACTGGTAATAGATTAATTTTAACAACTAAACTACTAGTTGCACTCAACTAGTAAGCAAGAATAGAGAAGGAGATGGTTGTGGTAAAGATCCTTGTTGATTTAGGTGTTGTAGTTTGGAATGTATGCTTATGACATCATAATGAGTCTATGGTTGTGACCGCATCATGTTTGGAGAACTAGAAGTCATGTTTGTAATTGATTGTTG
The DNA here is from genome assembly GCF_030272615.1 of Cryptomeria japonica. Taxonomy (NCBI): domain Eukaryota; kingdom Viridiplantae; phylum Streptophyta; class Pinopsida; order Cupressales; family Cupressaceae; genus Cryptomeria; species Cryptomeria japonica. Next base: position 140,327,646 of record NC_081405.1, on the reverse strand, counting down.
TATTTTATGTGTAGGGTTTTAGAACCAATGACAAGATCTTTTAACTGGTGATGTTTTATGGTTTTTTGATGATTCTTTTCATGTTCATAAGTTGGTGATGACGTGTCAGAATCTATGCGAATGGATAAGATGTTGTTTGAGTGTGATCACGGAGCGAATTTATTGGGAAACAACTAAGTGTGTAGAAAAATGTGTTAAAGGGATTGATAGCTTATCAAATCAATATGCGATGATGTGTTATGATCATTCAATGACTATAATTGTCTTGTAATTTATTGTAATGATTTGTATGATGATCTAGACTTGTAATGATCTGATATGATCCATCATGTAGATTCATTGTATGTTAGGGTTATGTAACTGACCTAATTGTAAAGGTTATTTAGGTCTAGTTTGAGAAGGTTTAGTGTGTCGGTGATTAGAGAAAGAAGATTGTGCCAAACTAGATTGAGATTTCTGCATGAGTGAAGCAGATAGGAGATGAAATGGATTTGTATTAGCAAATAGAGACTACATTGATCAGATCATTTATCTGTTGTTTCTGAATAGTTGTAGTAGCATTACAATCCCTTAACTAGGTAGGTCCTAATAGTCCTGATCTTATGAATCCCTTCAATGGGTGGCTCATTAATTTTGGTTTAAATCCTTTAGCAAGGTTACTCCTAATAGTGTAAAGCTACTAAAAGGGCTAAGTTGTAAAATCCCTTGACCAGGTGACTCCTAACAGGGTCTTCTCTTAATCGGGCATTGTTGTAAAGCTCCTAATTGGGATAGGCTCTTAACATGGTGCATTTCGAATGAGTGCAAATCTTGTGGGTACTAATTCCCACCATGGTTTTTTCCATTTGGGTTTCCACGTGAAAAATCCTTGTGTTCATGTTGTGGTTGGATTTTTGAGTTGTTCATTTGATGTCTTTACTATATTTGCTTAATGATGAACACTTAAGTTGCTATCGGTAATATTTTGGTAAAACTAATTTGGAGATTGTTTGATCAGCTACTGGTATTGGTTATGAACTGTTTTGTAAAGTATTTTGTAGATTGATGAAAGATTGCAGTTTATTCGTATTTCTGATTCACTCCCCCTCTTAGTAATAACCAAATCCTCACAATAACACATACAAGTTTCAGAACTTTGATCTGATCTCTATTTCAGAAGCAATACCAAATATTACAATCTTAATCGACTTCTCAATTCAACTTTTTCAAAATTTCTAATCGATTGCTTCAATCCTCTTTTACACAATGATAGAAGTCATTATCACATGATCCTACCTCCTATAACTATTTTCTAGATGTTTAAATGTCTCTATTGAAAAAAAATTTGTTTCAGTTACTCCATCTTCCAACTATCGAATTTCTCAGAATATGAATAACACGCATGTTGTCACCATCGCTTCCTCTGAGTAGTTCCAATTTCCACCAATCGTCAGTAGACAACTCGGCAAGTCAAAATGAGTTCATCGTGGTCCCCACCATGACCATTTCAAAGCATATTGCTAGATTGTCGCCCAATGGAAGTGTAACTCATTAGTTCTTCATGCTTTGTTCCACCCGATCTCTAATCAGTGATAGTGGGTCCCTCACAAGTCACGTATTGGTTGATCACTGCTTGATGGAAGTGTAACTTCCATTATAACCAAGCTTGTTCCACCCAATCTTTGATCTTGGATAGTGGGTCCCTTATATATCTCTTATTGGTCATTCACACTTTGTCAAAAAGTGACTTTGGCTACCAAAAACCCATGTTCGACCGATAACACTTTCGTGCAATACCAAAACATCGATATAGTCTTTATTGCCACATAATGAGACTTTTGTTATCTCCTTCAAATAGTCTTACTGAAACCCCAAGTCATGCTGAAATGGCCTTTTTCACCCAGACCACTCAAATGTCTTCTCGACATGGTATTTCATTAGAGAAACAATGTGACTTTGTCCAACTTCTTGGAGTATCCTAGCAACATCGAATGTCACACCAAAAACCACTTCATGTCAGCAAGACACATCAACTATCTCCTTGACAACGATAAGAGGGGTGTAATATCCACCCCTTGGACACTACAATTTTTTTTTTTTAAAGTACCAACATAATTAAAAAAACTTCTTGATCTAGTTTAGAAAAGTTAACTTCTTAATTTCTTCAAATGCCTTAGTGGTTAAATTTCTACACCACCACTTATGCTTGCACTCAAAGGTGGTAAGCTCTTGAGGTCAGGATTTGTACTAGAATTAAGCCTCAGGAGTTCATTCTAAAATGACCTTGCCTACGTATCCCTCTGAGGGAAGTCAGAGGCTACATAGTTCATTCTTGAAGTTTAGAGGGAGGTCATACTCTCCTCTCATATGAGATCATCAATCTCTCTCTTTGAACTAGGGATATTTATTAAAATTAGCCCAATAATAATAAAGCAATATCTTATTGGCTTCAAATAGTATACACACATACACAATTACACAAGGGTTATTATCCTTCCAACGTTCCCAATTTTACAAAGAGTGACTCGAGTACTCTTCCCATAAACATAAGGTGACTAGCTCATACACATCATGCATGTGGTGACTAGCTCTAACATACTTCACATATACAAGTGTCTAGCTCTAGCATACATCCCATTTTCATAGGGACTAGCTTTGATATACATCTCTCGAAGATAGTGACTAGACTTAGTAGGCATTCCATATCTAGTGACTAAGATTTACATAGCGAGGAGCTGACATATATTTAACTACTAGCTACCACTTGCCCATATTCCATCCCAAATAAAAGAAATGTTGTTGTACTGTGCATTACATCATGGGACATTCTTTTATCCAGTCTTTTGCACCAACGAGTAAGTAAGAACAAGGTTTGATGTATCCCATACTACACGAGGTGTCTATCCTCATCCTAACATGTCAAGTATATCACTTCCACATAAATATATTCCCAAATTATATAAGGTTTGGTCAAATATTACCTACCTATTCTTCACTAGAAATTCTCTTCCCTACAGTCCATCGGATGACTAAGAAACAAGGACATCCATTGCTTAAATGTCACTGACCCCAAGATCCACATGCTCCTAGCAGAATCTATCCAAAACCCTAGGTCTAAGTGGGGTATCCCTCACCTATGTGCAATTGGCAATAACCATCTGCTAAATAGGGGGTAAGGCTGACAGTCTACTAGCATAGAATGCTCCTTGACTACTATCAATCTTGAGTAGATAAGCTTCTCTTATACGGGCCATAAGATTTACATAGGTGATCACCTTAGATGGAGAGCCTTAGATGGATAAGGGTAGCCTATCCAATAGGGTATACAACCTCTACCTATACCCTTATAGGGCCTTTAGACCATCTATAGCCATAAAAGTTAGCACCTGTACATGGCTTAGCACTATAACTAAAAGAGAGGTTCCTAACTCAGAACAAATAGATCATAATTGATGAATCTAGGAGTATATACAAGTGTTGGCCATTCGGTGGGTCAGCATCTCTAGTGGATTCATGACATGGATTCTCCCACCTCCCGTGGATCCTTAACTCTGGTTGCTCTATCGTTCACTAACAACTCAAGATTTTGGTGTAACGACAATGGTGACTCCAACAAATGGTATCAGAGCCTAGGTTCTCGGTCATACGATCTTTCTCCAGCTTGGGTAGATTCTAGCTTAAGGAAACAATGGTTTGTTTAGTTTCAATCCCAGCTCCAGTGTTTAATGGGTCTAACTATTCCTTTTGGAGCTACAGAATGGAAGTTCACTTATCCTCTCTAGGGTAAGATGTTTGGATGTCTCTTGTAAATGGCTGCACCAGTAAAGTTTGTCCTCCCACCGATTCAAATGTAGAAAGAAGACACCAGTGCAATGAAGTAGCTATGAAGGCTATACTCAGTGGGATATCTAGTGATGTCTCCTCACAGGTGGATAGATGCAGATCGACAAAAAGATTATGGGAGAGATTGAAGAAGCGCTATGGAAATGAGCCCACTACTATAGAACCAACTTGTGATGATAGGATGAGAAATCCATCTCATATATCTGAAGATGATGAAGGCATATCTGCTAGCAGCCACATCATTGATGAAGAAGGAACCCACCTCTTCATGGCTCAAGAATAAAAAGATGAGAGGCACACATCTGAGAATGATCATGTAGATCACCCCTACTGACAAGATGTGTTTGCAGTGATACTGAAGGTGAAGAAGAAGAAGAAGAAGAAGAAGAAGAAGAAGAAGAAGAAGAAGAAGAAGAAGAAGAAGAAGTTGAAGGAGAGCCTGTAAATGCACTTGAAGAACTCATAAGAGTAAGAAATGAATACAAGCTATTCAAGAGTGATGTTGTTATGGAGAAAAACCAATTGATAATTTGCCTTGAAGAATCTGAGAAATTTATCTCAGAGTTGAAGACTCAACAAGGAGACATCAAGGAGTGCCAATGCAGTGATCTAGCCTCTGGGATATAAATTAAAGATAAAGAAAATCAGTAGCTGCTTCGAGAAATGGAGGTTCTCTGAAATGACCTTGAGAAGTGTTAGGATGAGCTCAAGGTAATAATCTAGTTTGATGGTAGCAATGATGCTTTGGACAAGATGTTGAAGAAGCAAAATAATTCCAAGGATACCAAAGGACTAGGAAGTAGTGTCGGTGAATGCTCCTCCAGAAAGAATGTCTCCCACATGACATTCTATTTGTCTCCTCAAATGGAGAAAACAAGGGTCAAACCTTCATAGTTAGAAATGCTCCTTGGAAGAAGGTTGATCTAACCACAATCGGTGAAGATCAGTGCTATAATAACAAGGAATAATGTTGATCCCAAAGGAAAAGTGAAGATGGAAGAAGACAACTTCACTGGAAGCAAAAATGTGAGAAGATAGCAAAGAGGATATCCTACTGATAGAGGACAAAGAAATGCTACCACTCACATTCCAAGACATGTGTGGAAGATGAAAGGATCGGATGGAGGAAATGCAAAAATGGACAACCCAGGATCCATCCTCAGAGAAGGAGAAATGAAGATGCCAAACCGGTAAGGTCTCCTCATGCATGGAAGAATAAATTTGTAAGTCATATACCATCCTTTACCAGTTATTGCTTTGCATGTAATGGTTATGGCCATAGGGAAAAAGAATGTAGAAAGAGATCTAGAAGGAATAATCTAGGATCTCATTGATATCATGCATATGAGAAAAATGTATCCAAGAGTAGATACATGCATATCCCCTCTCCTGGTTATGCAAATAATGTTTGTTATAACTGTAATGGAATTGGTCATAGAGAGTTCGAATGCAGCAAGAGGAACAAGCACTCATATGGAGGTTGGTATAGCAACTATGCTCAATATAGAAATGGATACAGAGCATATGGAAGACAAAAACCTGCATGAAACAAAAGGAGAAATGTCCCTGTAGGATCAAGAGGTCTAGCGGTTTTGGTTGCCAGTCACAAAAACATGACCAGAAGAAGATGGAAAAACTAGTATGTTAAGAGATTCCCCAATCATGAAGTTGGGATGGATGTTGTGTGCTACTATAGAACTACTTTTGGTTGTGTTGCAGAATCTGGAATTACAAGGGCCCATTGGCCGAAGAAGGAAAGACCTTCTCCCAAGACTGAAAATGGGAAGAAGAATGTGACCAATTAGGAATGGAAGAAGAAGCAAGAGGATGCAACCATGGACCAACACTGTGAATTTAATGCATAGTTGATATCTCCTCAGGCCTAAAGGAGATGCAAGACCTTAGGGGGAGTAGCATATTATTGACTAGATTATTCACCCCCTTAGTGAAGAAGGACACTTGGAAGAACAAGGTGTTGTCGATATGAAGGATGGAAATGAGAAGATAAGTGTGTGTAGTGGTTGCCTTGGCTACACACCTACAAATCAGAGCTGGATCACTACTGCATGTGTCAATAGATGGATATTAACAATTGGAATCAGATGCAAAATGACACAAAATGACAGGAGTTACATGAAGGTGCTTTGGTAGTGATGATGGACCGGTACAAGAAACTGGTATGAGCAGGATGTCACCAGTATGCATGCTAACAAGTACTTGTTGGTTATGTAAGACAATGAGGTTGGAGATCATTGCATTAGCCTTAGTAGCATGGAATGTGGAGTTTATGTCTTGGGTGGTATTGGAAAAGACCTGAAAGACATATGTTGGCTCGGTTGTTGATAATGCAGGCATGCATGTTTTTGGGCTAACTGGTTTGACTCTTGGCATGATGATGACATTGAATGGAATTGTGTTCATCCAAGATCATGTCATAGGTTGTGGTGGATATAATGAAGTTGAAATATCATTCATGTGATCATAGTTGCAGAACTCAACCGGTATATGGAAATGATTGGTGCCCCGGTATTGAACCTAACTGGCATTGAGGACCTGAAATGTATGACTCAGGGGGAGTTCAAGTGCTTATGAAGAAGAGCCAACATACTTGAACTTGTAAGTGTACTGACTAGCTAAACTATAGATGATGGAAATTCTTGTAGGAATACCCAAGAGAATTTCATGATTAAGGGTATCTACACTTCTTTTGGTTGGTTGTATTCATAGTACAATCACACTTGGTTCTAAATAAATTTGGGATCAAACAGGAGGTGATGCAGTATGATGGGTAGGTGAGCAATATTCACTGACACATCCTTCTGAAAATTGAGTGCTTTAACAATTTATATCAAATTTTCTTTCTCAATTGGTGTCAGTTGATGGTTGAGTCCTCCATCTCAAGTGCTGCTCCTTGAGAAGATGTAATAAGTGGTATAAAAAGAGGAGATGCATCCGGTAAAGAAAAAGAAAAAAAAAATTGTCAGTGCTCGGTAGATACAAGGAGGAGTGATATCCTAACAGTGTCCTTTTCTATTGTTTTCAAAGGGGGAGAAAGATTATGTAGTATACCGCATACTACATGTGTGAGAATTCACGGATTATACAAAGGGGGAGAATTGGATCACACAAAGGGGGGGAGAGACTATGTAGTATGCTGGATACTACATGTGTTGACATAAATGCCAAAGGGGGGGATTGTTGGCATTGTGTTGTCATTGATTTCAACTGGTATAGAAAGACAACTAGTATGGGAGTATTGTTCACATGTAGTCATTGATGTCAACTAGTGTTGTAGGTCACCAATCAAAAAGAGAATGTCATTTAGAGGAATGATCACTAGATTCACTAGTGCACAAGTTAGTGTTTGACTTGTGTGCATGAAATGGATAGGTTATCAATAAAGTCTATCACTAGTAAGGAAATGATGTCAACTGGTAAGTGATGTGTTGACAGAGAATAGTTGCCAACTGGCAAGCTTATGACAAGTGTACAAGTAGGGTGAGCAGGATGTTGAGCTATTGATTGTGATGAAGAAGCGAAATGTTACCTCAATCACATCAACACTGGAGAGAAGGATGTACAGGTCACCGGTATGTTGTATGGATGTAGAACAACAAGACTCCCACTGGATGAAGATGTAGTCACCATGTGAAGAGATGATTGACAGTGAATGTGCCCCAATTGGATCACATGTGCCTGTTTGAAGGTATGTTGCACAAATAGGGAAGCCACATGAGTGCATTGTAGGATGCAGATGACAAGGATCCACTACCATCAATAAGTGGAGCCTATCTCGTATTATGTATAGTGTGCATCATAGTTCTATGAGATAAGGAAGAAGAGATAAAGGAAGATGTTTGAAGGCTGACACCGAATCTACCAGTAAATCAAAAATATGCCTCAAGAGCATGAAATAAGAGATATGCACTTGACTGACAAAGAAGGCATGATGAGTTGTCAGGACAGATGAAGAGTGATGGGTTTGTCACTTTGACAAATCGGTTGAGCTATGGTCTTGGTTGATGATGAAGAAGGAAAGGCCGAGCAACTGTAGATAGAGAGTGCAACCAACATGCAGATGCATTAGATGGAAATAGTTGAAGGATGATGACATCATGTCATCAAGGTGGTTACTGGTATGTATGTCCATTGGTAATGCAAACAAAGTGTAGATGCAGAAAACTCCCATCTGATGAAGATGTGCATAAGGTAGGTTAGCAATAGTGTTGATCCATTGAGAGTTCCACCTGAAGAGAAGAGAGGTGCAAGGTTGATGACTAACTGGTTAAGGGTTTAACGGGTAGGGTTAGTATGTCGGTAGATGAACCCGATAATGGAGTTGGTCAGTGATCCAATCCATACCGACATAGATGTTCAAGAAAAGGTGGATGCCAACATAGTTGCCACATGGAGGTGAAGTGGCATGCATGCACAGGTTGGTGTGTTAAGTCATGAAGTGTCAAGCAATGAGGTAGATGGTGACAGGTTGACATTTATGTTGACTATGAGATTCACAAGATGCACTGTAGAGGTTTGTGGCTTGAGGTTAGGAGGAAAATAGATATCCAACCCAGACTGATTAAGGAGATCGAGGTAGGAGAAGGAAACTGCAAAACCAATCTTGGTGATCGACCAAAAAATCAGCCGACAGGTGAAAAGCAGATTGCCAAAAATAGAAGGCATGATCAGGAAGGCACGACAATGGCGGGATAGATTGATGAGTTATAGTTCATCAATTCAGGTGATCAGATCAGATGAGATATGATTGGATTTGGTTTTCTTGAGGTTGACGAGAAAACCCTAACTGCCTAAAATTTGAATTGGCTTTTGGTGGGAAAACTAGGTTATAAGTATACAAGCCAAAATTATTGAAGGGTTCTGCTGAAAGAGAGAGTATTGCTATTGCATGTGAGAGAAAATTAGTTAAGTACTCATTGAGTATGTGAAAAGAGACTGAGTGCATGCGAGTGAGAATCAGGCTGAAAGGATCAACCAATAATGGTAAGGAATCGATAGTCTGCAAGTGAGTCTATGAGACAAGTATATCGGTGGTGACCAAATTGGTAGAGAAGAGTTGCAGAAGAGTGTAGAGTAGGAAAGAAGGAATCGACAAAATATAGAACTGGTGGAGAGCAACAAATCAGTTGAGAGAAGAGACAACCAGCAGAGAGAACTAGCAGAGAGAGAGAACTGGTAGAGAAGGAAAAGAGGCTGAACCAATAAGGTTGCAATAGTGAGAGGGTGAGAGAGAGAGAATTGACAATGAATTGGATAGAAAATCCAATAGAAAGATTTGAAGAAGAGTTAAAAAATCCATTTGTAACAAGGCTATTAACCTGTAAATGATTATGTTTTGTAATCATTGAGTTGGACCTCGGTGTAGGGGTTGTGGATCCTTAGGTTGGTACCCTAAAATGAGGGGTTGATTCTCCTTAGGTTGGTGCCCTAAACAGTGTAATCAGAGATCTTTTATGAAGTTGGATTGGAGCAGTGGTATCCAGCAACATTTCTCACCGAGGTTTTTCCCATCTTGGGTTTTCCTCGTATATGTTGGTGTTATGTGATATCCCCTTTATGTGTGAGTGAATTTGTGTTTGTCTCTCATCTAACCAATAAGTTTGAATTCAGTTAGATTTTTTAACTGGTATACTCACATGGGAGAGTTAAAGGGAAAATTTTGAGAACCATTGATTCACCCCCCTCTCAGTGGTGCATTGTGTCTAACAATTGGTATCAGAGTGGCTCGTCATGAGTTCGAATCCCAGGAGTTTCCCCTAGAGTCCTCTATTGGTGTGGAGGGGGGATGCTCCTGGAATCCTCAATAGGTGTTGTGGGGGGGATTGTTGGTCGTTTAGCGGGTCAACACCTCCCGTGGATTCATGACATGACTTTCTCCCACCTCTTATGGATCCTTAACGCTAGTCGCTCTCTCGTTCACTGATAGCTCAAGCTTTTGGTGTAACGGCAATGGTGATTCCAACAACAAGTCTTATAGGTCTAGGATTAAATTACAAAACCATATAAGATCACTTGGATCCAACATAAGATTGTCTCTATTAAATAGATAAACAAAATTGACCATAAGGTGGTCTACCCCTACACTTTATCAACTAATCCTCAAAAACATGATATATATATTAAATACGGGTTATAAGGCTTTCTTAAGTCTTTCCTATTCTTTTAATGCCTATTTGGCCTCATTTGAAGCCTATTAAAGAGGATAGGTCGACAGGTTATAAACAACCTCAAACCTTGGAGTGATTCCCCCTAGACCCTACCACTATGGACTTGAAGTCACATGGGCATCCTTCACCCAAGGACCGCCTACATTCCCACTTCCAAATAGTTCAAAGTCACACGTAGTTCTCCTACAAGGTCTCTCAAGGACCTCTACCCACAAATTACCATAACCAAGATTATGTTAATGTCTCCCTTGACTAATCATAGTTATCAGTATAGTTAGGTAATCATAAGTAAGTTCACCATTTGGCATCCCATATAATAACACTTCCATCCATGAGGGTCATTATCTCAAATTAAAACTAATCCCATTGTTCGACATTGTTATTCTAAACTTCTTATAGGTTCACTTCCTTGACACAAAGGTTGGGTGAGTCTCTGATTCTCATTGTTCACATAAACTACACTTATCACTAGACCAAGATACCTTCCGTAATTGGGCATAAGCAAGAAATTACATTATTGCAATCATACTTACTAACTTACCATATCCAAGAGCTACTTCTTGAGGCAAGTCATGTGAGGTTTAAATCGACTAAGTCACGAATTAGACACAATATAATAGAGTTGGGGTTCTTTACTACTCCAACTAACATATAACAACACTATGTCATGTATATCATCATGTGAAGATGTATACTACTATTCTTAACTCTCTGATTTTCCTTTACCCTAGCCCTATGGTGTAACCCCTTATTATTATAATAGTTTATCTTACAGACTAGATAATTTATTCATCCTTAATCATTTAAATTATTAATAAAACCTTGATGGTCAACAATAATGTATAAAGATAAGTCTTTATAGCATGATTACATAAGGTTAATCATGTAAGTAAGTTTATCTCAAGAAACCGTAATTACTACTTATATTCAATTTATCAAATAAAATTCAAGTTTATTGTCAACCAATTATACACACATTGACTAACATTATCGGAATATAATCATTTATATGAATATGGAATATCATAATCAACATAACATAGTTTGGGCATATTCAATTATTAGACATAGGTGTAAAGTGGAAAATTGAACCCTAGTGATTCCCTACCTAGGAGAGAGAAAGAAAATCACTAGGATGATTTTCACTTGAGAGATACTTTACATTCAAAAGAGGAGCTTGAATCCACTAGATCCAAACCCAAGGGGAATAAGGATGTGAATACCAAGTCCATTGCAAGCGTTAGAATGCAATTTGCTCTCTTTTGTAAATAGGAGAGTTGACTTGTTGACTATGGAGATAAGGGAGATAAAATAGATGGAATGAGGAGCTACCGGTTTGGGATTGCGTGGTAACTTCAGATCTGAGATATTCAGACTAATATGGATTTTCCCTAAAAATTTGGAGAAAATTCATCGAGACCATGTTGAAAGTGCACACAGTCCTCCAAAAAATCCACGCACCGAAAAGGGTTTTTCCATCTCTGCAAATGGAGTCCAAACCTGCAATTATTGCTGCACACTTGCAACCTACACACAAAAAAGAAGGGAAGAAGAGTTGTGGATGGGGGTTTGCCTCAGTAAAACCCCGGTTGAGGAGTCAACCTTGAAAGAAAGTAATTGCAAATGCCTAAATGTAAATGATGAAAATGTATACCTTGTAGATCTACAATTTGTTGATGATGATTGCTTTGCTTCTTGAATGTAATCACAAGTGTTGTATGAAATGGCATGTAACATGACAAAACCCTAACACACACACATGCTTGCAAATGAATATTTTAATATTGCTCCAATGGATGAATGAAGAAGACCCATGAAGAAGAGAACTTGATGGATGCTTGAAGACTTGAATGCTTGATGAAGACCTTTCACTTGAGTTTTTCTTAAATCTTGTGTATATTGTGTCGGATGAGGGAATTGAATCTCCTTTTATACATGCCTAAGAGGATTAATTTTCATCCCACCGAAGGCTGACAAAGGAGAATTTAAATCCCCAAAGAGTAAATTATTCTTAAAGGACAGGATAGATGCATCTTAGGGCCACCCTAAGAGGGAGGATAGAGGCACCATGCCCCTTTACAAGGGGGATAGGGGTGCCACGCCCCTGTCTTTTCCTATCTTGGGGCTTGGATAGGATCTTGGGGACTCGGGATGAAAGTGCAAGGAGGGGTCTTGATCAAGCAGGGAGATGTAGTCGCATAGGTAAAGACCTAAAATGTGGTCAAAATTGTGGGGGACGCAATTTTATGATGCTCCATTTAGCCCCCACTTTAGTGGGAGTATGGCTCTTGCCAATACTACAGATAAATTAGAAGAAAGGGAGAGATGAAAATGAGAAATGTGGAGCAATACCACAAGGAGTATAAAACATCACTAATATTGAGGAACAAAATCCCCCAATCTCAGGATCTTAACTCAGTCAAACATATGCAAAAGTACACAAAATAAAAAAGAACAAGACAAACAAAATAAAACAAGGCACATATGACAAAGAGAAAACACACAAGACCATACATCAACTAGCCGAAGAGACCTTGATACTCCAATGTCTCAACAACTAGTTGAAACACAAAGACCAATGCCATCACATTAACACCAATAATCCCATTAAAGAGAAAATCTAACATCATCCATGAACCTCCAATAGAATAAATATGTGTTCATAAGAGAAAGGAGAGAGAGGGCATGAATACCAACTTTGGTGATCCATGAGAAAGGCAAACAAATAGGAACAATGGACATCTTACCCCTAGAATTAAATGATCCATGGAGAAAAGAGGACATGTAAAACTAGCCCCCAGATTTTGTCTAGGTGATCCATGTAAGAGAGGAGGGTGTGAACGTCATTAGTTCCACTCAACCTCATGTGTGTGTGTGTGCAAGTGAGGTTCAAAGCACCTCATAGGAGTCTATGCCCGAGTATGCTACAACCTGTATAAGATGTATAGTACAAATGTCAAGAAAGTGGCAACATCTCACTCTAAGAGGTTGCTCTCTGATTTTGAGAATATCCCATTGTACAAGAGAAAAGTGACAACATCTCGCTCTAAGAGGATACCCTCTGGTTCTGAGAATGACCCACTGTATAGGGGAAAAGTGGTGACATGTCTCTCTAAGAGGCTGCACTTTGGTTTTGAGAATGACCCACTGTATAAGGGAAAAGTGGCGACATCTTTCTCTAAGAGGCTGCCCTCTGGTTCTGAGAATGACCCACTGTATAAGAGAAAAGTGGCGACATCTTGTTCTAAGAGGCTACCCTCTAGTTCCAAGAATGACTCACTGTACAAGAGACACAATGCACGAGATAAATATAGTGCAAAAGGAGCAGTGTGGGTGCCCCCCCTTAAGATGTTAACATAGTTTAATGATAATATCTTAAGGAACATAGAACAAGGATACCTTCCTTCGATACAAAGAAGATATCGATCATGCAACAATGTCATAAATCCAAGAAAGAGAGGGAATGCTCTTCAAGAAAGGATTAAATAGTTGAAAAAAAGATATCCTGCTATAAGTGTAAAGGAGATCCTTGGAGGAGAAGAGATCTTTGTTCAAAAGACATCTTCCTCCAAGAGGAGTTGTCTTAGACAAATATAACATCTTCTAGAACAAAGCACGAATGAGAACAAGAATTTAATCCTTCCTTCTATTACTAGGTCAAAGGGATTATCAATAAAGGATGACTCACTTCTATCCCAATGTGAATGGGTGAATTTATTATAGATGTACATTACCAAGCATAAAAGAGGTTGTAGTCAAGGACTTACACCTCTTGTATAAGAGTGAACCCTTGAGAAACAACAACGATTTCACACACCGAAAGATATAAAGTAATAAAACTTGCACCTTTCACAACATAGGAAAGAGTGGATCCTTAGAGAAAGAGAGAGAGAGAGAATCATTGCCCCCCAAGTGTAGGAACAATGAGAAGAGCTTACACAATCTTCTAGAGAGAGATTAAACATAAGAAAATGCACAATTAACTTACATGAAAACATGCAAGAAAAGATAATAGTAAAATACATGTCCCAAGAAGTGGTTATCTTCTAAAAGAAGAGATAAAAATCATCACATACTCCCTAAGAAGGATTGGTCATAATAACATACCATTGTAACAAATGATAATCACATATGAAAAATGCAGCTACTAAATGAAATAATGATGTAGAAAGAAAGAAAAAGGAGTGAAATCCTTGCCCCCCAAGTGAGAAGAACAAGGAGAAATGTTACGCTTCTTCTAACGGTGATTATTGTCAAGCAATATGCCTTCCTAATGGAACAAACCCTCTCAAGGAAGAGTCATGTACATCATAGGAGATCATTCCATGCTAGGGGCATATCATACTTGTAAATAATTGAAACCATGGAAGAGGTAAGTTTTCTAATAGAATTAAGAGAAGAAGAAGAAGTGTATTACTCATTAGAGATGCTCCTCTTCAAGCAACAAGAAAAACCAAAGAACAATTATATGCTCGTATAAGAATAACTCTATGCAAGAAAGGAGATCTAGTAATGAATAATGCATAAAGATAGAGATAGATCCATTGAAAAAAGGAGGGAAGTTAACTTCATGTTGCAAAGTATTTAAAGCTGAAACAATACCACCACAAATGATAAAGAGCCCCTAGTTAAGTTGGCTAGTTATGTCATAGGGTGAAGAGAAACATGAAAATAAAAGAAGTGCTAAGGCACTATGCTCATGTCAAGGAAGACAACTAGATCTATTGTAAGAGAAATTTGTGCATGATCATATTGCTTTTGAACAAATTTCTTAAATTCATGACATTTCCCAAGAGAATGTGAATATGAATCATGAAAAATATGATATTCCTCACCTTTCACTTGCTTAAGATTCTTGTTTTGGTGTTTAGGAGGAAAGGAAATATTCTTATCACATCTCAATCTCCAATAGATTCTTGTAGCTAGTCTTTCAGGATGATAAATGTGTTTTATTTCATTTTCTTGACATGGAGGAGAAGAATTTTTAGAAGAAGAAGGATTATCATCCATGATCCTAAATTTGCCACTGTCTATGCCATCTTGAATAGATTTTTGAAAATCAGGGCAATCATCAGCATTATGATCATGGGTTTGATGAAATGAGCAAAAAGGATGTTTTGAAGAAGAAGCATTCTTGTGGGCTCTTTTGATTTGTTGCCTTTGAAGATAGTTCTTAAAATTTTCAAGCCTATGAAGTTCATCCATAGAGAGAGGAGTATCCCTTCCTAGACCTTTTGTAGTAGCTTGCATAAGAGGGTTTATAGGGACACAAACTCCTTGTTCAAATTTCCCCAATCCATGTCCTCTAAAGTCCTGTTTTGTTATTATATTAAAGCCACGACTATAAGAATGTTGCAAATGACTAGATGGTGGAATAAGATCGTGAATTTCTTTGAAACCCGATGTGTAAGGGGGAATAAAAGGATTTGTAGATGAAGAAGGAATATCATGTGAAAGGATAATCTTCTTTCCTTTGTCATTCTTATCCTTTTTTGGAGATTGGGGATGAACATCTTCATCATCTAAAGGTTCATCTTTACTGATTTCTCTGTGGGGGGAAAGATAATGAATAAAATGCATAACATCATCCTCTCTACATATACTTTGGTGTTGAAGATAGGTCCTAGGCAAATAAGGAGGGTCTAAAGAGGTAAGAATATTAATAATTTGATGTTTCCCCTCTTTCTCAAGGGTATGTGTATGAGAAGAAGATGGACCCATGTTGGTTTGCAATGCTTGCTCTTTTTTAAAGAGATCATTGGTTAGAATATTAGCTCTCATCTTATTCACACAAGATACCCTATGAGATGTATAAGGATTAGAGTCACTAGGGTTGGTATCTATAAAATCCTTAAGGTGATTAATATATGAAATGCATTTAGTTAATATCATCACCATAATGCAACAAAAATGATACATGAAAGCTTTGAGATCAAATTGGAAAGGAAATGACTTTGAAATCCTAGCAACACAATATAACCAAGTGCTATGAATGAAAAGAAGCAACATGAAATGAAGAAATTCATTATCCAAAACATGATTGTAATAAATATATGTTAAAAACAATGTAATAATATGTGAAATAGCAAATAAATATAATCCATTGATTGCCATTGAAATTCACTTAATTAAAATCTTAATTTACTTGACAAGAAGATATAAAATTAGGACCTTTTTAAGAAAATTAATTTTAAAAGTTAAGAGTGTAGAAATTTGAATTTGTATTCAACCTTAAGGGGTACAAAAATTGGTAAAGTACACAAATTTTCTGGATTTAAGTAAAAAAATATAGTTAATTTTGACTCCCAAAATTTCGAGAAAAAAGCTAGCGATTGAGTGCAAAGTGTACTTGGTTTGACCAACTTTTTACTGAAATTTTCAGGGATGATAGAAATTATGATTTTATTGTGGAATCCAAAAAAACAGTCGATTTAGAGATGTCTAGATTGATCAAATTAGCAGTCAAAGGTCGAAATAGGAGATTCTTAAATATTAGGGTTTTGCTTTTTAACCACTTAATTTTTGGAATGAAAAGAAAAATTTGAATTGCAATTTTGAAATATAAATTAGATCTGAAACAATCAATTAAAATGCTACACTTCACAAGCTCAATTTTATCAAAATGAAAAAAATAGGGCTTTTATGCAATTAACCTCTAAAATTTGCAAAAAGATCAAACTTGAAAATGAAATTTTGAAATTCAAATTGCAATTATTCAGATCTAATAATAAGAAATTAGAATTAAGATGTAAGACGTCGGGTTCACTAAAATGTAAAGTGGAAAATTGAACCCTAGTAATTCCCCACCTAGGAGAGGGAAATGAAATCACTAGGATGATTTTCACTTGGGAGATACTTTACATTCAAAAGAGGAGCTTAAATCCACTAGATCCAAATCCAAGGAGAATAAGGATGTGAATACCAAGTGGATTGCAAGGGTTAGAATGTAATTTGCCCTATTTTGTAAATAGGAGAGTTGACTTGTTGACTATGCAAAAAAGGGAGATCAATGGATGGAATGTGGAGCTACCAGTTTGGGATTGCATTGTAACTTCAAATCTAATATATTCATACTGATACGGATCTGCCTTGCAAATTTGGAGAAAATTTGGCGGGATCATGTTGAAAGTGCACACAGTCCTCCGAAAAATCCATGCACTGAAAAGGGTTTTTCCATCTCTGCAAATGGAGTCCAAACCTACAATTTCAGCCACACAGCTGCAACCTACACATAGAAAAGAAGGGAAGAAGGGTTGTGGATAGGGGTTTACCTTAGTCAAACCTCGGTTGAGGAATCAACCTTGAAAGGAAGTAATTGCAAATGCTTAAATGTATACCTTGTAGATTTGCAATTTGTTGATGATTATTACTTTTCTTTTTGAATGTAATCACAAGTGTTGTATGGAATGGCATGTAACATGACAAAACCCTAACACACACATGCTTGCAAATGAATGTTTTAATGTTTCTTCAATGGATGAATGAAGAAGACACATGAAGATGATAATTTGATGGATGCTTGAATGCTTGATGAAGACCTTTCACTTGAGTTTCACTTAAATCTTGTGTATCTTGTGTATATTGTGTTAGATGAGGGAATCAAATCTCCTTTTATAAATGCCTAAGAGTATTAATTTTCATCCCACCGAAGGCCAACAAAGGAGAATTTAAATCCCCAAAGAGTAAATTATGCTTAAAGGACTAGATAAACCCATCTTAGGGCCATCCTAAGAGGGAGGGCAGGGGTGCCACGCCCCTATCCTACCCTATCTTGGGGTCTGGACAGAGGGTTGGGGTGGCATAAGGGCTAAAAAAAGGAGGAGACTCGAGATGAAAGTGTAAAGAGGGGTCTTGATCAAGCAGGGAGATTCAATCACATAGAAGAGGACCTAAAATGAAGTCGAAATTATGGGGGTCGCAATTTTACAATGCTACAATAGGTAATCAATATCTAATTTTAAAGCAATAATTATTGAAATCTTCAAATGACTCTTATAAAGATGTCTTACTATGTAACATGGGTCAATGATTCTTAATAGAACGTTCCTTCAATGTCCAAGAGTTATATATCTAGATTAATGCTATCATTATTCCTCGAATTATTTTATTTAATCTATTCTGTTGGTATTTTGGTATGGTTTTGTCATTGATGTCAACACCTACTAAACACTTATCAACTTTGGTGCTTTGGAGAATCAACAACATTCACCGGCAAGCAAGTGACCTATGCACAGTCACCAGTGTCTGGTACACCGGTAGGATATAATGATCACCGACACTTGGAATGATATAAAAAACACTTGGTTATGTCAAAGACATCATGTGGACACCTTGTCTTGGAGTTTTGTTTATTGATATATTCGTATTTGCATATTTGTTGTTACCAGCAAATAGGTCCAGGTTACACTGACAGGTTTATCTTTTCCAGATCAGTATGGCACGCTATGGAGATGACTTATTATTGTTGTAAATGCATTAAGCCAACATGTTGAATCGGTTATTGCATCGGGTATTAATTTATTTGTAAATTAATTTTATTGTATTATCCTTTAGAGCTGACCTACTAAAATTGGTCTTAGGGTATGGTATAAATGTAAGATCGGGTGTGGAATGCGAAAAAGGATTGTGTGAAGGTATATGCAAGATTAAGAAGAGCTATACACTTAGACTTCATTTGAAGGTTAAAGGATGGTTTTTGTGAAGACAATCAGAACTACACCGGTATTGAATCCAGCATATGAAGTTTCTATTTTGAGCAGTACATTCTTATTGGATTTAACCATCCAATTATAGTCAGTGTGACTCCTATTTTGTGATTGAGCAGTGAGCTCTAGGCGCTTGGCCTTTCTACATGTGCAGACCCCATTTGTATACACTTACTATCTGCAGTAGTATCATCTGATTGTGGGTAAGGTTTCCCATCATGGTTTTTCCCCTTATAGGGTTTCCACGTACAAATATTGGTTTATGTGTCATGGATGACTTTGTCTTTTTGTTTCATGCATTAATCCTTACCAGTATTGCAATTAACTGCTAAAACTGTTTACTGGCATATTAGACTGGTTTAGCGATATTAAGCATTAAGTTGGTTAAGTTGTTTTTGGTTTGAATTTATTTGACAACTGATTCACCACCCCCCCCCTCTCAATTGTCTCCCAGACCTAACAATTGGTATCAGAGCCTAGTCCTCTTTTGCAGTAGTTTAACAGCTTGAGGAGATCCAATGTCTACCAACTATTTTAGGAAGGACAGTCCTAAACTCGATGGAACCAACTATGGCATATGGAAGATCAGAATGGAGACACATCTAAATTGCATTGGAAAGGACATCAAGGATGTTACAAAGAATGGTTATACTACTCCTACTCCTGGTCAACCTAATCCACCTACCTTGGGGAAAGATGAAGAAAATGATTGCAAAGCAAGAGAAGCACTTTTGAGCGCATTATTAGATCAACAAATCATGGGACTATCAGATAGGTCTACTACTAAAGCTATTTGGGATCATTTGGAAACACTGAATGAATGATATTCTACTGTCAAAATTACAAAACTTGAAAGCTTCTGAGTTAGGTATGAACTTCTAAAAATGGAAGAAGATGAAAGGATTTCTGCTTTTATGGAAAGAGTTAATGAAATTGTTTTCAGTATTAAATGTTGTGGAGGAACCTTAAGTGAAGATGATATTGTTTCAAAAGTTTTAAGAGGATTGCCACTGGCATATAAAATGAAGGTTACTACTATAAATGAGTTAAGAACAATACCTAATACATCAGTAACTAGAGATACATTGATTGGAAAACTTTCAGCCTTTGAAATTGAGGAATTTGGTCCTGTTGCTACTATAAACATAGATTTAGCCTTTAAAGGATCTACATCATCTACACCATCATTTGACAAATTAGATTGGAAATCCTTTTATGCAAGTGAACTTGAAGAAAGCAGGAAAGAAAATGAAGAACTTGAAGCACTATTTGCAAGGAAAATGCCTAAAGGTCCAGTTGGAAGTAAGTATGAAGGTAAAACACCGTTTAAATGTTTTAATTGTAATAAGATTGGTCATATGGCTTCAAGATGCCCTGATAGACATGCTAGACTAAGAGAAGAAGCTAGAAGAACATACAAGCCTAACCCTGAATATCAAAGATACAGATTTAAGAAGAATAAAGATAAATCTTCTTACATTGTTGATGGAGTGACTGATGATTCTGATGAGAATCCAGTAGACAATGGATGGGTTTTTGTTGCTATAACAGAAGATCAACCGACACCTACTACTCAACTAGTAGAATAGGCCTTGGTAGCTAAAGTTGAAGTAAAGGATGAGTGGATCATTGGTTCAAGATGCTCACATCATATGACAGGAGATAAAGGTAAATTCTTGAACTTTCAAGAATACAATGGAGGCTTAGTAAGATTTGGAGATGATAAAGCTTGTTTAATCAAAGGTAAGGGTACAATATCTCTTGATGGTAAGCATAACACTGACAATGTCTACTATGTTGAAGGTTTAAAGCATAATCTTTTGAGTGTTGGTCAATTACTTGAGAAAGGATTTCAGTTACAATTCAAAAATGGAAAATGCAAAATCATGAATAGAACTGGTTTGGAAATTGCAACTGGTAATCAGACTAGAGGTAATATATTTCATTTGGATTATAGTGAAAGGACATGCTTGATTGCACATATTGATGAAAGTTGGCTATGGCATAAGAGACTCTATCATGTAAACTTTGACTGCATGGTAAAAATCAGTAATACTAAGGCAGTTAGAGATTTACCTAAAATTGTCAAACCTCACAATACAGTATGTAAGGAATGTCAATTTGGAAAACAAGTTAGAGCTAGTTTCAAAAGTATTCTAGAAAAATCCAATAATGCTCTTGATTTAATTCACACTGATTTATGTGGTCTAGCTAGGGCTAAAATCTTACAAGGTGATAGATATTTTATGCTAATCATTGATGACTATTCTAGAATGTGTTGGGTTACTTTTCTCAGAGAAAAATCAGAAGCACTTCAAAAGTTCAAACTATTCAAAGCTATGGTAGAAAATGAAACTGGTAAGAAAATCAAATGTCTAAGATCAGATCAAGGAGGAGAATTTTCATCTAAAGAATTTAATGCATTCTATGAAGTGAATGGAATCAGAAGACAACTATCAGCACCTCAGACACCACAGCAGAATGGAGTTGTTGAAAGGAAAAACAGAACTATCTTGGATGCAACAAGAAGTATGTTATCAGAAGAAAACCTACCACATGTATATTGGAGAGAGGCAGTAAGTACAGTGGTCTATACATTCAACAAAGTTCACATCAAAGGTGAAACCAGTAAGACCCCTCATGAACTATGGTTTGGTATTACTCCTACTCTTAAATATTTTAGAATTTTTGGAAGTAAATTCTATATCAGAAGAGATGAGTATATTGGTAAATTTGATCCTAGAAGTGATGAAGGAATATTTCTTTGTTATTCATCTAAGAGTAAAGCATGTAGATGTTTTAACAAAAGATTGCAGAAAATTGTTGAGAGTACAAATGTAGAGATTGATGAACAATTCAGAGGAACTTCAAGGTATACAGACTCTGAACTGGTAATAGAAATTTTGACAAATGACCCACTGGTACAGAATGAAGATCCAGTTACCCTAGTATCATCTGAAAATTCCACCGTAACTAAGGAACAACAACAAACAAAGACACGTTGGTATGTAAGATTGAATCATTCTGAAGATCAGATAATTGGAAACAAGTATAAAGGAGTTATGACAAGATAAATATTGGCAAATGAAGAGGTATGTCTTATTTCCCAAATTGAACCATCATCAGTTAATGAGGCATGTGAAGATAAATATTGGATTAAAGTTATGGAAGAAGAATTAGAACAAATTGAGAAGAATAACACTTGGACATTAGTTTCCCCGCCTAAAGATAAAAATGTAATTGGAACCAAATGGGTATTCAAAAACAAACTTAATGAAGATGGTAAGGTTATCAGAAATAAAGAAAGACTAGTGTGTAAGGGATATTCTCAGAAAGAAGGAATTGATTATAATGAAACCTTTACACTGGTAGCTAGAATTGAGGTAGTCAGGTTATTTTTGGCTTTTGCAGCACACAAGAACTACAAAGTATATCAAATGGATATTAAATGTGCATTTCCAAATGGAGATCTTGAAGAGGAAGTTTACATTGAACAACCTGATGGATTTTCTTTGACAGATGACAAAGATATGGTCTGCAGGTTAAGGAAAGCTTTGTATGGATTAAAGCAAGCTCCAAGACCTTGGTATGCAAGATTGGATAAGTATCTATTGAAAATTGGTTTTTCTAAAGGTAATGCCGACAACAACTTATACTATAAAGTGACTAATGATGAAATCTTGGTTATAGAAGTTTCTATTGATGATATAATCTTTGGAGGAGAAGATGGATTGTGTAAAGAACTTTCTATTAAAATGCAACAAGAATTTGAAATGTCTATGATTGGAGAAATAAAATTCTTTTTAGGGTTGCAGATTTCACAAACTGATAAAGGTGTATTCTTGAATCAATCCAAGTACTTGAAAGAGTTACTAAAGAAATTTGGGATGGAGAACTCTAAACCGGTAAGCACACCTATGACTACAAATGACAAACTATCACTAAGGGATGAATCTACACCTATAAATCCAACAAGTTTTACTGTATTTGACACAAACCATACCTGATATTATGAATGCAGTATGTATTGTTTCAAGATTTCAAAGTAATCCTAGAGAAAATCATGAATCAACAGTAAAAAGGATTTTCTGGTACTTACAAGGCACTGCAAATCTTGGATTATGGTATCCTAGAGATGAAAACTTTCAACTATGTGCATACACAGATGCAAATTGGGCAGGAGATGTGGATGATAGAAAAAGAGCAACTGGTGGAGCATTCTTTCTTGGAAGTAGACTAGTTTCTTGGTTGAGTAAGAAACAAAGTTGTACATCTTTATCAACAGCAGAATCAGAATATGTTGCAACAGCAACTAACTGTACACAAGTACTATGGCTTAAGAAAATGTTGAAAGACATAAAGATAAAATGCAAGGAACCTATTACTATCTATTGTGATAACACTGCAACAATTGAGATATCTAAGAATCCGGTATTACATTCTAAAACCAAACATGTTTCTATCAAACTGAATTTTCTAAGGGAAAATGTTGAAGCAAAGGAAATAAAGCGGGTTTATGTGAATACTAAAGAGCAGATTGCAGATATCTTTACTAAACCTCTGCCTAAGGAGACTTTTGAATATCTCAGAGACTAGCTTGGGATCATACCCCCACTGGTAGAGACTTAGGAAGTTGATGTTTTGTCATCAACTGGCAGAATTAACAGAGAAATCTTTTACTTTGGATTTGATAAAGAAGCTACTTCTCAAGGGGAGTAGTTGGTATACTAAATTGATTGGTATTTTGTATATGAACTTGGCTTGGTAATAACTTTGGCATTTGATGTCAAAGGGGGATAGATTGGTATGGAAAAACACAAGGAAAACACATGTTGCTCCCAAGGGGAGAGATTATTACTCTCTGTATCTGTATTTTGATTTCTGGTTATGATCTCTTTTTTTGGAGATTGTTGGTTTTTGGTATTTGGCATTTCTATCTTGGCACTTTGATGGTTTTTCCATCTTATGTTGCCATCAATGCCAAAGGGGGAGATTGTTGGTATTTTGGTATGGTTTTGTCATTGATGTCAACACCTACTAAACACTTATCAACTCTGGCACTTTGGAGAATGAACAACATTCACTGGCAAGCAAGTGACTTATGCACAGTCACCGGTATCTGGTACACCGACAGGATATAATGATCACCGACACTTGGAATGATACGAAAAACACTTGGTTATGTCGAAGACATCGTGTGGACACCTTGTCTTGGATTTTTGTTTATTGGTATATTCGTATTTGCATATTTGTTGTTACTAGCAAATAGGTCTAGGTTACACCAACAAGTTTATCTTTTCCAGATCAGCATGGCACGCTATGGAGATGACTTAGTATTGTTGTAAATGTATTAAGCCAACATGTTGAATGGGTTATTACATCGGGTATTAATTGATTTGTAAATTAATTTTATTATATTATCCTTTAGAGCCAACCTACTAAAATTGGTCTTAGGGTATGGTATAAATGTAAGATCTTATTTGTAAGATCGGGTGTGGAATGCAAAAAAGGATTGTGTGAAGGTATATGCGAGATTAAGTAGAGCTATACACGCAGACATCATTTGAAGGTTGAAGGAGGGTTTTTGTGAAGACAATCAAAACTACACCGGTACTGAATCCAGCATATGAAGATGTTATTTTGAGTAGTACATTCTTATTGGATTTAACCATCCAATTGTAGTCAGTGTGACTCGTATTTTGTGATTGACCAGTGAGCTCTAGGCACTTGGCCTTTCTGCATGTGCAGACCCTATTTTTATACACTTACTATCTGTAGTAGTATCATCTGATTGTGGGTAAGGTTTCCCACCATGGTTTTTCCCCTTCCATGGTTTCCATGTACAAATATTGGTGTTATGTGTCATGGATGACTTTGTCTTTTTGTTTCATGCATTAATCCTTACTGGTATTGCAATTAACTGCTAAAACTGTTTACCGACATATTAGACTGGTTTACCGGTATTAAGCATTAGGTTGGTTAAGTTGTTTTTGGTTTGAATTTATTTGACAACTGATTCACACTCCCCCCTCTCTCAGTTGTCTCTAGGACCTAACATATTCAACACGGGCCTTCTAAAAGAGACCTCTTATTAGCTTACCCATCCACATGTAATTTCATTAATATTGTAATACAAGATATTGACAATAAAAAACATTTTCCATGATATAAGGTAGTAAGGTATAAGACTATTGTCAATCAAGAATTTACATTCCAAATAACAACCCCCCCCCCCCCCCTCACCCTTAATTATAATACTTGATATAATATTGGCCCAATAATATTTATGGTGTAACAAGTTGCCATAGAAAACAAAATAATATAGTCAATGTTTGATGAATTCTCAAAGATGTTTCTTGGCTCATGGATAACATATTGACACAATGCCCATATACTTTATCTAGATCTATGATAGTGAAGAGACATGAAGCATAATCCCTTGCTGATTTTATCAGCTTCCTCAATAGTGGTTTAGCATATAGTGATAATTTTTAACTCAACAAAGTTTATAATAAGTTAAAATAACTATTCCTTATTATGGAATCAAACCATGCCATGATCATATACAAGTACCTAGGTTTATGGTTTTGTCATATATACTTGTGATAAAACTATATTTCATATATCTAAGACTTGACATGATAATGATACCTTGTCATATTAATTGTGTTGAGGATAAGAATGGAATAATTTTATGCATTCTTGTAAAATATTGCCAATTACCTCTTTAGAATACAAAAGCTTTGGACTTCAAAACCCCTAATTACCAGAAATTCAATCCAATGGATTTCAACCCAAGGATTCTTATAATACTTATATCAAGATATGTATTAATTATAAAACTACCCTAACTAAAAGAAAATTGCTCTTGACAACAAATTTCCAAAATGTACCATACTAAAACAAAACGTAATGAACGAATTCATTTATTGGTGCAAGAGCACCTAGGACTTAGGCTTATAGGTTTTTCTCAATTTTGGCTTGTAATGACCCTATCCAAGTCAGGTATTGAATAAGGACTCTAGGAGGGTCCAAGAGTGAGTGTTTTGAGTCAAATGTAGGCCTAGTAGAGTTAGTTGCTTCTTAGGTTTGCATTTTGTGCATAGATAGTGGTTTGAGTAGGTAATTGACCTTCTTGATGGTCAAAAGTATAAAAAATTTGTATAAGCATTAGGGAGGGTTAAAATAGTCTTAGAAATGCTTTCAAATTCATGAGTAATGATTTAGAATAGGTTTCATAGGTTGAAAAGGCAAAAAGTGCAAAGTTGCAAAAACTTGTCATGACAACTTTTGAAAGTTGTCATGACAATCTTTGTCTTAAAATTCTTAGCGATGGAGTTAGGGATAGACCAATGCCCTAGAATGCCTCCACATGTGGGGAAGACTATAAAAACCTTCTCTTGCATGGTTACCAAGGTTGGAGTTTTGTGTTTATGAGATCAAGGTAATTGACCTTCTTGATGGTCAAAAGTATCAAAACTTGGTATAAGAATTAGGGAGGGTTAAAATAGTCTTAGAAATGCTTTAAAATTCATGAGTAATTACTTAGAATAGGTTTCATAGTTTGAAAAGGCAAAAAGTACAAAAAGTGCAAAGTTGCAAAAAGTTGTCATGAAAATTTTTGAAAGTTGTCTTGACAACTTTTGAAAGTTGTCATGACAATTTTTGTCTTAAAATGCTTAGTGATGGAGTTAGGGATAGGCCAATTCCCTAGAATGCCTCCACACATGGGGAAGACTATAAAAACCTTCTCTTGCACGGTTACCAAGGTTGAAGTTTTGTGTTTTTGTGTTTGTGTTCAGAATAAGTTTCATAGGTTGAAAAGGTAAAAAGTGCAAAAACCGTCTCTTGCATGGTTACCAAGGTAATTGACCTTATTGATGGTCAAAAGTATCAAAACTTGGTATAAGAATTAGGGAGGGTTAAAATAATCTTAGAAATGCTTTGTGGGAAGACTATAAAAACCTGAACTCTTGCATGGTTACCAAGGTAATTGACCTTCTTGATGGTCAAAAGTATCAAAACTTGGTATAAGAATTAGAGAGGGTTAAAATAGTCTTATAAATGCTTTAAAAGTCATGAGTAATGACTTAGAATAGTCAAATGTTGGAGTTTTGTGGGAAAACTATAAAAACCTTCTCCTGCACGGTTACCAAGGTAATTGACCTTCTTGATGGTCAAAAGTATCAAAACTTGGTATAAGAGTTAGGGAGGGTTAAAATATTCCTATAAATGCTTTAAAATTCATGAGTAATGACATAGAATAGGTTTCATAGGTTGAAAAGGCAAAAAGTGCAAAAAATGCAAAGTTGCAAAAAGTTGTCATGACAATTTTTGTCTTAAAATGCTTAGCGATGGAGTTAGGGATAAACCAATGCCCTAGAATGCCTCCATGCATAGGGAAGAATATAAAAACATTCTCTTGCATGGTTACCAAGGTTGGAGTTTTGTGCTTTTGTGTTTGTGTTTAGAATAGGTTTCATAGGTTGAAAAGGCAAAAAGTGCAAAAAGTGCAAAGTTGCAAAAAGTTGTCATGAGAACTTTTGAAATTGGTCATGACAATTTTTGTCTTAAAATGATTAGTGATGGAGTTAGGGATAGACCAATGCCATAGAATGCCTCCACATGTGGGGAAGACTAGAAGGTTGGAGTTTTGTGTTTATGACATCAACAATCTGAAACTACTCATTTTTCAGACTGTTTGTCATCATTTTGTCTTGTAATGACCCTATCCAAGTTAGGTATTGAATAAGGACTCTAGGAGGGTCCAAGAGTGATTGTTTTGAGTCAAATGTAGGCCTAGTAGAGTTAGTTACTTCCTAGGTATGCATTTTGTGCATAGGTAGTGGTTTGAGTAGGTAATTGACCTTCTTGATGGTCAAAAGTATCAAAACTTGGTATAAGAATTAGGGAGGGTTAAAATAGTCTTATAAATGCTTTAAAATTCATGAGTAATGATTTTAGAATAGGCTTCATAGGTTGAAAAGGCAAAAAGTGCAAAAAGTGCAAAGTTGCAAAAAGTTGTCATGACAACTTTTAAAAGTTGTCATGACAATTTTTGTCTTAAAATGCTTAGCGATGGAGTTAGGTATAGACCAATTCCCTATAATTCCTCCACACATGGGGAAGACTATAAAAACCTTCTCTTGCTCAGTTACCAAGGTTGGAGTTTTGTGTTTATGAGATCAACAATCTGAAACTACTCATTTCTAGACTGTTTGTCATCATTTTGGCTTGTAATGACCCTATCCAAGTCAGGTATTGAATAAGGACTCTAGGAGGGTCCAAGAGTAAATGTTTTGAGTCAAATGTAGGCCTAGTAGAGTTAGTTGCTTCCTAGGTTTGCATTTTATGCATAGGTAGTGGTTTGAGTAGGTAATTGACCTTCTCGATGGTCAAAAGTATGAAAACTTGGTATAAGCATTAGGGAGGGTTAAAATAGTCTTATAAATGCTTTAAAACTCATGAGTAATGAATTAGAATAGGTTTCATAGGTTGAAAAGGCAAAAAGTGCAAAAAGTGCAAAGTTGCAAAAAGTTGTCATGACAATTTTTGCCTTAAAATGCTTAGAAATGGAGTTAGGGATAGACCAAAACCCTATAATGACTCCACACATGGGGAAGACTATAAAAACCTTCTCTTGCACAGTTACCAAGGTTGGAGTTTTGTGTTTATGAGATCAAGGTAATTGACCTTCTTGATGGTCAAAATTATCAAAACTTGGTATAAGCATTAGGGAGGTTTAAAATAGTCTTAGAAATGATTTAAAATTCATGAGTATTGACTTAGACTAGGTTTCATAGGGTGAAAAGGCAAAAAGTGCAAAAAGTGCAAAGTTGCAAAAGTTGTCATGACAACTTTTGAAAGTTGTCATCACAATTTTTGTTTAAAAATGCTTAGCGATGGAGTTAGGGATAGACCATTGCCCTATAATTCCTCCACACATGGGGAAGACTATAAAAACCTTCTCTTGCATGGTTACCAAGGTTGGAGTTATGTGTTTGTGTTTAGAATAGGTTTCATAGGTTGAAAAGGCAAAAAGTGCAAAAAGTGCAAAGTTCCAAGAAGTTGTCATGACAACTTTTGAAAGTTGTCATGACAATTTTTGTCTTAAATTTCTTGGAGATGGAGTTACAGATAAACCAATGCCCTATAATTCCTCCACATGTGGGGAAGACTATAAAAACCTTCTCTTGCATGGTTACCAAGGTTAGAGTTTTGTGTTTATGAGATCAACAATCTAAAACTACTCATTTTCGGACTGTTTGTCATCAGTTTGGATTGTAATGCCCCTATCCAAGTTAGGTATTGAATAAGGACTCCAAGAGTGTCCAAGAGTGACTATTTTGAGTCAAATTTATGCCTAGTAGAGTTGGTTGCTTCCTAGGTTTGCATTTTGTGCATAGGTAGTGGTTTGAGTAGGTAACTGACCTTCTTGATGGTCAAAAGTATCAAAACTTGGTATAAGCATTAGGGAGGGTTAAAATAGTCTTATAAATACTTTAAAAGTCATGAGTAATGACTTATAATAGGTTTCATAGGTTGAAAAGGCAAAAAGTGCAAAAAGTGCAAAGTTGCAAAAAGTTGTCATGACAACTTTTGAAAGTTGTCATGACAATTTTTGTCTTAAAATGCTTAGCGATGGAGTTAGGGATAGACCAAATCCCTAGAATACCTCCACACATGCAGAAGACTATAAAAAACATCTCTTGTATGGCTACCAAGGTTGGAGTTTTGTGTTTTTGTGTTTGTGTTTAGAATAGGTTTCATAGGTTGAAAAGGCAAAAAGTGCAAAAATTGCAAAGTTGCAAAAAGTTGTCATGACAACTTTTGAAAGTTGTCATGACAATTTTTGTCTTAAAATTGTTAGCGATGGAGTTAGGAAAATACCAACACCCTAGAATGCCTCCACGCATGGGGAAGACTATAAAAACCTTCAATTGCACGGTTACCAAGGTTGGAGTTTTGTGTTTATGAGATCAACAATCTAAAACTACTCATTTTCGGACTGTTTGTCATCATTTTGGCTTGTAATTATCCTATCCAAGCTAGGTATTGATTAAGGACTCTAGGAGGGTCCAAGAGTCACTGTTTTGAGTCAAATGTAGGCCTAGTAGAGTTAGTTGCTTCCTAAGTTTGCATTTTGTGCATAGGTAGTGGTTTGAGTAGGTAATTGACCTTCTTGATGGTCAAAAGTATCAAAATTTGGTATAAGAATTAGGGAGGGTTAAAATAGTCTTATAAATGCTTTAAAATTCATGAGTAATGACTTAGAATAGGTTTCATTGGTTGAAAAGGCAAAAAGTGCAAAGTTGCAAAAAGTTGTCATGACAATTTTTGTCTTAAAATGCTTAGCAATGGAGTTAGTGATAGACCAACGCCCTAGAATGCCTCCACACATGGGTAAGACTATAAAAACCTTTTCTTGCATGGTTATCAAGGTTGGAATTTTTTGTTATTGTGTTTGTGTTTAGAATAGGTTTCATAGGTTGAAAAGGCAAAAGGTGCAAAAAGTGCAAAGTTGCAAAAAGTTGTCATGACAACTTTTGAAAGTTGTCATGACAATTTTTGTCTTAAAATGCTTAGACCAACACCCTAGAATGCCTCCACACATAGGGAAGACTATAAAAACCTTCTCTTTCATGGATACCAAGGTTGTATTTTTGTGTTTTTGTGTATTTTTTGTTTAGAATAGGTTTCATAGGTTGAAAAGGCAAAAAGTGCAAAAAGTGCAAAGTTGCAAAAAGTTGTCATGACAATTTTGTCTTAAAATGCTTAGTGATGGAGTTAGGGATAGACCAAGGCCCTAGAATGCATCCAAACATGGGGAAGAATATAAAAACCTTCTCTTTCATGGTTACCAAGGTTGGAGTTTTGTTTTTATGAGATCAACAATCTGAAACTACTCATTTTCGGACTGTTTGTCATCATTTTGGCTTATTTTGCTCATTTTGTGAATACAAATGGATTGAATCCATTGATACATTAATGGATTGAATTTATTTGATTTGTTTTAGAGTATTTAATTTCATTTCAATCTTTTAAGCTAGGTTGTATTAGTGTTTTCTTTGTTTGGTTTGCAAATAGCTAGTTTTGGCTTGTACATAGCAATTTTATGTAAAATGGTTGCCCCATGAATTCCCTCTGTGATACCATCATGGCCTATTGGGAAATGGAAGGTATATATATGTAGGGAAAAGTTCTGGAAATGAATAATGATATCACTATCACCTTGTTCTAGGTGAGTCCAGGAGCAACCCGGCTAGAGGAGACAGGGTGAATTTGGAGTGTAAAGTGCAGGGGTGAATGAAAAAACACAATATAACCTTTTGGAGGGGTCCATGATGTTCATATAGAGTTTCCTATACAAGGGGAATCCTTGACAAGACCATTTGATGCTCATTTTACAAACTTGACCAGTCACTACCGGTTAGAAGGCCTGGAAACCCTTCAAAACCCTCATTTTTGGGTTAGGGCATTGTATGGTGGGTTGAGAAACCAAAACAACCTAAATCACTTGGGGTTTGGGATATCATTGAAGAATATAAAGCCTTGTTTCAAGGTATTTTGGACCATTTTCTCCTAAGCCCTAGAAAACCGGATTTTGGAGGCCTAATAGGGCTAATTCATTGTAGCCCTTTTCTAGGCAAAATGATGAAATCGGTAAGAAAACTAATGGATGAGAACCTCAAATGGACCCAAATGGAATTAAAATCACATTAGAAGCCACCTCCACACCACTACATCAACTCATAATAGTAGGAGGTCAAATTGACAAGTTAAAGCCAAGACACCTATAATGAGCACATGGGAAACATTGTGAATTGGTAGGGTACCTTGTTAAACACTTGAAGAAAACACCTTCAGATTGAAAAGAAGCAAGCCCTAGAAGAGAATGAGAATTAATTGGAGGTCTTAGAGCATATCTAGACCTAGAGATTTGGTGGAATTGAGCAACACCAGCTAGGTAAAGTTTGAGCAAGCGAGGTGAACCCCATCAAATTGGTATCAGAGCTTATAAGATTTGGGCTTGGTGAGTAGATGTCCTCAATGGAATCTATAGGAGACAAAAACATGGCAACCAATGCAAATTTGGAAAATAAAGTAGATGATCAGGAGGAAGAGAATAGACTCCTAAAGGAGAAGTTGCTAGAACTGGAAAGTAATCTTGGTGAAGTTGAAACCAAGGCAGATGAAGTGTTGGTAAAGGTTGAAGGAGTAGAAGGGAAGGGAAAAGAAGTGTCAGAGATAGAAAAATTACCTGAACCTAATCCTATCTTAGAACAATATCCTTTCCTAAAGGCATTGAAGGCCTTAAGTGGTAAATCACTAGAAGGATTGCCATTATTCACTGGTAAGATGGAGGCATAAGTGGTCCTAGAATGGATAGAAGCCATGGAGAACCATTTTGAATGTGAAGGCATAAATAAAGCCCAAAGAGTCAAAGTAGCCAAGTCAAGGATGAGAGGAGCTTCTCTCACATGGTGGAAATTTGTGCAAGATGAGAGGAAGAAAATGGGCAAAGCACCCATCTCTTCTTGGAAGGGGATGTTAGTCAAAATCAAAGAAGTTTATCTCCTTGATGACTATGAAGTGCAAATTCATAGGAAAAGACAAAACTTAAGACAAAAAGACCTTGATGTAAGTAGTTATATGGAGGAGTTTCACCAACTTAGCCTTAGATCTCATGTGGTGGAAGAAGAGAGTCTCAAAGTTGCTAAGTACCTAAATGGTCTATGGTGGAACATCCAAGAAGAAATCAGTTTAATGAGCCCAAAGACAGTTCATCAAACCTATCAACTTTCCCTTAAAGTGGAGGAAAAACTAAAAAGAAGACATGACTCAAGTAGAAATAGGGGCAGAGGTAGAGGAAAAGACAATAGAGACCATAGGGGAGGCTTTGGAGGAAAAATTTATGAACAAAGAACACAAGGTGAGTCTAAACTCACTGAGCAACAAGAGAGTGGCACTAGCAAAGGAGGATTCAATAGAGAAAGAGGATCAAATAGTGGTTTTAGAGGAAGATCTAGTGGACAAGGTAGAGTTTTGTCATATTTTGCAACCATGAAGTGCTACCATTGCAACCAACTTGGTCATCCAGCATATAGGTGTCCAGAGAAGGGGTCATCATCACAAGGTAGTGAAAGAAGAGTGAAATACCTTCAAGAAGAGACTTCAAGCAGCAAGACCTTAGAGGTTTCCTTAGAATCAGATGTAGGTGAGAACTTGATGATAAGGAGAACTTTGATTAAAGAATCGGTCAGAGAAGAGCCTAGCCAAAGAAGTTCCTTATTCAGGATTAAATGCAAGATTATGGACAAGGTTTGCAAAGTGATCATTGATTAAGGGTCAACAAACAACATAGTGTCAGAAGAGGCAGTGAGTAAGATCAAATTGTAGAGGATACCTCACAACAACCCATATAGAGTCACTTGGTTGAACAAAGGCCAACATGTCCTAGTCAATGAGCAAGCATGGGTGGATTTTACCATTGGGAGGTATAAGGACAAAGTGTTATGTGATGTCCTACCCATGGATGCATGTCATCTTCTATTAGGAAGACCATGGAAATTTGATAGACAAGCTATTCATGATGGAGCGAAGAATGCATACTCATTCAAGAAAGATGGAGTCACATTCAAGATTCAGTCTATCCTTGAGGAAGGTGAAAATGGGCAGCAGGTCCTACTTTTGGTGAGTGAAAAGAAATTATTGAAGACACTTGAGGAAGGTGTAGGTATAGGGTTTACACTAGTAATCAAGCCTAAAGAGGAAGACAAGAAAGAGAAGCTAGACTTACTAATAGAGGTTTAAGACTTATTGAAGAAGTTCAAAGGCATAGTGAGTGATGGATAGCCAGCCACCTTACCTCCTAAAAGAACCATAAGCCATCAGATAGACTTCATTCCCGGAGCATCCTTGCCTAACAAGACAGCTTATAAAATGACTCCCCAACAAAATGTTGAGATTTCCAAGCAAATCCAAGAGCTCTTAGACCAAGGCCTAATTAGGAAAAGCATTATCCCTTGTGTTGTCCCTACTATGTTAGCCCCAAAGAAAGGTGGTACTTGGATATTGTGTATTGCTTCTAGAGCTATAAATAAGATCACCATTAGATATAGGTTCCCAATTCCTAGAATAGAAGACCTAATGGATTGTTTAGGGGAAGCCAAGTACTTTACCAAGATTGACCTTAAAAGTGGATACCACCAAATTAGGATTAAGGAAGGTGATGAGTGGAAAACTGCATTTAAGACTACAGAGGGTCTTTATGAGTGGATTGTAATGCCATTTGGCTTATCCAATGCTCCAAGCACCTTCATGAGACTCATGAATGAGGTGATGAAGGAATTCATAGGTAAATATGTGGTGGTATATCTAGATGTTATTCTCATTTTCAGTAAGGATAGGGCAAATCATATTAATCATTTGCAAGATGTGCTAAAAAGATTGTATGATGAAAAGCTAACCATGAACTTGGACAAGTGTGAATTTGTTAAGTAGGAGTTGTTTTACCTTGGGTTTGTGTTGTCTCAAGGAAACCTCAAGATGGATCCCAGCAAGGTTGAAGCCATAATAAATTGGTCTACTCTTAAGTCAGCAACAGAGGTGAGAAGCTTCCATGGACTAGCTCAGTGCTACAGGAAGTTCATCAGGCAATTCAGTGCTATATGTGCACCAATGTTAGACACCATTAGAGGTGGAATGAAGGCAAAGTTTCAATGGAGTGAACAAGCAAATAAAGGTTTTGAAACCTTGAAGGAGAAGATAGCTACTCAACCGGTGCTAGTGTTGCATAGTTTTGAGAAACTTTTCATAGTGGAATGTGATACAAGCAATGTTGTAGTAGGTGTTTTCTTAAGCCAAGAAGAAAGACCAGTAGCTTTCCATAATGAGAAGCTAAGTGATGCAAAGAGGAAATACTCCTCTTATGACTTGGAATTATATGCTTTAGTACAAGCTTTGAGGAAGTGGAGACACTATCTCCTTCCTAAGGAATTTGTAGTCTATACGGACAACCAAGCATTGAGCTTTCTAAACTCACAAGACAAACTCAGTTGTAAACACATGAAATGGGTGGAGTACATACAAGCCTACACATTCACAATCAAGCGCAAGAAAGGATAGTTAAACCAGGTTGTTGATGCATTAAGCAGATGACTTTTGATAGTCCAAGAAATCCAATTGAGGAGAATAGGAGTTGACAGTTTTAGAGACCTATACCTAGAGGATGAAGACTTCTCAAATGTTTACAAGGTATGTAAGGAGTATCAAAATCATTTCCATAGTGAGTATTTTGATTTTACTTTGCAAGATGGACTATTGTTTAGAGGTGGGCAACTTTGTGTGCCTAGAGGCTCAATGAGAGAAAACCTCATTCAAGAGAAGCATAATGGTAGCCTTAGTGGACATTTTGGAGTCAATAAGACTCAAGAGCTGGTTCAGAGGTATTATTATTGGCAAAGGATGAATCAAGATGTGAAAAAGTATGTGGAGACTTGTATAGTTTGCCAAAAGGCCAAGGGTACTTCTTCAAATGCCGGTTTGTACCAACCTCTTCCCATACCAAATAGACCTTGGGAGTGCATTATTATGGACTTTGTAGTAGGTTTACCAAGGACAAAGTAGGGATTTGACAACATTTATGTCATTGTGGACAGATTTAGTAAGATGGCCCACTTTGTACCTTGCAAGACTAATCATGATGCATGCCAAATAGCTCATTTGTTCTTCAAAGAAGTGATAAGGATGCATGGTTTACCCATGAGCATTATTTCAGATAGGGACTAAAAGTTCATGAGTAATTTTTGGAAGACACTTTGGCAAAATCTTGGCACCAACCTATCTTTTGGATCAGCCTACCATCCTCAAACACATGGATAGACCGAAGTGGTTAATAGGAGCTTGGGGAGCTTATTGAGGTGCCTTACCAAAGAGTATGGTCACACATGGGATCAAGTGCTTTCACAAGCTGAATATGCATACAATGACACGATAAATAGGACTACTGGCAAGAGCCCTTTTGAAGTGGTCTATGGTGTTCACCCAAGAGGTATTTTGGAGTTGAGAGACTTAGGTAATGTAGCTATATATGGTGAAAATGGATAACAATAATAACAAGATTGAAAGGCTAAATGAATTCAACCACCAAACCCTAGCCTAACAACAACAAAGATCCACCATAACATATGAAGATTACCTAAGACAATGCAAATCAAATGAAATCAAAAATATTATACCATTACATGTCCAATAGGGTTTTTGATCTCCATTCTTCCTATCTCCATTGATCTTGCTTGATATATTTGCTCTCAGATTTTATGTGCACAAGAGCTCAACAAAGAACGGAATGTGGTTGCAAGTACGATTGTAGTGTAGCCAAGTCCTTAAGATTGTCAATTAGGGTTTGATAATGAAGGAAGCATCTCCTTAAATAGAAGACACAATATGAAATGGAGGGATAAGATTGAGAGGTGTAAAAAGGAGGTCAGCTATGATTAGAGGGTAGGTAGAAGAAATAATAAAATAATGAAAGAGGTAGGTAGTGTAGGAATTAAGAGATGAATGACATGTGTCATGTGTAGAAAAAGGCTAATGAATTAATTAAAGATTTATTTAATTAATAGAAGAATTAGGCTTAGATAATTAAATAAATAAAATATTTATTTAATTAGACATGACAATTTTGGGTGTCTATAGTAGCAACAAGAAGTGGATATGTAGAAGACTTTTCTTAGTCAATGAAGGAGGTACATGAATCAGTCAAGCAAGCATTGATGGAGAACACAAGTAAAATCAAGCAAAAAGTTGATGAGAGAAGGAAGAACTTACAATTCCAAGTGGGAGATCTTTCCATGGTGCACATAAACAAAGAAAGGCTATAGAAAGAAGTACCTAACAAGTTACAAATGAGAAGGTTGGGTCCATGTGCCATTCTAGCCAAGTATGGAGAAAATGCATACAAGGTGGACCTATCTAGTGACATAGGATTGTCACCAATTTTCAACATAGCAAACTTAGTTGCCTATAAAGGACCAATCAAAGGTTCAGATTGCAGTCATTTAGAGGTATCAGATGATGTGAACAACCTTCAACTACCAGCAAGACCAAATCTGAAGGCCGAGAAGGTGTTGAGTTCAAGGATCGCCAAGAAGACAAGGCATCAAATCTATTGGGAGCACCTAATCAAATGGCAAGGTATGGATGATGTTGAAGCTACATGGGTTCTTGTGACATAGTTTAAGAAGCTAGGCATTGATCAAAATCTAATTCCCAAAGAGGTGACATAATTTTCTTTTGTTTGGGAGAATGGTGCAGGAGCACCTAGGACTTAGGCTTATAGATTTTTCTCAATTTTGGCTTGTACTGACCCAATCCAATTTAGGTATTGGATAAGGACTCTAGGAGGGTCCAAGAGTGAGTTTTTTGAGTCAAATGTAGGCCTAGTAGAGTTAGTTGCTTCCTAGGTTTGCATTTTGTGCATAGGTAGTGGTTTGAGTAGGTAATTGACCTTCTTGATGGTCAAAAGTATCAAAACTTGGTATAAGCTTTAGGGAGGGTTAAAATAGTCTTATAAATGCTTTAAATGTCATGAGTAATGACTTAGAATAGGTTTCATAGGTTGAAAAGGAAAAAAGTGCAAAAAGTGCAAAGTTGCAAAAAGTTGTCATGACAACTTTTGTCTTAAAATGCTTAGCGATGGAGTTAGGGATAAACCAATGCCCTATAATTCCTCCACACGTGGGGAAGACTATAAAAAAAATTCTCTTTCATGGTTACCAAGGTTGGAGTTTTGTGTTTATGAGATGAACAATCTGAAACTACTCATTTTCAGACTATTTGCCATCATTTTGGCTTATTTTGCTCATTTTGTGAATACAAATGGATTGAATCCATTGATCCAATAATAGATTGAGTTTCTTTGGTGTGTTTCAGAGTATTTAGTTTCATTTCAAGCTTTGTAGCTAGGTTTTATTAGTGTTTTCTTGGTTTGGTTTGCAAACAATCAGTTTTGGCTTGTACATAGCAAATTTGTCATGTAAAATGGTTGCCCCATGAATTCCCTCCGTGCTACCATCATGAACTATTGGGAAATGGAAGGCAACCACTTATAGAGTATATATATGTAGGGAAAATTTCTAGAAATGAAGAATGATATGACTGTCACCTTGTTCTGGGCGAGTCCAGGAGCAACCTGGCTAGAGGAGATAGGGTGAATTTGGAGTGTAAAGTGTAGGGGTGAATGAAAAACCACAATCTAACCTTTTGGAGGGGTCCATGATGTTCATACAGAGTTTCTTATGCAAGGGGAAGCCTTGAAAATACCATTTGATGCTCATTTTCTAAACTTGACCAGTCACTGCCGGTTAGAAGGCCTAGAAACCCTTCAAAACCCTCATTTTTGGGTTAGGGCATTGTATGGTGGGTTGAGAAACCAAAAACACCTAAATCACTTGGGGTTAGGTGTATCATTCAAGAATATCAAGCCTTGTTGTAGGGTCTTTTGGACCGTTTTCTCCTAAGCCCTAGAAAATCAGATTTTGGAGGCCTAATAGGGCTAATTCGTTGTAGCCCTTTTCTAGGCAAAAAGATGAAATCAGTAAGAAAACTAATGGATGCAAACCTCAAATGGACCCAAATAGAATTAAAATCATGTTATAAGCCACCTCCATACCTTTGCATCAACTCACAACAGTAGGAGGTCAAATTGACAAGTTGAAGCCAAGACACCCATAATGAGCACATGGGAAACATTGTGAATTGGTAGGGTTCCTTGTTAAACACTTGAAGCAAACACCTTGAGATTGACAAGAAGCAAGCCCTATAAGAGAATGAGAAGGAATTGGAGGTCTTAGAGCATAGCCAGACCTGGAGAGTTGGCGGAATTGAGTAACACCAACTAGGTGAAGTATGAGCAAGCTAGGTGAACCCCAACATTTATAAAAACATGGAAACTAAAACAAATTAAAGAAATACCTGACCTACATGTTGCACTTGATCTATTTTGACAAATTCTCTTAGAATAACATACATGAGGTACGCCATCTATTGAATGTATATGATAGCTTGCCATATCCATATGTCTAAATAATCCTAGAATAATTATTTTCCAGCTATGGAAATTGATAAATCAAAATTAACAACTATCTAAGAAAAAGTGTAGAATAAGGGGTACTTAGCTCTAAATAAGGAGATATGTCTAATGTAAGTGCTAATATTTACTCTATTGTCGCTATTTCAAAAAAACTTCCTGCTCTCCATGTACTCTCAAGCCCCTCCACTAGTCTTTCACACTGAAACTTGACACCCAAATATAAGAAATTGGCCCTAAAAGGGCAATGGACTTCTAGCTCATACATTCCTTCCATCCCTCTTCCTTGGGTATTCCTCTGTGTGATGAAATTTCTCTTGAACCTCTACTCTCTTCAATGGGTCTCTTTTATTTGTTTATTGCAATGATTATAGGATACGTGCCTAATGGATTTGTTGGTATTGGCTTTCGAAACTTTCAAGTGTTCCATCCAACCTTTCATTTTCTTTATCTGTGCTTTCACCCTTGCATACATGTCTACCAAAGCATTTGCCTTCTTCAACAATCAACAAATTGCCTTTCTCCTAATGCTTGATGGACCTGCGTAGCCCATTTGAGGCTCTCATTTTGGCATCCATTGGGAGGATGTTCTCACAGGTTGTGAAGTATATGGTTCATTTTTTCTTTACTTGTGTGTTTCACCCCCTTTTCCTCCAAGTTTTTGTGTCCCTTTTTTTTCTTTTTTTCTAATCGATTATTTCTCTGCAAAATAAATGGTCTCCATACCGTAATAATGGCATGGATGCCCCTCGCTCAGTTGTGCCCATTATTTCTTGATGGAAGATAAGAATCACCCATACTTACCTCATAAGTTTGTCTCCCCGTAACTTTCTTGGCACCATAATCCTTTATTGGGGTCATTGGTCAAACATCCTTCATACATTGTTTTTCTACAAACTGGCAATCAATTCTCCTTTTCTTCTAATAAATGCCCACATAGCAGGCCCATACACAACCCATACCTTATTAGTTGGATATGTCAGATAACTTATTTCTAATTGACAGGGAAGGAAAATATGGGATGTGACAAGGAGTGACTTCTTTGAATTGCCAGGCAGAGTCTTACTGAATCCAAAAGCTATACCAAAATCACTGCTTCTCCAACCAAGTGCATAACACGAAGGTTATCAACTATTGTATCAATAACACGAAGGTTATTCAAAGTGAACTGCTCATTCTAGAGACCAAGTGTCATCTATTCAATATTTCAACCAGTAAGTTTGAGACATCCGTTCTCAACATTCTCCCACTTGATGAAGAACTTACTGGTATCTCCAGAACACTTAGAAATTAATGAAATTCATGGGATCTAAGGCCCATCGAATTGGCACACTATTTGAACTTTGTTGTGTTCACAAGTTTTGTAAATGCATTTGCAACATTCTTTAGAGTGTCCACCTTTTCTAGATTAACCTTTCCATCTTTTACCATGCCAAGAACAAAGTGATATTGTACATCAACATATTTCGTCTTAGCATGAAGACTAGGATTTTTTCCAAACAAATGCCACTCTGACTATTGCAATAGATAGAAATACACCTTACATTAAACCCAACATCAAAACATAAATGCTTAAGCCAAATAACCGCTTGACAAGGATGAGTTGATACCATGTACTCTGCCTCTATAGTGGACAAAGTGACTACAAATTTCTACTTGCTCATCTAATTGATTGCACCACCATTCAACATGAATACATATCCACTGGTGAGTCTTCTACTGTCAATGTCCCCTGCCCAATTAGCATCCACATATCCCTAGATGTTTACAGTTCTCTACGATCCAACCAAATTTCCACGGTAACATAGAGCATACTGAGAAGTACCTTTCAGGTATCTAAACACTCTCTTCATAGCATCCCAATGCGATCTTCTTGGATTTTCCATAAATTGACTTAGGACTCCCATTGCTTGGACAATGTCTATCCTTGTACAAACCATTGCATACATTAGGCTACCAACTGCACTTGCATAAGGCACCTTGGCCATGTCCTCCTTCCCAGTAGAAGATTTTGGACAATCTTTAATAGAAAGCTTCATTCCGTGCAACATTGGAACAACTAACTGCTTGCAATATGACATGTTAAATCTCTCTAGGATGGTACTAATGTACTTTCTCTGACTAAGCTAGAGATTTCTATTCTTTCTATCCCTGTTGATTTCCATCCACAGAATATACCTAGCTGCACCTAAGTCTTTCATTTCAAAACATGTTGACAACTGAGATTTTAAGTCAGAAATCATGCCCTTGTCATTCCCAATGAACAACATATCATCCACATATAGAGAAATGATAAGTAAATGATCATTTTTAGTCTTGTAATACACACAATGATCAAACTTTTACCTTACGAGTTGCAGAGACAACACAAAGGTGTCGAACTTCTGGTACCACATTCTAGGTGATTGTTTCAAACCATAAAGAGACTTTTTCAACTTACCAACCAAGGATTCTTTACCTTTTACCACAAAATGCTTAGGCTGGGAAATATAAATTTCTTCCTCCAAATCACCATGAAAGAATGTTGCCTTCACACTCAACTGCTCGATCTCAAAGTTATATGTTTCTGCAAGTGAGAAAATAAGTCTGATAGATGTCAACTTTGCTACAGGAGAAAAGATTTCTCCATAATCAATTCCTCAACTTGGGAATAGCCCTTCACAACCAATCTAGCTTTATACTTTTCCAAACTACCATTCAGATTGATTTTCTTTTTAAATGCCCATTTGCAACCAATAGGTCTTCTACCTTTAGGAAAGGGCACCAGATTCCAAGTTTCATTCTTCCTTACTGAAGTCATTTCTTCGTTCATGGCCTCCAACTAGGAATCTGAATTAGGCATCTGTATTGCCTCTTTCACAGTCTTAGGCTCATCAGTGTTAGTAACCAAAGCATAGGCACAATTTTTATCCAATAATGAGAAACCATACCTATTAGGTTATCTTCTCTACCATGTAGACCTCCTCAATGGATGAGGTAGATGTTCTTGTTCTTGTTCTTGACCAAAACTACCAGAGTTGCTTGAGCTCTCCTCACTTTCAAATACACATGGAGTTCAAAGTTCCTCTTTTTTTGGAGTTAGAGGAATTTCAACTTTTGCTTCCGCTTTTTTTGTCTACTCAGATTCCATATTAACTGAGGTGGTCTTCAGCTCATAGAAGATAAAACTTTTGTTGTACAATACCTTCTTAGTTATAGGATTCCAAAGCTTGTATCCTTTCACTCCCAAACCGAAGACAATAAAGATACTCTTAATATCATTGTTATTCAACTTAGATCTATTTACATCGGGAACATACTCATATGCCTCACAGCCAAAGACCCAAATATGTCTTAGAGAGGGCTTCTTACCAGACCATGCTTCCATGGGCATTTTATCCACCAACGCTGAAGTGAGAGATCTATTTTATAACTAACATGCTATAGACACAGCCTCAACCTACAACTTTTTCCACTACTCAACATGCTTCTTGCCTTTTCCATCAATGTTCTATTTAGCCTTTCAACAATTCCATTTTCCATGGAGTGTAAGGTGTGGTCTTATGCCTTTGAATTCCATGGTCTTTACAAAATTGATCAAATTCTGTTGAACATAAATCACCACCATTATCAATCCTTAGGCATTTAACTTTCCTACTAGTCTAATTTTCAACCAAGGTCTTAAATTCCTTAAACTGACTAAACACTTATGATTTATTTTTCAACAAATACACAAATATCCTTCTCGAATAATCATTTATAATTGAAACATAATATCTAGAATTCAACAACAAAAGAACATTAACTAGAGAAAATACATCAGAGTGAATATAATCTAGCAACTAGAAGATTTATGAGGACTAGAATAAAATGAAACACGATGTTGCCTTCCATATATACAGTGTTCACAAAATTCAAATTCAAAGTTATAATC
The DNA here is from genome assembly GCF_030272615.1 of Cryptomeria japonica. Taxonomy (NCBI): domain Eukaryota; kingdom Viridiplantae; phylum Streptophyta; class Pinopsida; order Cupressales; family Cupressaceae; genus Cryptomeria; species Cryptomeria japonica. The sequence continues at coordinate 140,284,929 of NC_081405.1, read as the reverse complement.
ATCAATCCCCTCTACCAGGTTTTTGTTTTTCAGAGCTTTTAATCCCTTCTCTCCTATGTGACTGAGTCTATGATTCCAAAGCATGGTTTTCTCAATAGGAAGTTTGACCTCCATTGAACTAGCAACATTCTTCTTCTAGGTAGCCTTATCCGACTTTCTAGAGACACTACTACATTGAGCAAACTATGCATCCATCTTGAACAAAGCACCAATCCTTGGACCCTTAGCTAGCACTATAGAGCTTCTAGTCATCTTACATCCACCCCTTGAGAATAGTTCTTGTACACCAACATCATTCAGCTTACTAATAGAAAGTAGATTACAAGCTAGAACTGGTATGTGTATTATGCCATCAATTCCCTTCATTCTTCCATCAAGAAACTAAATTTTGACTCTTCCTCAGCCAAAAATTTCAAGAGATGAGTCACTAGCCAAGTTAACATTTCCACCATCATACTCTTCATACTTGGAAAACCATTCTCTATGAAATGTCATGTGGAAAGATACAACAAAATCAATCAAATAGATATTGTCAACTGTCTATTTTGCCAAGGAAATAATGAAGGCATCTGCATCGCTATGAGAAGATTCAGTATCAGAAGAGTTTTTCTTCTTCTTCTTTTTCTCCTCTTTGCAATCCTTTTGAATATGGCCAATTTGTCCACAATTCCAACATTTCACCTTGGACTTGTTCCCAAGAGAATTTGATCTCTCCTTTGATTTGGATTTGGACTTCTTGTCCTTCTATTTGCCTTTCTCTTTTGATCCAGGCCTCAAACAACAAGGGCCTTCTTGGCCATTTCACACGACATTCTCTGTGCCTCTTTTGAGAGAAGTGAAGAAACCGCATCCTCCATTTTGAAAGTGGTTGTTGTACTCTTGATAGCATCACTAAATGGTCCCATGTGTTTAGCAAAGAACACAACATAAGCATACAATGGTCCTCATCCTATATCTTATATCCTACAAAAGTTAACTATGCAACAATCATGTTGAAAGCATTTAAATGATTTGCCATAGATGTCCCTTCGCTCATCTTCAAGGAGTATAACTTCTTCCTCAGGAACAGCTTATTTACCAGAGACTTTTCATAATAAACATCATCAATTTTCTTCCACAAAGAAATTTTTGTCTTCTCCTCATGAACATTCAAGAGAAAGGAATCTGCAAGGCATAATCCAAACATCCCTTTGGCCTTCCTATCTGCGAGATCTCAATCTTCTTATTTCATGCCTGATGGTTTTGATCCAGACAGTGCAACCCAGAGGTCTCTATCAACCAATAGGTCTTCCATATTGAGTTTCCATAACTCGTAGCTGCTACCATTGAATTTCTCAATATCCACTCTTCTTGATGTGCTCCCATCTCAGTCTTCAATTTCAAACAAACCTCTACAAAACTCCCACTATAGAATTAACACAGAAACCCATTCTACCCACAAGGATAACACAACTGGCTAGGCACTGATACCACTTGTAAGGAAAGATGAGTGCGAAAAATGCCTTCCTAATATCAATTTCTTAGAGAAGTAAAGAAAATGAGTGTTTCAATTCGAATTACAACAACTAAGATACACAATATAGGATAAATAGAACAACATGAAAAACACAAACACAAAGATGAACACCAGATTTCACGTGGGAAAACCCTTGTAGGAGAAAAACCCACACACCAAAGTAATCCCTTGTATTACAGTAAAACAATTACATACAAGTTTCAGACCTTTAATCTGATCTCTATTCAGGAAGCAATACAAAAGATTACAATCTTAATCGACTTCTCAATTTAGCTTTTTTAGAATTACCAATCGATTGCTTCAATTGTCTTTTGTACAAAGATAGAAATCATTACCACACAATCGTACCTCCTACAACTATTTTTCAAATGTTTAAATGTCTATGTTGAAAAATAGTTTGTTTCAGTTAAAACATCTTCCAACTATCGAACTTCTCAAAATGTCAATAACATGGATGTTGTTGCCATCACTTCATCTGAGTCCTTCCAATTTTTGCCAATCGTCGGCAGACAAATTGACAAGTCAAAATGAGTCCATCGTGGTCCCCACCAAGACCATTTCAAAGTATATCAACAATCACCACTAGATGGAAGTGCAACTCATTAGTTCTTCATGCTTTGTTCCACTTGATCTTCGATCCTTGATAGTGGATCCCTCACAAGTCTTGTATCGGTTGATCACCGCTCAATGGAAGCGTAACTTTCAATATCACCAAGCTTGTTCCACCTAATCTTTGATCCTTGATAGTGGGTCCCTCACAAGTCTCTTATTGGTTGATCGTACTTCGTCAGAAAAGTGACTTTGGCTACCAAAAACCCATGTTCGATCGATAACACTTTCGCACGTTCCCAAAACACTGATATAGTCTTTATTGCAACAGAATGAGATTTTTGTTATCTCCTGCAGACATTCTTACCAAAACCCCAAGTTACATTGAAATGGTCTTTTTCACCCAGACCACTTTGAAGTCTTCTCGACATGGTATTTCATCGAAGAAACAAAGTGACTTCGTCCAACTACTTGGAGTATCTTAGTGACATCAAATGTCACACTGAAAACTGCTTCATGTCGGCAAGACACATCAATTGTCTCCCCGACATTGGTAAGAGGAGTGACTTCTCTGAACTACCTGGTGGAGTCTTACCAAACCCAGATGGTATACCGGAATCACTGCTTCTCCATCCGAGTGCATAATATGAAGGTTATTCAGATGAAACTACTCATTCCAAAGACCAAGTGTCATCTGTTTGAGATTTGAACTAGTAAGTTTGAGACATCCATTCTCAACATAATAGAGAGATACGATAGGCATAAGACCAGAGAGTGTGATTCAAAATGTTCATACAAATAATAATAACACAGTCTTATCTAGAAACAATAGCAATTAAATTCATGGATTATGAAAATTTGTCATCATTAATTAATAACTAGTTTACAAGGCCATTCCTAATATTACACTTATATTATTATATCATTATAGATTCTTTGATATTCGGACTTGTAGCAAGTGGATTGGATGAAATATCTAAAAGGAATATAAGGAAGTTGGTTTGTAAGATCTATTCATAGAAGTAGACATGCACTTTTATTAGTCATTCTTGTATCCCAATTACCACTGGTGCATGCTCTAAATGGTAATATACAACATTCAACATCAATGTATCCACAATCTATATTTTGTTTTACATTCCATTAAAAGAGACATGAATCTTGTTGAGGAGGAATAATAACATTTCAAGAGAACATTTTCATTTGGTACATTCTAATTGATGAGATGGATTTCGTTCAGTCTAGGTTTTTAGCTCACATTGATATGTACTTACATGAAGCCTTTCCCATCACAACCAATTTCCTTTTGATGCTCGCTTCATAATTTTCATTGGTAGCTAACATGATTGTTACATAAATGATATTATTTGTCAACTAGGCAATTTAAGCCACCTTGAATTTTATTTTGTAGCCTTCACTATGATATTAGAATGCAAGGCCAACAATCTACAATTGTGAACTCCTATTCAAATATTGAAGATAAATAACTAGGTGCAAGGGTGCTTTGATTTATTGCGAAGTTGGAATGTTATGTAGGTACCACTTTGGGATTTGCATTTTCTACAACTAGTGCTAATCATTTCAATTATTTGTGGCAATCATTACCAACTCCTACTAAAGATGGTGAAGACTTTGACAATCCATAACTCCCAAAGGTGTAACACTTGAAAGAGTGGTAAGTGGCATTAATAAACATTGATTGTTAGGGCCTCACATTCATTGATCTCTTATGTGTACAATATTTTGTTGATTGCACACCTTCTCAAACTTTTCTCAACCTTCAATTAGTTGTAATACATATGCATGCAAGATAGTGTTTGTGTGTTCCTCTAGAGGCAAGTAGACTATCGATCATCTACATACAATATCAATCTTAAATTTACACCCTTCAATTAATAAAATGTTCTACCTTGTTAAAATATACATTATAGAAAATGACCAGGGGAGAGAACCCAATAGTTGAGCGCGTTACAATCGTTGTTATAGCACTTGTTGAGTGGGTTACATTTTGATTCTATATTCATTTCAATTTGCTAGATTGAACTATATTAATAAATATATGCTAAAATAGTTAAGGTTGCTAGGTACATGGTGTAACATAGAACAATTAAGGGGGTGAGTTGATATGAGGTTGCTTTTACTAGCTATCAAGTTCAAACATTATATAGGTACACTTTGGGATCTACATGACCCACAACTAATGTCATTCATTTCAGTTACTTGTAGCAATTACCACCAGCTCTTACTAATGATGATGATGAATTTGACAATCCACAAATCCATAAGATCTAGAGACAAATAAACTATTATCTACATACAATATCAATCTTGAATTCTTAGACACTTCTACAAATAAAATACTACCTTATTAAAATATACACTATACAAAATGACTACCATTATCACAAAAATAATATTTGATGACATTTATACCTAATTTATATACTCTCTTTTAAGAGATTAATCCAAATTATAAAAATAAAAAAGTGCATTTTTTTTTCTAATTAATCTATGGACCATTGTGTGTACGAATCCTAACTTGAGTACACCGTGAACATTACACGAAATCGAACTGAAATTATTGGCAACGCGGCATTGTCATAACTTAATTTCTAACTGAAAAGCAAATTGCAATACGGCTATTTGGATGAGTCCGAGGGAACCTCTGCCACTGAAAATGCTCTCCAGCTCTGCCTGACGAGAAGTAAATTGCAATACGGCTGTTTGAATGGACCCGTTGGAACCTTGGCCACTGAACATGCTTTTGCAGGTTTTGTCCGATGAAAAGTTTGCTTAGACCAACTACCTATCTAACGAACATAGTCATTGAATATGTTTGCTAGAACCAAAGTTTTAAATTGTCAAGATTCCTGAGCTTTTACGACCCGTGACCTTTTGAATGAATGGAAGATTTTAAGAAGTTTAGGAGACTAAATAGGGGAAAGGACTAAGTAGTTGAGCATGTTCCAATTGTTGTGAGGGTTGTTGATACCTTTTGTTCCAATAATTGAACAAATAAAACCTATTGTTTGAAACAAAAAATATCAATTTTTGTTAGGAAATGTACCAATAGTTAGGAAATGTACCAATATTGTAAAAAGTAACCAATCAGGTGATGCCACATCAGCGGCACAACTATTGGGGTCTCTTTTGCATGCCTATTGGTCTCACTTTTTTTGGGGGTTGTTTTGGACACCTTGGCAAAAAGCATGCTGATGTGGCATCATATTTGATGATGTGGTCCTGAAACCTTAGTTATAAGCAGGGGACTTGCCAAGTAAGCTGCTGTAAAAAAATTGGAGTGATTTGAAATTTCCAAGTAGGATTTTGAGAAGCGCGAAGTTAGGGTGCACAACTACTGGGTCCTTTCCCCTAGTCTATGAGATAGAATAAAAATATCTTTTATATTCTTTTTCATGTTGGATTTTAGCAAGGAAGTTGGTTGTTGGATTGATCTTATCTTCAATCACTGTATATTGTCAACTTTCCAGTCTCGAATATTTTTATAAGCTGTATATTCTATGATGTAGTGCCATTCCATTTTTACCACTCTTATTGTAAAACATGTAGATTTTTTCCTCTTGAAGATTTTTTGGGTATTGGTTATTTAGGTGGATTAAACTCTTCCATGTAGTATGTCTTTTTTCGTCCAATCTGCTTTGTCTACATGACAGTTCTAAATTTTTCAGTCACATTAACTTCTTATATCTTTATTAGTATTAGGACATTCTTGCAAGTTAATGTTCCACTTGTTCACCCAATTGTTTTATTTCATCCAATTTTCCTTTCCACTTTCTAGAACCTTGTACACAACCATTTTAAACTAACATAATTTTGATCTCAAATAATTTGCCTAGACAACAATCTATCAATCAATTCATTTCACATAAAATTAATAAATAATAAACTATGCTTAAAAATAATTTGACCAATACTTTAGCACTTTAAATAATAAAAATATTTTAGATTTAATTGCTAACTAAATTAGTATATAAATTTAAGAGTTGTATAATGCAAAATAATTGTCTTTGAATGGTTCAAATGCAATACCAGTCATATGAGCAACTTTCGCCCAGCCTTCCTCCACGCGGAATCAGAAAAATCCAGCACTGGCTGAATGCAATACATCTTTTTCCGCGCGGAATCAGAAGAATCGAGCATTGAAAAATGCAATTCGTTTATTTCCACGCGGAATCAGAAGAATCTAGCTAGAGCATAATTTTCTTGTGTTGAGTACATTGATAAATTTATAATATAGGTGCCATATCGTTAAAAAATTTCATCAAATTTAGTAGCCATTTCCCCCTTTCATCCATGGCTGCCATTCAGATACTCTCTCTCTGTGTCATTTTCATTCAGATTCTCTTCTGCGCTTCGGCTCAGAAGCAGCATAATATCACGCTTGGCTCCACTCTTAGCCCTTCCCAAAATTCCAAATGGGTTTCGCCAAATGGGCAGTTTGCCTTTGGATTCTATCCGCTAACTCCAACTCTTTACGTGGTAGGCCTTTGGTTTGACAGTGTAATTCCCAAAACTCTGGCTTGGACGGTTCTCAAGGATAAGAGGGATATTCCTGTTGAGAAGACGTCTAGCTTGCAGCTTACAGTCAACCGCCTCAGCCTGTCTGACAATAGGAAAAATGTATTGTGGTTATCTAAGTACGCTGACAAGGTAGCCGAAGCTGCAATGCTCGACAATGGCAACTTTGTGCTGCTAAATGCATTATTTGATATCATCTGGCAGAGCTTTCACTATCCTATGGACACCCTCCTGCCCGGTCAGAGGCTCATGACCAACTCAAACATATTTTCTAAGGCTTCAACTACAAACTTCTCAGCGGGCCGATTTGAGCTTTCCATGCAGAAGGACGGCAATTTGGTCCTTTATACCGTGGAGAGGAGCGGTCATCCACAAGGCGCGTACTGGGCTTTTGGACAACTCTTAAATGTAGTAAGCTTGAATTTGATCCGACAGGGCCGTTCTATTTAGTAAACAGTACCAATATGATGGTTAAGAGTCTCACGGAGGGCAATGCAGGAAATGGGCGGTTTCTTCGTAGAGTGACGCTAGAAATCGACGGAACTTTTTCACCGTACGTGTGGAACATGGACAACTATGACTCTTCTTGATACCTGTATGGAAAGCTGTAAATGATCCTTGCGGAGATGTGAAGGGTCAGTGCCATTTGTCGATTAAGTGACCAGAAAAAGCCTGACTGCATTTGTCCTCCTCAATTCAATTTTATCGACAGGCAGGACCATTTTGAGGGATGCATGCGAAGCTCATCGCCAGGGCAGACTTACAGAACAAATAGTACGTTGTGGCGGCTTGAAAACACACACTGGTTGCGCAGCACCGAGAACGATAGCGATTATTCTGTATTGGTGGATCTTACTGAAACTGAATGCCAGCAGTCGTGCTTAAACGATTGCATGTGTTTCGTGGTCATATATGACAACGCTGTTTGCACGAAGAAACAGTTGCCTCTGTTCGACGGCCGGCAAGCTGTAGAAATCAATAGTACAGTTTTTGTGAAAGTATCTGACGACTTTAACTTACAGTCTCCAGAACAAAGTAAGGAAACAGAGGGAAAGACGCTTGTATTTATTGGCATAGCTGTTGATAATTGATGCTGCTTTAGCATGCAGCTAGATTAGTTTAGTTAATAGTTTTATGTTTATTCATGCAAATAAAGCATGTACTCGAACATGCATTAATCTTTAGGACTATTTTTAGTTTTGTTTTTTTGCATGAGTTTGTTTTTTCGTAAATAAAGCATGTTGTGCATGCACTTATTGTATTCTTAATTTAGGGAGTAGTTTGTTTTTTTTAGTTTGAGAGCCTTAGTAGCTTTCAATGCAAAGCTAGGAATATATTTAGAACTGCAGTTATTATTTATTCTTCTAGACTGCAAATTCTTTATATATACAGCCTCTATGTAATTTTTTAATGAAGCTTCAATAAAGATATTGGTTTTTTCTTCTTTTTGCTGTTATTGTTTGCTAATCAGTTGGTTCAGAGAGGATGGGTCAGGTTCAAAATTCTACAAGTGGTATCAAAGCAGGTAAAATTGTTTTGGGTTAAAGTTTTATTGTTGGAATTTCGCCAAAGTTAATCATGTCGAATTCTAACCATATGCCCGTTCCAGAATTTGATGGGAATGATTATGATTATTGGTGCATTAAGATGCTGACCTTTTTTATTGGAAAAGATTTGTGGGAGATTATTGAATCAGGTTATGAAAAGCAAATTGATTGGAATGCCCTTATAGCCAATGAAAGAATAGCAAGAAAGGAAGCAAAGAAAAAGAATCCTCAAACTTTGTTTCACATTCAAATAGCACTTGATAAGAGCTTATTTCCAAGAATATCAGGAGGGTGAACTCACAATACTGGTTCCCACTTTTTGACCAACTTTGACACTTAGATGAACATTTTGAAAAAAACCTTCACTTTCCGACACCTATAACTTTTAAATCGTTAAGAATTTGAAGATGATGTAAACTAGTGATTTGTAACATCCTTTTTGTAGATTCTAAATATATTTTTTTCAAATTTTTTTGAATAAAATTTTATTGATTTTTCCATCTCCCTCAAAAGTAGTTTTTTACAGGAAACAACATTTTTTAAGAGTGATGTGCATCCCGAAACATATAAAATTTTTTCTATAAATGATAAAAACTTATCTCTTTTAAATTTTGGTTTGTAACATCAATACCTAGGGCATGCAGTTGGTTTGATAGTGATATATTGAATATTTTTTATTTTGTTAAGTTTTGAAGTCCGACTAATAATAATTTAGATATAGGTGTACGTTTGAACACATAACTTGCTCTATATATATCAAAATTAAGTTTTATTTTTTTTGTTAGAAAGAAGACATCAATACCTAGGGCATAGATATTTTTCAGAATTTTTTTGAATTAGTTTGCTATTTTTCCCAATGCATTGAACAAAGAATTTCATGTTCAGTGAAAAACCTACATTTATAAAAAATAAAATAAAAATTTATTAATAAACTTAAATATATTAAAAATTATACTATTTGGAAAGCTTATAATAAGGACTAAATCCTTGAGAAAACAAAACTTCTAAATGAATACGTTTGACCCTCAAAAGCTAATGTAAAATTGGTTTTTTATCAACATTTGATAGATGCAAAGGAGACTCCATTGCAAGTATGATTTAGAAGTAGAGAGGTTTTATCCAAGAAATTTTGATCTAAGAGCCTTTGATCTAACTCTCTTCAATTAATTACTTCAAATGGGACCTCTTAAAGCTTAAATAATTATATTTTCCAAAAAATGTATGATTTCAGCAAAAATCAAGATGTACCAAAAAGTGGGAACCAGCTTTGTGAGTTCACCCAGGAGCAACAACTACCAAAGATGCCTGGAAGACTCTACAAGAAGCTTACCAGGGTAGTGATCAAGTTAAAGTGGTCAAGCTTCAGACATTGAAGCAAGAATTCGAAAATTTGAAGATGCAAGAAGCTGAAAGTATAAGTGATTATTGTGTCAGAGTCAAATATGTGGTCAATAAAATGGCTACACTTGGGGAAATTGTAAGCAATGAAGTTTTGATAAAAAAAGGTGTTGAGATCTTTGACACCCAGATGGAATCATGTAGCAATAATCATAGAAGAAAGCAAAGATTTGACAAAACTACAGTTTGATCAACTAGTTGGATCCCTGATGTCTCATGAAGAAAGATTGAAAGATTCTTTTGAAGGTGTAGAGAAAGAATTTTCCTCTAAATTGCTAATCACAAAAAATGAAGATGCAAGCAGCAGTAGTGCCAAAATCAATCAAGGCCAAGGTAAAGGGCAAAGCCAAAACTCTTCAAGAGGTAGAGGAAGAGGTGGCTCAAGAGGAAGTGGTGGTTTCAAAGGAAGAGGTAGAGGCAAATTTGATAAGAGAAATGTTCAATGTTACCATTGTAACAGGTATGGCCACTTTGAAAGAGAATGCAGATTGAATGAAAGTAAAAGTGCTAACTATGCTAAAAAAAGTAGTGAGAATCCTCCTGATCACTTATTTTTATCTTATGCAAAGGGTGAAAATACTAGTAAAGATGTTTGGTACCTAGATTCTGGATGCTCTAACCATATGACAAGGAATGAGAAGTTGTTCTCAACAAAAGATGGAAGTTTCAAATCCAAGATCCAGCTTGGTGATGATAAATCATTGGAGGTTGCTGCCAAAAGAGCTATGGAGGTCCAAACAAAAGAAGGTATAAAGAGTATTCATAATATTTATTATACTCCACAATTGAAGCACAATTTGTTAAGTGTTGGGCAGCTATGTGAGAAAAATTATAAAGTAGTCTTTGAGAATAAGACTTGTACTATCTATGATAAGAATAAGGATAATAGGGTGATCACTATTGTTCCTATGACAAGAAATAGGATGTTCCCCTTGAGGTTTGGTGAACATAACAACAGTTTGGCAAATATGGCTTATGAGGATTCAAGTTGGTTATGGCATCTCAGGTATGGGCGTTTAAATTTTTATGGTTTGAAGTTTCTAACATCACATGCATTAGTTTCTGGTTTGCCCAAGGTTGAGGAACACAAGGAGGTTTGTGAAGGTTGTGCTAAAGGAAAGCATGCAAGAGAAAAATTTCCAAAGGGCAATGCATGGAAGGCTCATCACCCACTTCAGCTTGTTCATTCAGATATATGTGGTCCTATGCAGACTAAGAGTTTGGGTAAGTCATCATATTTCATCACTTTTATTGATGATTACTCACGAAATTGTTGGGTATATTTTTTGAAGGCCAAAGATGAAGCCTTGGATACATTCAAGAAGTTTAAAGCCCTTGTGGAAAATGAGAAAGGGTGCAAGATCAAATGTTTAAGGACTGATCATGGAGGAGATTTTTGCTCAAAGGCTTTCCAAAGTTATTGTGATTTTAATGGCATCAAGAGGCAACTTACTACTGCATACACACCTCAACAGAATGGAGTAGCTGAAAGGAAGAATCGTACTGTGGTTGAAATGGCAAGGTGCATGTTACAAACCAAGGGATTGAGCAATTCTTATTGGGGAGATGCAGTTGTTACAACTGTGTACATCCTCAACCGTAGCCCCACCAGTGCACTAGAAAACATGACTCCTTATGAAGCTTGGTATGGTAAAAGGCCTAATGTTAATCATTTCAAATTTTTTGGTTGTTTGGCTTATGTGCATATACCTGATCAAAATAGACAGAAGTTAGATGCAAAGAGTGAGTCATGTATTTTTATTGGATATAGTGAGAAAAACAAGGCTTATAGATTGTATAATCCCCTCACTAACAAGCTTATTGTTTCAAGAGATGTGATTTTTTATGAAGGGGGAGTTTATGGTCATCAAAAAAGGCCATGTTGAGAAGCCAAAATCTATTTTGAATGATGATATAATTGCTGATATTTATCATGAGTAGCCAACTAATGTTTCTATATCTAGTGATTTAACTCCACCAAGCAATCCTTCATGAAGTTCTTTAGTACCAAGTTCAAGTCCAGCTTCTTCTCCAAGTTCTACAAGGAAGGTAAGGAAATTGAGTGATATCTACCAAAAGAGTGGAAATCAAGTACATGAAGAAAACCCAATAGGTGAGACAGGAAATTTTGTTTTATTAGCCAAGGTTGATTTTGAACCATCATGTTTTGAAGATGCATGTACTAATGGGGTTTGGGTGAAAGCCATGGAAGAAGAGATGGATTCCATTCATAGGAATGACACTTGGGAGTTAATAGAACTTCCACATGACAAAAAAAGGATTGGTACCAAATGGGTCTACAAGACCAAATTTAACAGCGATGGGAGTGTTGAAAGACATAAGGCAAGATTAGTTGCTAAAGGCTTCACACAAAAGTATGGAATTTACTATGAAGAGACATTTGCACCAGTAGCAAGACAAGAGACCATAAGAATGTTGATTTCATTAGCATCTCAGAAGAAGTGGAGCATACATCATATGAACGTGAAAAGTGCCTTCTTGAATGGGTACTTAGAAGAGGAAGTATATGTGGAGCAACCACAAGGTTTTGAAGTAGAAGGAAAAGATAATTATGTCTACAAGTTGAAGAAGGATTTGTATGGCCTCAAACAAGCACCAAGAGCGTGGTATGCTAGGATTGATTGATACTTTCAGGAGAATGGCTTCCAGAGAAGTAAGAGTGATCCTACCCTATACTTCAAACAAAAAGGTACTGATATTCTTATCATAAGTTTGTATGTTGATGATCTTTTGTATATGGGTAGTAGTTCTAAGATGAAAGATGAATTCAAAGCTGCTATGATGAAAGAATTTGAGATGAAAGATCTTGGTCTAATGAAATATTTCTAAGAATGGAGGTTTATCAAAGTAAGGATGAGATTTTCATTTGTCAAACAAAGTATGCACAAGATATGCTGAAGAAATTTAATATGACTGATTGTAACCTTGCCTCCACTCCAAGTGCTCATGGAGATTTGTTATGTAGAGATGATGGTGCTGATTTAGTTGATGAGATAGCTTACAGAAGTATTGTGGGGAGCTTGATGTTTCTAATCCACACAAGGCCTGATATTGCCTATTCAGTTTCACTTATTTCAAGGTATATGACAAATCCATCTGAAATACATATGAAGGCAGCCAAAAGGATTTTGAGGTATGTGAAAGGGAATTTAAGTTTTGGTATTCATTACTACTCTTCTGAAAAGTTCAATCTAGTAGGCTTTAGTGATTCAGATTGGGGAGGTAGTATGGATGACCGTAAATCTATATCTAGAAATTATTTTTCTTTTGGTTCTGGTTTGATTACCTGGAGCTCGAAAAAGAAAAGTATTGTTGCTCTCTCATCTATAGAAGCAGAGTATGTTTCAATTACCTCAGTAGGTACACAAGCTCTTTGGCTCAGAAAAGTTTTAGAAGAAATTGGGGAAAAACAAATTCATCCTACAGTGATATATTGTGACAATGTGAGTGCTATCAAGTTAGCTAAGAATCTGGTTCATCACAGCAGAATAAAGCATTTTGATTTGAAATATCACTTCATACGAGATTTGGTGCAGAAGAAGGATGTTGAATTGAAGCACATCAACATCCAAGATCAACTAGCAAATATATTCACTAAAGCGGTTGCAAACGCTCAGTTTATAGCACTACGAGATAAGATTGTCAACCCTCTCAGCATCAAGGGGGAGTATGTTGATAACTGATGCTGCTCTAGCATACAGCTAGATTAGTTTAGTTAATAGTTTTATGTTTATTCATGCAAATAAAGCATGTACTCCAACATGCATTAATCCTTAGGACTATTTTTAGTTTTATTTGTTGCATGAGTTTGCTTTTTAGTAAATAAAGCATGTTGTGCATGCACTTATTGTATTCTTAATTCAGGGAGTAGTTTGTTTTTTTTAGTTTGAGAGCCTTAGTAGCTTTCCATGCAAAGCTAGGAATATATTTAGAACTGCAGTTATTATTTATTCTTCTAGACTGCAAATTCTTTATATATACAGCCTCTATGTAATTTTTTAATTAAGCTTCAATAAAGATATTGGTGTTTTCTTCTTTTTGCTGTTATTGTTTGCTAATCAGTTGGTTCAGAGAGGATAGGTCAGGTTCAAAATTCTACAATAGCCCTCCTGGTTGGCATCTCATCTCCTCTCGCAGCGGCCTTCTTAGTGACGTGGTTATGTGGCAGCAAGTTCCACAAGAACAGAAAAAATAGGCAGCAGCATAAGACTTTGGCAGGGTTGATGGCCTTCTCCTACAGAGAAATAGAAGCTACTACAGATGGTTTTAGACAAGAATTGGGAAGGGGTGCTTTTGGTAAGGTTTACAAAGGCGAATTACGGGATGGTAGAATAATTGCTGTGAAAGTTCTGGATAAAGTGACGCAGGAGGAACTTGGAGAGAGAGAATTTAGTACAGAGATGAGCGTGATTGGTACAAATAATCACAAAAATCTGGTTTAGCTGTATGGCTTCTGTGACAAGGGTTCTCACCGGCTTCTGGTGTACGAGTACATGAGCAATGGATCTTTGGACACCGCTCTATTTGTAGATAGCAGATTTCTTGATTGGAGTATATGTGTTCAGATTGCAATAGGCACGACTAGAGGGCTCCTCTATTTGCATGAGGAGTGCCAGACCCAGATCCTGCATTGCGACATAAAACCACAAAACATTTTGCTAGATCAAAACTATAATCCTAAAATTTCTGACTTCAGCTTAGCAAAATTGTTGCGGGCCGAACAGACTCGAACATTCACTATAGCTCGGGGTACTAGGGGTTACATAGCACCTGAGTGGATTAATAGTGTGCCCGTTACTATAGAAGTAGATGTTTATAGCTTTGGTATAATGTTGTTGGAAATAATTTGTTGCAGGAAAACTGTAAAGTTAGATGCCCCAAAAAATCAAATCATTCTGGTCAACTGGATCTACAAATGCTTGGAACGTGGCAGTCTTGTGGAGCTAGTGGTGCAGCAACAAGTTGAAGGTGTCAAAATTGAGTTAAGGCAATTGGAAAGAATGGTGTTGGTGGGTTTGTGGTGCATTCAGGAACACCCACATCTAAGGCCATCTATCAGCAACATGTTTCAGATGATGGAAGGAAAGGTTGAGATCGCAATACCCCAACCTCCAGTTCCCCCACTGCCGGTGCTCCCTCCACTGGGCTCTTTCAGCACTTCAATTTCTACATAAAATAAAATTATGGCTTTGGTGCTCTATATTGGAGATAGGCATTAATATCATGCTATGCCTTAGGCATATATAATAATAATCTCAATCCAATCAAAATGCTACTTAGATCCCGCTGATAAAAAGTGCTAGCAGCAATTCAGTTTTTTATTTGTTGGTTTATTATAGCAGTCATTCAAGCATAGTTCTTAAGAGAGACCAATCTATTTAAACATTTAAATAAATAAACCTTATTCCATGATGTGTTTCTTTGTGTGTTTCATGATATGATATTACATACTTGAATGACATCGGAAACTGCTCTGCCCCGTTCTCTGATCTCATTCTTTCTATTGTTTCATTTGTGCACCTTAGTTGAGTTTTGACACCTAATATGGAGGGATAGGGATTTTTTAAAAATTTGTTGGACATTTATTTGTATTTATAATATCTAGTCTTGCAACATATTTTATTGATATATTGTAAATAAATAGTTTATATGTAAATAAAAAAATAATCAAATGTTGGTCAAAGTAGATTCATAATTGAACAAATGCTATATAGAAAAAGCATAAATAGTAAATACATTTATTAACAAGTGAAATAAAATAAAAATTTGTTTCATATAAAATAACTATCCACTATAAGTATGCCCTTTATAAAACAAGATGTTTATTCAATAAAATAAGATGCTCATTTAATCAAGAATTGTTGCCATAGTGAAAAAATATTAATCCTATGTGTACACCTATTGGGTTAGCAATGCATATGCTTTGGAGTATTTCATATGAATAATTCATCCTGTCAAAAACATGATAAAGTCCATTTCAGTTTTTATCAAAATATTTTAGTTTTTAACTATTGGTCCATTTGTGTTGGATACAAGTTGTATTTTATATAATAATGTGTTGTTTTTATAACAACAAATAGTTTTTTGTGTTCAACTATCAGTCCATTTGTGTTGGATATAAAGTTAGAGATAACAAACATTTATGTTTACTAATCTAGGTATTTAGTCTATTTAGGTTGCATGAGCTATATTTTACATAAAATTATGACATTCTTCTAATAACAATTGATACTTTTTAATTCAACTAATAGGAATTTTTAGATTCAACATTGGTTTAATCTTTAAAATGTCACTTTTTGGACACTTTGCACTAGACATGCTATTTTGATGAGTTGCATGACAAGTCACAACTCCAAACTTTAGTTGTAGATAGATAAGTGCCAATTTTGTGTATTTCTTAAAAAAAATGGAGGTCTTATGATATTCCATGTAACGACTACATGTTGACAAAGTTAGCTCACTCAACTATTGGTCCCTCTCCTTGATATGTTCAATGAAGGAACCAACACCAATTTATATTGAAGATTAATCTACAATTTTCATCTATTTGTTTAAATCAAAATTATTTTTAATGCCTTTTAAGAGACTATGTGGGATATTAGTTTCCTTGTTACAAAATCTATAGGTTTAGGGCTTATTTGTGTGAATGAATAAGGAATTATGTTAGACACAAAATAGATTTTCCATAGATGGATGGATTTTGTAATTGTAATGAAATTTTGAATGTTTTTGTTATTTGATTGTATCACATTTGATTCTTCATAAGGGAGAATGTTCTAGGATGAGCTCAGCCTCTATTCATATACAATAAATATATGGGAATGGATTTGGTTTCCATTTTTTTGCGATCTTACATGTTTCTATTAAAATTATTGGCACTTTTAATTTTTAAGATTACAGAAGGCTTGGAAAGTAATTAACTTGTGGCTCATTAGAGTGGAGATCATTTTATAGTAGTTTATCTATCAACCAACAATTATTATGGTGCTCTCCAACTATTATTTTCCAGGTTAAGTCATTGGTAAATATTTATTCCATGCACTCCCTACTTTTTTTTTAAGAGTGTTTGGAATCTCCAAGATTTATACTCTAAGATCAATTTTATCTAGCTCTCTTTGTAGCAAGCCATGGTTAAGTTCCATTTGAACTTGTAGATAAATAAACCATCCAAATAGTAGTGAAGGTCATACCTTCACAATTCTCTTGTACAATTTTTTTATAAATTCTACTAAGCCTTGGTGGAAGGACTTAATGTGGTATATTGATAGTCTATTCCATAAGTATACCTCCATAAACAAATATAGATATTTTTTCATTGTATTTTTGTATGCTCCAAATACTAAAATTTGGATGGCGTTGGGCTTTTTAATTGCAATCGAGGTTGGAATAATAATTCACAACTTAGAGATTTTATCCACACTAAGCAACCCTTCATGAACTAGAAGCTACATTTAATTATCAACCCAAGGACGTGAACTTGAAATGAGACAACATTGTATAAGCACTATGGAAGCCTTCTAAGCTATTGTATCAGTTGTGCATAGAAAATAAACTCAGAATAATAAACTGAATTGAAAACATGACAATGCTAGAAATAAAACTAACTATACAACAATGGTTGCAAGAAGACTGGTTATTTGCAACAGTAGTGGCTACAGGATGACTAGTTATTTGCAATAGTAGTGGTTGCAAGATGACTAGTTATTTACAACAACAGTGGCTACAGGACGACTGTTCTAAAACTAGTAAAACCAAATATGTTGAAAAAAAAACCTATCATAACCAACTCACTAATTAAAGTAAAGCATAATGAATAAAAAATCTAAACTATGATGAAATCACAGTTCCTTAAGTGGCCCTTGCTTGAGTTGTTTCAATATGTTATTAGCATTCCATCTTCAATAGATAAGCTTCAATGCTCAAATAATCTTCTTATTGAAAATCAAATATTACATGGACATGTATCAAACTTTCTGATTGAAATTGGACACCATTAAAAAGACTCAACACTAATTTGATACTCTCTACACTATTCTCAACACTACTTTCAACAATACTTTCAACACTACTTACTCACAACTCAACAAAATCTCAGATTTATGCTTGAGGCTTGAGAGTTGGAGTAATTACAAACTCAACAACTTATTAAAATGGCATTTCTCTTGTGACAATAAGGAGATGACTTATTCTACTCATGACTGATAATAAAGATTAAAATAACAAGATTTGAGAGAATTCTAATCATCTTCAAACTCTACAACTATAAAGTACAGTCATGGTTGAACATGTGTACAAAAAATGTTATAATTTTTATGAATCATCAAATATGATTTCCACAATCTTCTCCAATGTTTCTTCACTTTAATAACTCCAAATACATGAACTCATGAAGAGGTATAAGAGTCCAAGTTGAATTAGAACTCAATCCTTAACTGCTGCCTGAAAATATGCTAGTTTGTCTTAGTCAACTTCTGGTGAATGCTGCTCATTAACTATTGTGAATCAGCTCAAACGATTTAAACCCATTTGAGATATTATTTTAATCTTTCTATATAATCTTGAAAATATTAACTTCGTTAAGAAACGAGTGAGATATTTTCATTTTATTGAAACTGGTCTTTTGACTTTTTCTACACTTTCAGTCAACTGTTAAATCTATCAATTGCCAACTTGTTCCTCCTTCCTTCTAGTTGTATGAATGACTCAAATAATTTACAAACAAAATTTTAATCATTCCAAAGTTCTTTTCATTCAACAATAACCGTTTATTATAATATTCTATCATCATTTAGCATCAACTAGCTAGACACACATATGCATACCAAACACCATTAATCATAAAACCAAGGTAATGTTTGGAAATTACTTAGAAGGACATTATAAAAATGAGGTAAAGTATCATAAAACATAAAATAATATGGTCAATTCATAGGGTCATCAGATGGTCTCTTTGGTTTTCATATTTTATGTGGGAAAAATTCTTTCAAATGATTTTGAAAATGATTGTGGAGTCCACTTTGTTGTTCATATTTTTTCTAGTGTTTTCTTTATGAAGGCCTTTTACAAATGTCTAATATGTCTTGGTGTTGATAATTCAAGATGCCTATTTTGTGAATAACTTGAATTTTTATTCTATTTATTTTAGTTATATACTTGTATACAAATGACCTAGCAATAGACTCATGAGTTTTTCTAGCCTATAATAATAGAGTTGTTTAATTGATATAATTTTTTTGGGTGGTGGCCTGAGTTTCCCATCAAGTTAATCCCAACTATGATGTTATTTCAAGTCAAAGATGCTTTTTAACATTTAAAAATATAAGAATTCTACTATATTTGCTAACTTTTTTGTAGATTTCAATTTTTATACTCACTCCAAATCATGAGTGGCTTTAATTTATTCATGGAGACATATTTTGACATCTTTAGAATTTAATTAATCATTAGTAGAATATTACTGCTGTAGTCACATAAATCTGTCCACTTAATTAAATGAATATTTAATATTTATTTGATTATTTAACCATCAATTAATAATTAATTAAATTAATATATTTAATTAATTCATCTTAACCCTCTTCTCCTATTAATTAAATAAATTATTCAATTTATTTGATTTAATTCACTTAACCAAATTCAGACCATTAATTAAATAAATAAATCATATTTATTTAATTAAATATTCTCTCACATTTAAATAAATTAATATTTATTTAAAACCCCCAAAATCCCACCTCTCACATTTAAATAAATTAACATTTATTTAAATCACCTTTATCCTCCACCCACTTGCATTTTCCTACAAATGCAAGTTGCACAATTATTTTAAATAAATAATTTATTTAAATCACCTTTATCCTCCACCCACTTGTATTTTCCTACAAAAGCAAGTTGCACAACTATTTTAAATAAATTATTTATTTAAAATCCTATTTATCCTCACCCACTTGAAACCTTTAATGGTTTCCCTTAAAGTATTCAAACTTGATGGCTTTAAAGTCTTCAAACTTGATGGCTTCCTTCTATAGTCTTCTTAAGACTTTAATGGTTTTCCTTAAAGTCTTCAAGCCTTTAATGGTTTCCCTCAAAGTCTTCAAGCATTTAAATGCTTTATCTTCATTTTCTCATTTAAATAAATTAATATTTATTTGAATATTTATCCAAATGCAAATTACACCATTTAATTGAAATAAATGATTTTATTTTAATTGAAAATACCAAAATTTCTCCCACTTGCATTTTCCTACAAAATCCACTTGTATGCCTAAACCCCTTCTAAATTCTTCTAAACCCTTCCTAATTAGCCTAAATTCATCCCTTAAATATTGTCACATTCCTAAGCAAATTGGAGTCACTTCTCAAAGACTCCAAAGTCTTTGAAAAGCAATTAATGCTTTGTGTGTTCAACAAATTAACCCTCAAAGTCTTGGATAACCTTTGAAAGCTTCCAACCTTCAACCACTAAATGGCTCAAAGTCTTTGATAACCATTGAAGGCTTTCAACCTTCAACCACTTAATCCCCAAAGTCTCCAATAACCATTAATGGTTACCTCAAACCCTCCCACATGGTTAAAACATTTGTTTTGACTCAACCTCTACCCAACCCAAAGGTCTCATCAGGCCATTAATGCTTTGACCATGATTATCTCTTAAACATTTGCACAAAGGTTTATCCTTGGATTAACTCTTAATCCAGTGGGTAATCTTAATTTAGACTTGACCCTTGCCTTCTAGATAACCATGAGGTCTTCTCAGGCCTTTAATGCCTCCAACCTCTTCTCTCAACCCAATCCTATGTTGAAACTTGTCACCATTTTATTGGTGCCAATTGTGCACATGGATCCCCAACTTTCAATCCTAACCCTTGTTAAGATTGCTCAATCTTAACCCTTCATTTCCCTATTTCTTCTATAAATAGAACCCTTCTCCTCAAGCAAAAGGAGAAGCATTTTAGAGTATTGTTGTTATACTGGCATTAGCATAGAGCTTTTTCATAGCATCACTATCTACTCTTGCATAGTATTTGCTTATCATATTCAACCATCTTGAATCTCCATATGGCATCCATGGCTAGTGCTAAAAGCTGAGAGCTACACTCATTTGGGACTTGGAGAGGAGAGGAACAAGGGAGGAGCAACTATGAGCATCTTGATTAGCTATTTCATTCTATGTTTATATGCTTTCTATTTCATGCTTAATATCTCTCTTGATATGCCTGTTTAGGATAATCTTTTGTTGCTAACACTAACGTTTGTTTCTTGTGCTCTTGTGTGTGTTGCCATCAAACAGATTTTCTAATCCTTTTTGCAGAGCATCAACTGCTATTGGTTATTCCAATAGATGGCCTTGAGATTCTCTAAAAGTATGACACTATTTATCCTTAGAGACCTCAAGGTGTTGGCCAACATGACATAGGAGCACATCTAATAATATTATAATTGTATTCTCTTTAGGCTCTATTAGAGATAGGTTAGTTTCATACCATAAGAAAAGAGTATGCAAGTTTTTTTAATGGTATAAGTAACTCTTGTGGGCTTTAGGCTTTTATGAGATGAAATAGATAAAATATATATTAAATTTCTTAAAGGAAGTGTAGCATCGTAAATTGTCACCAGGCCAATTTACACCTCATTTTCATGCCCCTACTTTAGTGTGTCCTATCCTCATCATCTTTTTGGGTCCATTTGTGCTAATTCTCCATATTTTAGGCCATGAACATGTTGGCAATTGACACTCATCTAGTGGCTATTGATGCTTGATTAATCATTTAGGGTTGTCATTGATGAAAAATATTCATGAGGTTCCCATCTGGTAATCACGGATCTTGATATCCAGAAATGAACGTCAACTGGTAGCCAGTTAACTGGTGTTTTAGGTTGAATAGAGTAGTTTTGGTCTAAAGGCTTTTCAATGATTGTGGTGTTGTAAATCATGTATAGGATGATTGGGTCGACATAGAGACATCATTTTGGTGATACACATTTATCTTTGGTGATCTGGTCAAGCCTTTTTATGACTATACGTTAGTAGGTTGACTTGGTGAATGATTTATTTTGTGATTGTGGATATATAAGACCGGTGTAGAAGAATTTTTTGGAGTATGGTATGATTGATATGCGACCGAGTGATGATCAAGAATCTATTTTTGGTGCAGTTTTAGGTGCACATTCTTGATCCGATATATGACTGAGATAGTGAACATAGTAGAACAACAAAGGTGATGCAATCAAAGTATTTAGCACTTAACCAGAACTCATCTAGGCATTATAGATGCTATTTTGGATTTCATTCATTGTAATCCATCTTTTTAATTGATCAATAAGGAAGTGAGACTTCTGGGGTTGTAGCCCTTAATGTAATTGAGCAGTGAGAGCTAGGCAGTGTGCTTGAATGCCTTTACATTCACCCTCATGTAATATTGTTTTGCTACTGGCCATAGTGGAATAATATTGTGGGTTCAATTCCCACCGTGGTTTTTCCCATTTGGGTTTCCACGTAAAAATCTTGGTGTTATGATTTTGTGGTTAATTATTTTAAGTTTCTGCATTTCATTTTTATGCTTATGCTTGCGGTGGCTTAAAGTTAAATTAAAAAATCAGATAACTGGTAGAACACTGATTCCCCCCCTCTCAATGTTCCTTGATTCCAACAATTGGTATCAGAGCCTAGTTCCTCTGAGGAAGCCTAACCACTTGAGGAAGGTCTGGGATATTGAATAAATGGATTCCGATTTTTAGAGATAGCTTAGTGTGGCACTTGAGGATCTTGATGCCGCAAGAAATGAGATCAGTACCAAGTTGAAGAGAAACCTGAATGCAGTTGAAGACTTCATTAATGACTTGAAGGATCAAATGAAATTCTACAAGAGACAAGAGTAAAGAACTGATGGACAAGCTGAAGGAGAAAGAATATCAATGCATGGGGAATCAAGACAAAGTTGATAAGCTTGAGAGATAGAATGTTGCATTGAAGAATGAGATGCAATCCATTGCGATGAGGTTTACTAAGGAGATTGAGGACTGGAAGAAGAATGAAGAGAATTTGACTCAGTCATTGAAGGAAAGAGCAGATGAGTGCTTCAGGATTACCTATGAGAATGATCAGTTGAAGAAGTTGTTGTTTTGTATTTTCATAACTTTAGCAAAACATTGATTGAGTTGGAGTGCAGCATCCCTAAAGATTTATACAATATTATTGATGCAAGGATACTGACTACCAGCAAAATTGATAAAGATATAAAATAAAGAGAGTTGATTAATTTTTGCACATGTGTCTCCCAAGATGAAGCCAAAAGGCTCTTTGAGCCTGAAGCTAATAAGAAAGAATTCAGAAGTAGAAATAGGGTGAATGGGTTGATGATTACAAGGGTTGAAGAGGTGAGGAAGGAGACTAAGGATATCTGGAGAAGAATCATAAAGAACAATCCTCTGTATAGTGATGTAGTTCAGAATTCCCATCTGGAAGTTAAGGAAGATGATCTAAAGGATAAAACTTAAATCAGGGAGCATCCAGAAGACCAAGGCAATGCAACACTTGATGTTGAGTTTAGTGCTAATCCTTCAGTGGTTGAGAGTACTAAATAAGTCCCTAAGGTTCCAAAGGATGATATTGCACCAAGTGGTAACACCAGTGCAGTGGATAAAGGGGATGATGTTGAGTTGAAGGGGCCCGAGAAGACAGAGGTGAAGGATGCAGAGGTAGATAAAGGGAAGGGAGTTTTTGATCTGACAATTGAC
Source organism: Cryptomeria japonica (assembly GCF_030272615.1). NCBI lineage: Eukaryota > Viridiplantae > Streptophyta > Pinopsida > Cupressales > Cupressaceae > Cryptomeria > Cryptomeria japonica. The sequence goes on along the minus strand of NC_081405.1, from coordinate 140,261,622 downwards.
ACTCCTTTAGTCACAAGGACCCTACCCTAAATCTCTATTAATCTTGATGGTCCTTTAGATCTTGGACAAATGTCTCTGACAGAGAAGCTGATGCTTGCAACAACTGTTCAAGCTCAGGCCAGTTAGGATCTAGTCAAGTTTGAAAATGAGGACAAAAAGCTTATTTTGATAATGATTGATGTTTTACATAATAAGGCTCTAGGTGTGAAACTTGAACCTAACTCTAGCCCCTCCAATAAATTACTTCTATTTATTAATAATGTAAATACAAATTTTGATTCTTTAGAGAAGTCCACTACTAAGTGTTTATTAGATAGATTTAAGGAGGTAAGGATGCAACCATTCTGGAAAATGATAGAAGATGATAGATTAAGATTGAATAAAGGGTCTGCAGATTATTTCAAAACCATTATTTGAAAGCGGTCAAATATATAAGTCTTGTCTAATTTTGCCAAAGTTCACAGTAGACATAGATAAGCATATAAGTGTTTGCCAGGGTAAACTTGTTGGTATTTCATAGTCTTTTGATCCTATTGTATCCCTTACCAGCAATGTAGAAGGACAGGCATTGGCTCTAACTAATCATATCTCGAGCCTTTGTACGAATAAGGATAGACTTTTGAGGACAGTTGGTGAACTTTGAAATTTGATTGCCCCTCGATTGGACACCATGTTGAGAAATAAGGTAGACTGTTTGAAGGCTATGGGACAACCAGTTCCATCTGAACTGAAGGATGTAGAAATTCATGCCTATGTATTCAATCCATTTATGGTTACTAATAGGTATTTGGTCCATTTAGGTTGCACGAGTTATATTTTACATAAAAATATAATATTCTACTAATAACAATTGATACTTTTTAATTCAACTAATAGGAAGTTTTAGATTCGGCATTGGTTGAATAGTTTAAAATGTCACCTTTTGGACACTCTATACTAGACATGCTATTTTGATGAGTTGCATGACAAGTCACAACTTCAAAATTCAGTTGTAGATAGATAAGTGCCAATTTTACGTATTTCTAAAAAAAAATGGTGGTCTTATGATATTCCATGTAATGACTACATGTTGACAAAATTAGCTCGCTAAACTATTGGTCCCTCTCCTTGATATGTTCAATGAAAGAATCTACATCAATTATATGGAAGATTAATTTATAATTTTCATAATTTTGTTTAAATCAAATTATATATAATGCCTTTTAAGAGACTATGTGGGATATCAATTTCCTTGTTACAAATTCTATAGGTTTAGGGCTTATTGATGTGAATGAATAAGGAATTATGCTATGCACTAAATAGATTTTCCATAGATGGTTGGATTTTGTAATTGTAATGAAAATTTGAATGTTTTTGTTATTTGATTGTATCATATTTGATTCTTGATAAGGGAGAATGTTCAAGGATGAGCTTAGCCTCTATTTATATGAAATAAATATATGGGAATGGATTTGGTTTCCATTTTTTTGTGATCTTACATGTTTCTTTTAAAATTATTGGCACTTTTAATTTTTTTATATTACAGAAGGCTTGGAAAGTCATTAACTTGTGGCTCATTAGAGTAGAGATCATTTTATACTAGGTTATCTATCAACCAACAATTATTATGGTGCTCTCCCACCATTATTTTCTAGGTTAAGTCATTGGTAAATATTTATTCCATGCACTCCCTTCATTTTTTTAAGAGTGTTTGGAATCTCCAAAATTTATACTCTAAGATCAATTTTATCTAGCTCTCTTTGTAGCAAGCCATGGTTAAGTTCCATTTGAACTTGTAGATAAAGAAACCATCCAAATAGTAGTGTAGGTCGTACCTTCACAATTCTCTTGTACAATTTTTTATGAATTCTACTAAGCCTTGGTGGAAGGACTTAATGTGGTATATTGATACTCCATTCCATAAGTATACCTCCATAAATAAATATAGATAGTCTTTCATTGTATTTTTGTATGCTCCAAAAACTAAAATTTGGATGGTCTCTTTGGTTTTCATATTTTATATGGGATGAATTCTTTCAAATGATTTTGAAAATGATTGTGGAGTCCACTTGGTTGATCATATTTTTTCTAGTGTTTTCTTTATGAAGGCCTTTTAAAAATGTCTAATATGTCTTGTTGTTGATAATCAAGATGCCTATTTTGTGAATAACTTAATTTTTTATTCTATTTATTTTGGTTATATACTTGTATACAAATGACCTAGCAATATAGACTCATGAGTTTTTCTAGCCTATAATAATAGAGTTGTTTAATTGACATAATTGTTTTGGTTGATGGCCTAAGTTTCCCATCAAGATAATTTCAACTATGATGTTATTTCTAGTCAAAGATGCTTTTTAACATTTGGAAATATAAGAATTCTACCATATTTGCTAACTTTGTTGTAGATTTCAAATTTCTACTCACTTGAAATCATGAGTGGCTTTAATTTATTCATGGAGACATAAGTTTAGGCCAATAAAGTTTCCCCTAATATTTGAGATCTTCGTAATTTTGTTAATCATTAGTAGAATATTACTTCTATTGGTTATTCCAATAGATGTCCTTGAGATTCTCTAAAAGTATGACACTCTTTATATGTAAAGAGATGAAGGTGTTGGCCAAGTTGACATAGGATCACATCTACTATTATTATAATTGTATTCTCTTGAAGATCTATTAGAGATGGATTAGTTTGATAGCACAAGAAAAGTGTATACAAGTTTTGTTAATGGTATAAGAAACTCTTGTGGCGTTTAGGCTTTTATGAGATGAAATAGATAAAAAAATATATAAAATTTCTTAAAGGAAGTGTAGCATCGTAAATTATCACTGGGCCAATTTATACCTCATGCTCATGCCCTTCCTTTAGTGTGTCCTATCCTTGTCATCTTTTTGGGTCCATTTGTGCTAATTCTCCATATTTGAGGCCATGAACATGTTGGCAATTGACACTAATATGGTATCTACTGATGCTTGATTAATGGTTTAGTGTTTTCACTGATGGAAAATAATAATAAGATTCCCATCCGATAATCATGAATCTTGATATCCGAAAGTGGACATCAACCAGTAGCCAGTTAACCGGTATTTTAGGTTGAACAAAGCAGCTTTAGTCTGGAAGCTTTTCGATGATTGTGGTGTTGTGAATCATCTATAGGATGGTTGGGACAACATAGAGACATCATTTTATCATCATTTTGGTGATCTACATTTATCTTTGGTGATCCGGTCAAGCCGACGTATGACTACATCTTACATTAGCAAGCCGGCTTGGTGAATGATCTAACTTATGATTGCAGATATATAAGACTAGTGTAGAAGACCTTTTTGGAGTGTGGTATGATTGATATGAGACCGAGTGGTAATTGAGAATCCATTTTTGTGCAGTTTCACCTACGCATTCTTGATCTGATAGATGACTAAGACAATGAATAGAGTAGAACAACAAAGGTGTACAATTAGAGTATTTGGCACTTAACCAAAACTCATCCAGGCATTGTAGATGTTATTTTGGAGTTTGTTCATTGTAATCCATCTTTGTAATTGATCAGTAAGGTAGTGAGCCTTTTGGGGTTGTAGCCCTTATTTTAATTGAGCAGTGAGCTCTAGGTAGTGTGCCTGAATGACTGTGCATTCTCCCTCATGTAATATTATTTTTCTACTAGCCATAGTGGAAAGATATTATGGGTTCAAATCCCACCGTGGTTTTTTCGATTTGGGTTTCCACGTAAATATCTTGGTGTTATGATTTTGTGGTTGGTTATTTTAAGTTTTCACATTTCATTTTTGTGCTTATGCTTTCGGTGGCTTAAAGTTGAATTATAAAATCAGATAACTCATAGAACATTGATTCACTATCCCCTCTCATTGTTCCTTGATTTCAACAGAACAACCTTTTGTGAGTCCTACCATGGGATACCCTTTGTTTTGGTCTTATTTAAGCTAGGACCATGGTTTGGACAATGTCAACTCAAAAACTCCATGTTCTTGCTTAATCAGGCCCCAATTTGAAATGGGGTTAGAGCTTTATCTCAACTGTAAGATTTGATCTTCAAGGCTCTACATGACCATTGGAGATCGACCTAATCAATATATTACCTAGAACTCCCTACATAAAAATATTTTATGAACCTAATTTTATCTAAGCATCATAAGTTAACATTCCTATGATTCTTGCATCCATGAAGTATTCATCATGAAGCATTTTTAGAGATCTTCAAGGCTGCATATTCATCATTTAACCACTATAGAAAAAAAATTACATCATTCCTATGCAAGCATGTGTATTTGATTAGGATGGTGTTCCCACATCTACAACAACTATTATTGATGAAAATGTGATCTTTCCTTGGGAGGATATAGGATAAATAATAATGAAAATATAGAAATGAAATGATTATACCTTATGTATGAACCTCTCTCATGGAGTTTCACATAAAGGTGGTGATGCAATGCTCTTTAGATAAGCCTTGCAATTTTTAATTCCATAACTTGATAGACTTCAATAACAAACCATGAAATCATACTTGAACATTGAATGTTGTGTTAAACACTTCTAGATGTTGAGAGTAGGGGGGTAGCGGAGGAGGTGAATCAACATATACTAAAACTTAACCAATTTACCATTCATTCCAATTACCACATGTATAGAAGTAAAGAGGAAAAAATACAAGAACATTCACACATGAAGACCAAGATTTTCACATGGAAAACCCAATGATGGAAAAGCCACAATGAAAACTATCCATCTATATGAAAACAAGTTCCAAAGTTTTAAGCTCAAGTCAAAGAAATCTCACTACTCCTAATTTGGACTTGCAAGATTAAGGTGCATAACCCCGAGGAAAGATACAAGGGACTTGCAAATATTAAAGATCACTTCTTCAAGGAAAAATTCAATTGTTCTAAACACAATGAATCAAGATGATTGAACTACAAAGAAACTAATCCTTTGATATGTTGATTATAGTTCACTATTATTAAACATCCATAACTACCTTCATCTCTACTTAAGTGCACTTCCAAACCTTTTCTCTTACAAGATACGCCATACAAAACTTAGCATTTCACTTACACCACTCTTTTTCCATCCTCTAAAAGTATTTTCCCAAAAACAATCTCCAAAGCAATATAGAAGGTAAAATTAAACATGTGCAGAATTTAAAAATATCAACACTCCTTCCTATCCATCCTATACCAAAGCCTAACATTTCACATGCTATCGTAGAAACCAAAATTGCACAGGTTGGCTCCAAAGGACAGAGTCGTTAAAGCACATCAACCAACCTTATTGAAAACATGATGTAGACCACCAAAATTCTTGTGGACGCATAACATACAATAACTTGACACCAACATAGCTAAATAATTGAACCGTATTGCCAAAAAAACTAAAGGTGGAGGAATGCAACACGTTCTTGTAAACTAGCACTTTGTCACTACACAATTGATACTCAGACCATCACAACTCCAACTATAGATAAAATGAGAATGTATAAATTGAGACATGCATGTCAAGCATTTGCATCCTTTGATATTATACTACAACCAAAAGAAAGATGAAGCAATGCACCACAATGTTGACCAAAATTGTGAACACAGTATGACAAACTATTCACCAAAATAGTGACAATTAGCTATATACCAATGTGGACCACTAAAATCATCTTTAAAGATCCAAAAAATTCATAAGGTAGACATCTAAAGTAACCACAATCAATCTTCACACATTTGCATGACCTCGTAACTGATCCTCTAGTACTACATTACTCTAGAACATAACTCATCAACCACCCAAACTAAAATCATCAATGACAACAAGTTTCACATCAATGACAACACTAACTCATATTTGCAACATGTTGTACTTTGTTGCTTAATTTGTTGATACCTCAAATTGGAAGTGCTTTCTTGATAATGCTTGATCAATTGAATTCATTTACCTTGTTAGACCTTAAATGTACACTGACAACCAACAATCAAATGAACATATTGAGAACTAATTACGAATGATAGGGGAAAACACTCATATATGCTTGAGTTTGGATTCCTTTTAAAGGGACTAGGGCACTAGGTGCCCTAGTCCACTTAAAAAGGAACTGGCAAAAGGGGTGGCAATGTATGAGGATCTACAACATAGGATCGAACCTCAAAATTAGCATATGAAGACAATTAAGTTATGGGTTTATCAATTAAATTATAGAGTGAGATAAGGCAAGAATATGCTTGAAATGATCTAAGAGAAAGCACAGTAAAGTAGGAGCTCATACAGAGTGTGAAATTGTGAAGGGATACAGTTTATGACACTAAAATTAGAGATTTGGGCGTCTCTTAAACCTTGTCACACTTTTAGTGATTTAACAAATATGTGAACTTGTCAACCCCACAAATCCATTCCCTTTTCCTTAAACATTTTTAGTATTCTTGCCAAAATTTTGGCACTTTGAAGAACTCACAAACCTGGTTGATATTTACGCTTATCTCAAATTGAACCAAAGGTTTGATGATTTCATGAACTTGTCAATTTGACAACATCATAGATTCTTTCCTTTGACTTGTCTAGATTTTAGGGAGTTTTTGAATTAATCAGTTTGCTAAAATAGTGAACTTATTCCTTCTTTAGCCACTTTTATCTTAACTTTCTCTCTTTGTTGCATTTTCAATGAGTTAACACACTTACAAATTTGTCAAAATTTTAAACTTTAATCCTTTAGACAAGTTTGAAAACTTGTGAATTTTCTAACAATTCAAGCTTTCACACTTTTACATTTATTTCTATTAAGGCTTAAGGGAGTTTGTGAACTCCTTAACTTTCAAAACACTTGGGAAATTCAATAACAACAACAAAAAGAAACAAGAACAAAATGCAGCAAAGACGTCCAAATTTTAAAAAAATTAAGATTTTGAAAGCTTCAACACATATGAATGACAAAAAGGCAATCTCAAAACAAGGTTATTGAAATAGATATAGATTTATATAAATTTACAAATTTTTCAAATTGAATCCCAATCGATATCATTCTTACAAATGTGTAACTAAAAAAAATATTTAAGACCAATAGAAAAATTAAAAAATAATATCCCAAATGTAAACCAATACTTAAAAATAATTTACTAATAAATAACAAATAAGAGTTAGCTGATGTGAGCAACCTTAATTCAATTTGCCATAAAAATCAGTAATAAAAAAGGGCCCAAGACATGAAGGATGAAAAGGCCATGTCTTCGCAATTTCGACCAAGACAAATTGAGGCCATTGTCCTTGTACGATAGATAGATTTTACCATTTTAAAGTTCAAACAAACCATTTGCAATCTCTGTAAATAACCACACCTCCAAGATCTCTGTAAGAAGACAATACACAACTTTATTACCATATTGCCGTTAGGCCAGTGATTTATAGAAGGGGGCTCCTAACCAGAGCAAAACATGACACTAATTAAGAAATGGTACTTAGATATACTACTAAAGCCACTGCCCTTCCTATCTAGAGGCAAGATAACATTAATTGACTATTGGTCTAAGATGACAAATAGAATGGTGAGGCACTGGCATTATTGTAGGGGAATATTGATAACGCACTAAAAGCAGTGACTTTTATATTTTACAAGCACAATGAACCAACAAAAGATCCTGGAGGCGGGGGCACTGCAATCTCAACTGTTCCATCCATCATCTGAACTACCTTTTTCATGGATGGCCTGAGAGCTGGATCTTCTTGAATGCACCACAGACCCACCAATACCATTCTCTCCAACTGCCTCGACTCTATTCTCGTACCTTCGCCTTCTACTTGCTGCTGCTCCACCAGCTTAGCAAGTTCACCGCGCTTCAAGCATTCATACACCCACTCGCTCAAAAAGATTTCTTTTTCCGGGGCATTAAAGTCCATGGTTTTCCTGCAACAAATAATTTCGAGCAGCATCACTCCAAAGCTGTAAACATCTACTTTTGCACTAATTGGCATATTATTAATCCATTCAGGCGCAATGTAACCCTTTGTGCCCCGAGTTCCAGTGATTGTCCGAGTCTGTTCTGCCCTCAACAATTTTGCCAAACCAAAATCAGATATTTTAGGATTGTAGTTTTGGTCCAGCAGAATGTTTTGGGGCTTTATGTCACAATGCAGGATCTGGGTCCTACACTCTTCGTGCAAATAGAGAAGCCCTCTAGCTGTGCCCATTGCAATCTGACCACGCACCCTCCAATCAAGAAACCCGCTATCTCCAAATAGAACGGTGTCCAAAGATCCATGGCTCATGTACTCGTACACCAGAAGCCGGTGAGTGCCCTCATCACAGAAACCGTACAATTGAACCAGATTTTTATGATAGCTTGAACCAATCGCGGTCATCTCTGTTCTGAACTCCCGCTCCCCATGTTGTTCTTGCACTGATTTATCAGCAAGAGCTTTTACTGCAATTGCTCTCCCATCCTGTAAGCTCCCCTTGTAAACTTTACCGAAAGCACCCCTTCCTAATTCTTCTCTAAAACCACCTGTAGCAGTCTCTATTTCCTTATAACAAAAAGCCTTCAAACCCTCCACAACAATGGGCTGCTCTTTAACCTTTCTAATCTTGTGGAGCTTGCTCCCACACAAACACACGAGGAAGGCAGCCACAATAAGAGCTGAAGAGCAAGCCAGGAGACTTATGCCAATGGCTACAAGGGACTTTTTCTCCCTTACCCTTCTTTGTTCTGAAAGAGGAGGGGAGAAAGGAGACGGCGTGTTGACGTCTTCAGATCCTTTGACAAAAGCTACACTTGTTATGTCATCACCTTGACGCCCGTCGAGCAGAGGCATTCTTTTCTTCCGACAAACCGAGCCGCTATGTGTGACGACGACGCAGAAGCAATCATTTCTGCAGGCCTCCTGACATTGATTTTCTGTAAGATCCTGCAAAACTGAGTAGTCTTTGCCGCCGGCCCAGTCCGTGTTGTCAAGCGTCGACATGGTGCTACTTGCGCTGCAGCTCTGCCCTGGCGATGAGCTTCGCACGCATCCCTTAAAATGGTCTTGGCTGTCGATATAACTGAATTGAGGAGGACAACTGCAGTCGGGCTTGTTCTCGCTGTTGAGATGACAAATGCCGTTGCGCCCACACTGACCCTTGACTTGTTTACATGAGTCATTTACTGCCTGCCATACAGATGACCAAGAACTGGAAGCATTGCTGGTGTTCCACACATACTGTGCAAGGATTCCGTCGCTCTCGAGCGTCATTCTACGGAGAAGCCCCCTCTTTCCTAAGCCACCGGCTGTGACATTGTAAACCGTGATGTTGGTGGTATTTACCAGATACAAGAGCCCACTCGAATCAAAATTTAAGTTTACTTCCTGATTGAATACAGCAGTAGCCCAGTAAGCGCCTTGAGACTCTCCCACTCGATCCACAGGGTAAAGCACCAAATTGGCGTCTTCTTGCAAGGCGAGCTCGAATCGGCCTGATGAGAAGTTTGTGGATGAAGCCTTGGAATACATGGTAGATTTCCACTTGAGCACTTGACCAGGCAAGAGGGTATCGGTAGGATGGTCGAAGCTCTGCCAGATGGGCTCAAATGAGGCGTTTAACAGCACAAAGTTGCCATTGTCGAGCATTGCAGCTGCGGCAATCTTTCCCTGGGGAGCAGGGGACCATTTCAGACTTTTCCGGGCATCATACAAGCTCAGGCCATTGTTGGTGAGCTGCAGGGTAGACATCTTTTCAACAGGAATGTCCATCTGATCCTTCATTACTGTCCAGACCAGAGTTTTATTAGGTATTTTGTCGAACCAAACGCCTAAGACATACTGAGTTGGGGTTAGCTCATAGAATCCAAAGGCAAACTGTCCATTTGGTGAAACCCATTTGGAATTTTGAGGAGGACTAAGAGTTGAGCCAAGCATGATATTTGGTTTCTGGGCCGATACGCAGATGAACATCATAATAACAACAATAAGAGTAAGAATTGTAGGAGCAGCCATAGCTGGAGGAAAAGGAAGCTAATCAAATTGCTGGAAGCTGTTCCTTTTGTAGCATATTACCCATACCAAATATCTTATCAAACACGCAAGCAGATTCCGCACTACACTAATCAAACTAATTTTTTAGTGCAGTCAGTCAATGCTGGAGCAGGTTTCAATTACACGCGTTGGCCTAACTGAGGTAATTTCGAGGAATCGATAGGGGAGAAAAGAAGAAGCCTCTCATCAATATTTAAAAAAAAAAAAAAAAGCACTTGCCCCACCTGATCAGACTTTTCAAGTCATCTTGTTTTAAAAAAAAATCTCATTCTAGAACACACATGATAATTTAGTAAAGTCATGCAGTTTAACACGTTTTAAGTTTAAATACACGAAATTATCAACACCTTTTAAATTAAATTATCCATTTTTCTATATTACATGATAATTTAGTAAAGTGCATGATAATATATAGGTACTTTGTTAATATATGGATTTGACGAATTAAATTAATAATAAGTAATGTCTAATAATAAACTTCCTATTTTTTATTGTTAGATTTTTCTTGTTTATTTAATTTGTAGTGAAATAGCATTTTTATTATTTGTTTTAGTTTTTATTTATCCAGTTTAATATTAGATTATTTAGTTAATTATAATTATTCTTTAATTTTATTTTTTTTATTTTTTTTAATTCTTTTATGTTTCTTTGTGTCCTTTCTTTTTCTAGTGTCTCTTGAGTCTTGTATCACTTCTTTTTCCCATCTATTTAGTCATCTAGATCTACTATCCACTACAATTCTTTTTTTCAGACAACTCATTTTGATGATAGTTTGTGGAGTTTGATTTGAATATTGATGAAAAAATTGTTTACATGGTCAAATCTAAAAACTAGCAATTAGTTTTTAAGTTTGTAAATTATATATTAATTCTCACAAAAAAATCAACTTGTTTTTGCATGTGACTTGAGAGGTTGAGGTAGGTTTTGGACTTCTAGGTAGTAATGATGACCACAAAATGAGTCATTGTATGGTTGAAGGTTCTTAAATGGTCAATATGGGAGATGAAGATTAGCTCATACCCCAAGATCTCCTACAAAACAAAACATAACCTTCCACAAAAAAATATGGCAAGAAAAGAGCTTGCTTGATATTAAGATCTATGAGACAAAGTGTACAAGAGGCTTTGCTTATATAAGTAAGGATGATTAATGGGATTAGAAAAGATCATAACATGTTTCTTAATCTTATAGAATGACACAACTTATCATAACTAACTAAGACACAAGAATTAAATTACAAAAGATAATATAACATCTAATTGAGAACTAATACTTCTAGAAACATTTCTAGGACCTAAGTAAACTTAACATGTTAATAGGAACCATTAATAAACTAGTTACCTGTAAAATACCTTAATCACAGCAACAACCACCTTAATCCAACTTAGGGAGGAACAAACTAATGCAAATGATGCATGAATGCAAAGATACATCTAAACTATGAAGTCATATTAGGTACCAATTTACAACATATCTCTCATGAACGGAGTAAAGGAGAAAAACCACATGCCCGAAAAAACCCCTCTCCAAAAGGAAGAATGAAGAAACAATCATGTACAAGTCATAAAATGAGTGATGAATGAAGGACTCATCAATATCACAAAGGACTACATCAATCACAAGGAAAAAATAGAGAAATCATCCCCACATGAGAAGAAAAACTAGATTATATAGCCCTCGCTCATAATGAAGTATTTCCAAAGACAATAAAGCACTCTGAAAGACAAAAGAGAATCCAAAAATTAAAAACAAAAAGTATCTAATTGGGAATAAATAATTTCAATGGTAGATGCTAAAGAAACTCCAATTCTATGAAGAAGGGAGAGGGAAAAATCCTCAAGATGCGTGTCTCTAAAAATTGATTAAGTACTTTGATGCTAGAGTATACCTCAAAAAAATTAGGTGTTACACCAACCAAAGAATAAGATAGATAAAGAATGTGTGGAAAGTCATGAACAACTTTGTGAAATTATCATCAAAGAGGAGAGAGACCCCTTCAAATATGCCTTCCAAATTTACAAAAATTGACAAAATAAATTTAATATACACGCCACATATGCATCCCAAAAAAGCTAAATCTAAAAGAGAAATATTATCATATTCAATTGAATTATTGGAATCCATGTCAACACTAAAATATGTTGAAGTGGGAAAAGATGGAACCTCACCACAAGTTGAAAGAACTGTAAGGTTCAAATGACCAATGTGTGCCTTTGATGAACTATTTACACTTGATAGATATGAGAGTCAACCTTATATTTTTCACCATCAAGAGTAGAATAAAAATGTGAAAGATATAAAGGTGTGAAGCTTTATCAACCTTACCCATTATAATAATATATCTTGTGTACAAATCACAAAAGAACATTGAATCTAGGGTGAACTCAACAATTTTACCTATACCACAATATGTTATCTAATATATAGAAAGAATAAATTATGTGCAATATTAGGCATAAAGAGAAAATCATTAAAATGTCTATTACCCATGTCAATATATCTTTTTGCACAAATAAGAAAGTAGGTACTATTGTACATCAAGATCTTAGTTATGCTCAAAGGCTCAAATAAAAAAAAATCTATGTAACCTTTCATATTATTGGAAGCCCTAGCCCTATTGACTCATCAATTATAGTCACAACAAGTGCTCTAGATTTCATCTTATCAACTCTATTGGAAATGCCTAATAAACATTAATTGTGTGGATGATGATGCTTGTGAATAAAAAGAAGGTGATTTATAAGGCTATGAAGGAAATCAAATGTAATGCTCCTTACAGACTTTCTTTATCTATTCTAATTATTTCTTATAACAATTATGTTCATCATTCTTAGGTTTCTTAGAATATGCATGCTTGGGTTTCTCCAAGTCTTATGAACTTATCATCTTTGGAAGAGGTAGGAGACTCATTAGGTTTTTCCTTAGGTTTGGATTTCTTCTTTGCTTTCCTTTTGGTTTTCAATGTTGTTAATTCCTAATTCTTAGGAAATGCATTTAAACAACTAATATTTTATTATACTCTAGTTAATCTATCATTAAAAAAATTAAAATAAGAAATTATAAATGATTCACCTAACCCATAAATAATCTTCAATGGTAGGAAAATAATTAGTAGAAATGGATTCTAATTACATACCACTAAGCTCACTAAATGAACCATCCAATTCTTTGTGTACATATCCCATATCTACCTCGGTATAATGCACTCATTAACATGGAACAACAAGCTATCAAAAATATGCATTATAACCAAGTACATAACATCACCACATTTATTCTCATGATAAAATCTCTCATAATCCATAGATAATTCAACTTTTTGTTCACCCAAGATAAACCACAACCCTTAGACCAAAGTAGTTGTTACATGTCGTTGCACCAAAAGATCGACCTATTAATGCTCGATATAACCACTAGACTTATAGAATCCACACAAGGTGGTTAAGCCATGTTGCAAACCCGACCGCTGTACTGCACAACACAAGGAGACCAACAGTTCACATCTTGCAACAATGCCCCCTAGTGCAAGCAAGGGGTTTGAACCTATAACCAAGCTCTGATACTACGTGTTACAAGTGTGGTTGTTGTTGCACCAAAATATCAACCTGTTAATGCCCGATACAACCACTAGACTTATAGACTCCATAGGAGGTGGTTAAGCCATGTCAAAAACCCAAGCATTACACTGCACAACACAAGGAGACCAAGGGCACACACCTTGAAATAGTAACCACTATAGTTTTACCTATAGTTTTACCTTCTAAGTGTGATAAAATTATTGTGAGTGAGTACAAATATTGTGCTATTTCATCCTTTTATAGAGCGCAATGAGTCTCTCATATCTATCATCTCTTGTGCTCTAATTTAAGCTTCTAGATCTTGGGTGGCTACCTCTATAGCCACATATTGCATGGTATAGAGTATTTTATACCAACTCTTACAAATATACCTTAATGTTTTGATTTTATTCTAATTTTCGTAATATAAATTTTGCTAGAGAAATCATCTTTATATGTTTATACCTCAAAATATGGATATTTTTTATTCACCTCTTTCTAATGTTATTTATGCATCATATCTATAGGCATGTGAGGGTGGAATAAGCACTCCAATAATCAATACACTTCTTATTTGATAAATGGAGTAAATTTCATCCCATCATTAAAAAATAATCACTATTATCTTAGCCATGACAATAATTTCCCACCTTATCTAGATGTTAAACCTAGAGGTACCATATTTTCACATTGTTCATTTTACAAACCATTAAACATTTATTGAAGTGACACATTTAACCACATATTGTATGGGTATATGCACCAAGATGTGCAACCAGAAAGTTGCCACTTTATTCTTTTTGTTTAAGGGTCATTTGATGTGTGGAAAATAGGGTTCCCACCATATTTGATACTCCCCAAATAGGTTTTATGTTCCAAGCCTAAGGTTTGGTCATGCCAAACCTCCTTGGCGAGCGCCAAATTTGGTGATATCCAAATGTTTTGATTGGATTAATTCTTCTTCTCTCTTCATCTCTTGCTTACCAAATGTTTTGCATTGGAAAATTCTCTTTCTCTATTTGGCGAGCACAAAATTTGGTGCTAGCCAAATATTTTGATTGGATTAATTCTTCCTCTCTCCATCTCTTGCTTGCCAAATGTTTTAAATTGAAAAATTCTCTCTCTCTCTCTCTCTCTCTCTCTCTCTCTCTCTCTCTCTCTCTCTCTCTCTCTCTCTCTCTCTCTCTCTCTCTCTCAACGTGAAATATAATATTTAATTATAAGTGCCATTTCAATATGTCTTTTTTCTTTCTTATATTTTAAGCTATATTCCATGCATATATTTGAAGAATTTTTAAGAGTTTTTTGAGATTTACAGGAGTTATAATGTAGATTCTAGGTTTTAGAAGATCATATAAATAATTTGATAGTCAAATTTTAGTAATCAACATGATCCTATTATAATTCTCTCACTCTCTCTATCTCACTCTATCTCCCCCAAACTCTAGACCTGTAGATCTCTCTATATCACTCTTCATTTGTCCTCCCCTCTTTCTATCTCACTATTTCCTCTCTCCCCCAAGATCTAGAATTACCTCTCTCCCCCAAGATCTATAATTACCTCTCTCCCTACCTTGAATTTCTCTAGGTCTCTCCCACCCTCTTTTACTCTATACCTTGCTTACCCTTCTTATCTCCATCTTTATCCATGCATCACTCTCTATTCTTCTTTTATCTTATTGTTTCTCTCCCCTCTATGAACATTCTCTTGATCACTACTTCTCCCTCCCACCCCCTCCCTCTCCCCATCCCTTTGTCTTTCCTTCCCTCCATCTTTACCTCTATAGCTAGGTAAGTGCATCAAGATGGTGAACAAAAAAAGTAGCCACTAGCAAAAAAAATGCATAAAATGGACGAAATGCATGCATGATTTTGAAGAATTCAAAAACTGTGTGCGTGTTAAGTCTTCAAAATCCAACCAAAATACATACATACACTTTGAATAAAAAACACATACATGTTATTTAAAATAAAAACATGTACGTGTTTTTATGAGAAAAAAATGGGCACATGTTATAACGTGTACGTGTTATAATTAGCAAGCAAAACATGTATGTTTTTTGCTTACATTAAGCTAGAATAGGAACATGGTCTTAGATTCTAATTCCTTTGGTATTCCCTTAGTTTTATTCATTAGGATATATACATAAAATAAAATATTTAATTATAAGTTATATTTTCTCTTTGGATTTTATCTTTCTTATACTTGATTGTTATAGTTTATGTATATAATGCTAGGATGTTTGAGAGTGGTTTCGGATCTCTAGGATTCATAATGAAAATTCTATATTTTAGGAGATCTTATAATTTTTAAGACAGTCAAATTTTAGCACTTAGTAGGCTTCTACCATCATTCTCTTACTATCTCTATATCTCACAGTTTTGTCTCCCCAAGCTCTAGACCGATCTATTTTCCTATCTCTCTCCTTCTCCCCCCTCTTTACCTCTCTCTATCTCACTCTCACCTCTCTCCCCAAGCTCTAGAACATATAATTTTTGAGATAGTCATATTTCATTAATCACTAAGCTCCTATTATCATCCTCTCTCTATTTCTATTTTACCCTCTTTGTATCCATCTATCTCTATACCTATCTCTCTTCCTATCACTCTCCTCTCCTTGTCCCCTTCTCTCACCCATCTTTCTATCTCAATCTCTCATCTATCCCCAAGATTTAAACCTATCTTTCTCACCCTTATTTTGATCTCCCTTCTCTTCTCTACCTACCACATACACACTCTCACCTCTCTCTCTCTCACCCTCCCCAAATATCCTTCTCATTCCCTCTCTCTACATATGTATATCTCTTCTCTCCCTCTCCCTACATACATCCCCTCACTGTCTTCCCACCTCTAGTTCTCTACATACCTCTCCCTCCCTCTCTCTCTCACTTTTTATTTATCCCACCCTCTCATGCTTTGTCTCTACTTATCTCACTCTCACCCTTTCCCTCTCTACTTACCTCTATCCCCCCTCTCCCTCTCTATTTTTATTTCTCTCTCTCTCTCTCTCTCTCTCTCTCTCTCTCTCTCTCTCTCTCTCTCTCTCTCTCTCTCTCTCTCTCTCTCTCTCTCTCTCTCTCTCTCTCTCTCTCTCTCTCTCTCTCTCTCTCTCTCTCTCTTTGTACTCTCTCTTTCTAATTACTTATGTTTATATACCCTCCCTCTCTTTAAATAACTCTACTTCCCTCCAATTTTGTCTGTCACCTCTCTATCTCTCTCTTACCCTCTCTACCTCCCTCTCTCTCTTTCTCTATCTAGGTATTAAGATAAATAGAGTATGGGAGGAGTGCATGAGAGGTAGGTAGATATAGATAAGTAGAGAGAAACATAAGCAAATTGAGAGATAAAGAAATAGGTAGGGAGGGAGAGAGATGTAAGTTGAGAAAGAGGTAATAACAGAGAGTGGGATGAAAGGTGAGATTTATAGAAGTTGCAAGGGAAGGTTCAGGAGATAGAAGAAAATATAGACACAGAGGTATTGCAAGGAGGGATATATATGTAGAGAAAGAGAGACGAAGAGGGGACATAGTGATAAGTTAAGATGGAGGAAATAGATAGAGGTGGAGAGGGATGAAGAGAGATAGATAAAGGTGAGATAGACAAAAGTGGAGGGGAAAGTTTCAGTGAGGGAGGGAAGGAAAGGTATTCAAAGAGAGGCATATTAGATAGAGATAAGTAGTGTGTGTGTGTGTGTGTGTGTGTGTGTGTGTGTGTGTGTGTGTGTGTGAGAGAGAGAGAGAGAGAGAGAGAGAGAGAGAGAGAGCTTAGTAATTACTCAAATTTAACTAATTTTGGTAAATTATATGATCTAGAGCTTTGGGAGAGAGGAGAGAGTGAGGAAAAGGAGAGAGATAGAGAAATAGATAGGTCTATAGCTTAGGGAGACAAAGGGAGTAAGATGGAGAGATAGAAAGAGAATGATGAGAGGGGCCTACTGATTATTCAAATTTGACTAAGTTTGAAAAATTATAAGATCTCCTAAAATCTTCAATCTACATTATGACTCCTAGAGATCTAAAACCACTCTCAAACATAAAGTCAATATATACATAAAATACAACTTAAAGTATAAGATATTTCTTGTACTTAAATGCTATATTTCACATATATATCTTGGTGATAAAAGAAACAAAGGGAAGTCCAAATAAATTAACATCTAAGGCCATGTTCTTTTTCTATCTTTATGTAAGCAAAACACATACATGTTTTTATTACTAACCATAACACATATAGATTATAATGTGTGCATGTTATTTTGCATATAAAAGCACATACACATTTTTTTTAAATAACGCATACGTGTTCTTAATTAAAATAACATGTACACATTTTTCCTTGTACTTAGCCTTGGATGTCAAGCCTTAGTATTGGGAGCTTCATTTTCCTCTTTTATACGTGTTTTCTTCTTTCACTTTGTTTTCTCAACTTCGTCGTCATCAACTTTACATGTTCTCAAGTGGGTATTCATAAAATTACCACCATAATTTTACCCACCTTCTGAGCTTTCTAACTTTTAATTTTTATTTTTTATATTTGAACAACATTAACTTTTTATTTCTTAATTTCTTTTACCAATGTCTCTAGAGTTCTTAGAGACATGTGTACCATTTTTTTAATAAATATTTAACTAATTGTCCAAATTTGAAACAAATCATTTTTTATTGTTGTACACTTCATTCTTTACACTTTAAAAATAAAATGAATTTTTGATTATTTTGGTGCAAGTTATGTGACACTCATGAATAGGTACCCGATTTCCAAGATGCATCCACTTTGAAAAAAACAAAAAAACTCAATCAAAAATTACAAACCAATACACAACTTCTAGTACTCACTCTTAACTATCTTTCTACCAAAGGGTTTTTCAAAATGATACATTTAACTATATCTCTTTTGATGTGCACACCAGATACTATGTTATGTTTCATAGAACAGTTTTGTGTTCATGAAAGATTTGACTCCCTTACTCTTATCCATTTTTTTAAAACTTTAGTTGTTTGGAAACTAGATTCAAAGTACTACAATTTTTGTTTTCTTTGTATCTTCAAATTTTGAGTGGACGAGTCTCAAATTGTTCCTCAAAGTTTAGGTTTATCTGATTTCAAAAAAAAAAAAAAAAAGTGGCCACTTATACCCCCTTTTTGTTCACCATCTTGGTACACTTACCCACCTCTTCCTCCCTATCTCATTACCCACCTCTCTCAACCTCTCTATCTCTCACCTTCATCTCTCCCCTAGGTATATCACCCACTATCCCTAGGATCTAGGTCTCTCTCATCTCTATATCTCTTCCCTATCTAGTTATTTACCTCCCTCTCCACCTCTCTCTACCTCTCATGCCCCTCTTTCTCTATTTGTGAAATTATCTCTCCCTCACCTCTCTACCTCTTCCCTCTATAAGTATCTCAATCACTCCCTATCTATCTCTCCCTTCCTCCAAGTCCTTATCCCTCTATTTTATTTTTTATTCTCTCCCTCCTTTTATCTCCCCCTCACCTCTCTTAGTAATCATCTCTCCTTCCCTTTCATAAGGTTTAGGGAAGAAAAATTATGGGATAGGATATATGGTTTAGGGTATAGGGTTTGATGGTATTGGTAAACAATTTAGTATATAATATTAATGGTATACGTTTGTGGTACATAAGGTTTAGGGTATTATCCATATTGATATTTCTCTTTATCTCTCCCTCTCCCCTGCCCCCTCTCTCTTCTTTGTCACCTATTTCTCCCCTCTATAAGTCTCTCCTTCCCTTTCTTCTTCTCTTCCTCTCTATCTCTCCCTCCCTACTTACCCCAATGTTGGTCTCCCTCTTTTAATCTCTTTTATACTCTCTATTGTCTAAGTTGTCACCTCTCTCTAGGTTTCTTTCTCAATCCATCTCAACCTTTATACCTCTCGATCCATATCTTGTTAGCCACCTCTCTCGATTCCCCTCTTTTTATCTCACCCTAATCTCTCCCCATCTAGGTCTCTCACCTCTCTATATGTCCCCTATCTAGTTCTCTCCTTCTCCACTTCTTTATCCATAACCTCTTATCCCTCTCTCCTTGTGAACTATCTCCTTCTCTTCTCTCTCCCTCTCACCTCTTTATCTTCCCCAAAATCTAGACCCATCCCTCTCCCTCTCTTCTCTCTCTCTCTCACCAATCTCTCCTTTGCCTAGGTCTTTACCTCTCAACTTTGCCTTCTCTCTCTCTCTCTCTCTCTCTCTCTCTCTCTCTCTCTCTCTCTCTCTCTCTCTCTCTCTCTCTCTCTCTCTCTCTCTCTCTCTCTCTCTCTCTCTCTCATTATTTCTCTCCATTCTCTCTTTGTTCTATTGATCACCACCTCTCCCTCCCACCCTCTCTCTCCCCATCACTAGGTCTCTCCCTCCATATTTACCTTTCTACCTTCCTTTTCTATCTTATTAACCACCTCTCTCTCCCCCTAGGTCTCTCACCTCTATATCCCTCCTCTCTAGCTCTTCCCTACTCTCTCCACCTCTATCTCTACCTCCTTATCCCTCTTTATCATTAACATCAATTCAATTAGTTTATTGACTAGTGGAATAACTTCTTGTGTTGCTTCTTAGTGTTCTTGTGAAGGTTTATTTTTTTCTACAGGTTAAGCTCTTGGGTGTGTTAATGCTCATTACATTTTTCCTTAGGTTTGGACTTTTTCATTTCTTTCCTTTTAGGTGTCTATGCTAGTAATGTCTAATTCTCTAGAAATGCATCTAAATAATTAATCTTTTCTTACTCTATAGCCAATCTATCAAAAAATGTTTCAAAAGAAGGAATTGTAAATGGTTCACCTTACCCATTCATGTAGAGAATTACAATCCTATTATTTCCATTTTAAGCATTAACAAAAAAAAATTCATAATATTAAATAAATTAAAAGATGTGTTCAATAATATGAACAATAGAATCATAAAGAAAATTATTATTCAAATAAAACTAAAATTAAATACAATCAATGATTAAAATTTTTTGTAAAACCTAACTTTCAATCTCTATATTTTTTTGTCCTTCCCTTTTAATAGCATCATCCCAACTTCCCAAATCAACAAAATATGCTAAGTGGGATATTTTTGTAGCCACTACATCTATAAATATTCTTAGGTACTTGTTTTTTAAGAATTTATCAAGCATTCAAGATACTTTTAAAATAATGTCAATTTCCTACATGAAAAATTGTTCAATCTTATCATATTTAAATGTGTTTAGTGATGGAATTTTTAATAAATTTAAAGGATGATTAGTTTGAAGTAATTGCAAATGGAAGCATATAGTTAACTAGTCATTGTGGTCATAGATAAATTAAAACAAATAGGTATTTCTTTTAATAGGTTATGTTTTATTAATAAAATTATTATATGAGCAAGGAAATAGACAAAATTCCTATTTATTAGAGTTGCAACAAAGGTGTATACACCATATTGAAAATTCAATCCTATTTATGTGATATATAAGAAGTTCCAACAATAATATTATTTGAGTTGAACTAGAGAAAATAATTGGGGCTACATTTAGAGAAGAAAGTAGATCATGCAATATAAAATAACAATTCTACTTTATCCATAGTATATGTAATAGATTTTGATTAATATTACTAAATATATAATAAAAATTTGTTGTCCAATCCTACAAAACACTTGAAAATTTATGTTCAACCCTAGTTTAAACTAATAATCGATTTAAAAGACCACTCCTAACATCATACTTCATCCTTTACTTTATTTAAATAGTTATATTCATTAGAGATTCTCTTATATTTTGAATTTGGCTATTGGAACACATGAAATATCTAAAGGAAACACAAGGAAATAGCATGTACAATAGATTCGTACTTTCAGTAGTTGTTCCTTTATCAAGTAATTACATTGTTGTTACTTTCTCTAAATGGCAATCTACAACATTCAACATCAATAAATCCACAATCTACATTGTCTTCCTCAATCTTTCAATCAAGAGAATCCTCTTGAGGGGTAGTTACTTACAATATTTCAAGAGGGAATGTATTTCATTTGGTGCATTGTAATTGATGAGGTGAGTTTTGTTGGTCCTACTTTATTGGCTCACATTGATAAGTGCTTGCATGAAACCTCTCTCATTCATGCTCACTCCGTAATTATTATTAGAAATTGTTGGAATTAGGTTGTCAGACCAAGAGTGTTGGCAGCAGGCTTGAAGTGTGGTCACGGGTATGCAGTCAACCTATATGGTGGATGTTGATTGTGATGAAGAGACAAAATGTTAGAAGAATCACAACAACACCGAAGTTGAAGTATGTATAGGCCACTAGTATGCTAGTGTGATATTATCTAGCAGGGTTCCCACCGGTAATGATGTTGTCACCGGCTAAGGGTATAAATTTTTGTGTGTGTGTGCCAACCGCTGAACATGACAACTAGTAAGTAAGCTAAGTGAAATACACTGCTGATGGATTGATGTGTTTGATCATGCCTGGTAGTAGGTCAAGTGAACTCACCAACAAGTATGGAGGTTCACCTGTAAAGTCAGATCAAACCGACAAAGTAAGATGAACCGGTAGTATGTCTTAGTCGGTGAATGGAGCAAAACCGACATGGCAAGTTTGAAGATCAAGAAAACTGACTCAACAGTCTGGGAAAAGGTGGATGTCAACAAGGATGACATGTGGTGGTATGTAGAGGTCAGTGAAGTACTCATCAACATGGTAGTTGGAAGTAGGTCGACATTAATGGAGAACTCGAATATCACGTATTGATGACAGAATGTTGCAGCTCGAGGAAGATAGAGAGATGGGATGATTGATTCGGTTTTGCAAGATGATCTGACCCTTATGCACATTGGTCGAAGGTAACAATTGAGCCATTAATGGTGATGTACAAGGAAAGGCCAAAAAACCAGTTGCAGACAACCAAAAATAGAAAATGTGTATTGAAAGGCGAGGAGATGTCGGTGATGTTTGATGTGATGCATATCACCATTCCAGAAAAGCAGATTAGATCAGATTTGATATGGATTGAGTGGTGAAGAAAAACCCTAACATGCCACCATTTGAATATTGTTTTTGGGGGGAACCCTCTCAAATAAACAAGTCAACTTGAGACTTGAATTGATAATGTTGGATGCAAGTTGTGAGTGTAGAGTGAGTTTGAGAAAGAAGAGAGAAACTGGTTTGAGAGAAATTTCACTGAGAATTCATGTGTTGAAGTGTTATAAAGGTAAAATGGTAAGGGGTCTTTACCGGCAGTGATAGAGCAATCGGTGAACTGAAACAGAGTTATCAATCAAGTATATTAGCAGAGAGTGTACTGGTAGGAAAGCATCTGTGAGTACGTTATTGTGCAAGGAGAGATTCAGAGAAAGAGAAGAAAGGCAGAAGGAGATCGGTAGATGATCTGAGAAAGAAATTGAACAACCGGTAGTGAAAGAATCAGTGTAGCAGAGAACAATGTTACCGGTAGATAGAAGTTGATCAGGTGTTGCAGAATTCATTTGCAACAAGGTACTCAAAGCTGGGTATAAAAAAAAAAAATCTAGGAACCATTGATTCACCCCCGTCTTAGTGGTATATTGTGTTCAACAATTGTTATCAGAGCCAGGTTCCTAGTTGATCAAAGTTTTCTCTAGGTCAGGGAGTTCTAGTCAAAGAACACAATGGCAAGAAATGAGTCTGCCTCCTCAAACACCCCATGTTTGATGGAACTAACTATGTCTTCTGGAGCATAAAAATGGAGACCTATCTTTCCTCCCTTGGTTTTGATGTATGGATGTCTGTCAAGAATTGGTACACTGTCCCTAGTGTTCCTCCCACTGATCCAGAAGCCAAGAAGGAGTATGAGAATAATGCAAAGGCTAAATATGCTATTCTAAGTGGGATATCGGATAATGATTTTGTCAAGATTATGCACTGTGCATCCACCAAGGAGAGTTGGGATAAATTATAGAGATTATTTGATGGAGATGCCAAAGTCAAAGAGGTCAGCTTGAAGGTATAAAGATGAAAGATAAAGAAAAGATTAAAAACTACCTTCATAGAGTAGATGAAACTATGAACACCATCAGAGGACTTGGAGAGGAAGTTGTTGATGAGATTATTGTCAAAAAGGTACTTAGATCCCTCACATCTAAGTATGATACTAAGGTTTCTGCCATAGAGGAAGCCAAGGATCTAAAAGCCTTCACAATGGATGAGATATCTGGCTCTCTAACTACCTATGAAATGAGAGCAACTGGTGAAGCATCTTCAAGGAAAGAGGCAGCTTTCAAGTCTATCAAAAAGGGCAAGGAAGAGGTTTCTTATAAAGGATCCAATGAAGACTCGAATGCAAAGGTAGAAAACTTTGTCAGAAAGCTCAAAAGAGGATCTAGTAAGTATAAAGGAAAGTTACCACTCAAATGCTTTAATTGTGGTAAAGTTGGACACTTTGCTGCAAAATGTCCTTATAATGAAACCAATGGAGATGAGCAAAGAAGTTTTGGCAGGACTTCTGGTAAAGACAAAGAAAGGAATATCTATCAGCAAGGAAGAAGAAGCTACTAGAAGTAGAATAGCTTATATAGCATTGAGGATGATGCCACAGATGAAGAAAGTATATCAGAAGATGACTGCCATCAGAATGAAAGAGAAGTTAATCTCTTTATGGCTCTAGATGAACCGGTTGGTGAAGATGAGGAAGAAGAAGAAATTGAAGCTGAAGTGGATCTAGAAGGTGAGCTCATAAGTGCTCTTGAGGTTCTAAGTAAGACAAGAAGAGAACTCAAGAAGGTCAATATTATTACAGCAGAAGAACAAGATCACTTGAAGCAATCCTTGGATGAGTCCAATTAAGTTATCTCTGACTTGAAACTCCAGTTGGAAGAAGCCAAGAGGATATGTGAAGTTACTTCCTCTGATTTGAAAAAGAAGGAAAATGAGCATCAAGATCTGGAAGAAAAAATAGTGAATCTCATAAAGGAGCTTGAAAAGAGTAAGGATGAACTGAAAGTGAGAAGCAAATATGAGGGTAGCACATAAGCCTTGGATAAGATGTTGAGAAAATATAAGCAATCTAAAGATACCAGTAGCTTAGGATTTGAAGGAAAAAGTTCAAAAAGAAAAGATACATTCAGTAACGAGATACAATTCACTTCTTCAAGTGAAGGTGAAGAGAAGAAGACATTCACAGTAAGCAAGGATACTAGCAAGAAGTCTTATGCAGAAGTTGTTAGGAACCACCACACAAACCAACATACACAATCAATGAACCGAAGGCTAGACTCAATGTACCAGAATGCGGATCTTAGGATAAATGCAAGGGTTGATCATGAGGGATTCACTAGAGTTAGCAGTATGAAAGGAAGACCCTCGGTTAGATAGATGTTTGCAGGACCAAGGCAACCGAACCGATATGTTCCAAACTTTCATGGTTATTGTTACCGGTGTAACAAATTTGGACATAGGTTAGCTGACTGTAGATTAACAAATAAGCCCACTGTAAGTTATGAAAGTAAAAACCCATTTAATGTACTATGGGATATAAATGTTGTCTGTTATCAGTGCAATTGATTTGGTCATAGGAGTTTTGAATGTAGGAAGAGAAACTAGTGAACTACAACAGTTTTAAAGATTCATCCTTCAATGTAAATGTGAAATGCTATAACTGTCAAGGGTTTGGACATATTGCAAATCTTTGTAAAAGAAGGAAAATTAAGCCAAAGAGGACAACTTCTAATCAGGAACTAATAGCCAAACCAAAGTAAAAAAGTGCAACAGACAAGAAGAAGGAAATTCAACTGGTTTGGGTTGAGAAAGAAAAGGACAAAGCATAATCAAGTCTGATAGTGCAGACTGCCCTACATGACAAAAGAAGAAACTTGTGGGTTGTAGACAGTGGTTGTCCAAACCACATGACTAATGATAAAAGGAAATTTACCAAGCTCAAAGATTGGAATGGTGGATCAGTAAGGTTTGGAGACAAATCGTCTATCAAGATAAAGGGAAAAGGCACTCTAAATATTGATGGTAAACTGAAAGCACATGATGTATATTATGTGGAAGGCCTGAAGCATAATCTATTGAGTGTGAGTTAGATGTGTGACAAAGGTTATAAATTCACCTTTGATTCTATCGGTTGGCAAATAAGGAAGGAGAGTACCGGTCAGATTGTAGCTGAAGGTAAGAGGACAAATGATAATGTATATAATTTGAAAGAATGTTTTAAATCCCAATGCTTGTTGGGACACGTGGATGAAAGATGGTTGTGGCACAAAAGATTAGGCCACATAAATTTTGATAATCTAGGTGCAGTAAGAAAAAAGGGTTGTGTGAAAAATATATCACCCATCATCAAACCGGTAAGAACATTTTGTGATGAATGTGTGAGAGGAAAGAAAACTAAGGTGAGTTTCAAGGCAAAATTACACAACACCTCAAGACCACTTGAACTTGTACATACAGATTTGTATGGTCCAACTAGGACAAGAGCTCTTGCCGTTGAAAGATACTTTATGCTCTTCATTGATGACTATTCAAGAATGACATGGGTCACCTTCCTACAAGGGTAAGTGCACAAAGTTGTGGTACCAAAAAGGTGCCACTTTTTACCTTTTCATAAAAACGCATCATTGGCATGAAAAGGTCGTCCAAACCACCAACCCAAAGGGTTGGTATTTTCTCATGCAAAACATTTGGCAAGCGCCAACCCTATTTGGCGCTCGCCAAATTGAATTTTTTAAATTTTCACATTTGGCACTCGCCAAATGTGAAAAGTCCTTTTTTTTATTTAGTGAGCGCCAAATTTGGCGTGCACCAAATGTGAAAAGTCATTTTTGGCATTTGAAGGTTTTGTAAGTGTGCAGATTTCCCATTTTGGGCACAAGTTTTACCCATTTTGGAAGAAGAATATATACATGAAATATAACATTTAAGTATAAGAAAGAAGATTCTTATACTTAAAGTTATATTTCATGTATACATTGGCAAGAGGTTTGAGAGTGGTTTCAACACTATAGGAGTTATAATGTAGATTCTAGTTTTTAGAGGATCATATAAAATTTCAGACAACCAAATTTCAGTAATCAGCATATCAAATTTTAGTAATCAGCATGCTCCTATTAGCATTTTTTAGCTATGTAGATCTGACTCTATTTATCTTCCCCAAACTCTAGACCTATCTCTATCCCTCTCTATCTCTCTCCCTCTCTATCTCTCTCACTTCCCTCTCCCCTCTTTAGGTATATCCCACCCTCTCTATCTTTCGTTCCTTCCTTAACTCCATATCTATCCTTGACTCCCTCCCTCTCTCTTCTTCTTTCTCATTCTCTTATTATTTCTCTCCCTTCCCTCTCCATTCTCTTGGTCACTACCTATCCCTTCTATCATCTCTCTCCCCATATCTAGGGCTTTCCCTCCCTTCCTATTCATCTCATTACCTATCCCTCCTTATATTATTATCCACCTCTCACCCTCCCTCTAGGTTTCTCACATATCTACTTGTCCACCCTCTAGTTGTCTTCCTCCATCTCCATCTTTATCTCCCTCTCCCTTACCCCTATCCATTTATGAACTCTCTTCCTCTATTATCTCTCTCTAAAACTATCTACTTTATCCTTCCTTATGTATTTGAATTCCTCCATGTCTACCTCTCCATCTATCCCCTCTTACTTATCTCTTTACTCTTCTATCTATTCCCTCTCTCCATTGTCTAGGTCATCACCTCTCCCTACTACCATCTCTTCCTCTCTCAAATTTATAGGTTTCTCCCTCATTCCCTCTCCACATATATACCTATTCATAAATATCTTATTAGGAACCCATCTCTATGACCCTCCCTCACTCTCATCTAGGTATTTAATCTCTCTCACACACTCTACATATCTCATCTCTCTATGTATCCCCTCTCTAGTTCTCTCCCTTCATCTCCATCTATCACTCCTTACTCATCTCCCTTTATAAACATTCTCCTTCATTTATCTCTCCTATAACCTCTTTATCTTCCATAAACTATATACCTATTACTCTCTCTTTCTCTCTATTTCTTCTCTCTATCCCCCCTCTCTAGGTCTCTCTTATACTCTCTCTCTCTCACCTTCCCTCCTTATCTCCATATCTATCCTTCCCTCCCTCCATCTCTCTTCTCCTCCTATTGTTTCTCTCCACTATCTCTTTGTTCTCTTGATCACTACCTATCCCTCCCAACCTCTATCTCCATACCTATTTTTCTCTCTTATTTTCTTCTCTCTCTTTCTCTCTCACCTATCTACCCCATCCCTCTTTAGGTCTCTCAGTCACCCCCTACCCAACTCTCCCTCTCTTCTTATCTCTCTCTTTATATTTATTCTTCCCACTCTCCTCTTCTCTCTCCCTCCCCTCTCTAGGTCATCACCTCTTCCTCCCTAATATAGTATTTATATAATGGGTTGTAGGATATAAGATTTATGCTATAAGATACAAGATTGATGGTACATAGTTTAGGGAACATAGGGTTGAGGGTAGTGGTCATAATTATTCCTCCCTCTATCTCTCCATCTTCTTCTCTCTCTTCTCTCTCTTCTCTCTCACCTCTCTCTCCTCTCCCTAGGTCTCTCCCTCCCTCTCTATCTCCCCCTTCCTTACCCTCATATATATCTTCCTCCCCAACTCTCTCATATATCTTCTTTACTCTCGGGTATGTGCACCAAGTTGTGGTACCAAAAGGGGGTCTTAAGACGCCACTTTTTTTTTTTCTGAAATCAGCAAATTTTGAACTTCAATGACAAATTGAAGATAGTTACACTCCAAATTTGAAGATGCAACAAGAACAAGAGTCAGAGTGCTTCGAGTCTACTTTCTAAACTACTAATTTTTTTTGAAAATGGTGGAGATTAAGGGCTTCAAAAAGGGGGCCACAAAAAGTGGTCCTGTTTTTATGCAAAAAACATAACATAGCATCTGTTGTGGCCCCCCTAAAATGTTAAAAAAAATTTTGAATTTTTAAAATCACTTTGGTGAAAAATTAGCAAACACCTTGAAGTTTATGCCAGAATTTTCAGCTAATTTTTTAATGAGTATATGATTTTTTACTAATTTTTGAAGTGGACACATCCTGAAAAACAAAAATTTGAGCGTGCTCCCCCCTAAAATTATTGAAAACAAATCAAAAATCAAAACCTTTTTTTTTTTAATTGTGTAGAATGGAGTGTAGTTTCTAAAAATGTAATTTTTTTCAAAATTTGTTGAACGTGTAAAAATCTAGACCCAAAATAGTGCATGTTGGTTTTTGACAAAAAACGAACACACTAACAAAATAAATTATAGATGAAAGACTTAACGAAATCAAAATTTGAAGTACATTACATTTTTGGATAGCTAAGAGGGAGCTCAAGTTTACCACGGTATTTTTTTTAACTTCATTGAAACACGTGCAAACTTGACGGAGAGTACGACCAAAAATATGTCAAAATTTTCAATGTTCTCACAAAAACACATCTCTAGCCTGAAATGGTCATCCAAACCTTTGGGTTGGATGTCGAAGGCAATTCCAAATAATAGGTTTGGTGTTTCCCAATGTAGGACATTTGGCACTCGCCAAATATGGCGAGTGCCCTATTTGGTGTGCGCCAAAATTGATGAATGGATATTCCATTTGGCGCGTGCCAAATGTGGTCCATATTCCACATTTGGCGCATGCCAAATAATGGTGAAGAGGGAGATAGCTCGAGGGATAGCAGAATAAGGAAATTGTGAGAGCTAGAAAGGGGAGGGACAAAGAAGAGTATGTATCTATAAGAATGAAGAGCCCGAGAAGAGGTAAGGGGAGAGAGAGAATATGAGATCTAGTTCATAGAGAGAGATGAAACTACGAGGGAAGGGAGATAAAGAAGGGAGAGGTGAGATGGGGGTTTCTATGTACACATTTGGCACTCTCCCTATTTGGCACACGCCAAATGTGGAATAGATACAAACTCTTCTTTGTCCCTCCCCTCTCTATCTCTCAGAATTCCCTTATTCTCCTATCCCTTGAGCTATCTCCCTCTTCATCCTTACACCCATCTAATTCCCTCTCTCACCTCTTTCCCTTAGTTTTTTCCTCACTCCCTCCTCTCTCTAGGTCCTAAGGGGTCATAGGACACCATATGACCCCTTAGGACACAAAATGACCCCTAACAACACCTAAGGGGTCATATGGTGTCCTAACGGGTCATAGGACACCATATGACCTCTTAGTTTACCATAGGACCTATAACGACACCATATTTTGTCCTAAGTGGACATACGACACCATATCACCCCTTAGGACACCATAGAACACATAACGGCACCATATGGTGTCTTAATGGGTCATAGGACACCATATGACCCCTTAGGTGTCGTTAGGGATCATATTGTGTCCTAAGGGGTTATATGGTGTCCTATGACCCCTTAGGACACCATATGACCCCTTAGGACACAATACAACCCATAACGACACCATATTGTGTCCTAAGAGGTCATATGGTGTCCTAAAGGGTCATAGGAAACCATATGACCCCTTACGACACAATACGACCCATAACGACACCCTATTGTTTCCTAAGGGGTCATAGGACACCATATGACCCCTTACGACACCATACGACCCATAACGACACCCTATTGTGTCATAAGGGGTCATATGGTGTCCTAAGGGGTCATAGGACACCATATGACCCCTTACGACACCATAACAACACCTAAGGGGTCATATGGTGTCCTATGGCCCCATAGGACACCATATGACCCCTTAGGTGTCCATACGACCCATAACGACACCATATTATGTCCTAACTAGTCATATCATGTCCTAAGGGGTCATAGGACACCATATGACCCCTTACGACACCATACAACCCATAAAGACACCGTATTGTGTCCTAAGGGGTCATATGGTGTCATAAGGGGTCATAAGACACCATATGACCCCTTACGACACCATATGACCCATAACGAGATCCTATTGTGTCCTAAGGGGTCATATGGTGTCCTATGGCCCCATAGGACACCATATGACCCCTTAGGACACCATATGACCCATAACGACACCATACTGTGTCCTAACGAGTCATATGGTGTCCTAAGCGGTCATAGGACACCATATGACCCCTTAGGACACCATATGACCCATAACGATACCATATTGTGTCCTAAGCGATCATATGATGTCATAAGGGGTCATAAGACACCATGTGACCTCTTAGGACACCATACGACCCATAACGACACCATATTGTATCCTAAGGGGTCATAAGACACCATATGACCCCTTAGGACACCATACGACCCATAACGACACCCTGTTGTGTCCTAGGGTGTCATATGTGTCGTAAGGGGTCATAGGACACCATATGACCCCTTATGACACCATACAACCCATAACGGCACCTAAGGGGTCATATGGTGTCCTATTGCCTCATAGGACATCATATGACCCCTTAGGTCTCCATACAACCCATAACAACACCATTTTATGTCCTCAGGGGTCATATGGTGTCGTAAGGGGTCATAGGACACCATATGACCCCTTAGGCCACCATACGACACATAACGACACCATATTGTGTCCTAAGGGGTCATATGGTGTCCTAAGGGGTCATAAGACACCATATGACCCCTTAGGACACCATACAACCCATAACGGCACCCTATTGTGTCCTAGGGCATCATATGGTGTCCTAAGGGGTCATAGGACACCATATGACCCCTTACGACACCATACGACCCATAATGACACCTAATGGTTCATATGGTGTCCTATGGCCCCATAGGACACCATATGACCCCTTAGGTGTCCATACGACACATAATGACACCATATTGTGTCGTAACAAGTCATATGGTGTCGTAAGGGGTCATAGTACACCATATGACCCCTTAGGACACCATACGACCCATAACGACACTGTATTGTGTCCTAAGGGGTCATATGGTGTCATAAGGGGTCAAAAGACACCATATAACCCCTTACGACACCATACGACCCATAACGACATCATATTATGTCCTAACGGGTCATATGGTGTCCTAAGGGGTCATAGGACACCATATGACCCCTTATGACACCATAACAACCCATATGGTGTCCTAAGGGGTCATATGGTGTCCTATGGCCCCATAGGACACTATATGACCCCTTAGGACACATTACGACCCATAATGACACCATATTGTGTCCTAACGGGTCATATGATGTCCTAAGCGGTCATAGGATACCATATGATCCCTTAGGTCACCATACGACCCATAACGATACCGTATTGTGTCCTAAGGGGTCATATGGTGTCATAAGGGGTCATAAGACACCATATGATCCCTTAGGACACCATACATCCCATAATGACACCATATTGTGTCCTAAGGGGTCATAAGAAAACCATATGACCCCTTAGGACACCATACAACCCATAATGACACCCTATTGTGTCCTAGGGGGTCATATGGTGTCCTAAGGGGTCATAGGATATCATCTGACCCCTTACGACACCATAGGACTCATAACGACACCTAAGGGGTCATATGGTGTCCTATGGCCCTATAGGACACCATATGACCCTTTAGGTGTCCATACAACCCATAACGACACCATATTGTGTCCTAACAGATCATATGGTGTCTTAAGGGGTCATACGACACCATATGACCCCTTAGGATACCATACGACCCGTAACGACACCCTATTGTGTCGTAGGGGGTCAGATGGTGTCCTAAGGGGTCATAGGACACCATATGACCCCTTACGACACCATACGACCCATAACTACACCTAAGGAGCCATAGGACACCATATTACCCCTCAGGTGTCCATACGACCCATAACGACACCATATTGTGTCCTAACAAGTCATATGGTGTCGTAAGGGGTCATAGGACACCATATGACCCCTTAGGACACCATACGACCCATAACGACATTGTATTGTGTCCTAAGACATCATATGGTGTCCTAAGGGGTCATAAGACACCATATGACCCCTTAGGACACCATACGACCCACAACGACACCCTATTGTGTCCTAGGGGGTCATATGGTGTTCTAAGGGGTCATAGGACACCATATGACCCCTTACGACACCATACGACCCATAATGAAACCTAAGGGGTCATATGGTGTTCAGTGGCCCCATAGGACACCATATGACCCCTTAGGACACCATACGACCCATAATGACACCATATTGTGTCCTAACGGGTCATATGGTGTCATAAGGGGTCATAGGACACCATATGACCCCTTTCGACACCATACGACCCATAACGACACCTAAGGGGTCATATGGTATCCTATGGCCCCATAGGACATCATATGACCCCTTAGGTGTCCATACAACCCATAACAACACCATATTATGTCCTAAGGGGTCATATGGTGTGCTAAGGGGTCATAGGACACCATATAATAAACTTTGTGCAATTATTCATCTAATCATTTGTACTGCAATTATGGATAACCATGATAAATCAGTCATAATATTGGTCCATGTTTTGGGAAATGTGTGTGAAAAGAGCCAAAAACAGCCCAGCAGGCTACTAGGAAACTAGGCCTAGTGAAGGGCTAGATTTGGGTTTTGATATCAATTGAAGGTTTGATGGTTTGAAAACCTTTGGAACATGTTAAGTGAAGTTTTTTTAAGTGTGTGGAGGTGGGGGAAACACCTGATTAAGGTGAAGACAAGTTTTGAGCCTATTGAGGCATATTGAGCATTTGAAACACCATAGGAGTGTTGGGTTTGGGTCCATATTCCACTTTAGTTTACAAGATTTCAACTATATCCTCTACCCTCTGCATCACTAGCTGTGGCCTCAGTCGTAGCCAAAGCCTCTAATTTGTTGACATTTTTCTTTACAATATTAAATTGAACTAGTAGCCATTTAATGATTTCAATTTTGTAGGCTTTGCATAGTTTATTGACCTTAGCACAAACCTTTGCACAACTTGGGTAGATAGGTGAAGAAACAAGGGATTGATTTGAGGCACCCAAAAAACTATACAAATGCTTAGGTACAAACATAATATTGAGAGGATTAAGAAGAAGTCAACCAAGATGAAGATGAATCATTTGGAATTCCTTTTGGGGTTTTAGAGAACTTTCCTTTCTAAGATTTAGCAGAGGTATCAAGGTTTATCATGTTAGTTCAATTCTAAGGATTGAAATGGGAGAGGATACATTTAGAGGGGGAGGGGTATTAAGCCATAGTTGTAGCAGGGAAGTGTGGGGAGGAAGGACATCCTTTCTACAAGTGTCCAGGGAGAGAGAACAATGCAAAGAGGACTGATAAAAGAGTGAATTTGGCACAAGGGGAAGACTACAAACAACAAGATGAGGAAGAAGGAACCTTAAGGGCATATCCTGAAGTTGGAGAGTGTCTCATGATGGGGAAAACACCTATGCAGCAGCAAGAGAAGCCCAAGGTATCAATCTTTAGAACCAATTGTAAAAGTCATGGTAAGGTTTGTAGAATGATCATAGATTCTGGTTCTTTTGATAATTTGGTATCTTATGAGATGGTAAACAAACTGAAATTAAAGAAGTTTTTACTTGATAAACCCTATAGAGCATCTTGGGTAAGCAATGAACAAAATATTGTCATTAGGGAGCAAGCTTATGTTGATTTTTCAATTGGAGGGTACAGTGATAGAGTTTTGTGTGATATTGTACCAATGACATGTTGCCATATAATTCTTGGAAGGCCATGGCAAGCCTCTAGGAAGACTATCATTATGGTCTTGAAAATGTGTATGTTGTGCATAAGGGTGGACAATCTTTCACTCTTACACCTCTCCCTAGCAATTTTGATGAAGAAGGAAGTATTATTGTGTTTGGTAAAAAGGAGTATGTTGTTTTTCCAGATCAGAAGAAGGATGAATCAGGTCTGAAACATAAGTCATCATTGTTGATGGTGAAATCTAAAAATATTGACAAGGTAACAGGTTTGCAGCAGCAAGTGAGTGAAGGAGTAGTTGTGGGCAAAGTTTGGTGTCCTATTGTGTCACCAAGGAAGGTTGGTGCAGATATGTCCATGAAGGGCAATGTTAAGGGTCTTTTAGATCCTCAAAGGCAGCAGATAGCACATCTAAGGCAGTCTCATGATGACTGTCCCAAACAACAAGCAAACAATGCAAAACCCATTGAAGTTGGTAACAAATTTTCTTTGTTTATATCTAATGATTTGATTGCAGGTTATAAGTGTTGGAAAGATGAGATTCAGACCAGTCAAGGGACAAGTTACAGACTCCCCTCAAGAAGAATGCATGGAAGGAAGACTAAGATGTTCCACTCTTGGGACAAGAGTTCTTTTGTTGGTGGGGTGTATGATGCAGGAGCATCCAAGAGACCACATGAGACCAAGAAGATTAAAAGCATGAATGAAGACCCCAAAGCATCCTTGAAAGTGAATTGGAATGTTTTGAAGCCAATAATGGCCATTTGTAATGACCAATATGATTTTAAAGTAAAAAATCCTAAAGGTCCTGATAAAGGCCTTAGGACCAAAAATGCTATGTAAATGGGCAAATGATGCCTAGGAGTCTAGATAGATTGAATAGGGTTCTAATATGCTTTAATGGTCATATCATGTCAAAATAATTTGATTAGGATAGGTTTTAGTTGATGAAATGCTTTAGAAATAAAGTTAGAAATTCAAATTTTGAATTTTAATGGCTAGTTACAGTTTTGGAGGGAAAGTGGTTTATGAGTTGTTTTGTCACTCTAATCACTCAAACTAATTGGATTTCGGTTTGGGAAGTTAGAGGAAGGATTTATAAAGCTTTGTAATGCCATTTTGGCTGGGTTGGATGTACTGTACGGACATAGTACGGACATAACAGTAAAATCAATAAAAACTAGTCTTTTCTTGCTTTTCCTTTGATTTTATTGATGGTTTATTGATTGGGAAGTGTTGTATGTTCATGGTGGAGGCTAAAGGAATTTAGGAATCAGTATTAAACATTGTTTTGAATGATTTTATAGAAGGTTTTGATCAGATATTATCATTTTGTGTTGGCTGTTCTAAATTTTCTGAGTGTTTCATTGGCATTGAAGGCCCAAAATGCAATTTGGAGCCCTTCTATGGATGTAAGAATCTGATTCTCATAGGAGAGGCTCTGCCTAACATGTATAATACATTTCTAACCCTTATAACATGCTGGAGATGTGAAGTTGCAGGTGTACACCATGGGTTTTGACTGGGAAAATACATGGTTTTGATGCCATAGTTGTAGCAGCAGAAGATCTACCTTAAGGAGGTAGTATTTTTATGTGAAACAGTGTTAGGGGATGGTAAATGCATGGTGAATATTGAAGGAGAAGTTCTGGAAGTGAGTTTTGGGGTTTGAACAAGAAGGCCCTAGTTTTTAAGGCATTTTAAGGAGAGTTTTGGTGTTTGGGTATTTAGGAATGCAACCAAGACTTAAAACCTTGAAAATCCTTGGATTGGGAGCCCAACTAAAGACTTTACAAAAGGGTTTAATCTGGTTGTAAGTTTGGAGGGTACTTCCTTCACAAAGTGGACCTAATTAGCCCTCTTGGGGAACGAGGACAGCGGTTTTTTGAAGGCTTTGTTCCAAAACAGCCATAGGCAATATTTTGGGAGTTGATAGAGGTTTATATTGCGCATATAAATCAGTCATAATATTGGTCCATGTTTTGGGAAATGTGTGTGAAAAGAGCCAAAAACAGCCCAGCAGGCTACTAGGAAACTAGGCCTAGTGAAGGGCTAGATTTGGGTTTTGATATCAATTGAAGGTTTGATGGTTTGAAAACCTTTGGAACATGTTAAGTGAAGTTTTTTTAAGTGTGTGGAGGTAGGGGAAACACCTGATTAAGGTGAAGACAAGTTTTGAGCCTATTGAGGCATATTGAGCATTTGAAACACCATAGGAGTGTTGGGTTTGGGTCCATATTCCACTTTAGTTTACAAGATTTCAACTATATCCTCTACCCTCTGCATCACTAGCTGTGGCCTCAGCCGTAGCCAAAGCCTCTAATTTGTTGACATTTTTCTTTACAATATTAAATTGAACTAGTAGCCATTTAATGATTTCAATTTTGTAGGCTTTGCATAGTTTATTGACCTTAGCACAAACCTTTGCACAACTTGGGTAGATAGGTGAAGAAACAAGGGATTGATTTGAGGCACCCAAAAAACTATACAAATGCTTAGGTACAAACATAATATTGAGAGGATTAAGAAGAAGTCAACCAAGATGAAGATGAATCATTTGGAATTCCTTTTGGGGTTTTAGAGAACTTTCCTTTCTAAGATTTAGCAGAGGTATCAAGGTTTATCATGTTAGTTCAATTCTAAGGATTGAAATGGGAGAGGATACATTTAGAGGGGGAGGGGTATTAAGCCATAGTTGTAGCAGGGAAGTGTGGGGAGGAAGGACATCCTTTCTACAAGTGTCCAGGGAGAGAGAACAATGCAAAGAGGACTGATAAAAGAGTGAATTTGGCACAAGGGGAAGACTACAAACAACAAGATGAGGAAGAAGGAACCTTAAGGGCATATCCTGAAGTTGAAGAGGAAGAAGGACCAAAAATGCTATGTAAATGGGCAAATGATGCCTAGGAGTCTAGATAGATTGAATAGGGTTCTAATATGCTTTAATGGTCATATCATGTCAAAATAATTTGATTAGGATAGGTTTTAGTTGATGAAATGCTTTAGAAATAAAGTTAGAAATTCAAATTTTGAATTTTAATGGCTAGTTACAGTTTTGGAGGGAAAGTGGTTTATGAGTTGTTTTGTCACTCTAATCACTCAAACTAATCCGATGAATGAGTATGATCATCACTTATGTAGAAGTGATACTCTCTTAAAACCTTTCTATCCTCCTCTATGCTATCATCTACATGCATGAATTCTATGTGTACAAAAATAGAAACTTGTGTAGAATGATAATACATAGATTGCACTTCATTTTGAGGTTGTAGTGTATAATTTTCAGCAAAATAAACAATAGAGACAATGGTTCCAAGTGGAAATGTGTCCTTACATAACTTGAATTGCTCATCTAACCATCGAGCTCTATGTGTATGCATTATGTACTCATAAACTAGTTTCTCTTGAAACATTTTCATAAATTCAGCTACACATATATCATTTTTCACTAGCTCACATCTCTTCAAATCTTTTCCATCTTTAACTCCATATGTGACTGTCTTGTATTTTCCAAAAGAAACTAGTTTCCTACCAATTTCATTTATTCTCTCCAAATGTACGCATCTTGGTAAATGTTGCAAACCACCACATATAGCACAAAAACCTTCCAAACAAGGCATCTTATAAGAAATGCAACCATCATGTCTATTCCATAGCACACTTGAAATAAATTCTTTTATCGACTTAGGAGGTGCTTGTATATTGCATTCCTGCAAAACATAGTTAGTGTGCAAAGTAGAACAAATACGATGAAAAATATCATAGTGCATAAAAAATTCAATATGCATCCTACAACAATAGATGGTGCATACATGATTAATCTTAATATAAAAAGGGTTTTCCATTTCAAAAAATCTTTGAGAAATTCTTATTTGAGGAAACTTTTGAAGGAATCTTTCATAAAATTTAGTTTGAGTCATATCCAAAGAGTGTTTGGCATGTGGCCCATGATTTGTAGACCCGATTCGCCTTCTAACAACATCTCTTTGGTTGGGCGAAACTCGTGTGTTGTCATGCCAAAAAATTTCAATTAATATTCTTAGTGCATCAACAACAACCTTGTCTTTGCATGGTAGTCTACCTGAGAATGCCCAAAGAGAATTATTGTTAGGTTCCTCTATTTTTTCTCGCCTCTTTAATGCTTTACTTAATGTTGTTCTACTAACGTTTAATGACTTACTTGTTTTTCTTATCAATCAAACTTTTTTTATTTTCTTGCTCATTATGGTTGATGTAATGGCACGTTGAGTAGCTTTAGAATCTTTAGTACGCGATTTTGAACCAATAGCTTGATATGTATCAAATAGATTTCTCAGAATAGTTCTTTCACTGTTACTTTCAGATGATCTTAGGCCTAGAATTTTCATTCTCTCTAAATTTCAAATATTTAATCATTTGAACAATTAATTGACATCTTGCGGTTTGATTTAAGTTTTCAAAATAGCTTTGCCTTATTCTTTTAACCATTCTCCTACAAGTTTGTTCATTCATTTTATCGGGCATTGGCTTCAAGATATTCTCATCGATGTCAATTAGATACTTTGGTTTCCTACGAATGATTCTAGGAGGTGTTAACATCAATGCATTATGTACATTAAATTCATCAAATAAAGAAGGTGTATGTTCATCATTTAATTGATTATTCAATGTAGTAGCTTCTTCAATTGCATTAGGTTCATATGGTAAATCAAATATCTCTTCTTCAATTGCATTAGGTGCATTATGTTTGTTTGGTAAATTGAATTGAGATGTTGAGGATGACATACCTTCTTCTCCCATTGTTCTTATGCTACGTAATTTCTTCATACGCTGCCTTTGTCTTGCCTCTTTAGCCTCTCATTGTTCCATCATCCCTCGCTTGTTCTTTCCCATGGTTGATATCGGTTGTCCTAAATAGAATCATATTACATATCTATATAAACAAAAGTTCATAAACAAATAAATAACCATAAATATGCATCTTATCATTATTTTTTTGAATCAAAACTATTAAACAATCACAATAATATTGACAAAACTAATAAGAACAACAATTCAATCATTTGAAATCATGCAAGAACAAAAAAAACACTTACTTCTATGTATAAACAGTGATAAAAGTGCAGACATAGTTGTAATGGGGCCTTCAACGACCTCAAAAACTTCTTTTGAGGCTGTTGAGGCTCTTGAGCAAATAAAATTATGTCTAAGTACCCCGTATGTGCTATATTAATAACTGTGTGCGCGTTGTTAGTCCATAAAATATTGGCAAGCCTAACAAAAAAAATTTTCCACTCTGTACTGATAAGTAGCGCGTATGCGCGCTTGCGCCTTAAAAATGTTATGGTAGGGCAGCGAACTAATAGGCTCAGTACCCTATATGTGCTTAAAATTAATAAGTACCACGTACGTGCTCCTACGCCTTAAAAATATTATGGCAGGGCAGTGAACTAATAGGTTCAGTACCCCATACGCGCTATTTGTAGTAGAGAAAATGTGAAGGAAAAGGGAGGGAAGGAGAGAGGGAGGGAGAGAGAGAGAGAGAGAGAGAGAGAGAGAGAGAGAGAGAGAGAGAGAGAGAGAGAGAGAGGGAGAGAGTGAGGGAGTATGAGGGAGGGAGAGAGGATGGGGAAGGGAGGGAGGGAGGGAGAGAGGGAGAGAATGGGTATGGAGAGAGAGAGAGAGAGAGAGAGAGAGAGAGGAGGGGGGAGGGAGGAAGAGAAGAAGGGGTATGGAGGAAGGGAGAAGGGTAGAGAGAGAGAGAGAGAGAGAGAGAGAGAGAGAGAGGAGGGAGGGAGGGAGGGAGAGAAGAAGGGGTATGGAGGAAGGGAGAAGGGTAGAGAGAGAGAGAGAGAGAGAGAGAGAGAGAGAGAGAGAGAAGGGGGGAGGGAGAGATAAGGAGGGGGGAGCAAGGGAAGGAGGGAGAGAAGAAGGGGTATGGAGGAAGGGAGAAGGGTAGAGAATCAAGTCTCTATTTTTCACTTAAGTCTCTCTCTCTCTCTCTCACTCTTTATCTCTGAAGTCTCTTTATCTCTTTATCTCTTCCTCTCATCCTCTATCTCTCTATCTCACTCTCCCCTTCTCTTAGGTGTATCTCTCTCTCATTCTCTCCCTCTATCCTCTCCCTCCCCCTCTCTCTCTCTCTCTCTCTCTCTCTCTCTCTCTCTCTCTCTCTCTCTCTCTCTCTTTGAGTCCCCTTCTCTGTGTCACTCTCTATCTCTATCTCTCCCTCTATTTCCCTCTCTCTCTCTCCATCTCTCTCTCCCCCTCCATTTCCCTTTCTCTATCTCTATCTCCCCCTCTGTCTCTCTGTCTCTCTATCTCTCTCTCCATCTCTCTTTCTCTCATTTATCTCTTATCTCTTCGTCTTAGTCTTTATCTATCTATCTCACTCTCCTCCTCTTTTAAGTGTATCCCTCTCCCATTTCATCTGTCTCCTCCCCCTCTCTCCCTCTCTAGGGTCATATGGTATTCTTAGGGGTCATACGGTATCCTAGGGATCCATGCATGTGTCCTAAGGGGTCATAGAACACCATATAACCCCTTAGCACACCATACGACCCATAATGACACCAAATGATGTCCTAAGGGGTCATAGAACACTATATGACCTTTTTGGACACCATACAACCCATAACAACACCATATGGAGTCCTAAGGGGTCAAATGTTGTCCTAAGGGGTTGTTGGAGACCATATGACCCCTAAGGACACCATATGGTGTCCTAAGGAGTCATAAGGTGTCCTAGGGGTCATAAGACACCATAAGACACATAACGACACCATATGGTTTTGTAAGGGGTCATAGGACACCATATGACCCTTAGAACACAATATGACCCCTAACAACATCTAAGGGGTCATAGGACACTATATGATCCCTTAGCACACCATAGGACCTATAACGACACCAAATACTGTCCTAAGGTGTCATAACACACCATATGACCCTTTAGGACACCATATGGTGTTGTTATGGGTTGTATGGTGTCTTGAGGGGTCATTGGTATCCTATGAACCCTTGGGACACCATATGGTGTTGTTATTGGTCGTATGGTGTCTTAAAGGGTCATATGGTGTCCTAAGGGGTCATAGGACACCATATGACCTCTTAGGAAACAATATGACCTCTAATGACACCTAAGGGGTCATATGGTGGGCTAATAAAATGATATATTATTTAAAGTTATGAATAGAACATCATACAATAGAACATCGATAGTTTAGTTTTGATATAGCTAAGTTAGACCATTGTGAGCATAAGAGAGACTCCAAGCGAAAAAACAATGAGGCTTCACTAAAAAGAAGTGTAAGAGCTTGACCTAACCCTAAGAGTACTACCTTTCTAAACCATATGACGCTATTAAATTTGCAAGGTTATAGGATTGATCTCGATTGTGACTATAGGAATTACACACTTGATTTTTTTCATGGGTATGTACCCTTCTAGGCCTTTTGACAAGTGATGATCATCATATACTACCACTGCCATGCTTACAACAAACTTTAATTTCTTTAGGTGACAGGCATTGTGTAATAGCATGGGAACTCTTGCATACCCACCACTATCATTCTCTATGACATCATATGAGTTACTCTCCCTCTTTCTCTTCCTACCGATTGTTTCCTTCTGAAAAACATATTGCAGTTATTTTGACTCATTATTTTTCTTTGTAGACACTATTTTCAACATATGCTCTTCTTATTAAAAGCACATTCAAGAATAATATTATCGTAGGTTTCCTTGTTTGTCGTGGTAATGCACCCATGGTTCAATTTCAGACCATTCTTCCTCCTATTCAATATACACACACAAATCCATCAATCAATTTTCTTAGGATAGCATACATGATAAAAATCAAAGAGGAAGTTTCAGACAAGAAATAAATTCACTTACTTCTATAGAAGTGCAGACATAGTTGCAGTGGGATATGGAGGGAGGGAGGAGTTGCAATGGGATATGGAGGGAGGGAGGAGTTGCAGTGGGATATGGAGGGAGGGAGGAATAGAAGAAGAGAGAGAGGGATGGGGTATGGAGGAAGGGAGAAGGGGAGAGAGAGAGAGAGAGAGAGAGAGAGAGAGAGAGGCACCTTGTACATGCTTGAGAGGGGGAGACAATACACTTATATGTGTGTATATATATACTTAATATATTATATATTATTATATACATATATATAAAAATTATATATTATATGTATATACACATATTATATATACAATATCATATTATACACACATCCAAAATTTAAACAAACGTAGCACGTATGTGTTGTTTATAGTAAACATAGCGCGTACGCGTTGTTTATAGTAAACATAGCGCGTATGCGTTGTTTATAGTAAACATAGAGTGGACGTGCTGTTTATAGTTAAGATAGAGTGTACGTGCTTCTTACACCATAAGTACCCTATACGCACTTTTTATACCATAAGTATCCCGTACGCACTTTTGATTGTTTAGGCTTGGAAATAGGCCTGGATGACAAAGCTATGGTTTGGAAGTTTTATTTCCCTCCATTTCCCTCCTTTTTGACATGTTTTATTTTATCAACTTGGTTTCTTGACTTTGTCATCATCAGGTTTACACTTCATTAAGTGGATATTTATAAAATTGCCACCATATTTTCACCCATATTCTGAGCTTTCTAACCATATAATTTTTTTAAAATTTGAACAACAATAACATATTATTATTGAATTTCTTCTACCAGTGTCTCCATAGTTCTCACAGACATAGGTGCACCACTTTTTTAATAACTTTTGATATACTTATCCAGATTTAAAAAAAATTATATATTATTGTAGTGCACTTGATTCTTTACAATTTAAAAAAAAAAATTGTATTTTCAATTTTTTTAGTGCAACTTATGCTTTGTGCATGAACAGGTACCTAATTTTTAGGATGTGCTCGATCGAAAAAATCATAAAAAAAAATACTCAACAAAAAATACACATAGGATAGTGCTCACTCTTAACTATCTTTTTGCCAAAGGATTTGTCAAAATACTAGATCTAACTATGACTTTTTTTATGCGCACGTCAGACACTATGTTATGTTTTTCAGAAAAATTCAGTTTGTTTTTCGTGCACGAAGGATTTGACCCCCTTAATCTTATCCAATTTTGAAAACGTTTAGTAGTTTGGAAACTAGATTCAGAGTACTACAATATTTTCTCTTTGATTATCTTCATATCTTGAGTGGATGACTTTCAAATGTTGTCTCCAAGTTCAGGTTCACCTGATTTCAGAAGAAAAAGTGTCCACTTATACCCCCTTTTTGACCACCATCTTTGTGCACTTACCCCATTATAGATTCTCTTATATTCTAATTTTGGCTAATCGAATGCATAGAATATATAAAGGAAACGCAAGGAAATGACATGTATAATAGATTCATAGAATTAGACATGTAATTTCAATAGTTGTTCCTTTATCATAATTACGTTGTTGTTACTTTCTCTAAATGGCAATGCACCACATTCAACATTGAAATTAATCCATAGTTTACATTGTATTCTTCAGACTATCAAACAACATGAATCCTCTTGCGGGAGATTCACTTACAAAATTTCAAGAGGGCATGCATTTCATTTGGTGCATTCTAATTGATGATTTGAGTTTTGTTGGTCCTAGGTTATTAGCTCACATTGATAGGTGCTTACGTGAAGCCTCTCTCATTCACAATCTATTCAATTTTCATGCTCACTCCATAATTATTATTAGTGATTTAGTTGAATTTCTACTTATCATAAAAAATATTCCTATATATGTTGGAGCATCCCATGGGCCAAAAATTTGGTGCCTCTTTAGCATGGTTGTTACATTGTGAATAATATCTTTTTTCAACAAGGTAATTTAAGCCATATCAACTTTTATTTTGTCGCCTTCTTGCTAATTTTATGATTGCAATGCCAACAATTTTAAACTGTGAACTCCTTATGCCATGCTCTGATAATTTT
Organism: Cryptomeria japonica; assembly: GCF_030272615.1. NCBI lineage: Eukaryota > Viridiplantae > Streptophyta > Pinopsida > Cupressales > Cupressaceae > Cryptomeria > Cryptomeria japonica. The sequence continues at coordinate 140,217,537 of NC_081405.1, read as the reverse complement.
CCCTCGCCAATGATGAGTGAGCTACCTTTTGATCCTATAATCATTTGTTTGCAAAAAAATTATTGGTTGCACTATATAATAAATATATGCTAAAATCATTAAGGCTGCTAGGTGCAAGGTGTAATGTAGAACAATCAAGGGGGTGATCTTATTCAAATAAATGACTAGATGCGAGGTTGCTTTTATTAGAGCTATCAAGTTCAAACATTATGTAAGTATACTTTGGGACCTATATGACCCACAACTAGTTCTAATTGTCTTAATTAGTTGTGGTAATCACCACCAACTCCTACTAACAACTATAAGGATTTTGACAATCAACAAATCCAAAAGGCTGACACTAGAAATTGTGTTAGTTGGCATCAATAAAGATTGATTATTAGGGCCTCGCAAGCATTATCTCTTATATGTACAACATTTGGTTTATTAACACACCTCAATATTATCTCGACCTTCAACTAATGGCTATGCAGATATGTGAAAAATACTACATATGTATCTGTCTAGATCATATAGACTATTATCTACATGTAGTATCAATTGTGAATTCAAAGACACTTCCATCAATAACATGCTATGCTATTGAAATATACACTATACAAAATGACTATCATTAGCTTGAAAAAATAATATTTGATGGCATTTAAAGCCAATTTATATAATCTCTCTTAAGAGTTTAGTTCAATTCAAAAACAATATATGTTTGCATTTCTATCTTTTCTTACCAATAATTTATAATTGTATTGTCAAAACCTATGGATCCTTGCTAGTTTGACTGGAGAATTGGGAAAGGTCGTTCATACGAATACTAGGTCGAGTGTAGCATCAACAGTAAACGAATCTGTACTGCAATTATTGGCACACGGCATTGCCATAATTTATTTTCTGAGTAAAAAAGCAAAATGCCGTATGGCTGTTCCAATGGATCCAGTCGAACCTCAGCCATTCAAAATGCAATTCGGTCTGACTAGAATTAATTGCAACACCGCTGTTTGAATGGACCCGATGGAACCTCAGCCATGGAAAATGGTCTGCAAGTCTGTACTAGATTTTGCCTCATGAAAGTTTATCGTTAACTTGCGTGTTTTGTACGTTTCCTTAGACCAAGGTTTTTACATCGTCAAGATTGATTAACTTCCACGACCCGTGATTTGGGGGAATCTTACTGGTCCCCCTTTACGACTTTGAGACACCAGTCTACCTATTTATCAATTCATTTCACATAAAAATGATAAATAATAAACCGTACTCTACAATAATTTGATCTTTACCTTAGTAACAATTAGACTAGCAGTTGCACGCCAGTGTGCGTGCAACGGGAAGCCGATAGGTAAAATGGTTTGGGGAACTGGTTTTGTTAATGAAGCAGAAATATGTGCAGTATTTTTTTTAAAAGTGTGTATTTTCCAAATTTCTTTAATCTATGTTTTACCAAATCACCACCAAAAAAATGCATCATAGCAGAAATGAAACTTTGTATAGAAAGTATTAATATTTGAGTGACAAATTTGCACAAGGGTGAAGAGAAAGCAGCAAGTTATGTTCATTCATTGAATTCAGTTGTTAAACATAGTGGATTTCAGCAAAGGGGAACATTGAATGAAATGTAGCAATGATGGAAGAGAGTAACATAAGTAAGAAACCGTGAATGTTACAATGTCAATAAGTGTAAGCAGTCACTGTGGGAGGCTAGATCTTAACGACTCTTTAAAACATGATATGGTAACGGTGTCGTCATCTTGAACATGTTAATATTTGAGAAGATAGGGCTGTGAGATGTAAAATAGCAGGTTTGAAAGAATCAAATAATTTGAAAGCTGTTGAAAGCTGCAAGATGTGTAATGGCTGATGACGGATTGACCTGCAGTGCATGGAAATCAAGTAAGTACATTTGTCAGCAATAGAAAGTGTTACAGAGAACGTAATGTGCAAGGTTTAAACCGAAATGAGAACAACTTACATCTTGATGAGCAACAACATAAAGCCAATGCGATCAACTTGTTTTAAATTACAACGCCTGCTGAGTTTTAAAGCCTGCAAATTGTGGAAAACGGTAAATTTTAAAGTTGTGTATCAAAGTGTTGTGCACATTTAAAAGTGAATTTTGTGTTTCAATGAATGAAGTGTCAAATATATTATTTATGTCATGTTTAGTAGTATGGAGTGAGGAAATGACCTGGTAAAGTAGAATAAATATACATTAAAATTGCAGTATAGAAAGAGTTTTAAAGCTTGTAACTTTGGAATTTTTCAAGTGTTACTTTTATTGAATAGTACAATGCTACAATTTATAAAATAATTTAATAAATAGAAAAAAAATTTGGCATGTGAAAATGAGAGTAACAAGTAATACCTGACAAGAAAGAGGAACTGGCAATATATATTTTGCTTATCATGGTGAGGAAGGTCATGTATATCAAGCAAGTCAACCTTCATAGTTTTGTAAGAGGCAATTTGTAAATATTGCAACTTGAATGAAGTGCAATCCTGTAGAGAGAAGTATGTGAAAAAATTAGGCAAAGTGTCTCATATTCATAATTAGGCAGAAAACAATGATTTAATGTGAAAAAATTCTGTTTTCTGAATCACTAAATTAGAACAATGGGAAGTGGGCCTTGTATGATGAAGTCTAAACAAGTGAATAAAAATTCTAAGATGAGGATTGTTCTGAATCATTGAGCATACAAGGTGGAACTACGAGTGTTGTGTTGATGTCATTTAAAGAAATGAGTAGCACAAAGTAGAATGGCTAAAATTAAATACCATTAAAATTCTCAATGAGACATTATAACAAACTATGCAAAACGCTGCAAAACATTTTGATGTAAGCAAAATGTCGAAAAAATAGGAAATTCGAATATAATAGAATCAAGAAGAGGCAAAGATTCGAAAACTGAGAAGAGTATAAAAGGAGATTGTTAATCAAGCATTTTGAAATATTTTAATATAGAAAAGCAATTTTCTTGCAATAAAATGGAACAGTGGGAAGTGGACATTGTATGACGAAGTCTAAACAAGTGAATAAAAATTCAAATATGAGAGTTGGTCTAATTCATTGAAAATATAAGTTTGACCTGTGGAGTGTTGTGTGGATGCCATTTAAAAAAATGTGTAGCACAAAGTAGTATGTCCAAAATTAAATATCATTAAGATTGGCAATGATGCATTGTAGCAAAGTATGCATTTATAGAAATCAAAAGAAGTTTCAGTGAAGATTATAAGTTACTGGAATAAAAAGTATATTCATTTAAAAGCGGCTTTTATTAAATACAGTAACATTCTACTTGTATGCCTAGGCACAGCTACATCATGACCAAAACCAGAAGCAATTTCCTGAAGTGAAGATAAGCACCCATTGTGTATTTGAAAAAGAGGTTATCTATGAACAAAATATAATTAAATACTCTCGGTGCTCACCATCTCAAGTAGTTTGTTAGACTTTAATGTGGTAATAGAAATCATTTTTCCAAGCATACCGATTTATAAAATAATGAACTATTGAATTGATGAAACATATAATTTTAAGTGCCAACCAAGTTTTAATTGCTAATGAATGATAGGATCTCTTGTTTATTTATATCTTAAGGATTCTATCTGACCATACAGTATGCTGTCCTAAAATCATCTGTAAAGATGGAGGTATGTTCGTTACCATTTTAAATGATAGGTAGGTACATCACATTTGCAATGTGAATTTATATAGCCAGAGAAGGAGCATTCTGAGAATATTTAAATAATTAAAATGGAGATTGTTGAACAAATAATTCTTGAAACAAATAACATCTTATTAAAAAATTACAAGTAAAACTTATATGGGAGTTGGAATCCACTAAATGATGAACTCCACTAAAAAAAGAGAACAGTAAAGTTAACACATGGGACTTAGGTTTGCATAGTATGATAATATCTTGACATAAGCAAGGCGTTGTAAAATAGGAAATTCGAATATAATAGAATCGAGAAGAGGCAAAGATTTGAAAACCGAGAAGAGCATGTGGTGGTGGTCATTCACAAAAGAGAAAGGTTGAGAGTAATGTTATTTGTGAAACAAAATGACAATAATTAGTTATACTACTAATAAAGTGAGAAAGGAAGTAGTGAATTGAAATAGGGAACATCATTAGCAGAGCAGAATAGTTAAAAATGAGAAAGAAGAATGCAAAGAATGTTATTAATGCAAGGGAGAACGGCATACCAGTTGATTTTGGTGTCGGAGAGGGTGTTAAGCATCAATCTCGGGAATCTGTTGTATGAGATGTGCAGAACTTGTGACATCCACCTACAATTGTGTGTCAAAACATTCATTAGAAATCATGTATAAAGTGGAAATATAAACACGATTGAAATGTTGTACTGTTGATTAAACAGAAAAACAATTGTATTGTGAAATGCTTACATAAAGGCAGCCTCATATAACTAAAGAATGTCTGCTGACGACAACCCAAAAAGTGCCTTTACCATTATCTATAAAGTAACATCTCACTAATTATCCAACCTTTGCAAGTCTTATACAAAAGGAATATAACTTGAAATATGGGGAACAAAATGAACAGATATTGGTGAAATAAGAAAGCTGATTTAGTTTGGTTGGTCAAAGGTTTTGCTTGCATTGAAGGAAGCGACGTTAGAATGATTAATTTGCTAAAGTTGGAAAGCAGCTATAAAGTATAAATTGGGAAATGACCTGAAAATGTTTGTTTGTAATCGGCATGGAGTGCAATCATGGGTATGTTGTTGTCTGGTAATATGTATCTGTACATCAAAAAGAAGAAATATGGTTAGTTTCTGAAATTCAACATATATACAATTCATGTGCCAAAAGAACTGAAGGGGCGTGGCAAAGGGAAGTAATTACCATACTTGGGTGAGCTGTTTATGTTGGAGCAGCGACTTTTGAATGGTACAAACACTTTTGTAATGAAAGTCACCAGAGGACAATACACAAGCGCTATAACAATGAGAATAATAAAAGCTGTTAGAAATGTTTGAGTTGTGTAAAGTTTAAAACTGATTAGAAATATTTTCATGTTAGTGTTAAAAGTGGTAGAAAGTTAATTGTATGCCTATCTTTCTCTTTAGGGTTCAATCGGATGTATCGTATACTAACTTGTGCTTTGCAAAGTAGCATTTTGGTATGAAGTCACCTTCATATCTTTTAATGCTGGGCAGGAAAAGAATCTTTTATTATTCAAAAAGTACCAATGTACACTATGTAACGTACAATCAAACAAAACAACGTATGAGAATCTTTTAATAATTACTTCATATCTTGATATGCGTCAGTGGGAAAAGAATCTTTTATCATTCAAAAAGTAGCAATGTACACTATGAAACATAAATTCTAATGAAATAACGTATGAGAATCTTTTAATAATTAACAAGTTACAATAATGTATGTTCATTGCAAATAGAAAATTGGGCTATGGTTTTATATTATAAGCCGTTACCTGCCATGCTGCAATCCTCAAAATTCGCATATGGAAATTGGAGGCTTTGAGATTGGCTCAAGTTGCCTGGTGTGTTGCAGGCCTTGGATCCTTCCGTTGAAATCACAGCTGGAAAGTATTTGCAAAACAGAAGTTTCATATGAGAGGGAAAGATGTAGTGATCCACAGGTTTTATGTTGTCTTCTATTTAACTGTGAAATTGTACAGTGAAATATTTCTGATAGTGTGAGATGGAGCTTAATATTGGTGTACATTGAAAGAAATTTTTTGTAGCATATACAGAAACTTAGATAGTATTATTTCTTTCTTTTCTATCTATGCATATTAAGAAAAACAAAGAAAAAGAACAGACCAAGCATAGCATTGTTATGTCATACCTGGGTGAGTTGTTTATGTTGCAGTAGCGAGTTTTGAATGGAACAAATAGTTTTGTAACAAAAGTTATCAGAGGATAATACACAGATGCTCTAACAGTGAGATCAATAAAAGTTGTTAGAAATGTTTGAACAGTGTAAAGTTTAAAACTGATTAGAAATATATTTATTTTAGTGTTAAAAGAGTTAGAAAGTCGATGTTTTGCAAAGAAAAAGTACAGAGTAAGTATAGCATTTTTTTCTGTGTATAACTTTGTAACTGACCTGATTAGTGTCATAAATCTGGAATGCAGTGAAGTTTGAAAACACCCTAATTTTTTTTGTTTGTTGTCTGCAATTTTTGCAAGGGCAACACAGTGATAGATTCGAGATATTTAAATCTGTTTGCAATGAGGAGATAAAACATTAGAATAAAGAATGGGAGAAGTGGTCAATAGCTATAATGGTCAAATGTGAATTATTTTAAGAAACCAAAAGGAATATGACCTGAAATATGGGGAACAAAATGAATGGATATTGGTGAAATAGGAAAGGTGATTTAGTGTGGTCGGTCAAAGGTTTTACCTGCATTGAAGAAAGGCATGTCAAAAGGTTTAATTTGGTAAAGTTGGAAAGCAGATATAAAGTATAAATTTAGATATGACCAGAAAATGTTTGGTTGTAATCGACATGGAGTGCAATCATGGGTATGTTGTTGTCTGTTAATATGTATCTCTACAACAAAAAGAAGAAATATGGTTAGTTTCTTAAATTCAACATATATACAACTCATGTGCTAAAAGAACTGAAGTGGCGTGACAAAGGGAAGTTAATGTCATACCTGGGTGAGTTGTTAATGTTGCAGTAGTGACTTTTGAATGGAATAGAGAGTTTTGTAACTAAAGTCACTAGAGGATAATACACAGGTGCTGTAAGAATGAGAATAATAAAAGCTGTTAGAAATGTTTAAGCAGTGTAAAGTTTAAAACTGATTAGAAATATATTCATTTTAGTGTTAAAAGAGTTAGAAAGGTAATTGTATCTGTATGTTTCTCTTCAGGGTTGCATGGAATGCATCCGGTACTAACTTGTGCTTTGTAAAGTAGCATTTTGCCACCAAGTCACCTTCATATGTTGACATGCTCTGGCAGGGAAAGAATATTTAGTTACTCAGAAAGTGCCAATGTACAGTATGAAACATAATTTGTAATAAAAGAACATATGTGAATCTTGTAATAATAACTTTGTATGTTGATATGCATTAGCAGGAAAAGAATCTTTTATCATTCAAAAAGTAGAAATGTACATTATGAAACATAAATTCTAATCAAATAACGTATGAGAAGGTTTTAATAATTAAGAAGTTACAATAATGCATTTGCATTGTAAATAGAAAATTGGGCTATGGTTTTCTATTATAAGGTGTTACCTGGTATGGTCTAATCCTGAAAACTGGTATATGGAAATTGGAGGCTTTGAGATTGGCTCAGGTTGCCTGATGTGTTGCGGGCCTTGCATCCTTCCTTTGAAATCACATGTGGAAAGTATTTGTAAAACAAAAGTTTCAGATGAGAGGGAAAGATGCAGTCATCCACAAGTTTTATGTCGTCTTCTATTTAACTGTGAAATTGTACAGATACATATTTCTGATATTGTGAGATGGAGCTTAATAGTGGTATAGATTGAAACAAATGTTTCATAGCATATATAGAAACTTAGATACTATTATTTCTCTCTCTTCTATCTTTGCATATAAAAAAAAAAAAGGAAAAAAACAGACTAAGCATAGGATTGTTATGTCATACCTGGGTGAGTTGTTTATGTTGCAGCAGTCAGTTTTGAATGGAAGAAACATTTTTGTAGCAAAAGCTATCAGAGGACAATACATAGATGCTCTAAGAACGAGATTAATAAAAGCTGCTAGAAATGTTTGAGTAGTGTAAAGTTTAAAACTGATTAGAAATATATTCATTTTAGTTTTAAAAGAGTTAGAAAGTTGATGTTTTGTAGGGAAAAAGAACAGAGTAAGCATAGCATTGTTTTTTTTGTGTATAACTTTGTATAATTGACATTGAGAAGACTTTTTAGCTACAACCAGTGCTAACTTGAAAAGTGAGAAGTGTCCAAGCATGGGTATGTGGTTCTTTGTTAATATGTATCTCTACAACAAAAAGAAGCAATAGAATTAGTTTCTTAAATTTAACATATATACAATTTATGTGCCAAAACAACTGAAGTGGCATGGTAAAGAGAAGTTTGTTTATTAATTGATTTTATTTGAAGATTTGTTAGAATATGCCTTGAAAGAATTACATGGCCACATAAAAAGAAGAGAATGTAAACTATATGTGTTGGGTAGGTATGCATACCTTCAATTTGCAGTAGGAAATTTAGACTGAATGTTTGATTGAGAAGGTTTGCACTGGAGAGGCAATGTACTGTAGCTGGCGCACAAGGAGGGAAGTTAGTTAAAAGTGACAGAGAGCAATGTTAGAGCAATAAAAGGTGTCAATAAAGTATGCTTGAAGCCAAAAAAATGTAAATATCATACCTGGGAGAGTTGCTTGTGTTGTTGCAGTAACTTTTGAATTGAAGAGACACTTTTGTAACAAAACTTATCAGAGGTATAATAAATAGTTCCTCTAACAATGAGATTGATAAAAGCTGTTACAAATGCTCGAGTTGTATAAAGTTTTAAACTGATTAGAAATATATTCATTTTAGTGTTAAAATACTTAGAAATTTAATTATGGGGTGAGGAACAGATGTTTTGCAGTCAAAAAGAACATACTAAGCATAGCATTGTTTTTATTGTGTATAACTTTGTATAATTGACATTGATTAGTATAAAAGTTTGTTAACAGAGTACATTGTAAGCAATAAAAGTGACATATCATACCTGAGATAGTTGTATATGTTGGAGGAGTGAGCAATGTGAATGCGCAATGCATTGCAGCTGTATTATACCTGAGATATCTGTAGACAATTATTGAAGCGTGTATAGATAGGAAGGCTTGTGTGTGGTGTTCAATGCAGCATGGAGGATGTCTTAGAATGAATGAAATCTAAAATGAACAGCGAGGGAAAAAGAGTTAGTATGAGGGACGATTAAGAAAGTGCATGTTGTGAAGAGGTATGACAATGTAAAATTGTAATTACCTTGTTGAAAGTAGTGGAATGTAAGAAAGATGGTTTTGGAGCAAAAGTTTTTAAGGTGAATAGATATCTGTTTGCGCAGAGAGTAGCTGCAAACGAGTTTCTTCTTTCTTTCTAATGGTTGTATAAGGATTATTTTGCAGTTTGGAAAACCTTTCAAAAGAGAATGGTGGTTCGATCCGTATTCCATCAATTGTCTTGACTCTGGAAATAGCTGTGAATGTGAGGCCTTGCTTTTCAGTATTACCTATGTCAATGGTAGTTGTATCTAATGTAAGACCTTGGGATTTGTGAATAGTGATGGCCCAAGACATTGTTAAAGGCACTTGCGTACGCCTACCTCGCGTTATTGGCAAAATGGGTATATCTTTTGGATGTGCTATATCCCATGGAGGACCATTATAATCATTGAATTGGACAACCACATATTTTGGTAAGTCTGGTGGTTTTGTATTGTTTTCATATACAATTTGTTTTATGAGACCAATAGCACCATTAACAAGGCCAACTTTGATCCACAAGTTAGCTATTAACATCACTTGCTGATCAATAGAAAGTAATACTTCCAATGGTAGCTGTTCATTGGTGTCATATTCAGTATTTGTTTGCTTAGCAATTTTAGCTAAACTTAGAGCGACAGGCAAATTTAATTCTTTGAGCATTTTCCTGTTATGCAAGCGTGCAGATTCATTTGTTGCAAACAAGTGGATTGAAGAGTTGAAATCTTTCTTTTGTTGAATAGTTAATGTTGCATTTGTCTGGCACATTAGAAACTGCCAATCATGTTGGAGTGCTTGAGCGTTTCTTAAGTTGTGAAGAAGTGCTCTGAATTGTTGTTGTCTTATAGATGCACCTTGCTGGCGGAAAATAGTGTCCAATGTTATGACAATAGTAAAAGAATGCCATAAACTGAGGGCTGTAGAGTGTGAAGCATATATAGGTTTATCCATAACAGGGGGAAGCTGAGCAAGATCACCAACAAGAATCATGGACATGCCACCAAAGATGTCATGTTGTTTGTTAGGGAATGCTTGGCGTAAACGGTTATCTATCTTAAGTAGTAGTTTCGGGCCCAAAAAGCTCATTTCGTCTATCAGAATATATTTGATATGTTTCAATTGCTCTTGCAATGCCATTAATGATTGCCCTGTCAAAGGATGCATTTCTCTTATAGGTATGCGCAACCCTGCATGGATTGTTGTCGCTTGTATATTAAATGCAGCAACTCCTGTTGGTGCTAAAACAAGTAATGGGTTTTCCGCCATAGGTGGAGATATGTTTAATTCTCTTCTAATACAATCTATTAAAAATGATTTACCAGTGCCAGCAGTGCCTTGAACAATCATTCGTAAAGGTGTTGTTGCAGATTGATTATTATGATGTTGTAGAATGATGTTGAGCGCAACTTTTTGCTGAGGCGATAGCTGGTTTTTTTTTGTGTCTTGGCTGGAGATTTGCATGCTAGTGTGTTGGGATTTTAGCTTGCTTGTAGGTATGAACTGAAGGGCAGTGGAGTCTAGTTGATCAACCACAACAGTTGCTCCCCAAAAGTGGCTAATATCGTAATCACGACGGCCTAGCATTTGCAGATCATTCTGGACAAAGTTATTTGAAGCTCCCATTTGTGAGAGCTGCTCCCACTCGTACAGATTTGTATCATCTTGATGTTGGGAACCATTATTGTCACTGTCATCTTCGTTTGGAAGGGTGCAATCATCTATAATTTGTTGATTTCCCAAACGGTTGTAATTTGTCTTTTTAAAGTTTTTCCAATTTTTTATAATTTGTTCCTTTGAAGCTCCTATTTCAGTTGGGATGTCACGGAATGGTTTGTATAGCAGCAATTCAGACAAACAAAAAATCTCAAACTGATTGGTATCTTCATTTGGAGGCTCTGTAAACTGAGGATATACAGTCACAATTGCTTTTTTATCCCTGATGTGCCATTTTGTTTTTTTGCGTTGAGAATTATAGGAAAACCCTTGTGCTGATTGTAGCAAATTTGTTGCATTTAATTCAAAAGGGCGCTGCATATAAGCATGGATATAAGTTGTGGAAAGGTCAGCTCCATTATCTGATTTTATGACACGGTGCAGTATTTTTCTGCCAACATTTAGAGAGACAAATTGTCGGCTACAACTTAGAAGAGGCAATTTCTGTAACATATGGCAAGTTTCTTGTGCACTGATATCACGGTCTACTACTATGCCCATCATAAATTTCTGATATGTTAATAAAATGCTATCTTCAGATTTACTTGTATTTAGTATTGTTTTCAGCATTTCAATATAGGATTGCGATTTGTTTTCTGATTTTGAAGCATACTTTGAAATGTATTGGAGGACAGCTTTTTTTGAAGTGACTGGTTGACAATCGATATTAGCTCTCCATAGTGAAAGCATCCAAGGATTATGAATATTTAAACGATCATCATTCCTTGCAGGTTTATAGCATGGGTTGTTGTCATTGTCAACTGTCAATGTAGACATCTCTTGTTGAACCCATGGAGCTTTGTAACGACATTCAAATGTGGGACCTTTTTTCTTGAGGCATGTTTGTTCTGTACATTTTGTGTGTCTCTGTAAAGTATTAAGCAATGCTTCATAATCCAATGCAGCATCCATGGTGAAGATTTTTTTTGTATCAGCTAGGCAAGGGTCATCCATTGCAGTGTAGGGCATTGCATTCATGCGGTCTGCTGCAATGCGAGGGTTCCAAGCAGAAACATATTGGTCGAAGAAAGTTTTTGCCATTTGCACCTCATTATCATCTGTCCAATTAATGGTCTCCATATTTGGTGCTCCAGGGAGCCATAAGAAGCCATGAATATGGGCTGAGCCTCGATGTTGCCATTCATACCTATACCAATGATCCTTTGCTTGGAACAACTTTTGAATAATTTCTTCACGAAATATTGCAAATCTATTGTGAAGGTATAATGCTGTTATATGTGGATTGCAGATCACATGGTCTGTAAGTTGTTTTCTTGTAAACTGTGTGGTTTGGCCATCATTTTCAGAGAAGAGCCTATGCAAATCAGGCCATTTGGTATCAGTTGAACTTAATGTAAAGAACAGTGTTGGGGGCCCCAATTGGGAGATCATTGCAGCGAGCTCTTTTCTAGATTTACGCCAATATGCACGGGTGCCTCGAAGAGTTGCGGCAAAGCGCAACAATTGGCTAGGCAGCTGATCATCAGGAGTGTTTTGCAATCGTCCATGGAGTGCTTCGATAGTGGTTGGGACAGACTCTCCCAAATTAGTTTTAATGAAGATAGCTGCAGATTGTTGCGAACGATGTCTCATAATTAGATTGTAAATATAATACCGGAATCTAACATGCTGCCCAAATCTTTGATCAGCATATCTAAGTAAGTGGAGAGCATATTCATGTAAATAAACATGCTTGATACGTGGCTGTAGTGGAAGTGCAACTCCAGATGGGAAAAGGGTTGGGAATGCCATGCCTAACAAGCCTATTGTATTATATTCATTTATCGGAGACAAGTTTATTTCAGGCCAAGGGATATTATTATTAGTATCAACATCTAACTGCAAGGTTCTCTTAACTGTATCTAGTTCGCGGGGTGGAGGAGGCAGTTTTGGAACAAAAGATGATGACATATTTGCATCATATTCATTGCAATTGTCCAGGAGGTCTTCTGTTGGTGGAATACCTGTTACATCAGTATGCTCTTCTAAAGAGCGTAGCATATTTGATATATCTGTTGTAGTATTAGGAAGCAGGTTGACAGCATCAAAGTCTATGACAACATCATTATAGTACTGGTCATGTTGTATTTTATAGCTCAATGCATCCATAACATGGAATTTATTCACATAACAATCATATTTTGTGCCTTGTATATTACTTCGATGGACAATAAGAACTTCAAGGTCTTTTAGTCTTCATGGCAAAAGCTTTGCAATTTCTGAAATATCTTGGGGGAAACTTATTGTGTGACCAGAATATTTGTATTGGCCACCTTTTCCATGTCTGACTTGCAAAAGAGGAGCAACCCTAGCTATAAGCATCTCTTCTACTTGTGTAAGTTTTTTTAAGACAACAGGTTGCTCACCTGGGTCTAAGTTATTTGCCAAGGAGAAACGATGAACACCATTTTCAGAAAAGCATCTTGAACAAATAATGGGTTGTTGGTTCCTGCATAGCAGCATTCCAATATATCTTTCCTTACAAATACTACATGTTTGAAGCATGGACAGCGAATCAATGCGATGGCGGAAGGCTTGCAATGCTTGAATGTACTGCACAGAAGAGAAACAATTTGTTGTGCATTGTTGTGTTGTTGCAGGCTGCAATATTGTCTGATGGTGTAGAGGTTGCCTGTTTTGTGTTAGATGTTTCTGTTGTAGCTTGCTACTATGCAATGAAGGTTGTTCTATTTGCTCTGATACAATACTGGTCTGGCCAGATGAGAAAGGAAGGCTTTGATTCAAAATAGGCGAATCTGAATTGATCATCTGTGGGGTGTTGCATGGTGGAGGTGTAGGCAAGAGCATTTTGTGTTTCATTCGCTCCAGGCGACGCTTTTTAGAGATTTGTTCTCTATGTTGTGCATAATAGTGACAATTCTGTTCTCTTTTTTTCGCTTTCCTAAGATTGCATCCTTGTGGTGTGTTCTGCATTAATATTTAAGAGAATTTAAATGAACGCAGCATATAAGATGTTGAGTGTGCAAGAAACAACCGGTAAAGATAGTGTCTATGGTGTAATCTATATAGTTACATTTGAAACTTCTGTTTGATGCAATCTTTTAATTGCACATGTTAAATACTTTTGCACAAAGATTAAGCACATGACCATACAGGTAACTGTACATGCATTGAGACATGTATGCACATAAAAGAATATGCCTAGAGACAAGGTTCCTTACATATGTAGGTACATAACTTTGAAGAGACACAATGTTGTGTATGTTGATATCTATGCACCGTGAGTGGCTTCCTTTGTGTGAGCATGTTTATAGGTGTGTGGTACTTTGCAGGTATGTCAAAATGTGTTTGTATGGTTTTTCTTTATAAATGTATATACCAATTTTCATGATATACACATACATGTGTACATATTTCTATACAGAAGCACAAGCACATACATACAATCATTTATGCAGTGGTGCATACATGCACATAAAAAAGATGTTGCAGATGGATTTACTTGTGTATGCAGGCACATAACTTTCAAGATATATAAGATTGTTCATGTGTATATATATCTGTTCTGAATGCCTTCCTTTGTATGTACATGTATAGAGATGCATATATGGTTGTATGTATGTGAGTATGCAGCTGTGGAGGACCATATGTATGCATGTACGTGTATGGAAATATATGTAAATGCACATAGAAATCTATATGTATCTTTGTATATCGTGATACATAAATGGAGATATTTATCTTTATGGATGGCAGTAAAATATTGGAGAGAACATATAAGGCAACAAACATTTACATAAATTGAATGAATACAAAGAAGAATACGAAAGTTGTTGGAAGCTCAAAACTTGCATTTTAATTTACAGTTCAACATTAATGAGATGCATAAGTGTGTCTGGACCAAGTATCAAAACGTATCTAAAAGGATTCAAAATATTACAATAAAAGAAAGAGACAGGTCAAGAAAATGCTTTGAATATATAATAACAATAAACATAAAAGAACATTGTACAAGATATTGAGTGTGCAAGAAAGAACCGGTAAAGATAGTGTCTATGTTGCAATCTATATAGTTACATTTGAAACTTCTGTTCGATGCAATCTTTGAATTGTACATGTTAAATAGGTACATAACTTTGAAGAGACACAATGTTGTGTATGTTGATATCTATGCACCGTGAGTGGCTTCCTTTGTGTGAGCATGTTTATAGGTGTGTGGTACTTTGCAGGTATGTCAAAATGTGTTTGTATGGTTTTTCTTTATAAATGTATATACCAATTTTCATGATATACACATACATGTGTACATATTTCTATACAGAAGCACAAGCACATACATACAATCATTTATGCAGTGGTGCATACATGCACATAAAAAAGATGTTGCAGATGGATTTACTTGTGTATGCAGGCACATAACTT
Source organism: Cryptomeria japonica (assembly GCF_030272615.1). Classification (NCBI taxonomy): domain Eukaryota; kingdom Viridiplantae; phylum Streptophyta; class Pinopsida; order Cupressales; family Cupressaceae; genus Cryptomeria; species Cryptomeria japonica. The sequence goes on along the minus strand of NC_081405.1, from coordinate 140,202,486 downwards.
TCAAGATATATAAGATTGTTCATGTGTATATATATCTGTTCTGAATGCCTTCCTTTGTATGTACATGTATAGAGATGCATATATGGTTGTATGTATGTGAGTATGCAGCTGTGGAGGACCATATGTATGCATGTACGTGTATGGAAATATATGTAAATGCACATAGAAATCTATATGTATCTTTGTATATCGTGATACATAAATGGAGATATTTATCTTTATGGATGGCAGTAAAATATTGGAGAGAACATATAAGGCAACAAACATTTACATAAATTGAATGAATACAAAGAAGAATACGAAAGTTGTTGGAAGCTCAAAACTTGCATTTTAATTTACAGTTCAACATTAATGAGATGCATAAGTGTGTCTGGACCAAGTATCAAAACGTATCTAAAAGGATTCAAAATATTACAATAAAAGAAAGAGACAGGTCAAGAAAATGCTTTGAATATATAATAACAATAAACATAAAAGAACATTGTACAAGATATTGAGTGTGCAAGAAAGAACCGGTAAAGATAGTGTCTATGTTGCAATCTATATAGTTACATTTGAAACTTCTGTTCGATGCAATCTTTGAATTGTACATGTTAAATATTTTTGCACAAAGTTGAAGCACATGACCATACAGATAAGTATACATGCATTGAGACATGTATGCACATAAAAGAATATGGCTAGAGACAAGGTTACTTACATATGTAGGTACATAACTTTCAAGAGACACAATGTTGTGTATGTTCATATCTATTCACCGTGAGTGGCTTCCTTTGTGTGAACATGTTTATAGGTGTGTGGCACTTTGCAGCTATGTCACAATGTGCTTGTATGGTTTTTCTTTATAAATGTATATACCAATTTTCATGATATACACATACATGTGTACGTATTTCTATACAGAAGCACAAGAACATACATACAATCATTTATGCAGTGGTGCATACATGCACATAAAAAAGATGTTGCAGATGGATTTACTTATGTATGCAGGCACATAACTTTCAAGATATATAAGATTGTTCATGTGTATATATATCTGTTGTGAATGCCTTCCTTTGTATGTACATGTATAGAGATGCATATATGGTTGTATGTATGTGAGTATGCAGCTGTGGAGGACCATATGTATGCATGTATGTGTATGGAAATATATGTAAATGCACATAGAAATCTATATGTATCTTTGTATATCGTGATACATAAATGGAGATATTTATCTTTATGCATGGCGGTAAATATTGGAGAGAACATATAAGGCAACAAACATTTACATAAATTGAATGAATACAAAGAAGAATATGAAAGCTGTTGGAAGGGCAAAACTTGCATTGTAATTTACAGTTCAACATTAATGAGAAGCATAAGTGTGTCTGGACCAAGTATCAAAACGTATCTAAAAGGATTCAAAATATTACAATAAAAGAAAGAGACAGGTCAACAAAATGCTTTGAATATATAATAACAATAAACATAAAACAACATTGTACAAGATATTGACATTGCAGATTATAATGTGAAATGGGCAGGGAAAGCGTGGTGAAATAGTACAATATAGAAATCATGATTTTGAGATCAGGAAATGTGTTAAAACAACATAGGTTGGAGCTATTGGTTCTTGTTTTAATGTTTGCGTCAATGTGTAATCTGTATGGTTTGTTTCTTATCATATTTGTACAGCATAGTATAAATATAGTTATAAAAAATAAGTGTTTTTGGCAAACATGGTTGTTCAATAATGACATAACATAAAAAGGTACAAAAGGATCTAAGATAATAAGCTGGAAAGAAGGGAAACTGCATTTGATTTTTTTTTGTATGATTGGTAGCATGACAGAACAAAAGCAATGTCAAAAACCAAAAGTCCTGGGCAGCCCAAAAAGTACTTTAGATAGTGTCGATATAGACAATGACTGATAATTTAGTTCTGTTTGTCAATGACCACTAAAAACTAGGAACAAGCTATATATTGTATGAAGATCAAAAGGCACGTGGAAAGCATCACTATCCAATTGGTTTGGAACTATGCAGTTGTAGTCATTTGAGCAATCTCTGCAAGCAAAAGAGCATTTTCAGCCTGGTAATCAATTCTGGCAACTTTGGTTATCGTTGCTTTGAGCCTGGGTTCTGAATTGTACATGTCTGTTGTAATAGAGAGTGTGAAAACAAAGGAAGACAAAAGGACATGCTTGATAATGGACTGAGGCATTTTTTGTGTAGTCAAATCGTACTGCAGCATGTAAAGCTCCTTGGCAGATATTTGCAGTATATTTGTGCCAACCTCATCAAAGGCAGTAGCCCAAAGAGCCCCTGTATGATCTTGGAGCTTCATCTGCAATAAGTATTTGTAATTGCATTCTGGCACAGCAGTTTGACATCTTGAACAAAACCATTGATTATCACTTTGCTGGGTGCATTTCTTTTTACATTCTTTTCCATTAAATTTCAAAGGGCAGGCTGGATAGCAAAAAGAATCAGTTTTAATGATTCTCACAACAGCCCTAATAGTACTTTCAACTGTTTCAGAGAGAACACTTGTACGCTCTAAAACGGCTGTGATTGTCATCCTACTGTACTGTGAGTTAAGCTGGCCAGCAACACATGATTGCGGTAGAAGGGCATCTGAAATCTTTCCTCTTGACATAAGTGTCTCTGTTTCAGGTATAGAAGGGTTTATATTTAGGGTTGTTGCTGTGGTTGTGTTGACCACCTTTCCATTGAAATAACCAACACGAGCATTTCTGACTGCAAGGACAACAGCTGCTTGGGTTGTGTGCATGCTCTTCAAATCTTCACCTAGCCCTTGCCATGTTTCTCCCCATAAGTTAACATCGATAGTAAAAGCTGAGGCATCATTTATTTTTACAATTCTCTTTGTTACTTCGCTTCCATCCTTCCTGCGAATTAATGAGGGTTCTCCAACAGCAACTACAATACCAATAACATCAACTAAAGTGTTGTTGGTGCAGTATGTAATTTCATTGATTGGTGTGAATTGAGAATTATTTGCTTCACATTCAACAACATCATCACAACGCTTCAATATTGAATTGTTGTCCAAAGTTATCTCAAGATGGCTGTTAAGCTTATTCCATTTAGTGTTAGCTTCTTTAACGCAACCTTTTGACACAGTATAATATGTTCCTGGTTCAACCCTATGATAATGCATTTCTGCTACATCGCCAAAGCAAGTTATCCTAATTTCAGTACCTTCACTATCTATCATGTCAAAGCTAAATACTTGGCCAGTGGACTTTGGTGTACTGTATTGATGCATCTTCCTCTTGTTTGTCACACGCCCCTTTATTGTCCATTTATTTTGGAAGGGGTTCAAGGCTTTAATCGGGCTGATATTAACAGAAGATTCGTGCTGCACAGGTGGGAGGTGAATTCCAAATTTAAGGGATCGTTTAGTTGTGGCAGGTGCGTCTCGACCCAACATTTGTTGTTCTTGCTCTTTAAACAGATATCTAGGTTTCCCAAGCAATGGAGAATTGGTAAATTTGACAGCAAGGCTGAATATTATTATAGTCCTGTAAAAAGAGCAAAATAAGAGGTTGAATAAGCTGGATAGTGTGGAAAGGGGGATTTGAAAAGGCAAGAAGAAACCAACATAACATATAGAGGGCCATACCTTGAGTTCCAAACATTTCTACAAGCATAGGCTGTCAATGATAGGATAGTGCCAATCTTTAATGTCTCTGAAAGCAGCAAACCACTATACTTAGGTGGGAGGATCGCCAATTGCATGTGTGTGGCATCAGACAAAACAACCTTATATCGGGCATTGTCATTTTCATCGTCTATCAATTTTTCAAAAGACAAAAGCTGAAGCAGTGGAGAGGGGACATCATCCCCAGCGTTGATGCAGAGCAGTGCATGTGGGGTCAATTGTAGATGTTGTTCCACTTCCTACAAGGATAATAGAAGACAACCAAATAGATACACAAGGTCATGTACATTCATACGCATTGGCATGGGCATGACAGCCCTTTTTTTGTTTAAGCTTCCAATTTGTATTACTAGCTATGTGTGTTTTTGTTTACAGGTTTTTTTTTGTGTGCATGGACAGATTATAGATTGATGTATTGGAGCATACAAATGCACAAGGACAATGTAGAGAACATCTGTTTCAATCTATTTATATATATAAATATGTAAACAGGTGCAAAAAAATAGTTCAAGCAGCGACACATGTTGGTATATGCACTTGCATTGATGGATGAGAAGTCTACGGAAAATTAAAGAACAAATAGAGATATAATCTTTGTAAATAAGATGAATAAGAGAAAACAAATGTATAAACAAGCTCACCGAAGTTTCTGTAGAAGGTTGTTGCGAGGCAGCAGGAGAGGCCATCGGAGATGACATGGTGGCCACTGTGTTTGAGAGATGAGGAATGGGGTTTTGAACGGTGAAATAGTGAGTCTATGTCACAACAATTAAAACAAGCGAATATATTTTAACGGTCAGCACAACTCATATTGTACTTGGGATCAAGAGAAAATCTGCAGTCCAACGAGATCGCAATGAAATTTCAAAGTTACAATCAGCAATGTATATGTATAGTTTGAAGATAAGCTCTTATCAAGAATACTTGGAATAGGTTTGTCTGCTTTCAAAGAGTTTTAGTGAAAGGAAAAATAGAAAACGCTCTAATCAGTGATAAAACAAGTGCTGCATAGATACAATAAATGCTTTTTAGACTCCAGTAAATTTCTAATTACTTATATATGCACAAATGTTCAATATTTAGGTTTAGTTGACTACATCCGTGTTGGTTACTTCGTGATGTATTTATGACACATTAGTATAGCATATTTGTCTCAAGTGTGTTTTTTGATTCGATGAATTCTCTAAATATGCGTGAAAAGAACAATTATATTCCGACGTGATAAGCTACATCAGATGAAATTAATGAAGTAGAATGAATTTTGTATTTGGTGTTGCGAGCTATTTAAGGATGCACATTAAATGCGAACAAAGTTAAATTTATTTCATAGCTCCCTAAATGTACGATGTTCAGAGTATTTAGTTGCAGGGCCAGTTTCGTAGCGATCGATGGGTATAATTAATTCACAAATCTTAAGACATGCAATGCTGTCCGAATTTAAAATTAAATGGTCAATAAGTGCGTCTTTTGATATTCTGTATTTTTTTTTCACTGGAAGACATACGGTTCAACACTACAGAGGTATAAGTGGCAAATCCTAAAACTCTTAATTCCTTGTCCATTCTTCTTCTATAGAAATATTCCTTCATGCTTTAACTTAAGCAAATTTTCACAATTTAAAACCTGCAATCTTCGGAGGCATGGCCATTTCTAAGAAGGAAAAGAAAATGGAAGTTTACGAGAACTTGGAGAAGATTGAGCAATTGGAGAAGGAACTTATGGTAAGGTATACAAAGTGAAGGACATTAACACAGGTCAGTTTTTTGCGCTTAAGAGGCTCAAGATCGAGAATAATGATGAGGGAGTTTCTGTCAGCACACTAAGGGAGATATCAGTCTTAAGGGCACTTTCTAATAGCCGTTACATTGTAAGGTAAGAAATGTATACACCACCTCAATGTAGACTGTGAATTTGCAAAAAAAAGGTACACAAATATTTCAAAAAAGATTGTGTATGAGCTTTGGGTTTCACAAACAATGAATTGACTCTGCATTGGATGTTCTATTAGATTGGTTTATCGCAAGCTTTACTTTTTTAGTTGAGAGGGGCGTAACCGACTTGAATAACCATTAAAAAGCTTATGTCAAAACAATGTAGAAGAATTGAAATATGATGTCATCTTACCATCTTAGTGACCTATTATCATGTTTAAGTTCTGTGGTACTGAGTGTTTCTCTAAAATTTAGTGAGCTTAACAGTCATAAGTATCAAGATAACCATCGTCAAACGAAACAAAATAATAATCAAACTATGAGAAAATTGGCATAGAAGTTAAACCACAGGGCAATAGTGGCGGATTTAGCCATCGATAAAATCGTAAGAACAAAGGTATCTGCAAGCTATGCAATTTCAAAAATTTACTAAACATGCATGTTTTAAATTTGCCTCTTATACAGGGATGTTAAACAGAACCATACAGATTTTATTATCACAGTAGAGTATATTAATTTGTTGGGTGATAGAATAGTTCATGGAAGTCTGTTGCCTTCATGGAGACCCTGTATTAAAACTTGTTAATAACATTGGGGTACATCCCTGTTGGTTATTTTGTTGCAGTTTACAGAAGAGAAGATAACTGCACAATGCCATTTTGCTTGCTATGGTTTAAACCCATGTCGTATCAGTGGGTGAAATTGCAGCAAACCTAAAGAAAACCCAAAAACATCGGTTTAATTCGCTCGTTTGCTTTTTTATTTTGCTTTTTCCTGAATGTGAAACACTTAAATTATGTAGTAGTAATTATCAGACGTATTGCAGTTTAGGGTTTGTAGTCACCAGATCTGGAAATCTGTAGCCCGCCATGTGCAACCGCCATACCAATCTTGAAGTTTACTAATTCTTTTTAGTCCTAAGGAGCTTTGAACTCAGCGATTTAAGCCCCACACCAATGTCTTAAGTGTGCTTTTGATTCAGCGAATCCTGTAAATATGTGTGGGGAAAACAATTATATTTGGATGTCTTTGAGTTTGACAAATATCTCTAAATTTAACTATGTTCTATCATCTGTATTACCAGATATGTTTTCTTCCCTCCAAAAGCATTGATCTCTTCATCTTTAAGCATTGGCTATTTTCAGAGGTAGTTTTGACGTCAAACCATTTTTAGGTTTCTAAACTTTTAGCTTTACCTGTAGCATCACTTATTCTTGAAACTGTTCATTGTTTGCCCCACTCTTAAAACAGCTTACAAATTCTTTAGTATATGGAATTATAAAGCTAGGCATTCTAATAGGTACCATGCATTTAGGTTGAATAAATTTATTTAGAAACATTGTGTATAATTCAAAGCTTGATAGATTGATATTATTATGTTTTTGGTTCAGCTCTTCCCTATTAGTTTGTGCAAATTGAAGGTAAATTTTTTGCCTTTTAATTGGCTTGTTATATTTTTCATGGTGCTAATGAAAAATAAATCCCAAAACTTAAAATGTGTAGCTATTTAAGGTATGCTCACACATACACATTCATAATTGCAAATTTTATTCATTTAAGCTGACAGTAGCTTCTGAGGTCAATTTATATAGTAATCGTTGCATTATATTATCCGAAGTTGTAAACAAAAGTTCTTGACTAACAATTAAAAATCTGTCATTTACTCTTCTTATTTTCTTGGGTTGCAGTATTAGATTTTACAAGCGAGGCGGCAATAGATGATGCTTGGATGCCATTTTCTTATTTGAGTGAATTAAATTACCTTCTTGGTGGTAGTAATTTTCATATTCGAAGAAGAGGATGGAGTTGATTGAAAAGTTGTTCTTGAATCAATATCTGGATCTGTCATGACTTGTGGAGTTGTGTTTGGAGATTCTCATGCTGCACCTCCCAGGCAAATCTTTCAACAAGAGAAGGAAGGTGGTTGCACATAATTCCTATAAAATTATTTGAGTCATCTATATGGCAAAGAAATGAAATATAAATTTATGTTTCCACACCTTAACTAAATTGATTGACTGTCAGAGGTGCATGGTATTAGGTCCAAGTTTCTAAGAGTCCAGATCTTGTTTTTAACTGTATGGCTTTGGTTTGGCAGTCTTGCACTGTGCACTACATCAGTAAACTTTATGACTTCGGCTTGCCAGTCTTGCACTGTGTACTATATCATTTACTGATATATGAAAACTCAATGGTTGAGTAATTAAAAGTTTTGGACTTGAATAAATCATAGTGAAATCAAGTCCATGTTAATTTATGATAAGATCCATTGCAAAAAGTGTTCAATTATATTGAGTTAGAAACTTGGGCGAGCAATACAACATGGGTATGGCAATTTTCATTGTGTATTTGCAGTTTTCAAATTTAAAATATATCAGAAACTGGAAAGAGACTACTCTGGAAAATTGGAATGATTTCAACCTTGAACATAGAAAATACATTTTCTAAGGTTGATTTTTTGTATATAGATTGAAATGTTCTCAGGGAGATTGGTTTCCAGTGGACTTCTTAAGACTACTTGTTTATCCGTTCTGGCTACTAAATACAAACTAGTTATGCAGGTGGTGGGACAACCAGCTTTCCATGTGCAGCTAGAATCTTTAAGAGTCTATAATGAAGAATGGGATAACCAACATTCGGATTATGTAGAAATAAAAGCACCAACTGTTTATAGCTTTGACGTCTCTCTAGTTAGCGAAAATTGGAGATAAGAATAGAAAATGCACCTCAATGGGTGCTTAAAATTGTTTTTTGCATTGTTCTAGAGGTTAATGAAGGAATAGGAAAAAGAAAAGCAGCGACCATACCTATAGCCAAAGATATGTGTTCAAAAAGTATTTCCTCAAGCATGAATCCTAGTAATATTGTATATTGCTTGTACTTGTTGTGTACCTACACACATTATACAAACTGTGTTAGTAGAGACAAGGCACACCATTTGTTTTTTGAATGTTGTGTAATGAATAAAACACAAAGAAATTCTTTTAATTTTTTGGAAGGATTTATCAGCTAATTTTTAACAATAAATTTATAGAATGCCAGAAAAAATATAATGAATAAACAGTAAATGCTAGTTATTTTTGTTTTTTTTATTGTTAAAAATCGATGAGAAAACCTTATGGCATTCAACAAATAGTTCATGTGCCTCGTCTCTGCTAACACATTTTGTATGACATTGGTAGGTATGGTGACCGATTTTCTTGTTTCTATTTCTTTTTCTAGCTCTATTAGATCAGTCGTTCGATTTCATAAGTTTAGCTCTATGACTATTTTTAGTTTTATGAATTTCTTCATTTTGCTCTTCCATGATCTATAGTTCAAACTCTACATTGTCACTATTCTACTATCCAAACAACTTGTGATTTGTTTACAATATGAAATAATGCTAAAATGTAGACATTAGCTTGCTTCTACAAACAATACTGTTGATAATCACAATTCAAAATCAATTGCATTACATCTGTTGTACTTCACAACTACATTAGCTTGCTTTGTCAAACAACACTGCTGATAAGCACAGTATTGCATTGATGAATTAAAATACAATCTTTATATATAGAAGAAATATAGTATTCTTGATTAAATTCTTCTATTGTTGTGCATATGAGATCCTTGGTGGGAGATCACTTGTCGGTTATGTTGAAAGTCTATCTATAGTGGTTACAGAAAACCTAGTTGAATGGAATTAACTTAAATGAAAAATTATAGAAAACCCCAAAATTCAAATCTGTGGAAGACACGTGTGATATTGTAAAGCTCAATTGACTGGAATGAAGCTGAATGCAAAAGTATAGCAAAGCCCAAAATTCAAATCCTAAAGGCATGTTAGATATTGATACTTGAGCTGATGAAAACTAAATGCAAAATTGTAGCAAAGCCCCAAATTCAAATTATCATAACAGATGTTTAGCATTGAAAGCCTACTTGAATGGTATGATATAAAAAAATAAAACATAAGTTACGGTAAAACCCAAAATTCAAATCCACAGAAAACTTGTCTGGTATTAAAAGTTAATTGAATGGAATAAACATAAACCTAAAACTATGGCAAAACCCCATATGCAGATCTCCACAAGACATGTTATGTACTGGAAGAGCCACAGAATCTGCTGTAAATCATAGAACTATTCCAACTTTATGTGGCGAGGAAAGAATTCTCCGGCTCTTTGAATCCACTCAAACCTCAATTAAAAATAAGTCACCCTCTAAAGATTTCGTGCTTTAAACAAATTTTCAAACTAAGGATCCAAATGCCGAAATTGTAGAAGACAAGGATCACAATATATATACTGTGTTTCTAAATCTTGGACTAGAAAGATTTCTGCACAACAAAGTCTAACATGAACGAATTGGGCGGATTATAGATTCAACATAACTCAGAATTCGGACTCAAAATTGAATATAAATGCACACATATTATAATCAAACTTGTAGATTTGCAGGAAATTAAGCTCTGGCAATGATATCAGGCAAACAATAAACATAAGTTACGGTAAAACCCAAAATTCAAATCCACAGAAAACTTGTCTGGTATTAAAATCTAATTGAATGGAATAAACATAAACCTAAAACTATGGCAAAACCGCATATTCAGATCTCCATAAGACATGTTATGTACTGGAAGAGCCACAGAATCTGCTGTTAATCATAGAACTATTCCAACTTTATGTGGCGAGGAAAGAATTCTCCGGCTCTTTGAATCCACTCAAACCTCAATTAAAAATAAGTCACCCTCTAAAGATTTCATGCTTTAAACAAATTTTCAAACCAAGGATCCAAATGCCGAAATTGTAGAAGACAAGGATCACAATATATATACTCTGTTTCTAAATCTTGGAGTAGAAAGATTTCTGCACAACAAAGTCTAACATGAACGAATTGGGCGGATTGTAGATTCAACATAACCCAGAATTCGGACTCAAAGTTGAATATAAATGCACACATATTATAATCAAACTTGTAGATTTGCAGGAAATTAAGCTCTGGCAACGATATCAGAGAAACAATGAACCTAACCTGTAGTCAAAGCAGGGTATGTAGCGAGCTCCTGTCGGTAGTTGTCGATGAAGCTGGCGACGTATAGAGTCTGGTAAAGGGCTTGAGCGTACTGACGCCAGCAAACACAAACAGAAGAAGAAAGTTAAGACAATACAACAACATCTAATGTGCTCAATGTTTTATCCTGAATCTAGTTGCAGGGTTTCGCAGACAAAATGCATTAAAAAAACAGATTCTAGTTACCTGCGTATGAGGGGAAACATTACAATTTATTTTCCTAATTGTTATAAATCTACAAAACGAATTCTGAGACAACACTGCGCCTTTAATCATGGAAAGTAAAAACCGTAATTGCAGGGTTTCGTTGATGAAATGCAGGAAGACAAACAAAAACTTGCTTGCGAATGAAGGGAGAATAAATTTTTTAAGTTACCTGTATGTACCTTCTTCAATCTGTTTGAGCTTTTCGAAGAAATGTATGCTGTGAGAACACCATGCAAGGGCTTGCTTCAAATTGAGCTAAACAAAAAACAATACGAGCTAAATCCCTACTCCGTGCTTCTTAATTGTTACATCAGGAAATGATGAACTGGCCTGCACCTGCAGTGTACAGGGGTTACGAAGACAACACGTGAAATAAATGCCATTGCCCAGTTGATGCCCGGCGAAATAAACCCTTCGAGTTTGCAACATGCGAAGTAATGTTTCCAACTGCCAGTAATAAATGGTATTTATGAATGTGTGTCCGGTCAAATAAATATCGGCTTAACAAGCAAGCGGCAACTTTCCGACAAGCGAACTATAACCCGCCTTTTTTCCCGATGGCTTTTCCGGATGGCTGACACTTTCCCGGCAAGGAAACCCCCATACAAAAAGCCTATCGGCTTAATTATAAGAATTTTTTTAAATAAAAGCACAATTTCAAGATTTAACTTGCTAACTACATTACTACAAAAATTTAAGATATGATTCAAAATAGTTGTCCTTTGAATTTCTCAAATGCAATATCAGCCATTTAAGATATGATTCAAAATAGGGGAAAGGACCTAGTAGTTGAGCATGTTCCAATTGTTGTGAGGGTTGTTGATACCTTTTGTTCCAAAAATTGAACAAATAAAACCTATTGTTTGAAACAAAAAATATCAATTTTTGTTAGGAAATGTACCAACAGTTGTTAGGAAATGTACCAATAGTTGTTAAGAAATGTACTAATATTGTAAAAAGTAACCAATCAGGTGATGTCACATCAGCTGCACAACTATTGGGGTCTCTTTTGCACGCCTATTGGTCTCACTTTTTTTGGGGGCTGTTTTGGACACCTTGGCAAAAAGCATGCTGATGTGGCATCATATTTGATGATGTGGCATCATATTTGATGATGTGGCCCTGAAACCTTAGTTATAAGCAGGGGACTTGTCAAGTAAGCTGCTGTAAAAAAATCGGAATGATTTGAAATTTCCAAGTAGGATTTTGAGAAGCGCGAAGTTAGGGTGCACAACTACTGGGTCCTTTCCCCTAGTTGTCCTTTGAATTTCTCAAAATAGTTATCCTTTGAATTGAAATAGTTGTCCTTCCTGGACATTATAATTCTCAACTTGAATATCTTCAATTCATTCCATAGTAGGAGGGAAATATTTCTTCCTTAATCAACCATCCTCCTTCTTCTAGGTTGTCATCAATTCACCTTTGTAAAAGGTTCGTGCTCCTTCTTAATTTGCAAGTGTCATGCATTAGGTATCCAATAGCGAGTTTGTTAAGCACATGACTTCATTCATGAAGCAGACTCATAGGCCCTAGAGTTGTAAACTGTGCTCTGATACCAAAATGTAAAGGCGTAAATCGAGCTAACTTCAATAATAAACAAAATACTCTTTATTCTTAAATACAAACCCTAAAGCTGAGACTACCAACCGGTAGTCATATCAAATGAAACCTCACTACAAACTTTGCATATACCGGTTCACATTCCAACACACCGGTTCACCTTTTCACATATACCGGTTCATACCATCCATGATACTGGTTCTCTTGCCATTTTTCTTACTTCAATGTACCGGTTCATACTTCAACATATTGACATCAATGACAACATACAATATCACCATGTCATCAAACTCTGCACATATGCCAACAGTCTCCCCCTTTGGCATTGATGGCAATACACAAAGATATCTCTACATCTTCTTCCATATAATATGTCTTCAATACTGCAGATATCTTCTCTGCTTCACATCTTCTCCCTCTTTGACAACAATGCCAAAGTGGAGGCACAAACATCCATGATCTACTATGCTGCTCGCCCTGAGGAGTAGCATCCTTCAACACACCAATCCTGAAAAGATTTGACAATGCAATACCTGACTAATGTGTAGCACATACCTTTAGTTCACCTCTTGAAGGGGCAGCACCCCTAATTCACCTCTTAAATAGGTAAATATAGCCTTCGGTAGAGGCTTGGTGAATACATATGCTAACTACTCCTTACTGGAAACATGTTCCAATACAACCTCTTTGTTCTGAACTTTCTCCCTCAAGAAATGATACTTGAGCTCAAAGTGCTTGGTTCTAGCATGCAATACCGGATTCTTGGAAATATTAATTGCACTTGTGTTATCACAAAATATACTCACCGGTTCAGATACAGGGACTTTTAAACCCCTTAATACATGGTTCATCCAAATTGTCTGAGTGCAACTCATAAATGCTGCTACATATTCTGCTTCTGCTGTAGACTGAGAGATGCAACTCTGCTTCTTTCTCATCCATGAGACTAGTCTACCACCGAGAAAGAATACACCACCGGTTGTTCTCTTTCGCATCCACATTACTAGCCTAATCGACATTTGTAAATACTTTGAGATTGAAATCATTATTGTATGGATACCACAATCCATAATCTATAGTTCCCTTTAGATATCTAAGAATCCACTTGACTGCTACCAAGTTGGATTCTCTTGGACTTTTCTAAAAACGTGTAGCAATGCCCACTGCATGTGCAATGTCCAGTCTCCTGTGTACTACATAGTGCAACTTACAAATCATTGACCGGTATTCCTTCTCATTCACCAATGCCGAGTCATCTTCTTTTGACAATTTACAACCAGTCATCATAGGTGTACCAACCGGTTTGTTGTCTTCCATGCCAAAGGTCTTCAACACGTCTTTGACATACTTGGACTGAGTGATAAAGATACCATCTTTCATTTGTTGAATCTGTAGTCCAATGAAGAGCTTAATCTCTCCGATTAGTGACATCTTGAATTCCTTCTTCATTTCATCTGAAAATGCATGCTCATCTTGTCATCTCCACCAAAAATTATGACATCAACAAACATTTCACAGATCAGAATCTGATCTCCTTCTGACTTCAGATAGATATTGCTATCTTCACTTGTTCTTTCAAATCCAATCTTCACAAGATGGGAGTGTAAACATTCATACCATGCTCTAGGTGCTTGCTTCAATCCATACAAGGCTTTATGTATCCTACATACCATATCACTATCTTCTGATAGGGCAAACTCATCTGGTTGCTCTATATACACTTCCTCTTCAAGTATTCCATTCGGGAATGTAGATTTCACATCCATCTGATACACTTTGAATCCCTTGAAGGCTACATATGCAAGTAGCATTCAAACTCCTTCCAATCTAGCTACTGGAGCAAAGGTTTCTCCATAGTCTTCTCCTTCTTCTTGAGCATATCCCTTACATACCAATCTTGCTTTGTTTCTTACCACCGTGCCATCTTCATTCAGCTTGTTTCTAAAAACCCATTTGGTGCCAATAACATTTTTATGCTCAGGTCTGGGTACCAAAGACCAAGTACCATTCTTTTCTATCTGGTCAAGTTCCTCTTCCATAGCCTTAATCTAGTCTTCATCTTTGTGTACCTCTTTAAATGTTTTGGGCTCAAATTCAGAAATCATGCAAGACTTCTCTTTGACCTTTCTTCTTGTAAGTATTCCTGCATCCTTATCTCCTATGATCTTCTTTGGATCATGATGTAGCTATACATACCTAGGAATGATCTTAACTGATTCCTCTTGCTTTTCATCTTCATCCTCATCTTCATCAGCATCTACTGGTGTAGGAGCACTGTTACTGGTACTTGGTTGTTTTACAACTGGTTCCCAGAAGGTTACATCCGGTTCATCTACCACTCGCTCGATGTTGGTTTCCTCAGGTTTCTCAGAGGTTTCATCCACTTTAACATTCATACTTTCAACAATTCTCAGAGTCCTATTGTTAAAACACTTGAGAGCTTTTCTCTTGGTGGAATACCCTAGGAATATACCCTCATCACATTTTGCATCAAACTTGCTCTGGTATTCACTTCTCTTGATATAACACTTGCTACCAAACACGCTAAAGTAGCTTACTATAGGAGTCTACCATTCCAATACTCATAAGGATTTTTATCCTTACCTTTCTTGATGAGTACCCGGTTTATAGTGTAGACTGCAGTGCTCACCACTTCTCTCCAAAAAGTGTGAGCAACCTTCCCTTGAATCAACATCATTCTGGCTGCTTCAACTACAGTCTGGTTGTTCCTTTCTACTAGGCCATTTTGTTGTGGAGTCTGAGGGGTAGACAATTGCCTCTTGATGTCATTCTCTTCATGGTACTTATTGAATTCACCAGAAGTGAACTCACCTCCTTGGTCGGTTCTAAGGCATTTGATTCTCTTACCCCTTTCCTTTTCAACTAGTGCTCTGAAGGCTTTAAACTTTCCAAAAGCTTGAGGCTTGTCTTTCAAGAATGTGACCCACATCATTCTTGAGAAATCATCAGTAAGAATCATAAAGTACATATCTCCCTAAACACTCCTAGTTTTCATAGGATCACACAAATCAGTATGCACAAGATCAAGTAAATTATCTGTTGTGAAAGATTTACCTTTGAAGGTTGAGGAAGACATTTTCCTAGTTGACATTCTCTACACAAAGGATTCTTCGGTTTGTTCAACACAGGCAATCCTCTAACTGCCTTGATCTTACTAGTCTTCCCAATATTATCAAAATTTACATGGTAGAGTCTCATATTTGTATTTAACTGAAATAAGTTACCTTTGGTTTGCATACCGGTGGCCATCAATTCACCACTCTTTCCTTTTATTTTTCACACTCCATCTTTGAATTCTAGAGTGAGTCCTTTATCATTCAGCTGGGCAACACTCAAAAAGGTTATGCCTGAGACCTTCTACCCAATACACATTATCAGCACTGCTTTTTCTATTTAGAGAGATGGACCCTTTGCCTTTTACCATACATGGTGCATCATTACCAAATCAGACTACACCTCCATCATACTCTTCCAGAGACAAAAACTTTTTCCGGTCACCAGTCATGTGGTGAGAACATCCACTATCAATAATCCACTCATTAGAATTATCAAAGTGGAAGACACGAGCCTTATTGTTTGACACATCTTCCTTAGCACCTAAAAATACTATGTCTTCGCTTTCTTCATCTTCTGATTCATCATCAGTGACACCTTCATCGACTGCAACAAGACAGTTTCTCCTATTTTCTCCTTTGAACTTTTTAAACTTCTTCGGTTTGTCCTTATTATCATTATTAGGATAGTTGACAACAATGTGTCCTATCCCATTGTAAGAAAAACATTCCAAAGGGAGCTTACCTCTGTATTTTCCAGTTCCCTTAGGAAGTATCTTAGAAAGAAGAGCTTCAAATTCCATCAGGATCTCCTCATCATCTATATCCCTGCTTTGTTTAGGTTCACAGCTGGTACTAGCTTCTTTACCCTTTCTAAATAGTGCAACAGATGCTCTAAAGGCTGAATCAGTCTTCTGAACACTGCCATCATAACTGTTTACCTCATATGTGGTCAACTTAGCAATGATAGAATCAAGGGATACCTTTGTCTTGTCAATAAAGCTCAACTCCTGAACTGTGGAAACCCTTATTGCATAGACTAGTAATAAGGATCTCAAAAATTTGCTAACAATGGTGGAATCATCCATTGTACCTCTTGCACTTTTGATGTCTCCAACAACGGTTTTAATCCTTATCCCATATTGTTGAATGATCTCTCCTTCAACCATCTGCATGTCTTTAAATTTTCCTCTAAGGCTTTCTTCCTTAGCTTGCTTCACATGCTCATAACCACCATAGATAGACTCCAGAGTATCCCATACGTCTTTGGGATTGTCTTTATCTTGAACATCTATAAACTCAATATTAGATAGACTGCTGATAAGAGCTTCCATGACTTCCCCATTCTCCTGAATTTCTCTTCTTTGATCATTAGTGAGAGTACCGGTAGGGACAACATAAGTATTCTCAACATAGTTCCAGTGTTGAGCACCCATACTTTTACTGTAGATCTTTATTCTTTCCTTCCATATCTTAAAGTTATCTCTGTTGAACTTAGGACCTTCCCTCTTCATCATTAGAATAGGATCTTTTCCTTAAGTAGTTAAGCTTACAACAAAGAGGACCTGGAGGACGCTCTGATACCAAATGATGAATAATGATGAATAATAAATACTCAACATATACTGAGAGGTGGGGGGTGAATCAATATAGACAAAAACTTCTTTAATCAACTTAAACTGCAAAGACTGCACTAACTGGTAAACAACATCATCAATCTAAATCAAGGCAATATCGGTAAAACACAGTGACTGTAAAAGTCATAAACCGGTAACACTTAGATCTTCACAAAACTTAATATCTCATTTCCACTTCACCCATATGCTTAAACAAGTAATACATCAGAAATATAATAACCAATGGATTAGCTTGCATTACCGCTTAACAGAAAACACTAAAACATCACATGAAAAAGCATCACACATGACACACTTAATTTTCATGTGGAAACCCAACTGGGAAAAACCACAGTGGGGATGAATACCCACAATTTGTTCTTCAACTCTTCTGAAGTCCACTCTATTAGGAGCCTAGTCTGGTTAAGGACTTTACAACAGGTTCTGCTAGGAACCGATCCTGATAGGGATCACCCGGTTAAGGGATGGCTAAATACTCAGTTAGAGGTTAAAACCCCTTTAAAGGTTACCTTGTCAGAGGATTTAAAGAACTCAATGATTTTGAGTCACCATGTTAAAGGATTTACAAAAATCCTATTAAAGCTACTCGGTAAAGGGATTTTCCAACTGCTGAAATGGTTAGAAGTCAACAGGTAATACACTGATCTGATAACAACACTCAATGCCAATGCAGATCCACTTCAATTCCTTTACATCTGCAATCACATTCTGCAGATCTTTACTCACTGCTCCAGTCTGGCAAGAATCACTTCACACACATTCATTTGCCAACTTCAAATGAGAATCATCATCGACCTTATAGACAACAATTAGGTCAGTGGCAAAAACCTAAAACCCTAAGCATCTATGTTAACAATACAGTCGGTCCAATCCTGACTGTTTAAATACATTACATAGGGTAAAACAATTGAACAAATCTCAAGATGTTCTCCATCGTTCGTTCTTCACCGCTTTTGGAAGCTGATAACCAATCACGCGCTCTCTACTGTTTACTAAGATTTTGCACAATCCTGAGGTAGATAGAATCAATCTTTTTCATGCAAGGTCCTCAAGGAGATTCTTCACTCACACAAGGCTGACGTGGTAACATGATCTGATCTTCATTTCAATGCTAACTCATCGTAGGATGTCATCGGTCAAATCACACATACTTGGAATGCATCAATTGGAAACCCTGAAGGCAAGACTACCAATCGGTAGTCATATCAAATGAAACCCCGATACAAACTTTCCATATACTGGTTCACATTCCAACACACCGGTTCACCTTTTAATATATATCGGTTCATATCATCATACTGGTTCACTTCATACGATCATACTGGTTCTCTTACCAGTTTGCTTACTTCAATATACTGGTTCATACTTCAACATATTGACATCAATGACAACATACAATATCATCATGTCATCAAACTCTGCACATATGCCAACAATGGTCAATAAGTTACTCGACTGAGTATAATGGCATGCATAGCAATAAAAGATAGTTTGGAAAAGCAAACTATTATTTCTATAATTCCACATTCAGCACCCATCCTGGAAGGTAACATTCCACAAACACAAGCCTATCTAGCTTTGTTCATATAATTCTAGAATAACTATATATAGAAGACAATCTTTTGCCTTTCAATTCTAGCTTCCTATTTCTCATAAGATAAAAATACAATGTTTAAAGAAGACAATCTTTCATTGAATAGAAATAGAAAGAATCAATTTTTTGTTAAAACCAATCCTATCTGATAGGAAGCAATCTTTCATGGATAAACAAATATACATCTGAAAGAAAAACAATCTTTTGCTTCTATCTTTCAAGCAATTAAAGTCAAGAATTAAATATTAAGAAGGTGTAACACATGCATGTATCTTTACATAAAAATTGAATAAAAATGAGTACACATTCTTTTATTTAATTATTAAAATATTAACTTGCATTTCATTTCTTAGGGTTTAGAATTTCCATGTTCATATCGTCTAAGCTTTCTATCTTTCCACATGTTTTGGTTCGTCTACCTCTTTTCTCAAATAACATATTTAGTTTAATACTAATATGTGACTTTCATGATTTAAGAACTCAACTAACTGATTTTACGAATTTTTCATAACATCATCCAGCATGATGAAAATTCATCTTAACTTTTAATACAACGATCAAATTTGAAAGTGTAAGTCTTTTCTTTACGAAATCAAAATAAACTTCAATATTTAATAAGTCGTTATCCTAGTATTTCATCTTCTTTGTGGTTCAAATTCAAATTTTCTCTCTCTATCGTCTTACTCTATTTCTAGAGGGTTTGGTGATCTAATTTCTGATAGATTCACTAAGTTTATCAACAAACTTTAAGAAAAAATTTCATTATTGCATCTATATTTACATGAACGTATTTTAAAGAAATTAAAAATGGTTCATATCATGATTCCAATTCCTCATTAGAATATTGTATAAATCTAAAAATAGAACATTCTTTTATCTTTTAGATCTCTACAACAAAACAAACTAGAATAGCACTTACCTCTAGAATACGATCCAAGTCCATTGTGATCCCTGATAACTTAAAACTGTTTGCAATACATCCATATTCCAATGCTTTTCTCTTCTGTGCTATTCTATCTCATGATCTCTCTCTCCTCTACTTACCACTCTATATTTACATTCTCTATTCTTAGTTCTTATCCTTTCTATATTCTGAGAATTTCTCTCTTTTTTGTAATACCATCTTTTCTCCCTTCTATTCTCTAATAATAATAAAACAAACTAATGCTCGTTCAAGAGCCTAACTCTTAAATTTGACACTATATTGGAGATGATCATAACCAAACCTCTACATCTGGTGGTCATTCTCCTAAATATCGAATGCCTATTCTCTTCTACATTCCATTCTCTATATCTTTTCTTCCAACTCGATGGCCTATATATATATTTTTGTCATCTACCTTCTTTCCTATTTTCGGGCCATCTCTCCTAGTGGTGGATTGATTCTAAATGACACCACACATGATTTAATTGCAACATAATAGTCCTAATTGGATTTGAACACCTAAGTGTTCACCAAGCAAAGTTATTCATTATCTACTTTGTGACACCAAACTGCTAAAGTTGTTAAGTTATAGTGACTTTTTAACTCTAACCCCAAGTCGACTTCCCTTATAACATGCATTTGTTGACTATGTCTTGCATTAAAAACCTACCACTATATCAAATATGTGGCTTCCAAATATGTCGCTTATAAATCAGTCAACACAGTTTGCATTAAACTCAACATAACGTACTTTGTTTAATTCCCTCCTATTCGAACTCAATGAGTTTGTAGTAATTTCAAACACTACTGGAATTTTTGCAAAGTCGACACACTTGTCGACTTCCTTATGTTATAAACGAGATTATGTGGGGTAGTCGGTTCTTCATATCGACCCCCCACTCCTTGCCATTAGTAGCTACGTGGGTTTGACTATGACCGACATTAAACCCTGCCACCATATGACTTGGTTGACGTGGCTGCAACGTGGTTGATGTTAAGAGAAAGGGGAGGAGGAGTGATCGGTGGTAATACCAACTCCTCCCTTTAAATAAGGGGAGTAGTCGATATTACTATTGACCACCCTCGTTAAGGTTTAACTTCTTATAAAACTCACCCACCACCATTACACTTTCCATTAAATCATTTATTATTATTATTATTATTAATTTTATTTATATTTATATATAAATAAATAATGACTTCTCAATTAAGTCAATTTCTATTTATATATATAAAATATTAAACTCGTTAATATGTTCTTTAATAAACCGTTTCCCATGATTATATATATATATATATATATATATATATATATAAGTACATTTATAGGCAAACAAATAAATATATAGTTCAATAAATCACACATATCTGTATAAAAATAACATATAAACATAGGGTCAATATTCATATCTAACTTATTAGCAAAACAATCTTACTTTAAAATAAGACATAATATTTCACAATCACTCATGCAACTTGGATTTAATTCAATCACCACTCAAATCTTGCAATAAATGCACATGTATATATATTTAAATCAATCTACTACTCATTCCAAATTCATCATTCCAATTTATACAAACACTCAAATAAGGTCATTTAAATCATCCATCTTTACAAGATGCAAATTATAAATCCTAATGTGGTGTGTGAGATATTCCATCTATTCTAATGAAATCCATGAGCTAAGACAACTCTACCTAAACCCTATCCTCGCCTTCATCTGCGTTCACCTGTTCCTGCATTCACTTGCACTCAATTGCTCATTAGTAATGATGATCCCAATTTTACAATAAAAATTATTACTAATCATTCAATTGTATATAAATCATTTCAATGCATTCGATCTCCTATCTTATTTCATTAACAATTCCATTTTCAATTTCATTTGTGAAAAATAAACATTATTTTCCTATTTAAATAATTATGGAAAAATAGGGTTCATGACATCCTTCCCCTCTTAAAAGAAACATCGTCTCGATGTCTTATTATTCTATCAATAATCACATACTTTCTCAACATCATAAATGTTAACCATACATTGTGGTCTCAAATCAAATATAACAGAAATAATACCATCTATACTATCCAAATTTACATGTTTAAATCAAAATCAGAGTATTCAAGTATTCCATGGATTAAGAAAATACTACTCTAAGAAAACAAAAGAGGAATATGATAGTCAATCATTTCAGTATCCTCCCAAGTAGCACTATCATCAGAATATCGGTCACATTGGACCCAATACTGAGTGAAATCTCTGCTATGTAACTTAACACTACATTGATCAAGAATTTGAATGTGCTTCACTAGCACCATTCCTGGATCCTGTATCCATAAGCAACTAGATTCATAATTTTTAGTACATCAAAGGGTCCCACATATCTTGGTACCAACTTTGATTATTTCCTCGATAAAATAAAGCTCTTATGAGGTTTCTCCCTCAAAATAATTTCATCTTCAGTAACAAATATCTGAGAGTCTTGTTTCTATTATCATAGCTTTTCTTGTCTCTCAACTATCTCTTTCAATATATTCTTGATCAATTTCATTTGCTTATCTATTTATTTAAGCATACTAGAACCAATGATGATCCTATCTTTATTTTATCCCAACTGACAAATGTTTGTCATTTCTATCATAAAGCATATTAATGGGTATCATTCCTTAAAAATGCATAAAAAGATTTTGTTGTATGCCAACTCAATCCAAAGGAAAATATTTCTTCCACTCGTATTTCCAATTCATGCAATACATCAAAAAGAATTCTCCACTACATAATTAACTATTTTTCTATTTGGTATCTATCTAAAGATGTCATACTGACTAAAATTTAATCTAGTTACCAAAGATTCCTTCAATATTGTCCAAATCCAAAATGTCATCCAGACATTCCTATTTAATATTCATGTTTTTGAAACTCTATGCAATTGATAAGTTGAATGAATAAATTTCTTCACAAGATTTAATGATTCATCTTTAAATATATCCAAGTATGAAATGTGCAATCTTTGTCATTCTGTTGACAATAACCAACTATGATATCATGCTTGTTCTTATTCAAAAGCAATTCTTGAATAAATTTCATATTGATTTCCTGCCACCTATACTTAGGTTTGATACAAAATCCCTATTATATGATCATGCTTTAACTTTCACTTGCTAAACATTGTTCCACAAACTCATCTACCTTTTCCAAAGTTCTTAGTTTCGTTACATCTTTATCAACAATCTCTAGATTAACTAGATATTTCCAACATTCTAAATAAAGTGGAATATTAACTTCCTCAAGTTTCTACCTCTAAGTGAGTACATCCTTCATTGATGTTCTTAATTACCCTCAAGTCCTTTATCCCAAATTTATCAAATTTATGATCCATAATATCTACTTCCAAAACTTGCTTAACCCTTAGATAATGTTTCACTTCCAAGTGATTCCACAACTATTACTATCTTAGGTTTGACCTTATAGTAACCATGGTAGATAAAAATTCTTTGATCTATGAGAACCCATCATTTGACTTCCTTTTTATTTCCAACTATTCCAACCAACTCAATTTGCTTCATACCTCCAACTTCTATCAATCCATAAGATTTCCAAATAACTAGGTATACTTTTAATCAACATATAACAAGGAAACCATAACGACAAAAAATTCTTCATGTCA
Organism: Cryptomeria japonica; assembly: GCF_030272615.1. Taxonomy (NCBI): domain Eukaryota; kingdom Viridiplantae; phylum Streptophyta; class Pinopsida; order Cupressales; family Cupressaceae; genus Cryptomeria; species Cryptomeria japonica. The sequence goes on along the minus strand of NC_081405.1, from coordinate 140,179,162 downwards.
TAACATATGTTATACAACTACTAGCACAACCTTTTACTTAATTATTTCAAATGTGTCTTTATGCCAAAGACCATATATTCTTGGATGTTCAAGACTCCAAAACCAACTTTTAGCAAGACATCTTACATGGTCACATGATCTTGAAGGTAAAAACCAAGGAAGTAAGATCACATATAATTGATGAACTAATTTGATTTTTTCTATCTACTATATATATATATATATATACCATATATTCTTGGATGTTCAAGACTCCAAAACCAACTTTTAGCAAAAGACATCTTACATGGTCACATGATCTTGAAGGTAAAAACCAAGGAAGTAAGATCACATATAATTGATGAACTAATTTGAATTTGTCTATCTACTAAATATATATATACCTTTGCAAGGCCTATCCTCTTATTATTCTACACATTGAATTTACTCAAACTAAAAATTACACATATACATAGTATTTTTGCCCTAACTGACACAAGACCTATGTTTGGTACACTCTCCGCTTTTCACTCTCTTGGACATACTATTAGGGGTTCACTATGAACGTGATAATGAAGGGATGCAATATGCAATTGAAAGACAATGAAAATTTTAAACATTAGATCAGCCACCATAAAGGTTAAGAGAACAAGTGATCAATTTCAATAGTAAATTATAAAATGCGCATAATGAAACATTAAATCAAGTTTGACCAAGGGTCACAAACTAAAAAATTGGTCTCATCCATTTAGAAAAAGAAAAAGCAAATATAATCAAGTCAAGAAATAAAAAATAATCCAAAAATCAATGATCAAATAATTCATCAATAAGCCAAATAAATCATCAAGCTGATTACATAGAAAATGTACTGAGTGACTATGAGTAGTCACATATGAAGGAGTGTTACAACACCTTGGGGTATCTTTTCCAGAGTGTGCGAGAGAGAGTATCAAACACAGTACCAACAATTTCATGATTGAAGATAAGGACACAAAACTAGAATACATAAGTCCTATGAAGATTTCATCATATCATCCATAATTCCTATCCATATAGTACCTACCTCGTACAAAATCGACATAGAATATTATCTTTTTCAAGAGATAAGTTAGAATACTTATCAGTCTAATAAATCAAACATCTCAAGCATCTAGGTTCTAATAACAACTATCATTTTTATATCGATAAAGTCTCAACTACAACTTTACTATATAAGTATCCAACTCTTACTCAATAAACTATCATCCAACGAATGTGTCGATTAAGTATGCCAACTCTAGGAGATACTATTTCTCCATCTATTTGGACACCATGTTGATTTCGGAAAAAGTGACTTTATTTATTGATTGTTCATAGATGATATCACCCAAATTTATATCTCTTCTCATGGAGTCAATGGGGTATATCCTTTCGACTCATCTGAACTAAATATAGTTGACTCAATAGGGAGATACTCATATATATATTCTTCGTCTATCTCCTTAATAGGGTGGTCCAACTATTCTTGTCTCCAAAGGGAATGGTAGGTGAGATTTATGTTACCCTACTTAGCTTGGTTAGCTATTTCTTCTTTCTTGGTTTAGGAGTTGATTCCTTTCTTATTTCATCCTTGAAGTAGACAACTGCCTTCCTCAACCTTATAATTCTTATCTTGAATATCTTGAATTCATTCCATAGTAGGAGGGAAATATTTCTTCCTTAATCAACCATCCTCCTTCTTCTAGGTTGTTGTCATCAATTCACCTTTGTAAAATATTCATGCTCCTTCTTAATTTGCAAGTGTCATGCATTAGATATCCAATAGCGATTTTGTTAAGCACATGACTTCATTCATGAAGTAGACTTATAGGCCCTAGAGTTATAAATTGTGCTCTGATACCAAAATGTAAAGACGTAAATCGTGCTAACTTCAATAATAAATGAGATACTCTTTATTCTTAAATAAACTCATAATTATTTTAATACGTCTATTTCATTCCACTTTTCCTTCCATAGCTTTATTTGATCATTCCATTTATATCGTAATAAACACGAAATTTCTATAAAAGATAAAGATTCTTCATTCAATAAATTGATATAAGTAGTACCTCAATCATAAAATACTTAGGCATTTCAAGTTGTTGCAAGTTCAATAACAAAAGAATACAAAGTAAAGGGTGAGATGCATCATTTGATCTACAACCCAAGCTATCTTCAATCCAATCTTTATCATGAAGACAAGAACAAGATTAAAATGCTTTTTCCACCCAATCTTGAAGCTTACACTTCCCTGGAATTCTTAGTCAATCAAGAATGTACCCGACCCTGCACGAATTGCTTAGCAAAAAGAATTCGAAAGACAAGATGGAATCTAGTGTGTGCCTAGATGATACATGCATTTTCATTTTTCTAATTCCATTAAGAAACAAGCAAGATCAATCAAGGATATGGTAGAGAGCATAAATAAATCTATTTGTTTCGATGGTCAATAAGTTACTCGACCGAGTATAATGGCATGCATAGCAATAAAAGATAGTTTGAAAAAAAAAACTATTATCCCTATAATTCCACATTCGGCACCTGTCCTGGAAGGTAACTTTCCACAAACACAAGCCTATCTAGCTTTGTTCATATAATTCCTGAATAAATATATACAAAAGATAATCTTTTGCCTTTCAATTCTAACTTCCTATTTCTCATAAGATAAAAATACAATGTTTAAAGAAGACAATCTTTCATTGAATAGAAATAGAAAGAATCAATCTTTTCTTAAAACCAATCCTATTTGATAGGAAGCAATCTTTCATGGATAAACAAATATACATCTTAAAGAAAACAATCTTTCGCTTCTATCTTTCAAGCAATTAAAGACAAGAATTAAATATTAAGAAGGTGTAACACATGTATGTATCTTTACATAAAAATTGAATAAAAATGAGTACATGTTCTTTTATTCAATTATTAAAACATTAACTTGCATTCCTTTTCTTAGGGTTTAGAATTTCCATTTTTATATCATCTAAGCTTTCTATCTTTCCATGTGTTTTGGTTCATCTACCTCTTTTCTCGAATAACATATTTAGTTTAATACTAATATGTGACTTTCATGATTTAAGAACTCAACTAACTGATTTTACTAATTTTCCATAACAACATCCAACATGATCAAAATTTATAAAGTACATATCTATATGGCTTTTCAAATGAGACACCTAATAATCATCTTAACTTTTAATACAAGGATCAAATTCAGAAGTGTAAGTCTTTTCTTTACAAAATCAAAATAAACTTCATTATTTAATAAGTTGTTATCCTAGTATTTCATCTTCTTTGTGTTTCAAATTCAAAGTTTCTCTCTCTATCCTCTTACTATGTTTCTAGAGGGTTTGGTGATCTAATTTCTGAGAGTTTCACCAAGTTTATCAACAAACTTTAAGAAAACATTTCATTATTGCATCTATATTTACCTAAACATATTTTAAAGAAATTAAAAATGGTTCATATCATGATTCTAATTCCTTCATTAGAATATTGTATAAATCCAAAAATAGAACATTCTTTTATCTTTTAGATCTCTACAACAAAACAAACTAGAATAGCACTTACCTTTGGAATACGATCTAAGCCCATTGTGATCCTTGATAGCTTAAAACTATCTGCAATATGTCCAGATTCCAATGCTTTTGTCCTCCATGCTATTCTATCTCATGCGCTCTCTCTCCTCTAATTACCACTCTATATTTACATTCTCTATTCTTAGTTCTTATCCTTTCTATATTCTGAGAATTTCTCTCTTTTTTGCAATACCATCTTTTCTCCCTTCTATTCTCTAATAATAATAAAACAAACTAATGCTCGTTCAAGAGCCTAACTCTTAACTTTGATGCTATATCGGATATGATCTCACCAAACCTATACGTTTGGTCATCATTCTCCTAAATATCAAATGCCTATTCTCTTCTACATTGCATTCTCTATATCTTTTCTTCCAACTCGATGGTCTATATATAGTGTTGTCATCTACCTTCTTTCCAATTTTTGGGCTATCTCTCCTAGTGGTGGATTGATTCTAAATGAGCCCACACATGGTTTAATTGCAACATAATAGTCCTAATCGGATTCGAACACCTATGTGTTCACCATGCAAAGTTATTCATTATCTACTTTGTGACACCAAACTGCTAAAGTTGTTAAGTTATAGTGGCTTTTTAACTCTCACCCCAAGTCGACTTCCCTTATAACATGCATTTGTTGACTATGTCTTGCATTAAAAACTTGCCACCATATCGAATATGTGGCTTCCAAATATGTCACTTATAAATCAGTCAACACAGTTTGCATTAAACTCAACATAATGTACTTTGTTTAATTCCCTCCTATTCGAACTCAATGAGTTTGTAGTAATTTCAAACACTGCTAGAATTTTTGCAGAGTTGACACACTTGTCGACTTCCTTATGTTATAAACAAGATTATGTGGGGTAGTCGGTTCTTCAAATTGATCCCTCACTCCTTGCCATTAATAGCTAAAGGGGTTTGACTATGACCGACATTAAACCCTGCCACCATATGACTTGGTTGACGTGGCTGCAATGTGGTCAGTGTTAAGAGAAAGGGGAGGAGGAGTGATCGGTGGTAATACCGACCCCTCCCTTTAAATAAGGGGAGTGGTCGATATTACTATCAACAACCCTCGTTAAGGTTTAACTTTTTTATAAAACTCACTCGCCACCATTACACTTTACATTAAATCATTTTTTATTATTATTTATTATTTATTATTTATATTTATATATAAATAAATAATGACTTCTCAATTAAGTCACTTTCCATTTATATATATATAACATTAAACTCATTAATTTGTTCTTTAATAAACCATTTCCCATGATTTTATATATATATATATATATATATATATATAATATGGATTTTCATAAAATAATTTAATTCGACCAATCCATTTTCATTTTCAATAATTACATACGTATTTATAAGTCCATGATCAAATTATTATCAGAACTCATATATATATGTATTATGTATTATCATAACTATATATTTATTTGTTTGCCTATAGATGTACTTACACACACACACACACACACACACACACACACACACACACACACACACAATACATATATATATAAGTACATGTATAGGCAAACAAATAAATATATAGTTCACTAAACCACACATATCTACATACAAAGAACATATAAACATAGGGTCAATATTCATATCTAATTTATTAACAAAACAATCTTACTTTAAAATACGAATAATATTTCACAATCACTCATGCAACTTGGATTTAAATCAATCTACTGTTAATATCTCATCATGGGTTTAGTTTTATTTAGATTAATTTTTCATTAGTTTATTTTATTAGGTTTTTCTATATTGGCAGTTTTGTATAACAGTTTACAATTGTTTTTGCCTGCTCTTTATATCTGCTTGCTTATGTTATTTTGAATGAACAATTTTCTTATGTGAATACAAATTATATTCAGATTGCCATTCTTTCCATTCCTTTTTCTATCTACTACTAACAGAGATTCTAGATTGTTATTTTCTGCCTGGGCTATCAGTGGTATCAGAGCTTTGGAGTTTGGAGTATATTTTTATTTGAAGCATTTGAAGATTGTAGCTTTCTACATAATCAAAATAGGAAAACAAAAATTGATTGAGGTGAAAGCAATTTATTTATTTTTACAAGAATTTTATATCCTATTATATTTGGTAAAGTTTGGCAAGATATTTTGAGCAATCTTATAAATTCGCAAACTGTGCAAATTCTATATACATTTATTTTCAATTTACAATGCAGTCTATTGTTTCATTGATTGGGGAAATATTAACCGGAAAATATACTTGGTTGGAATGGCATAGAAAAGTGGAAAATACATTAATTTTTAATGATTTACGGTATAAAATATGTGATGGAGATACCCAACCTACAAAACCAACAAATGTTAAAGAAAAAAAAATTTGGAATTATAAAAATTCAAAAGCCTTGGCTTTGATAAGAGCTTCAGTTAATGGAGATGTATATCGTCATAGACAAGGATGCAAATTTTCTTGGGAAGCCCTTAACAATTTAAAAATTTTATTTGATTCTCATTCAGAATTAGAATTTATTCAGTTACAATTAAAATTGTTCAATCTTGAATTAAAAAATGGTGATGTTATGAGTTTGGCTTATGAAATTAGAGCCATAAAACAAGATGTTAATGTTGCTGGTGGGAAAGTTGATATTTATCTCACTGCTTTTATTAAGGCACTCCTTCCAACACATTCTACTTATCTAGAGTCCCTTCAAGCAAGTAACCAATTGAAAACCATTACTTTTGATTTATTGGTTGAAAAGTTGGTTGAACGTGAAAAAGCTTTTGGAAGAAAAATAGATAATACTAATGAAAATGTTTGTTTTCCTCACCAATAAAAACCTCTAAATAAGAGCTCTTCAAGAGGAGGTTATAACGATAGAGGCAAAGGTAGAGGTCAATGGAGGAAAAATGATAGGCAACATTTATATTGTAAAAGATGTGGTAGAAAAGGAAGTCATGAAGCACATGAATGCAAGTTGTCATGGGATAAGATATAAAGTTTTAAAGAAAATACTTGTAAGAAAAAAGATAAAACAAAAGTTTATAATGATGATAAACATTCAGATGATAAAATTCCAGAAGCAACCCAATTTGCTTGTGATAGTGATGGTGATCAATATGTGCTTTCTATTTTTGAATTTGCATCTAATTCCTCATGGTATGATTCTTGGATCTTAGATACTGGAGCCACACAACATATGACATTCTAACGTGATTACTTTGAGGAATTTCATGAAAGTGCATGTGGTCCAATTTATTTAGCTAATAAATCAAGTCTCAAACCTATTGGAAAAGGAACTATTCGATTTAAGTTGCCTAATCTTCCAGACTTTGTGCTTCATGATGTATTGTTTATTCCTCAATTGCAATGTAATTTGTTATCACTAGTATTGATTCAACAACAAGGCTACTCTATTCTGTTAAAAGATGGGCAAGTTGTTGTTAGAAAAAAATCAAATAATCAAGTTGTATTCACTAGATGTGAGGATGGGAGATTATTAAAACTAAATGGCACTTCTTTTTCTAAATTTTTTGCATATCTTACTGAAGAAGGTAGTCTATCTCCTATTCTTTTATGGCATGCAAGACTTGGGCATATTGGTTATGATAACTTTCATATCTTGCAAAAGAATGGTGTTGATGGCTTACATGTTTTGCTTAAAACAATTGAAAAATGTGAAGCATGTATTCTTGCCAAGCAACATAGAAATTCTTTTCCTCGCTCCACTTGGAGAGCACAAAGAAAATTGCAGCTTATTCATTCTGATTTATGTGGGCCTTTACCAGTAAATTCTGTGGGAGGATCTAAGTATTCATGTTGTTTATTTATGATTACAGTCGCATGACTTAGATTTATTTCTTGCAGCAAAAATCAGAAGCTTTTGAAATTTTTAAAAGGTTTCGTGTTATGATTGAAAAACAAGCTCAATCTCAAATCGGTACTCTTCAAACATATAGTGGTGGAGAATTTACTTCTCTAGTTTTTAAGGACTATCTACATCAAAATGGGATCCAACATCACCTTACTGTTCTAGGTACTCCTCAACAAATGGTTTTGTTGAACGAATGAATAGAACTATCATGAATATGGTTCGTGCAATATTATATTTTAAAGGAATCAAATTACATTTTTCAGCTGAAGCAGCAAGAACTGTAGTTTATCTTTGTAATAGATCTCCATCATCTGCATTACACCAATCTATTCCATATGAAGTGTGGTTTGGATATCCCCCTTCTGTTCGACATCTTCGCATTTTTGGTTTCGCTTGCTATGCTTTAATTCCCAAGGACAAAAGAAGTAAGTTAGAACATCACAGTATTAAGTGTATTTTCTTGGTTATTTAGAATCTTCCAAAGCATATAGGTTGTATGATGAAGTCAACAAAAATTTCTTTATTACATGTGATGTTGTATTTGTTGAAACCTCCAACATTGCTGAAAATGATGAATGCAAATTCAAACAACTTGATACCATTACAAATTTTTCTCCTTTGATAGAAAACTCTTGTGAGATTCCACATATAGAATCTATATCTCCAAGTGTTCTACTTCATGTTGCTCCACCAATAAATGACCAAGAAGAAACTCATCATGATGAGCTTGAACTCTCTGAACCATTAACCACTAATACAATATCTAGTAATCAAATGGTCACATCTTTTGTGCAACCAAAGTCTTCTCATAAGTGGGCAAAACAAGTCCAACAAACATTGAAATATTTAAGACCTAATGAAATAGGTAAAATAGGTACAAGAAGCTCTTACAAAGCAAGGCTCCAAGCTCAAACCAACAGTGCAAATAACTTGGAGACCATTGGTGAACTCAATCTCATAATTGACTTTTACCCATCATCCTATAATGAAGCCAAAAATATTATAGTATGGAGGAAGGCTATGCAAGATGAGTATGATGCTCTTTTCAAAAATGACACATGGCAGTTGGTTGATCCTCCACTTGGTTGTAAACCTATTGGCTGCAAGTGGATTTTTAGGAATAAATATAAAGCAGATGGTACACTTGACAAACACAAAGCCCGACTTGTTGCCAAAGGTTATGCTAAAAAATAGGGCATAGATTATGATGAAACCTTTGCACCTACAACAAAATGGACCACCATTCGTGCTTTGTTGGCCCTTACAGCTCAATATGGGTGGAAAATTCACCAAATGGATGTTAAAACAACATTCTTAAATGGTGATCTCAAAGAATCAGTTTATATGACTCAACCAGATGGGTATGCAGTCAATAGAAAAGAACATAAGGTATGCAAGATTGTCAAATCATTATATGGTTTGAAACAAGCTCCTCGAGCCTGGAATGAAAAACTTACCGAGTATCTCTTAAAGTTGAATTTCCAGCATTTTGAATTTGATGATGCCATACTTTTTATTAAAAAACTTGATAACATTATTGTCTATCTTGTTGTTTATCTGGATGATTTATTTATCACTGGTCCTTATGAGAATAATATTCAAAATGTGAAAGAACAACTAAAGCAAGGTTTTGATATGACTGATTTGGGCCATCTTCATTACTATTTGGGTATTGAGGTAACTCAAACACCTCATTTTATTTTTATCACCCAACAAAAATATATTGGTGAACTTTTGCATAAGTTTGGCATGGTTGATTGTAAGCTCTCTTCAGATGACCCTTCAACATTGGTTGATGCAACTATCTACAGGAAACTTGTTGGTAGTTTGATTTATGCTACAACTACCCGTCCAGATATTTCTTTTGCTTTTGGAATTCTTTCAAGGTTTATGTAACAACCTAGAGAAACTCATTGGTTAGCTGCCAAATGCATTCTTCGCTATTTGCAAGGTACTCAACACTATGGGCTCAAATACTCCAAGACAAACCAATTTTCTTGGCTGGCTATTCCAATTCTGATTATGCAGGTGATTCCACAGATGAAAAATCTACATCCGGGTATCTAATGTATCTTGGATTTGCTGTCATCTCTTGGAGATCTGAAAAGCAATTTTTTCTAGCTGCCTCTTCTTCTAAAGATGAATATATGGCTGTCTTTGAAGCAACTCAAGAAATCTTATGGTTTCGAAGAATTCTTGAAGACTTGTAGACACCACATATTTCATCAACTCCACTCTTCGTTGACAATCAATCTGCTATCAAAATGGCTAAAAATTTAGTATTTCATGATCACACCAAACACATCAATACAAAGTTTCATTTGATTCGGCATTATGTGAAAGATGGCAGCATATACCTTAAATATTGCCCCACTGTAGATCAACCAACATATATTCTTACCAAGGCTTTGCGTAGAGAAAAGTTTGAGAAGTTAAGAGAAATGCTCAGCTTAACCCCTTTAGATTAAGGGGGGGATGTTAATATCTCATCATGGGTTTAGTTTTATTTAGATTAATTTTTATTAGTTTATTTTATTAGGTTTTTCTGTTTCGACAGTTTTGTATAACAGTTTACAACTATTTTTGCCTCCTCTTTATATCTGCTTGTTTATTTTATTTTGAATGAACAGTTTTTTATGTGAATACAAATTATATTCAGATTGCCATTCTTTCCATTCTTTTTTTCTATCTACTACTAACACAAATTCCATATTGTTATTTTCTCCTTGGGCTATCATCTACTTCTCATTCCAAATTCATCATTCCAATTTAAACAAACACTCAAATAAGGTCATTTAAATCATCCATCTTTACAAGATTCAAATTATAAATCCTAATGTGGTGTGTGAGATATTCCATCTATTCTAACAAAGTCCATGAGCTAAGACAACTCTACTTGAACCCTGTTCTTGCCTTCATCTGCATTCACCTGTTTCTGCATTCACTTGCACTCAATTGCTCATTAGCAATGACGATCCCAATTTTACACGATCCCAATTTTACAGTAAAAATTATTACTGATCATTCAATTGTATATAAATCATTTCAATGCATTCAATCTCCTATCTTATTTCATTAACAATTCCATTTTGAGTTTCATTTGCAAAAAATAAATATTATTTTCCTAATTAAATAATTATGGAAAAATAGGGTCCGTGACATTAGTAGCGGCATCAACACTTATCATCTTAGTTGAATGTTGTGGTTGGAATGGGAGGGGATAACTTTAGAGGGGGAGGGGTATTAATCATGGCCAAAGAAGAGGCCCCCAAGATATTGAGTGCATAAGACTAGTTCAAGTCCACAACCAAATAAGGGTTGGTGAGATCAGGTAGAGAACTACTAGCCAAGGCAAGGCTCAAATTTTAGTTATAAAGTTTGAAAATGAGACTTTGGTGGAGGGGTGAACCATTAGGTTTGGACTAGGCTACCACAACCAACTTAGGTAGGGAAGAATGAATCCATAAAGGAAAATTTATCTTCATTCCATGCATAAAATGATTCAACTTAGGAAAGAGGTGTGAATAGAACCTTTAAAGTTTGCCTTCTAGAGTGACGTACCACATTAGAACTTCCACCACCACCTTCCACTCCCCATGTAGATCCTCCCCATTGAACCCATTTTGTAGATGAGTGATTTTCTCACCTTTCAACAATAAATTCTTGAAGTCCTCCTTGTAATTTCCTTTGGGTTTCTTAGCAAAAGAATATCCTTCCATGGGAAGACTAGTTGCCATAGTGATAAGCTTAAAAAACAAATTAAAAGATATCCCTTTGATATCAACCCTACCATCTTTCCAAGAACTAATAAACTTAGCAGAAAGAGAAGGGTCATGGCCAATCATCTCTTTTAAATAGGAGAAGTTCTCCTTTTCAAAAATCGGTCATAAGATGTTGTCATTATTCAAGGACTCACAATTATTGGGCTCCACCTGAATCAAGTTGCCATCCATGGTAGGCTAAAGTTCAATAGTGAAAGCAACTTTACTCAAAATAGACAAATAAGGAAAGTTTGAGATGAAAAGAAGTAAAAACAAGAATTTAATGATATTTAAAAAATCCATCCCATCCAAGAAAAGATCTGACTTTCCTGAGTTACGATAATGGTGATAGTGGTAGATGAAAATTGAAAAAGCCATTAAAAAAATGACTGACCACATATCAAATATCAACACGAAATCTTTAATCTTTTAGGATCGCAACACATATATTAGTAGGGAGATCGTTTATAGAGGCTCACACCTTGAAATTATGGATGAAGTGACCTAGATTGCCTAGCTTATCAACTGCCAACTTCCTTTCACAAAAGGTGTAAATCTATACTAATTGAGGTTTTGAACATTGTGGAGAGAATTAGAGATGAGATCTCTCATGGGCTAGCATGAGGAAGCCTTACCATTAAGCACCATGCTAATGTTACTCAATTCATCTTCAACAATGATTTTATCAAATAATTTGTCCTTCACTAGCAAAATACCATGGTACACAACAACCACCTCAGCAATGGTGGAGGTCCAAACCCCAAGATTTACCACAGTTTAAAATCAACCTATCTCTATCATCTCTAAGAATACCCCCCCCATCTTGATCAACTCAGATTCCCTTTAGATAAGACATCAAAATTTAATTTTAGCTAAACCAATATTGGGGGAGACCATTCTTGTCTAATTCTATATGTCTCTTTATTATGTATATATTCATATGCTTTCCTATTATTTCTATCATATGATTACACATTCTCATGTATCTATGCTATTGGCTTATTCATCACATCTATGTGCCAACATATTTCTATACACATGTTATCCAATATGATTTAGCTCCTTTAATGTTCCAAAGCTAGCTTACAATTAGAATGGTGTCCTCATGGCCATAGACTCCCCACACAAATTGTATAATTTAAACACAAATATCAATCATTTTTACCTTTTACCGTTCCTATCTAGGGTTGACTAAACAATTTTATGTGATATGTTATTATGTCCTTGTATTTAAAGATATTTAATGCATTCATTTAAATAATAAAATATCCAAGGGTCTTGTTTCATTATAAGGAGCAAATTATTTTGATTTGGTACACTATTTTAATATCTCAAATTAAAATATTTTATATTGTTTTTCAAGTATAGAAACATAAAAAATTATAAATTAAGAAATTAAGACATCAAACCCTCTTAAAATTTAGATTTTAAAACATCTTGAAAATATACAAAAATTAGCAATTTTTACCGAAAATCATGCACCTAGTTTGATTAAAATTTGCATAATATATATTGAAACTTATTTTATAAATATAATTTTATTTAATAAATAAAAATGAGTTATTACAATATAAAAACCATACCATAACAAAAAGAAATATAAAGGTCGAATGTTCAACAAATATATTGTAACTCACAAAAAGCCTATACAACATCCAACAACATAAACTAAACGATGGATCTTCAAAATTTTGGGGATGATAAAAAAAAGCCAAAAAAAATCAAATCAAATCACAATCTAAAGAATCCATACAAATACTAAAAAAATTTCATATATCTTCACCGTAAATTATGCACTCCAAGTTCTTTTTGCAACATGCAATCAGCACATCACACAAAACATTGAGCTTATTGCAAATCCTTATTCTCCAATGCAACTATTGAGTTAAATTTCCTTGAATGAAGGAAAGGGGTTTCATCAATAGTATCCAAATTTTATTGGGTTTTCATCCAAAAGGTAATTGTAAATCCAAAGTTTATACAAATAACTATTGTAAAATTAAACAAATGAAACCCAAATGAATAATAATAAAGTGTTTTCTTATATCAAACACAAAATCCAACACTCAATTTGGAGGAAATGTTAATTTATAAATATATTTTACCTCTATCATAATATTAGGGAATCCACATTATGCCCATAATAGAGAATCCCGTACCCTTTTTTGGTGTTATCAAAATATTTAATTTTAATCTATAAATGTCTCATTACTAATTTAAAATATTTAATTCTATTTAGGACATAAATAAGCATAAAAGTTATTATTTCCCTTAGCCTAAGAAATATTAGAATTTGGTTATTAATTTTTTAAACTAAATCATTTAAAAAGGGGACATGACGATTCTTCCACCCAATTTTTTATTTTTTAAAGCAATTCAAATTTGGATGCTTTGAAATTTCAACATCTTCTAATGAGCCATTATAAATAGGGAGACTCCTCCAATAGATTATATATTCTATTATGCTTCTATTCTTTAGTTTTTTCACCCTAATATGAAGCACAACTACAAGAATTGAGATTAATCTTCCCTGATCATCCATGTGTGGTAAATAAATAGAAGAAAAATATGAATAACAAATGTTTTCTTCAAGCATGAGATAAAAAACACTATAAAGTTTACAACCTTTAGAGAGTTCTAAATCACATGCCACTTCACCTAATTTTGTGATAACAATGTGGGTCCATAAAATTTGGGCTTGAGCATCATGAGAAGATCCATAAAATTTCTAACTCCTTACTAATGGACCTCAACATCATGAGAAACAACTAATCCATCAGAACCAATAACTTTAGAGATTGTGTTCCCTTTATTATGCATGAGGGTAGATTGGTGAAAGAATGTTGTATTACTATCTCCTTTTTTAATCCATTGAATCCTAGATATTTGCTTCGAAAACACTTCCTCTTTTTTTGCTAAATAAAATCTCATTTCTTTCATGCAAGATCATGAGAAGCCCCAAGTAGGTCCATTTAATATCTGATACACAAAATTTGATCTTTAATAACCTTTTTTGGGAGAAAATATTGCCAAAAGAATTCTTTCTCCACATAATTAAATATCTCTTGATTGTTTCAAGTTTATGAACCGCTCAAAACATCATTATCTTCTATATATTAGTATCCCACCACCAAATGTCTAGCAATACTTCAAGATCTAGGTGATGGGACCACATTAATTTAAATCTAAAAGCATACCAAACACTAGGCCAAACTTGTTGCTAATTAAGGATAGCTGGGCAATGATCAAATCCAAATTGAATCATTATGGAAAGATGAAATTTATTAATAAGATTCTCGGAAGAACAAATATGATGTTGATCAAGACAAACCTATATAAGGTTGGCCCCTATTCTCTTATTGGACCATGCAAAGATTCTCCTTTCCATATCTATATCAATAAATCTTGTCTAGTTTAGTTGGTTTTGGAGATCCTACATTCTATCTTAGATTCATCGGGTCCCTCATTTTCTTAGAGGGGAATAGGAGATAATTAAATTTACCCATGAGAATCCAATTGGCTTCCTCAAAAGTAACTTTCGGGCTTAGAAGAGAATACCAAAGACCCTTCCTCAAAACCTAATTATTGGGGGCATAGATTTTAGAGAGCACCCACTTCGATTTATTTGTGACATCATAGGAGGGGATTTTAATAAAATATTTATCTCAAGAATTGAGAAAACCTATTAAATTATGGGTCTTCCATAAATTATTCAAACTACTAGAGGCCCCATCAACATCTATAGTCATCAAATTTGAGAAAGGGTAGATATACTTTCCCACATTAACAAAGGCATCAACACATATTTTGGTTTATTGGAGGAGAAGAGTATCCAGATTCATCTCTTTAATGATATTTTAAAATATATTCTACTTGTGTCCGGGCCATTTAACCCCCTATTATTCCAAGAGGGAATAATTTTTTTTTAGATATTCAAGCCTAGGGATGCTCCAGGGTAACCTAGCTTCCATTTTTCACACATTTCATTACATACTTTTGTTTTTTATCCCTACTAGACATGTAGGCTAGTTTCAAACTATTACCCATATTAGCCAACGTCTTCAAGAACTTGAGAGAGGAAGAAGAGGTGGAAGGTATCCCAACTTAAAATTAGGGGCCTATTGAAGCCACGAGAAAAGAAAAAGGTTGGAGAATCATAACAAGTTTAGGGACCACTTCCATAGGATTCAAATCAAGAATTGCCAATTAAGGTATAGAAGAAATAAGGTTGAACACCACCTCTAATGAGAAAGAGGTGAAGAAAAAGGGTCTTCAATAAGAGGAACTAAGGAACAAGGAAAACAAGACTTCTAGCAATCAATATAGGGGACCCAAAAAGCCACTTTGATATTGGTCAAATAAATTGGAGGAGAAGATAAGCTCATCCAAATGACTAGTAGGGGGTTTCTAGAGGAAAAAATTCTTGAACAAAAGACAATGAGATAGGTGGAATAATCTTCAAAGTAGGAGGTAAACAACCTTTGGCATAGTCTATGGAGAAGACCATTGGAGTATGACAAACAAAGGGGGATTTAGAAATACTAGCCTATTCCAATTTAGAAGGAAGGACTAGAGCTAAAACAACACCAGGACCAAAGGATTCAAGATCTCTAAAAGTCACTAGGGTAGCAGAAAACCACTTCCCTTTCAAGATAGGGGGAGGAAAGGTCTTACAATTACCAACTTTGTGGAGAGGGAAGTTGTCTCCTTATCTCCCACTATATTAAATATTTAAGAAGATGCATCATTATGTATCACCTTAGTTCATACAGAAGTTTTCTTGTGATAATGATGCAAAAAAAAAATGATCTATGTTGCATTGTGTTGTACGAGATGAAATGGATTAATTAAGGGTCCTCATAGCACAACAGTGCTTTGTCATAAATCCTAAAGATGGGAGGCCAGTCTCAATTGGATGCCATGTGTTACCCTCCATATTTTTGCTTGCACTATATCTCCCGTATCCTCAAATAAGGAGTGTTATATTTAGTTTGGGCTTGCATAAGACTTGGTTTTTATTTTGTTGAAGTTTTTGCTTGAACTGAACCTCTCACTTGAACCTCATCTAAGTTCAAGGTTCAAGTTCAAGTAGAGTATGTTGTATCATGGCCTTGTTTTTAAAAGAGTTAAAGTTCTTCGTAACAATTGCCATTGAACTTGAACTATTGAACCTTTTGAAAAAAATTTAAAGTTAGGGTTCAAGTTCAAAGTTTAATGAGTTCACAGGTTCAATTTTAGAGGTTCAAATTTAGAGTTGAGAGATTCATTAGATTAAACAAATGTAGGTTTAAAGTGTGTGAGTTCAAAATTCAACGAGTTTATTAATCCAATAATATTGGCATGAGTTGTTTTATGTTTTAAAGAAATAGTATAGAATTTTGGTTTACCAAACAAGCTGATAAGGGTGATTTATCTAAGGCTCAATGTCAAGCTTCAATGCAACTTGTAACCACGGATTTTTTGAGTTTTTTATTTTTAGACCAAAAAATCAGTCTTTGTGCGAGGGGTATAATTATCAATTCAACAGTTGGATCTCAATGAATTTGTGATATGTTTTAGAAAACCTAGCTTTCTAAATCCTCATCGGTGAGATTTCTAAAATTATGTCTAGTTCGCAAGATATGGATAACATAGCACAACACTATCAAAACTGTCAATGACAGTCACATTAATTGGGAGATACTTGGGTTTTTAGTCATATAAACTCAAACACTAAGGAAAGTGGGCAAGTATTTTCACCTATAAGTGAAAAATTATTCACTGAGGCTAGGAAGGGCAATTATGTATTAAAATATTTGACCTTTATTTCCTTAAAGGTGAGAAGTGTATTCACGGAAATGTTAATTGAGAAATAAATAAATAATCTTTTCAAGAATTAGTTATTGATAACTGAAAGTCTCAAAAAACAAAAGAGGCTATATATATTTAATGAAAGGAAAGAGCCAGAAGGATTCTTTTTGGTCTGTTGTAAAAAAACAGATGGTACACAGTTTTATTTTTCAGAAGTGTTGAGTCTGTGAGCACACATTTTGACATTGATGAAATAAAAAAGATTTTGTTCATCTGCGTATCTATCAATATTTTCTTTTGGTTACCATAAGATTTGTTTCTCTTGTAATTACCTTTCATTGCATTTTCTATTACATCAAATAGTGTATATGTATTTGATTCCTGAAACTTTGATTTGAGAAATAATTAATATGTTGGAAATAAATCTGTTGTTAGCTCTTTGTCTGAGTATTCTGATTCCCTTTGTCCTTTGAGGCAAAAGAGAGACTCGATCAGAGTTCAAGGCATTTTGATTATATTGGAAAAGGTATTTTCATGGGTGTGGGTAATTAAACTATGTTTTACTTATCTTCATTTACTTCATTATAAATGTTATTCGCATCTATTTCATGACTATGAGTATATGTTAGTTGCCTTTATTTCTTTCTAGTTAAAACCATATTCAAAAAATATACATTTTTATCCAACGAAGGGTGTTGTACCTTCATATCAAAATTCAGAGAGCACTTGCACTCACCATTGCAAGTGACTCAACTATTGGTTCTTGTTTTTGTCTTTCAATTTGGGCATTTGGGAGTCATTTTTGAAAAGTATTTAAAAAGGAAAAATCTGTTAACCAACAGATTTTTCACGACTCTACTGGGGAAATCGAAAACAAAATACAAGTACTTTATTTCCTCAGGTTTTAAAGACATCTCTTTGTGCAAGGAGATTGACAACTCTATTATATCATCATGCAAAATCAAAAGGTTGCAAGAATGGGGAAAATACCAAATCCCACCATCTTGGAAATTCTTGAGATGGATGATAAAGTGTTGCATGACTTTTGGGAGCGCTACAAAGAAAAGTATGGAAGATGACCATGTATCTACACTCTTATGGATGAGCTTGTGCACTTGGTTTCACAAGTTGAAAGAGCTGGAAGAAAGAACAAATTTGTTGCATGCACATGAGAGAGAACATCACAACTTAAAGATGAATTAAGAGATGATGATTATGATGCTCTAGCTATTTCATTTTCTTTTTATTCTTGCAACTTTCCAATCTTGAGTGAGCAAGAAGTCCAAGGAGTAACGATTCAGCCTCATGAAGATTTAACATTATTAAGCAAGAATGACCAAGACAACATTGGAGGACTTGTGAGCTAGAATGATAAAGATTCGTTGAAATCTTTTTCCTCTCCAAATGTAGAAAGTTTTAGTTTTGAAATTATTGAAAATCAGCTTGTCCCAACAAGTTTTAAAGATGAAAGTTTTCAAATTAACACAACTAGAATATGCAGCCTTCAATTTTATAAAAGAAGATCATAAGAATGATTCTTTGTAAGATTTTAATGAATCTATTCTGGAGTCATTTCACTTTGAAGATACAATGATGTTATTTGAAGGTTTATCTAGTGAGGTGTGTGTTACAAATAAAACAAAATCTTGCTCTGTTGAAGCTTATTTTGAAAATATGAAAGATAAATAAGCTTTTGAAATGAATCTAGAGCAAGAAACCGGCCAAGTTGTTAAAGCTGTTGGATTTTGCCAAGATCAAGAAGTCATTGAAATGTACAAGATAGAGACATAATATGGGACAAGAATAAACTGTATTCTCATTAATAGAAAATGATCAACAATCAACTGGATTATCTTATTGCATACAATGTAGATGAGCCTGCTTATATAGGCAAGGCTAAGGATATGTATGAGCACACAAACATGACATGTGGCTCAATAAGAAACAAGGGTAGGTAGGAAATAGGTGTGGGTAGGTAGGAGAAATAATATAATATTCCACATGAGGTGGATCACCCACCGAAGGTGGAATTATCACTCCACTATAAGTGGATATGATAGTGTAATAACAAGATCAACACCAAAAGAGGTGGAATTTCTCCTACACACACTATCCCAATGTGGCACAAACACCCAAGTGTCTCATATCCAAACTACTATGAAATGCATTATCCTAAGTAAACTTAAGTAAGTGTAATAATATCCATGATGAATAATTATTTACACCAACAAAAGCATTGCAGTTTCCAAAATTTTTGGAGGATTTGAAAGACATTTCTTTCTATGAAGAGGAAATCATGTGTTAGTTTTTGTCATCCATTAAAGGAGAAGGATCTTCTATAGTAAGCTCAGGTATTGATGCATTTCATGCTTTGGTTGTGGATAGGGACTTTTCAGATTTGATTGCAGTAAAGAAAGATGAAGTTTTTCCAGCTAGTATAGCTCTTATGCTTGATGAAGTCTTTCTTTAATCCAATCTCGGTATAAATGCTGAAAGTCCTTCTAACAATGATGGTTTTAATAGTAGAAACTCTAAAGATGATGTAGTCATTCCTTCAGAAATCTTTGATTGTTATTACTTGCAATCAAAAATAGAAAAATGCTTGAATAGTACCATGTAGGTAGTTCAAGAAAATTTAGAAATTTATGGTGAAAGGTGGCTTTTTGAAGACGAGCACATATAAAGGTTTTTCTTGCACATCCTTAATCTGCGAGTTAGCAATGAAGCAACTGCCAGAGGGTCATTATCAGTTGCTACATTTCATGGCCACAATCCATTGTTGAGGAAGGGCTCAAATTTTTCCCAGCCAGTTAACGACTTTGCATAACCATTTGGGAATTGGTTTTGCTGCCCCTAGTCTGGGTGTGTAAGGGTTTTAGTTTCATTTTTCTATTTTGTGTCTTTTGGATTGGCTTTCTAGTTTTGAGTTATGGTTAGTTTAGTTTCTTTTTGGCTTGGTCAATTTTGGCTTGTTAGTTTTTAGTTCTTGCCCTAAGCCCCTCCACCCCTCTGCAAAACAATGCCCTTTATTCCTGCAATTTATTTGACTCTATTTCCCAATGGATAAGGCACTGGTCTCACCCAAAGATGTTCTAGATTCTCTTCATCCTTATAGTCCTCATCCCCTAGTTAGAGCCAATTCTTACCCTTCATATTTTTGCTTGCACTATGTCTCTGGCATCCTCAAATAAGAAGTGTTTTATTTATTTTGATCTTGCGTAAGTCTTGGTTTTTATTTTGTTGAATATTTTTCTAAAATTGATCCTCTCACTTAAACCTCATCTAAGTTCAAGGTTCCAGTTCAAGTGGAGTATGTTGTATCACAACCTTGTTTTTAAAAGAGTTAAAGGTCTTTATAACAATTGTCATTGAAATTGAACTATTGAACCTTTTAAAAAAGTTCAAAGTTTGGGTTCAAAGTTTGGTTTCAAGTTCAAAGTTCAATGAGTTTGCAGGTTCAATTTTAGAGATTCAAAATTAAAGTTCAAAGATTCATCCGATTAAACAGATGCAGGTTCAAAGTGTGTGAGTTCAAAATTCAGTGAGTTTAATAGTCCAATAACATTGGCATGATTTGTTCGATGTGCTAAAGAAATAGTATAAAATGTTGGTTTACCAAATAAGCTGATAATGCTGATTTGTCTAAGGCTCAATGTCAAGCTTCAATGCAACTTGTAACCATAGATTTTCTAACTTTTTTGTTTTTAGATAGAACAATCCATCTATGTGCGGGGGGCATAACTCTCAATTCAACCATTGGATCTCAATTAATTTGTGATATATTTTATAAAACCTAGTTTTCTAAATCCTCACGAGAGAGATTTCTAAAATTATGTCCAGTTCGTAAGATATGGATAACATAGCACAACTGTTGAAATGTGGCGACTGATCAACAAAGTACTGTACACTCAGCACTGAGAAATTTTATTTGCCATTTTTCGTTGATGAAAACCGACATTGTAATAAAACCCTAAAAAGGCCGACTTTGTTTGTTGCCCTAAAAATGCATGTTATAAGGGGTTGGGATGCTTAAGGCATTGTAAGGTTGATGTACTATTTTTGTTGGATAATAAGAAAGATTGGATGACTATGTATGGTGGACGTAACCCATTCTTGGTGAACCATGTTAAATCTCTGTGTTACCTGTTTCCTATTTTATTTCTTTATCTTTTGTATTTAAATCTGCATATAATTGTTAGTTCATATTTTCTTCGGATCTGCTTGAAACCCTAACATTTGGTATCAGAGCGAGGTTTTCTATAAATTGGCAGGACTTTCAGATTTGAGTGGGAGCAATGGAGGATTCCAAATTCAAGGTCGAAAAGTTTAACGGCTAGAATTATATGTTATGAAAAATGCAGATGGAGGATTACCTGTATCAAAAGGATTTGTGGCAGCCATTGGAAGGAAAGGCAAAGAAAGCGACCACAATGTTAGATGAAGAGTGGGACATTTTAGATAGAAAGGCATTGGGATCCATTCAATTGTGCCTTGCACCATCTGTAGCATTCAATATAATAGAAGCAAAAATGACTGTAGATTTGATGGTGACATTGGCTAAGTTGTATGAGTAACCCTCGGCTTCGAATAAGGTATTTCTTATGAAGCGTCTGTTTAATTTGAAAATGAGTGAGGGAGGATCTGTAGCAGAGCACTTAAATGAATTTAATGCAATTACCAGTCAATTGTCTTTGGTAAAAATTATTTTTGCAGAAGAGGTTAGGGCTCTCTTGATTTTATGTTCTTTGCCAGAAAGCTGGAATAGCTTGGTTATGGCTATAAGTAACTCTATCTCTAGTAAAAATACTTTGGTATTTGATGATATTGTTGGTGTTATCCTAAGTGAGGAAATGCGAAGGAAAAGCACAGGTGAGACTCCAACATCATTGGGTAGTGTTTTGAATGTGGAGAACAGAGGAAGATCAAAGGAAAGAGGAAAAGGCCCTGGGAATGAGAAGTCATGAGGGAAGTCAAAGAAAGGACACTCTCAATCTAGAAGAAAGAAAGATTGCTAGTACTGTGGAAAGCCTGGTCATCTAAAGAAAGATTGTTGGTCTCAGAAAAACAAAGAAGGAGACAAAAATGAAAATGACAGTTAGGAAGCTAATATTGCAAGTAATACTTTACAAGATGCTTTAATCTTATGTTTGGATAATGTTAATGATTCCTGGGTAATAGATTCTGGGGCTCCATTTCATTCTTCACCCCATAGAAAATATTTTCTAGATTATGTTCAAGGTGATTTTGGACAGGTATATTTGGGTGATGATGAGCCCTGTCAAATTGTTGGAAAAGGAAAGATAAAGATCAAGTTGCAGAATGGAAATGACTGGTTTCTACAGGAGGTAAGACATGTTCCTAATTTAAGAAGAAATTTAATTTCTGCAGGACAAGTAGGTAGTGAAGGTTGCATAGTTACCCTCTCAGACAGTATGTGGAAGGTCGCTAAAAGATCATTAGTAATAGCTAAAGGTGCAAAGGTAGGCACATTATATCTGTGTACAGGTAACACTTACTCTACCCTAGCTGCTACAGATAAAGTTACTGTAGAGACAACAACAATAAATGTTGCAAGAACATATTCGATAATTTGGCACCATAGGCTTGGGCACATGAGTGAGAAAGGGATGAAAACCCTTCACTCCAAAAATCTATTGCCAGGACTAAAGAAGATTGATGTAGAGTTCTGTGAAAACTATGTTTATGGTAAATATAAAAGAGTCAGATTTCTCAAGGTTGGGAAAGAGAAGAAGAGTGAGAAGTTAGAGCTAGTAAATTCAGATGTATGGGGACCGACTCGGGTATCATCTCTTGGTGGCTCTTGTTATTATGTTATTTTTATTGATGACTCAACCAGAAAGACATGGGTATGTTTCCTAAAATAAAAATCAGATGTTTTTGAAACTTTTAAGAAATGGAAAGCTTTGGCTGAGAACGAGACAAGAAAAAAGTTGAAGTGTCTCAGATCAGATAATGGAGGTGAGTATTGCAGCAAAGCATTTGAAGATTACTGCTTCTTAAATGGGATTCGAAAGCAAAAGATAGTTCCAAGAACTCCACAGGAAATTGGTGTGTCAGAGAGAATGAATAGGACTATCATGGAACACGCGAGGAGCATGAGATTGCATGTTGGATTGCCCTTACATTTTTGGGCAGATGCTGTACATACTGCTATCTATTTGATAAATAGAGGACCTTCAACCCCTTTGGATGGTGGTATTCTATAGGAGGCATGGACTGGTAAAAAGGTAAATTATTATTTTCTAAAAACTTTTGTCCATGTTGATAAAGAAAACAAAACCAAGCTTGATGCTAAATCTCAGAAATGTACCTTCATTGGATATGGGATAGATGAATATGGCTATCGGTTATGGGATTTTGAAAATAAGTAAATAATTAGAAGTAGAGATGTTATATTCAATGAGAAGGTTATGTATAAAGAACAGATGCAGGAAAAGAAGCATGAACAGGCCAAACAAGAATATGTGGTGTTGGATGAGATTCCTGAAAATGAAATGTCACAGGTACCTAATGCTCAACAACAACAGATTGTCCCACAAACTCCTGCAAGTGTTAGACGTTCTACGAGGACAAGTAGACCCCTTGAAAGATTTTCTCCTTATTTGTATTCTATTTTATTAACGGATTTTGGTGAACCAGAAGAATATGAAGAAGCAATGCAGGTAGATGCCAAACAATAGTGGGAGCTAGGCATGAAAGAGGAGATGGACTCCTTGATGAAAAATAAGACTTGGGACTTAGTTCCTTTACCTGTAGAAAAAAGAGCCTTGCCTAACAAATGGGTTTATTGGCTGAAGGAGGAGAAAGGAGGTCAGAAAAGATATAAGGCCAGACTTGTGGTAAAAGGTTTTTCACAGAAAAAGGGTATAGATTATGATGAAATATTTTCTCCAGTTGTAAAAATGACTTCAATTAGAACTATACTTAGTCTTGTGGCTGCAGATGATTTACATCTTGAACAATTAGATGTCAAAACAACTTTTCTCCATGGAGATTTGGAGGAGGAAATTTACATGTTGCAACCACAGGGATATGAGGTGAAAGGTAAGGAGAACTTGGTGTGCAGGTTGAAGAAAAGTTTGTATGGCCTAAAGAAAGCATCCCGAAAATGGTATTTAAAATTTGATAGTTTCATGGCTGAACATGGTTATCATAGATGTCATTCTGATCATTGTGTATATTTTAAGAGATTTGATAATGGCAGTTATATTATCTTGTTGCTTTATATTGATGACATGCTTGTTGTTGGGTCTAACATGCAACATATAAATTATCTTAAACAGAAATTAGCCAAGTCATTTGCTATGAAGGATTTGGGTGCAGCTAAGCAAATTTTTGGTATGAGGATTACACAGGATAGGAAAAATAGAACCTTGAATTTGTCCCAAAGTGAGTATATAAAGAAGGTGTTGAAAAGATTTAACATGCAGGATGCAAAAGCAATTAGTACACCTTTGGCTAGTCATTTCAAATTGACTAAGGAGATGTGCCCAAAGGCACAGGAAGAGGTTAATAAAATGTCTAACATCCTATATTCATTAGCTGTTGGTAGTCTGATGTATGCAATGGTATGCACAAGGCCAGATATTGCACATGCAGTGGGAGTTGTGAGCAGGTTTATGAGTAATCTGGGTATGGAACATTGGAATGCTGTGAAATGGATTCTTCGGTATTTGAAAGGAACTACTATGAAAGCATTATGTTTCAAAGGATCTAATGCTGCTCTAAGTGGATTTGTTGACTCTGATCTGGCGGGTCATAGTGATTCACGGAGGAGTACTACAGGGTATGTTTTTACTATAGGGGAAACTGCAGTCAGTTGGATTTCTAGACTGCAAAAGGTTGTTGCACTTTCAACCACTGAAGCTGAGTATGTTGCTGCTATAGAAGCTAGCAAGGAGATGATTTGGTTGCAATATTTTTTGGAGGAATTGGGTCAGACACAAGAGGATAACCCATTGTATACTGATAGCTAGAGTGCCATTCATCTAGTGAAGAACTCTACTTTTCATTCAAGGACAAAGCACATTCAGCTCAGGTACCACTTCATCTGGATTGTTTTGGAGGAGGGTCAGTTATGGCTTGAGAAGATTCACACAAGTGAGAGTCCTGCCGATATGTTCACGAAGGTAGTTCCACAGGAGAAGCTGATTTCTTCATCAGTTTCTGTTGGTCTTCTTGATTGATAATTGTGGAATTTATACCAGTCGAATCCTAATGTTTTATCCAACGGATGCTGCATGTACAGTGGTGTCATGTAGTATTAGTCTCCAAGTGGGAGATTGTTCGGTGTGGAGCCTGATCAGTCTCCAAGAGGGAGATTGTTGAAATGTGGTGACTGATCAACAAAGTACTATACACTCAGCACTGAGAAATTTTTTTTTGCCATTTTTCGTTGATGAAAACTGACATTGTAATAAAACCCTAAAAAGGCTGACTTTGTTTGTTGCCCTAAAAATGCATGTTATAAGTGGCTGGGATGGTTAAGGCATTGTAAGGTTGATGTACTATTTTTGCTAGATAATAAGAAAGATTGGACGATTGTGTATGGTGGATGTAACCCATTCTGGGTGAACCACGTTAAATCTCTATGTTATCTATGTCCTATTTTATTTCTTTATCTTTTGTATTTAAATCTGCATATAATTGTTAGTTCATATTTGCTTCAGATCTGCTTGAAACCCTAACAACAGTAGTGTCAAAACCGTCAATGACAGTCACATTAATTGGGAGATACTTGGGTTTTTACTCATATAAACTCAAACACTAAGGAAAGTGGGCACTTATTTTCACCTATAAGGGAAAATGTATTCACCGAGGCTAGCAAGGGAAATTATGTATTAAAATATTTGAGCTTTATTTCCCTAAAGGTGAGAATTGTATTCATGAGAATGTTAAGTGTGAAGGAAATAAATAATCTTTTCACAAATATGTTATTGATAACTGAAAGTCTCTTAGAAAAAAAGAGGCTATATATATATGTAATGAAAGGAAAGAGCTAGGAGGATTCTTCTTGGTCTGCTATAAAAAAAGAGAGGACATCATAGTTTTCTGGACTACATAGTTTTATTTTTCAGAATTGTTGAGTTTGTGAGCATACATTTTAGCATTGATGAAATAAAGAAGATTTTGTTGATCTGCATATCTGTCAATATTTTCTTTTGGTTACCATGAGGTTTTTTCTCTTGTAATTAGCTTTCATTATGTTTTCTATTACATCAAACAATATATATGCATTTGATTTTGAAACTTTGATTTCAAAAATAATTTGTATGTTGGAAAGAAATCTATTGTCATCTCTTTGTCTAAGTATTCTGATTCCCCTTGTCCTCTGAGGCATGAGAGAGACTCGATCAGAGTCCAGGGTATTTTGATTCTTTTGGAAAGGGTATTTTCATGGGTGTGGGTAATTAAACTGTGTTCTACTTATCTTCATTCACTTCATTATAAATCTCTTATTCACATCTATGTCATGGATATGAGCAGATGTTAGTTACCTTTATTGCTTTCCAGTTAAGAGCATATTCAGAAAATATATATTTTCTATCCAACAAAGGGAGTTGTACCTGTTAATGCATTAGTAGCTTCTGCAAGATAAGATTTTCCTGACTCGTTAATCTCCTCCATTCTGTTTTGGCTTACTCATCTATGCTATTAGATTATCTGATTTATGCTTTCCGAATTGAATATGTTTATCAGATTGTAACTTTGATCTTGATTATGATATTGATATTGGATAAAGATGGATTAGATCGACGACCTGCTTAACATAGTTAAGCGTCGATCTAAATGCTATCAGGCTAGTAACCCAATAGCATATTAATGTCAATTCATTTATGAATCGGCATTAATATACTATCAGGGTATTAACTCGAAAGCATATATAATGCTATTAGTTATCGGGCTTGTTTGCTTTGACACCGATTCAGTATCGGGTGTGTTTATATTGATCTGTTATTGTTTGCTTTGACACTGATTCATTATCGGGTGTGTTTATATCGATCTGTTATTGTTTGCTTTGACATCGATTCATTATCAAGTGTGTTTATATCAATCTATTATTGTTTACAATGGCACTGATTAAGTTATCATAAACACCAAGTGAATCGGTAGACAGTCATGACCAAGTGACATCTTGGTCGGACATGTCTAAAAGACATGTCCAATCAAGGTTCCACTTGATCGTGACTACTTTACTATATATACATCATTCAAAAGAAAAGGAATGACATTGAAATTGATACATGTTCATCCTCCATACCTGCAGAAAAGAAAGATGATAATATTATTGTCATAGTAATAATACCAAAATCTTAAATACACCATCTAGCATATAACTTGTTCATTAAATTGGAAATTGCAATAACATTTACATGGTATTAGAGCCAGGTCCAGGCTAGGAGCCCCAAGCAGACGATAGGTGTGGCTTAAGGGGGGGTGTTGGTGTTGGAAATAAGCCACACTTGAACCAATGATGGACTGGTCCAAGAGGGGCCAGTAGCTCAATGGTAGAGCACTCCAATAGCGTATAGAAGGTCCTAGGTTCGAGTCCTAGCTGGTCCATGTCTCAACATGGTATCAGAGCCAGGTTGATCGAACTTAAGGCTATTCAATTTTGTGAACAATTTAAGAACAAGGTTATATACTACATCACATTTCTCCAATGGCCAGCGGTATCAGATTCGAAGACAGACTCGGAGGTGGGGATGATTTTTTAGCCTGGAAGTTCAGAATCTAGATGATCTTAAAAGAGAACAAAGTAGATTCATTTGTTCAAACTAAAAATGACCAACCTGAAAATGAAACTGACAAAACAACATGGATTGAGGGAAATGAAAAGGCCATAAAAATAATAGTTGTTGGCGTGAGAAACAACATAATGTCCATCATAAGAAAACATCAGACAACCTATAAAATGTTCAAAGCACTTGAAAGCATATTTGAGATATCAAATGCAAGTCAAACTCTAGCATTAAAACGAGAAATAAATCATATCACCATGAACAAGGGTGAGACAATCAACGCCTACTTTATGCGGATATCAATTCTAAGAGATGAACTAGCAACTTTGGATTATGAGATCCAAAGCAAAGAGTTAACACTCATTGCTCTAGATGGGCTGCCTAGTGGATGGAGTACATTCATCCAAGGCATCAGTGCAACGTCCAAGTATCCTAAGTTTGAAAGATTAAGGGATGATTGTCTCCAAGAAGAATCAAGATTAAACAAGATGGGAATAAAACAAAAGAACATAGATGAAGACCTTCAAGTTCTAAATACTAACACAAATAAGACAACCAAGAAGAAGCAATTTAGGAAGAGGA
Organism: Cryptomeria japonica; assembly: GCF_030272615.1. NCBI lineage: Eukaryota > Viridiplantae > Streptophyta > Pinopsida > Cupressales > Cupressaceae > Cryptomeria > Cryptomeria japonica. Next base: position 140,150,823 of record NC_081405.1, on the reverse strand, counting down.
AGGGTCATCAAGGCAAGAACACATCAAAGAGAGATCTATCACATATTCAATGCTATAGGTGTGATAAGTTTAGACACTTTGTTGCAAAATGTCCAGAGAGAGCCAAACAAGCCACATTTGCTAGAGCGGGAAAATCTAAAAGAGAAGATGACTCCCAGAACTATGTCCTCTACTCAACACTTACAAGCCATGCATCAAATAAATCTAACTCCTGGGTGATCGACATTGGCTCATATAGACACATTACAGGGTTTAGAAAAGTGCTAGACTCCATGACAGAGGATAATGATGAGGAAGTAACCATCAGAGATGATTCCTCACATCCAATTAGAGGAATTGGTTCCTGCACCATCAAACTGAAGATAGGCATATCATTGCAACTCGAAGGAGTACTATATGTCCCCGACATCAAGAGAAATCTAGTCTCCATATCAGCCCTAGAAGATAACGGATACAGAGTAACCTTCATGGAGAACAAGGTGTTGGCTTGGCCAAGAAATTCTTCCATCAAGAAAGCTAAAGTCATTGGTCAAAGACAAGGCTATTTGTATGAGTTGTGCATAGAGCCCAACCTAGCCCTAATTCATGAAGCAACAAATGCAAATGAGGTCTGGCATAGAAGACTAGGCCACCTGAATTATAGAGCTTTATCATCTATGGGAAACCTTGTCACAGGTTTACCTAAGTTGCAGTAATATCATTCAGAGGCATGCAAGGGATGTGCCCTAGGTAAAAATATCAAGGGTGCCTTCCATAATAGTACTAGGAAGACAAGAAAAGTTTTAGAGTTAGTTCATTCTGATGTATGTGGACCAATGTCCATTCCCTCTCTAGGAGGATGTTTGTATTATGTAATATTTGTTGATGACTACTCTAGGAAAACTTGGATCTACTTTCTGAAGTGTAAAGAATCAGAAGAGATCCTTAGTAGGTTTAAAGAGTTTAAATCACTGACGGAGAACCACTCAGGAAATAAAATTAAAATTCTAAGGAATGATAATGGGGGGGGAATACACATCAGAATTATTTAAAGATTTCTGTAAAAACTCAGGGATTAAGAGGGAGCTAACAATACCTTATAATCCTCAACAAAATGGGGTAGCTGAGAGGAAAAATAGGACAATTGTAGAAGCTGCCAAAGCCATGATTCTTGATCAGAATCTAAATATCAATATTTGGGCAGAAGAAACTAACATTGCTGTGTATATACAAAATAGGTGTCCTCACTCACATCTTGAAGATAAAACTCCTGAAGAAGTATTTACCAAACTAAAGCCAGATATCAGCCATCTTAGGATATTTGGGTGTCATGTCTATATACATGTACCTAAAGAGAAAAGACTAAAACTAGAACCTTTTGGAAAAAGAGGAATACCTGTAGGATACAGTGAAACATCCAAGGCATATAGAACATATATACATGGTTAGAGAAATATTGAACTTAGTAGGGATGTAATCTTTGAAGAAGATTTAGCTTTCAAAAGAGCCCTAAGTACAATAGAGCCTGAAAACTATATCCCCACTCCTAACATAGAAGAAGATCCTACTCCTAGGCTTCAGAGGGAGAATCTTGAGGAAACTATAGGTGAAACTCCAATCCTACCTAGAGAAAACCTCAAGAAAAGACCTCTATGTGCCACCAAGACTATAGCAGAAGCTCAAAAGTTTCCTACTCCTTCAGGAACCTTCAGGGAAAGCAAAAGACCTAATAAATTCACTAGCTATGTTGCTCTTATGAATGATCTCTCTAAAGCTGAACCAAACAATGTATCAGATGCACTTAAACATCAAGTATGGAAGGATGCCATGTCTAAAGAGTATCAATCCATTATGAAGAATGATGTTTGGGAGATCATTCCTAGGCCTATTAAGAAATCAATTGTTTCATGAAAATGGTTCTTTAAAATCAAACATGCTATAGATGGCAGTATTGAAAAGTACAAGGCCAGATATCTGTTATGCAGTCAATGCCTTAAGTCAGTTTATGTGTGAGCCTAAGGAAATCCACTTGATTGCAGTGAAACACATTATGAGATACTTACAAGGTACTCTAAACCTTGGTCTCAAATATGAGAAAGTCGATCTAGACCTACATGGATCTAGACTCAGATTGGGCTGGGAGTGTGACTGACAGGAAAAGCACTTCAGGGTGTTGCTTCAGTTTAGGATCAACTATGATTTCTTGGATCAGCAGAAAATAGTCTTCTGTAGCACAGAGTTCCACCGAGGCCGAGTACATTGCAGCTTCCATGGCTGCTCGAGAGGCAGTATGGCTTAGGAAGTTGCTTGTGGGACTATTTGGTGAACCCATGAAATCCACTGTCATTCACTATGACAACCAGAGCTGCATAAAGCTTTCTATAAATCCAATATTTCATGACAGATCTAAGCATATTGAGATTCCATACCATTATGTACGAGACATGGTAGACAAAAATGTGATCAAATTGGAATATGTTAGTACAAGAGATCAGACTACAGATATTCTAACCAAACCACTTTCCAGAGTGAAGGTTGATCACTTCAGAAAAGGTTTAGGTATGATAGAAAGGTAATCTGCTTTGTAAATAAGATGTTTAATGTGTAAACTTCTTTTGTCATGTTGAGACATTCTGGGTTTCACCCCCCGTGTTCATATCTAAGAGGTGACGATCTCTCAGATTATGAGCACTTGTATGTAGACATCATAAGGTGACGATCTTATGATTCTCTAAACCAGTTATCATGTTGGATCTCTGGTATGTCATGGATGTGCCATGATGGTGTTGTGATAAAACATTTGTATAAAATGTTTGTGCACATATCACAACCTGGATAAGATGAGAATCTAACCATCCTCATATGTTTATCCTTAGTATTGCATGTTTAGGAAATACTGATATCACGTGTTTAGGTGATATCTTGTCATAATGAAATGATGAATCTTTTATATCACATGGCTAGGTGATACTCTATGTCACATGCTTAGAGTGATGTTTTTTTATTTTTATATTACATATGCCCTGATGATACTTCATATCATATGTATAGATGATATATATTCTTGGAGACTGACATTATGAAAAAATAAATGTGATGCACGTTACTTTATCTATCTTCCAAAGCTAAGAGAGAGTGTTAATGCATTAGTAGCTTCTGCAAGATAAGATTTTCCTGACTCGTTAATCTGCTCCATTCTATTTTGGTTTACTCATCTATGCTATTAGATTATTTGATTTATGCTTTCTGAATTGAATATGTTTATCATACTATAACTTTTATCTTGATTATGATATTGATATTGGATAAAGATGGATTAGATTGATGACCTGCTTAACATAGTTAAGTGTCTATCTAAATGCTATCGGGCTAGTAACCCAATAGAATATTAATGTCAATTCATTTATGAATCGACATTAATATACTATCGAGGTATTAACCTGATAGCATATATAATGCTATTAGTTATCGAGCTTGTTTGCTTTGACACCGATTCATTATCGAGTGTGTTTATATCGATCTGTTATTGTTTGCTTTGACATTGATTCATTATCAGGTGTGTTTATATCGATATGTTATTGTTTACAATGGCACCGATTAAGTTATCATAAACACCAAGTGAATCGGTAGACAGTCACGACCAAGTGACATCTTGGTCGGACATGTCTAAAAGACATGTCCGATCAAGGTGCCACTTGATCGTGACTGCTTTACTATATATACATCATTCAAAAGAAAAGGAATGACATTGAAATCGATACATGTTCATCCTCCATACCTGCAAAAAAGAAAGATGATAATATTATTGTCATAGTAATAATACCAAAATCTTAAATATACCATCTAGCATATAACTTGTTCATTAAATTGGAAATTGCAATAACATTTACAGTACCTTGATATCAAAATTTAGAGAGTACTTGCACTCACCATTGCAAGTGACTCAACTATTGGTTCTTGTTTTTGTCTTTCAATCTGGGCATTTGAGAGTCATTTTTGAAAGGTATTTAAGAAGGAAAAATCTGTTAACCAACAAATTTTTGGCAACTCTGTTGGGCAAATCAAAAATAAAAGACTAGTGCTTTCTTTCCTTGGGTTTTAAAGACATCTTTTTGTGCAAGGAGATTGGCGACTCTGTTAAATCATCATGCAAAATCAAAAGGTTGCAAGAATGGGGAAAATACCAAATCCCACCATCTTGGAAATTCTTGAGATGGATGATAAAGTGCTACATGACTTTTGGGATCACTGCAAAGAAATTATTACTGAAGTTGTAAAGACAAAGAAAAGTATGGAAGATGACCATGTATCCACATTCTTATGGATGAGCATGTCTGCTTGGTTTCACAAGATGAAAGAGCTGGAAGAAAGAACAAATTTGTTGCATGCACATGAAGAGAGAACATCACAACTTAAAGAGGAATTAAGAGTTGATGATGTGGATGCTCCAACTATTTAATTTTCTTTTCATTCTTGCAACTTTCCAATCTAGAGTAAGCAATAATTCCAAGGAGTAACGATTCAGCCTCATGAAGATTTAACATTATTAAGAAAAAATGACCAAGACAACAGTGGAGGACTTGTGAGCTTCAATGATAAAGATTCGTTGAAATAATTTTCCTCTCTAGAAGTAGAAAGTTTTAGTTTTGAAATTATTGAAAATCAACTTGTCCCAACAAGGTTTAAAGATGAAATTTTTCAAATTAACACACAACTAGAATATGCAGCCTTCAATTTTATAGAAGAAGATGGTAAGAATGATTATTTGCAAGATTTTCATGAATCTATTCTGGAGTCATTTCACTTTGAAGATACAATGATGTTATTTGAAGGTTTATGTAGTGAGGCTTGTGTTAGAAATAAAACAAAATCTTTCTCTGTTGAAGATTTTTTTGAAAATATGAAAAAAAGAAGCTTTTAAAATGAATCTAGAGCAAGAAAGCAGCCAAGTTGATAAAGTGTTGCAGTTTCTAGAATTTTAGGAGGTTTTGAAAGACATTTCTTTCTTTGAAGAGGAAATCATATGTCAGTTTTTGTCATCCATTGAAGGAGAAGGCTCTTCTACAGTAAGGTCACGTATTGATGCATTTCATGCTTTGGTTGTGGATAGGGAGTTTTCAGATTTGATTGCAGTAAAGAAGATGAAGTTTTTTTAGCTAGCGTAGATTCTATGCTTGATGAAGAAGTCTTTATTCCAAGCTTAGTATAAATGTTGAAATTATTTTTAAGAGCGATGGTTTTAATAGGAGAAATTCTAAAGATGATACAACCATTCCTTTAGAAATCTCTGACTATTATTACTTACAATCAAAAATAGAAAAATGCTTGAATAGTACCATGCAGGTAGTTCAAGAAATTTCAAAAATTTATGATGAAAGGTGGCTTTTTGAAGATGAGCACATATATTGGTTTTTATTGAACATCATTAATCTGAGAGTTAGCAATGAAGTAGTCTCCAGAGGGTCATTATCATTTGCTATATTTCATGGCCACAATCCATTGCAAGGGAAGGGCTCATATTTTTCCTAGCCAGTTAATGGCTTTGCTTAGCCATTTGGTAATTGGTTTTGCTGCACCTTGTATGGGTGCAAAAGGGTCTAAGTTTCATTTTTTTGTTGTGTGCCTTTTGGCTTGGCTTTTGAGTTTTGAGTTGTGGTTAGTTTAGTTTATTTTCAGCTTGGTCAGTTTTGGCTTGTTAGTTTTTAGTTTTTGCCCTGTTCCCTTCCATCCTTCTGCAAAACAACACCCTTTATTCCTACAATTTATCTAACTCTATTTCCCAATGGATAAGGCATTGGTTTCACCTTGAGATGTTCTAAATTCTCTTCATCTTTATAGTCCTCATCCCCCAGTCAAAGCCAATTTTTACCCTCCATATTTTTACTTGCACCATGTCTCCCACATCCTTAAATAAGGAGTGTTTTATTTAGTGTGGGCTTGCGTAAGTCTTGGTTTTTGTTTTGTTGAAGTTTTTTCTTGAAATAAACCTCTCACTTGAACCTCATATAAGTTGAAGGTTCAAGTTCAAGTGGAGTATGTTGTATCACGACCTTGTTTTTAAAAGAGTTAAAGGTCTTTGTAACAATTGTCATTGAACTTGAACTATTGAACCTTTTTAAAAAGTTCAAAGTTTGGGTTGAAGTTAAAAGTTCAATGAGTTTACAGGTTCAATTTGAGAGGTTCAAATTTAGAGTTCAGAGATTCATCAGATCAAATAGATGCAGGTTCAGAGTGTGTGAGTTCAAAATTCAGCGAGTTTAATAATCCAATAACATTGGCATGAGTTGTTCGATGTTTTAAAGAAATAGTATAAAATGTTGGTTCACCAAACAAGTTGATAATGGGGATTTGTCTAAGGCTCAATGTCAAGCTTCAATGCAACTTGTAACCATTGATTTTCTGAGTTTTTTTGTTTTTAGACAAAAAAATCAGTCTCTGTGCAGGGGAATAACTCTCAATTAAATTGCTGGATCACAATGAATTTGTGATATATTTTAGAAAATCTAGTTTTCTAAATCCTCACCAAAGAGATTTCTAAAATTATGTCTGGTTCATAAGATATGGATAAAAAAACAAAACATTATCAAAATTGTCAATGACAGTCACATTAATTGGGAGATACTTAAGTTTTTACTCATATAAACTCAAACACTAAGGAAAGTGGGCAAGTATTTTCACCTATAAGTGAAAAAGTATTCACCAAGGATAGAAACAGAAATTATGTATTAAAATATTTGAGCTTTATTTCCCTAAAGGTGATAATTGTATTCACAGTAATGTTAAGTGAGAAGGAAATAAATAATTTTTTCAAGAATTAGTTATTGAAAACTAAAAGTCTCAAAAAAAAAATAGAGGCTATATATATGTAAAGAAAGGAAAGAGCCAAGAGGATTCTTATTGGTCCACTGTAAAGAAAGAGAGGGCAGTGTAGTTTTCTGGACTACATAGTTTTATTTTTTAGAAGTGTTGAGTCTGTGAGCACACATTATGGCATTGATGAAATAAAGAAGAGTTTGTTGATCTGTGTATCTGTCAGTATTTTATTTTGGTTACCATGAGCTTTGTTTGTCTTGTAATTACCTTTCATTGCATTTTCTATTACATCAAATAGTGTATATGCATTTGATTCTGAAACTTTGATTTCAGAAATAATTTGTATGTTGGAAATAAATCTGTTGTTAGCTCTTTATTTGGGTATTCCGATTCCCCTTGTCCTTTGAGGCATGAGAGACTCGATTAGAGTCCAGGGCATTTTGATTCTATCGAAAAGGGTATTTTTATGGGTGTCGGTAATTAAATTGTGTTTTACTTATCTTCATTCATTTTATTATAAATCTGCTATTTGCATTTGTGTCATGGCTATGAGCAAATGTTAGTTGCCTTTATTGCTTTCTAGTTAAAAGAATATTCAGGAAATATACATTTTTATCGAACGAAGGGAGTTGTACCTTCATATCATAATTCAAAGAGTACTTTCACTCACCATTGCAAGTGACTCAACTGTTGGTTCTTGTTTTTCTCTTTTAATTTGGACATTTGGGAGCCATTTTTGAAAGGTATTTAAAAAGGAAAAATCTATTAACCAACATATTTTTGGCGACGCCGTTGGGGAAATCGAAAACAAAAGACCAGTCCTTTCATACCTTGAATTTTAAAGCAATCTCTCTATACAAGGAGATTGGTGACTCTATTAAATCATCATGCAAAATCAAAAGGTTGCAAGAATGTGGAAAAAACCAAATCCTGCCATCTTGGAAGTTCTTGAGATGGATAATAAAGTGTTGCATGACTTTTGGGATCACTGCAAAAAAAAGTATTACTAAATCTATAAAAACAAAGGAAAGTATGCAAGATGACCATGTATTCGTACTCTTACGGATGAGCCTATGCACTTAGTTTCACAAGTTGAAAGAGCTAGAAGAAAGAACCAATTTTCTGCATGCACATGAAGAGAGAACATCACAACTTAAAGAGGAATTAAGAGTTGATGATGAGGATGCTCCAGCTATTTCATTTTCTTTTCATTCTTGCAACTTTCCAATATAAAGGGTGCAAGAAGTCCAAGGAGTAACGATTCAACCTTATTAAGATTTAACATTATTAAGCAAGAATTACCAAGACAACATTGGAGGACTTGTGAGATTGATTGATAAAGATTCGTTGAAATGTTTTTCCTCTCTAGAAGTAGAAAGTTTCAGTTTTGAAATTATTGAAAATCAGCTTGTCCCATCAAGTTTTAAAGATGAACGTTTTCAAATTAACACATAGCTAGAATATGCAGCCTTCAATTTTATAGAAGAAGATGGTAAGAATGATTGTTTGCAAGATTTTAATGAATCTATTATGGAGTCATTTCACTTTGAAGATACAATGATATTATTTGAAGGTTTATCTAGTGAGGCTTGTGTTAGAAATAAAACAAAATCTTGCTTTGTTGAAGATTATGGTTGGAAACAATTTATTTTTAACTAACATGGATAACTCCATTTCAGCCATGCCAGTGAATATGGCTTCCCCATTAGAGAATAAATCTAACTATACACTCGATTGACCCTATATATCTATCTGGCGAGGGGATATAGATTAGATAGGCCAGAATGGCAGAGTTGAATAAGGATTTCTATTTCTATGAGATCTTGTGGTAGTAGTTCCTAGGAAATATTGCACAATGTAGGAAGAAAAAGAACCCATTTAAATTTGGAACCCTAAACCTGTGCATTTTGTTTTACTTTTTGCAAGAGGTTCCTGGTCAAGAAAGAGTTATGTGGTCTCTGAATAGTCCTATAGCTCATCAAATTGCAGGGAAACTAAACAGGTGCATTAGTGATATGGAAAGATAAGACTTGTTTGTAGCTTGCTTTTTTAGTTTTTCAATTGAACATGTAGAGAAGGAAAAGGATACTGAAGGAAATAGTTGTCAATTAAAAAAATAACATCATTTTTGTGCAACTTACAACTGATAATTTCTACATGGAGGCTAGCCTCATAAAATCCTGCAATACTAAATTAAGGACTAAAAAAACTCTAGGTAGTCTTATGTTAGGAGAAATTGATGCCAAGGAGAAGCTTAGGAGTGAAATCATGGAAACATTAATGTCCATTTCTAAGAATGTTGTAATGTTACCCTTTGTTGACTCTGATACTCCTACTAATGAATCTAATAATGTGGGTAACAATCCGGTTGACAACCTAGTTAATAATCTTGATGGTAGTCTTGTTGATGATACATTTATAATGGATAATGTGATGGATGCACTGAAAATTTTTGATGTTCCTTCGGTAAATCCTAAATCTAGAAAAGGTAAGGAAATTGAAGTTTCTAATGAACAAGTGATAGCTAAGTCCAAAAGGAATGAACTTGAACCTATGGCTCAATTAGAAGAAAAGATGGATAATCTAGTGAAGGAACCTAGTGTATCTGGAATAGTGAAAATGATCGATACTAGCTCTGGTACTATTGATGATTCATGGAAGAAATTGTTTACTACTCCACTAATAATTCAACCTATCACTTTGTCTATGTAGTCAGATGATGTTTTGAATGTTGATCCAGTTCAGAAACTCAAAATTTGAAAAGCTTTTCTTTCATCTGCTAGACAAGTTTTCAGAAAAAAAAAAAGAAGATAAAATTGTTGAGGATTTGTTGGAAACACTACATGCTACAATTCTTGAGTGTCAATTAGATGTAGAAACCCCAGTGTAGACAAATGCAAGATGTGAATAAGTTCATTGAATAATCATGTTGTAAAATTGAAGGAGAAATATGAGAAAGATAGAGTAGATGACTGATAGAAGTTATTACAAGAATTCAAGAGTAAGTGTGAGACTGCACATCATCATCTCACACAACTTATCTCTCAAGGCTAGTCTTACTTGGAAAATGGTGACATAGTTTTCTCATACAACCTTCAGTGGTTGAATGTCACAATAGTATTAAGGATGAAATGAATATCATTAAGGATACGATCTGACAAGCTTATGCAAATGATAAACATGGACAATCACTTATTTGGTTCTAGAAGATCAATAATTGAAGTGCTTCATGAGAAATTATGTTATAACAACAAAGGTATGACATCATTCTTCCCTTAGGTAAATTGCGAGATTTGAGCAATGAGAGTTGTTGGCAATTGACACTCATCTAGTGGATTCTAGTTCATTTATAATGGTTTAGGGTTCTCATTGATGGCAACTCTTCTTAGAAATCCCATCTGGTAGCTATTGATTTTGGTAACCAGTAGAGGAAATGGTTTGGTAATCTATCACTAGTATGTGAGGATAAGCATAACACTTTTGGTCTGGAACCCTTGTGGTGATTGCAGTGGTCATATCTGTGCATGGGCTGATAGGGCTGACATGTAGAAATCATTTTAATATCATTAGGTTAATTCACATATGTTTTAGAGATCCGGTCTATACCGACACCCGGTTACACATTACATTGTATAATATGGATGGACGACTTGATGAATGTTTTATTTTTGTGGATATATATGATTGATGTAGAAGATATTTTTGGTGTATGAGATTGTATGATATAAGCGAGTCATGATCAAGAAACCTATTTGGCACAATTTCACATGCACATTCTTGATCTAGTAGTTGACTAAGAAGGAGAATAGGGTAGAGTTACAAAGGTGTTATAGTCATAATTTTTGCACTTAACCGAAACTCATCCAAGAATTTCTTGATGCTATTTTGGAGTTCAATCATTTTAGTTATCTTTGTAAAAGATCTGTAAGTTCACGAGACTTCCATATTATAATTTGAGTAGTGAGCTCTAGGCTATAAGCCTAAATTCCCCCTTTATGTAATATTGTTTTACTAATGGCCATAGAGGAATAATATTATGGCTTCAAATATCACCATGGTTATCCCCATTTTGGGTTTCCATGGAAAAAATTTGGTGTTATGATTTTGTGGTTGATTATCTTGTGTTTCTTGCATTTGGTTTTGATGGTCCAAGAATAATAAGTTTGAAAATTCATTTACTGGTAGAACACTAATTCACCCCCTTCCCCCCTCTTAGTGTTATCTAATTCCATCAATTGGCATCAGAGCCTAGTTACTCTGAGGAAGCCTAATTGCTTGAGGAAGGTCTAGTAGATTGAATCAATGGATCCTAGTTTGTAGAGATAGCTTTGTGTGGCACTTGAGGATCTTGATGTAGCAAGAAATAAAATTTAAGTTCCTTAAAGAGAAATTTTCATGTAGCTAAAGACTTCATTAATGATTTGAAAGATGAAGTCAAAACTTTAAGAGATAAGAGGAAAGAGCTAATGGATAAGATGAAGGAGAAAGAAAAACAAAACATGGAAAATCAGGACAAAGCTGATCATGAATGTGATAAGCTTGCTAGAGAGAATGTTGTATTGAAGAATAAGATGCAATCCATTGTGACGAAGCTGACTAAGGAGATTGAAGACCAAAATTAGAATGAAGAAAGTTTGACTCAATCATTGAAAGATAGATCAAATGAATGTAGCTTACCTATGAGAATTAATAGTTGAAGCTTGAGTCAAGACACAATCAAGGAATAATGGTCAAGAACTTGAAAGACAGATTATTTCCCTAAGAGATGAACTTGCTACTAAAAATGAATACAAAGACAAATTCAATGCTAGCTCAATAAGGATTGATGAGATGCTGGATAGTCAGAGACATGGAAAAGACATGAGAGGACTTGGATATGAGAAAGGTAAATCCTCCAGTTCTGGACAAAGAAATGCAAAACCTAAGAGAGATAATCATCTGGTAAGACAACCTAATGCCTACAAATTTAATGGTAGATGTTTTACTTGAAATAAGCTTGGTCATATGGAAAATCAATGCATAAGTAGGATGAATAATGGAATGAATAGTATGAACAATGGTCATACCTTTACCGGTCAGTGTTTCATATGCAATAATTTTGGTCACAAGTCAAACATGTGTAGAGCAGTAATGAACAGTTTTTAGATAAGAGATGTTATACTTGTGAGATGTTTGGACATATCTCTAACCAAGGCAGAATGAGACCAAATCAGATTAATTTTAGACCTATGCAGAGAAATGTCATTTGTCATGCATGCAACAAAACTGGTCACATTGCAAAATTTTGCAGAAGCAAGAATAATGATCCAGTAAACATAGGCAAATCAGATGAGAAAGGCAAGGAAAAGGTAGAAGAGATCCAGAAAAAGCATGAGAAGATGTGGGTTAGAAAAGATGAATCCAGGAAAAACAATGGATTTGTACTTAAATTCGGTGCAGGATCTTCATCTGATCACTAAGGCTTTTGGTCTTAGGAGTGGCATCTTCATGCACAATCTTGCAGAACCTCCTAAAGAGATCTGTGATTGATCAAGGTTGATTGTAGATGCTTGGAGATTATTATCTAGAATTCATGATGTCGATCTTCAAATCCGATGGATTGGATTATGCTAAATAGGACATCCAGTTGAACTTTACAGTTGCATTTATTTCAACTTAAAGTTAGGGTTTGCAAAGTTAAAAAGGGAAAAATGTGAATCATTTCTCATATTGCGAATGAAGAGTTGAAGTTGCAGAGTGAGGCAAACTAGTTTTAAAGGTGATCAGAAGGCTTGAGGTGATTTAACAAAAGTTCTTGTACATCCGAAAGAAGAGAAATATATTTATCGAAGTATGTTTTTAACGCTAAATTTTCTTGAAATGGCATCTTCTTCTATTTATAATCCTTTGGTAGTAGAAATTTATGAGCATGCAAGGCCTCAATTCAAAAGACATCCTTTCAAGTCTATTGAGGATGATCCCAATGGTTCTTTTTTATCCGTTCCATATGAATTTTTTCATGTTGATGATGTTAGGGCATACATTCACAACACAATTAAAGAACTTGAAAATAAGATCATCTTAACCCTGTATACTGACCACATAATGGATGAAGTTGGAAACCCAAAAAAAAAATATGCACAGTTACAGAGGAAGGCTTCCACATAGTTTGTTCATTTTCTAACATTCGATGAGGAAAAATGGGTGAGATATATTTTGAGCCATGTCCAAGATGAATTCATATGGCTGGATAGACCCTACAAGATAACCAAGTAGGCAATTCATGCAATCGTTTACCTAAATCAAATTGGTGGAAAACCTAATTTAAGAAAGGTGACAAATCCAAATGTCACAAAGCTAACTAGTTCTCAATTTGATAGTAGGTCAATGATAGTTGATTATATCTTAGAGCATGATGTCAGATTTAAATCAATGATTATTGGATACAAATTTTATCAGTCTAGCAGATTGAACCCAGTCTCTGTTACTGCATTATATGCAGCTTATTAGATGGTGAAAGTGGATATGCAGTATGACTTGTGTACAATTATTCTTGAAGAGCTCTTGAGAAATCTGAAGGAAATTAAAACAGACAAGAATAATATTTTCAAATTCAGTTCACTAATTGTTTGTTTAGCACTGTACTTCATGAATGAAATCTCTAGGACATACAGGGTCCAATGGGCGTATGACTTACCAATAGCTACTTAGAACAACCAAGGTTTGTAGAGATTGGTAAATAGAGAGAATCAAACATCTTCCCTATGGAGTTTCTTCAAAACCTTTTGTAGTGTCTTAAAATTGTGACCCCCACAATTTTGACCACATTTTAGGTCCTCACTTAAGCGACTGCATCTCTCTCTCGACTGATACCTCTTTTTGCACCTTCATCCTAAGTCTCCTCCTATTGTAGCCCTTATGTTGCCTTAAGAATCTATCTGGGCCCTAAGATAGAGCAGGACAGGGGCATGGCACCCTTGTCCTCCCTCTTACAGAGGCCCTAAGATGGGTCCATCTGGCCCCTTTTGCTTAATTTCCTCTTTGGGGATTTAAATCTCTCTTTGTTAGCCTTTGATGGATGAAAATAAATTCTCTTGGGCATGTATAAAAGGAGATTCAATTCCCTCATTCGATAAGGGATGAAGGATGATAAATGTGATACATAAGCAAGATAAGGATAATATGAGAAATTCAAGTGAAAGGTCTTCATCATTTATTCAAGTCTTCAAGCATCCACCAAGTTCTTTTCTTCACGTGTCTTCTCCATTCATCCACTGGAGAAACATTACAACATTCACTTGCAAGCATGTATCTATATTAGGGTTTTGTCATGTTTCATTCCATTTCATACAACATTTGTGATTACATTCAAGAAGCAAAGCAATCATCATCATCAATTGGAGATCTACAAGGTATACATTTCCATTATTTACATTTAAGCATTGGCAATTACTTTCTTTCAAGGTTTATTCCTCAACCAGGGTTTGACTGAGGCAAACCCTATCCACAACCCTTTTTTCCTTCTTTTTTGTATGTAGGTTGTAGGTGTGCAGCTATAATTGCAGAATTGGACTCCATTTACAGAGACATAAAAACCCTTTTCGGTGCGTAGTTTGTTCGGAGGACCGTGTGCACTTTTAACACAGTCCCGATGAGTTTTATCCAAATTTGTAGGGAAGATCTGTATCGGTTTGAATATCTAAAATCCAAAATTATAGTGCGATCCGAACATGTAGCTCCTCATTTCATTCATTTTATCTCCCTTTTCTACATAATAAAAAAATCAACATGTCTATTTACAAAAGAGGACAAATCACTTTCCAACCCTTGAAATCCACTTGGAATTCATATCCTTGTTTTGCTTGGATTTGGATATAGTGGATTTAAGTCCCTCTTTTGATTGTAAGTTTTCTCCCAAGTAAAAATCACCCCAGTGACTTCCTTTCTCTCTCCTAGGTGGGGTCACCAGGGTTCAATTTTCCACTTTATATTTTGATGAACCCGATGTCTTACACTCTTATTTTGATTTATTATTGTTAGATTTGAGTTATTGCAATTTGAATTTCAAACTTTCATTTCCAAGTTTAATAATTTTACAAAATTTAGAGATTAATTGCATGAAAACCCTAATTTTTCATTTTGACAAAATTAAGCTTGTGAAGTGTAGCATTTTAATTGCTTGTTTCAAATTTGATTTCTATTTCAAAATTGAAATTGAAATTTATCTTTTCATTCTGAAAATTAAGTGGTTAAAAATCAAAACCCTAATTTTTAAGAATCTCCTATTTCGACCTTTGACTACTAATTGATCGATCTAGACATCTCCAAATCGGCTATTTTTTTGGATTCCACAATAAAATCATAATTTCTATCATCCCTCAAAATTGTTGGCATTCTACACTCTTATGAGAATAGTTGGTGTTGTCATTGATGGCAACCATCTGGCAACCTTCTGACACTCATCTGGTAAAGTCATCGATAGGCACCGACATCGACATAGACATCTACATACACCAGCAAACATTTCTCCCGCAGGGGCAACAATGCATACTGGCACCCAACCAATAAGGAATAAACTTTTGTTTATTATATTTAATTGTAATTATCTTTTGTAAAGCTGACATGGCATATTGTAAAATACTCATATATATGTATGAGATCTTATAGGTCATTTTGTGTAGAAGATATATATATGGAGAGAATATATAGATGATATTTTGAAAAAGGAGATATAGTTGACAACAAAGGTTTTGGTTATAGTTGATGCTGATTTGAAGCAGTACATTGTATTGGATTTCATAATCCACTTTTGTAGTCAGTGTGACTCTTATTGAGTAGTGAGCTCTAGGTAGTTGGCCTTCTTGCATGTGCAAGCCCCTCATTTTAAGTAATATTTATTCATTGGCCAGTGAGTGAATATTGTGGGTCACAAATCCCTCCAAGGTTTTTCCTACACTGGGTTTCCTCGTTAAACATCTTGTCTTATGGTGTGTTTTCTATGCTGTCTTTATTGTTCTTGTTTACTGCATTAATTTTTATTTACCGGTACACTGTTTTGGGATGCAAAGTTCTTAATAAGTTTAAATATTCTACTAACCGGTTAGATACTGCTTCACCCACCTCTCTTAGTATCTTTGGGACTGTCATTAATCCTAACAATTGGTATCAGAGCTCGGTCCTCTATTTTCAAAAGCCTAACAACTTGAGGAAGATTCTGACACTTGTATAGATGGAGAACTTAAGAAAAAAATTGGAAGGAGCTCTTGTAGACTATGATGCAGAGAAGTTGAAGAATATCAAACTTGAAGATGATCTAAGGACTGCACAAGAATTTATTCAAGGACTTCAGGAGAATCTTACTATAGCTCAAAATAAAAGAAAAGAGCTTCATGAGAAGATGCAGAATGATAATGATGAAAAGGAAACTCTTAATGAACTTGTGAACAAGTTGAGACAAGAAAACAATAATATGAAAAATGAAATGCAAGATATGACTATGAGGTTTTGTAAAGACATTGAAGATAGAAAGAGGAATGAAGATGACTTGACTAGGAGACTCAATGATGCTGGAAATGAAAATCTAAGACTCAGTCATGAAAATGATATGTTGAAGACAAATCTGATTCACATGCAACATGATAAAACTGAACTTATGAGACAAAAGGGAATTCTGGAAAATGAGTTGGCCACTGCAAATCAACAGAAAGAGAAATTCAAGAAAAGATTAGAAGAATTTGATAACATGCTGAAAAGTCAAAAGCCTAATGGAGATACTAATGGACTTGGATTTGAAGTTGGAGAAAGTTTTGGTACTACAAACAATCATGATCACAATAAACTAGCAAGACAACCTAGTGCTTATAAATTTAATGGGAAATGTTTTAACTGTAACAAGTATGGTCATAGAGAAAATCAATGTAGATTGAGAAACAATCAGAACATCAATGCACCCACTGGTCAATGTTCCAAATGCAACAAAATTGGTCATAATTTAAAAAACTATAGAATGAATGTGAAAAGTTATGTTTGTGGAAGATTTGGGTACTTATCTAATCAATGCAGAAAATAAACTGACATAGGATATGGAAAAGCTATTTCGAAGAATAATGTAACTTGTTATGCTTGTAACAAAATTGGACATATTGCAAAATTTTGTAGAAGCAAGACTTCACCAGCAAATAGTAAAGGACCCAGTTTGAAAGGCAAAGAAAAGGTAGATGAGGTAAAGCAAGAATTTTTAAAACAATGGATTAGGAAGACAAATCAGAATGTTGATGAGACTATTTCTTCACTGGTAGAACAAAGTATTACTCCACCGGCAAGAGATTATTCATCCAACTGAGAAGTAACCCTTTGGGGGTAATGCAACAAATTGAATATCATGCAGATTACCCTCAGTTGATGGTGATAAGATAGATTTCTTCTTTATCGGCAGATGTGTTAAGTTTTCACTTAACTGGCAAGCATTTAATGCGGTTATTGAAAGAAATGTAATTATAAAGCATTATTTTTCCCTTATTTTTTATTCATCGAGCATTCAAATTAGCAGAGAGTGTGAAATCTAAGAAAAGGCATTCAAGGTGAAGGTGTGAAGCGATTTCTTTCAAGCATTCAGACATTATTAGGCAGCTAAAGGTATTTTTCAAATGGCTTCTTCTTCTACTCCCGAATTTATTACAAACCCTACTATTGTAGAAAACGTAAAATGTCCTAGGCCCATGTTCAAAATTATTCCTGAAGTAGCTAAGCAAGATGATTCCATAGTAGAATTTTTGAAGATTCCTAAAGGTGTAGCTTATGTTGAAGACCCTAGGATTTATATTCATTGCAACATTAAAGAATTAGGTTCTAAGGAATTGTTAAAAATGTTTAGAAATGTAATTTGTGACGAAAATGGCACTATTAAACCCAAGCATAAGATTGTGGAGATTTTAGGCTTTGTTGAGATATTGAATATCCTTGAATTTCTGGAAGAAGTAGTGAGAATTGTCCTAAGTAGGGCACATGGATTATTTCTATGGTTAGACTCTGTCTAGAAATTAACCTGACAAGCAATTAGGGCAGTAACAGGTTTACCCTCAACCTATAGCAAACCAAACAAGACAAAGAAAGTCCCTAACAAAAAAGTCATGACCCTAATCGGAGAAACATCTGATAGTAGGTCACTAAGATTAAATGACATCAAGGACATCAATGTGAGATTCATAAGTATGGTTTTAGGTTACAAGACTACTTATGCAAATAGACTTAATTCAATTTCTACTCTTTGCATTAATAGTGCTTATGAAATGGTGAATAACAATGCAAAAATATATGTGTGTAAATGGCTCAAGGATGAACTCATTGATAATTTGAAAAATATTTGAAGGTGATAAGACAGGGACATTTCATTTTGGTAATCTCTTAGTATGCTTAATGTTGTATTTCACAAAGGAGATCTCCAGTATAAGACAGAAAGACTTTGGATATGACATACCGAAAGGAAAAAAATTATAGGAAGCTTTTACTGGCATGAGAACTACAAAAGATAGCAATATAACTAAATATTTCAAAGCTTTTCAAGCCAAAATGAAAACTAGAGAAAGACTACCGTAGAGTGTAGTGGATAAATATGATACAAAATTTGTTTTGTAATCAAGAAGGATGAGACATGGATGGAAGTTTTACTTCCTAGAACTATTTGGGTAACTGAAATAGGTTATGAGGTAGATCTCAACATTATTGAGACATATGCAAAAGCTTTGTTAGATGTACCTAGAGAACGAACAGAAGAAGTTTTTGGTAGTCCAGAAACAATTGAAAGTAATGTGACAATGAATCAAATGAAGAAAAGAGAGAAATACATAAGAGATGCATCAACGCAGGTAAAGGAAATCAAATAAAATGTTATGAACATTATTGGTATATTGGCTAGTGAGCTAAAAGGACTGCAACTGAAGGCACACATTTCACCAGTTGGCACATCTTTTGACAGTGAGATACCAGCTGAATTCAAAAGAGTTGAAAGGAAGAGAAAACCTTCACTGGTACCCTCTCCTCCACCCAAAAGTACAAGAACCTTAAGGAAGAAATAACAGACAGTAAGGCAACTAGCTAAGAAACTAACTTCTAAGAAGAAACAGGAACTGGTCATACCCTCATTGGATAATTTTCTAAATGAAATAACTGATTATGGTAATTTGGCTAATGTAAGCAAATTGTATAACACATTCAAATTTTAAAAGGAAAGCATTGAAAACAATATAATCTTACATCTGGATATATACAAGAAAGTTTTAAATGAAGTTGTGGATGACTTATCCAATGAACTATATAGAAGATTAGATGCAAAGAGGATTGCAGTGATGGAATTGGACAAGAAACTAAAAGTTGAAAAACTTCTAAGTGTACATCCAGTTAAATCAAAAGAAGAGATTGACAACCTAATTGGTGAGGCTAACAGATCCATTTTTGCTAGTGGTCACCGACAAGTGAGTTTAATGGTAGGTAGAGTAAATGAGATTGCAGAGGAGACTACTGATAAATGGGATATATTTTTTGTGGAAAAAGAAAAATAAGAGGAAGTGAACAGGCCGAAGAAACCATTCAAAGTTTATCAAAAGGAAAAGGAGAAAGGGAAAGGTAAATTTGGTGGAATACCAAACATCAAAATAACTTTCCACCACCCTTGGACAGTGCACTGATACATAGTGATGATCCACCAGTTACTGAAAGTGAAGGCATAACACTAATCCTGAATCTGAAATTCTATTCACCATGAATGTAGACACTTAGGGAGTGAACATTGTTATGGATAAGGACAATACAAAGGTTAAGGATGATATTGATGGTAATGCAAACATTGTTGAGAAATTGATAAAGACTGTAGAGGTTGAGATCCAAACAGAGCAAACAGAGAAAATATTACAAGATGAGCAACCATTGGATACTGGAATGAATACTAAAGGTATAGATGCTAACACAAAGAAACCTATTGAGACAGACATACCGACAACTGAGCACATAGAGAAACCTACAGAGGCAGAGGTACATATTGAGGTAGTGAAACCGATAATAATTGAGATACCTAAATAATCAGACAAACCTTTACTGGTTGAAATGCAAACTCAGACTAATCCACCGGAGGTTAACACAAGCAAAATGGTTACAAATGTTGGAAGCATAGAGGTAATTAAGGTAGTTGGTCAAACATCCGGTACTTCATCAAGTGAATTTAGGCCTACTAATGTGACAGAGGTACTCCTGGACTCTATCAAGAAGATAATTGACTATAATTCATTGGCTTACAAGGAAATTGATGACACGATACCAATTCTTAAATTGATTGCACTGAAATGTAATATAGACCATGTAAAGGATTCTTTAGGTAAATTGGACACATTGTCCAAATTCATTACTGACAATGTAATAACAACTGATAAGGTGAATGAGGACACCTTCAAAGAGAAAGTTGAAAAGGAAAAGGATAAATTCTTTGAGAATACAATAAAGAAGTGCACAGAACACATAAATACACTATTACCAACACTAAATACTACAATTTTAGAATATAAAGAGTTGTATAGAGAAACATGCAAACTACATCTTTTGACAAAGGACATAGAAAAGAAAATATGTAGAGTACAAAAAGAAATAGATGACATAGTTGATAACTTAATTGGTTCATCCAAACCTATATCAGTTATTGAGTAGGAAACAATAGGTTTTGAGGAAAAAATGGAGAAATTTGAGAAAGAGAAGGCAAGGACTAAGGCTAATGCCAGAGAGCTTCAGTATAAACTTGGTCCTTAGTTGGATAACCTTATCTCTCTGAGAAATGAGATCTCTAAGGCATTACTTCAAGGAGAAAGATCATTGAAAGAGCACATGCATCATCTCACCAACATGATCCAACAGACTGAGGCAACCCTAAATGACAACAACAAATTCATGCAGAGTTTAAACTTGTTTTTGGCAGACATATTTTAGATTGTAACCAACTGGTTACAAACTTTGAGGTAAAATTTTTGCACTCGTTTGACAATTTTTGACAGCCTTTGTCATTGATGTCAAAGGGGGAGTAGTGGACAGGGAAATATGATTATTCAGAGGAGATCATCTGCTCAGGGGGAGCACATATTTTGGGTAATTTTTTGGACTTCAGTTTTTGGAACAGTTTTTGGATTTTTCTCATGAGTGTTGCCATCAATGCCATAAAAATGAGTAAAGGTGCACCTTTAGATGATGAATATGCTCATCCAAATCTCCCCAAAAGGATAAGCCTAACAAAGGAAAGAAGGTTATCCTTTCCCATGATATTCCTTCTTCATCTACAAAACCTCACATTCCACCTTATACATCAGGTTTCAAAGAAATTCATGATCTTATTCCCCCAAATTCCCATTTGCAACATTCTTATAGTTGTGGCTTTAATATAATAACAAAACAATGTTTTAGAGGACAAGGAATTGGGAAATTTGAACAAGGAATTTGTGTCCCTATAAACCCTCTTACGCAAGCTACTACAGAAGGCATATCGTTTGAAAATGATCTCCATTAGAAAATGTATAATTTTTCTCCTTGTTCTTCTCACTTGGGGGGTAGAGATTCCCCTTCTTTCTCTTTCTATTTCATTTATCATTATTTCCTTTAGGGGCTTAATTTTTCATATGTGATTATCATTTCTTACAATGGTACGTCCTCATGACTAATCCCTCTTGAGGAATATCTGATTTTCTTTCTTTCCCGTCTTAGAAGATTACCACTTCTTGAGATGTGTATTTTACATTTACTAGTGTCTTTTCTTGCATATGTTCATGTAAGTTTATTGTGCATTTTCTTATGTTTAATCTCTCTCTAGAAGATTGTGTAAGCTCTTCTCATTGTTTCTACACTTGAGGGGAAATGATCTCTCTTTTTCTTTCGTTCTCTAAGGTTCCACTCTTTCCTATGTTGGAGATGATGTGAGTTTCATTACTTGATGTCTTTCCTTGTGTGAAATAGTTGTTGTTTTCTCAAGGGTTCTCTCTTATACAAGAGGCGTAACTCATTAATTACAACCTATTTTACACTTGTTAATGTACATCTATAATAAATTCACCCATCCACATTGGGATAAAAGTAAGTCATCCTTTATCAAGAATCAATTTCACCTAGCAATAGGAGGAAGGCTTTCATTCTTGTTCTCTTTTGTGCTTCATTATAGAAGATGTTATATTTATATCATACAACACCTCTTAGGGGGTAGATGTCTTTTGAACAAATATATCTCCTCTTCCAAGGATCTCCTTTACACTTGTAGAAAGATAACTCTTTTTCAACTATCATATCTTTGTTTGAAGACTATTCCCTCTCTTGCTTGGATCTATAACATTGTTGCATACTGGATATCTTCTTTGTGTTGAAGAAAGGTATCCTTGTTCTACTTTTTCTAAGATATGAACATTGAGCAATGTTGATATCTTAAGAGGGGGGGGCACCCACATTGCTCCTTTTATACTATATTTGTCTTGCGCATTGTATCTCTTGTATAGTGGGTCATTCTTGGAAGTAGAGGGCAGCCTCTTCTTAGAGAAATATGTCACCACTTTTATTTTGTACAGTAGGTCATTCTTGGAACCAGAGGGAAGCCTCTTAGAGAAAGATTTCACCACTTTTCTTTTGTACAGTGGGTCATTCTCAGAACCAGAGCACAACCTCTTAGAGTGAGATGTCACCACTTTTCTTTTGTACAGTGGGTCATTCTTATAACTAGAGGGCATCCTCTTAGAGAGAGATGTTGCCACTTTCCTCCTATACAGTGGGACATTATAAGAACCAGAGCATGGCCTCTTAGAGAAAGATTTTTCTTTTATACAGTGTGATTATTCTCGGAACAAAAGCATGGTCTCTTAGAGTGAGTTGTCACTCCTTTCTTGACATTTTTTACTATACATTTATACAGGTTGTAGCATACTCAAACATAGACTTCTATGAGGTTCTTCAAAGCTCACTTACACACACTCGCACAAGGTTGAGTGGAACTAACGATGTTCTCACCTTCATCCCTTACATGGATCACCTAGATAGACTTTAGAGGATATTTTTTCATGTCTCTTTTCTCCATCGATCGCCTAATTCTAGAGGCCAGATGTCCATGGTTTCCTCTTGTTTGCCTTTCTTCTCATGGATCACCAAAGTGTGTATTCATGTCCTCTCTCTTCTTATTCTCATGAACCCATAGTTTTACTATTGATTGGTCATGGATGATGTCAACTTTTATCTTTTATGTGATCATTGGTGTTTATGTGATGGCATTTATCTTTGTGTTTCAGTTAGTTATCTGAGACATTTGTATTGACTTCTCTTTGGTTAGTTGATGTGTGGTTTTGTGTGTTTTGTCTTTGTTGTGTGTCTTTTGTGCTTTATCTTGTTTTGGTTAGTCTTGTTCTTTAAGTCTTGTATACTCTTGCATATTTTTGAGTGAGTTAAGACCCTAAGATTGGGGGCTTTGTTCCTCAAGATTAGTGATGTCTTATACTCCCTGTGGTATTACACTATATCTCTCATCTTTATCTTTCTCTTTCTTCTACTTTACCAGTAGTATTGGTGTAAACCATACTCTCGCTAAAGTGGGGGCTAAATGTAGTATCTTAAAATTGTGACCCCCACAATTTTGACCATATTTTAGGTCCTCACCTAAGTGACCGCATCTCTCTCTCTCTCTCCTCTGAGACCTCTTTCTATACTTTCATCTCGACTCTCCTCCTATCGTATCCCTTATGTTGCCTTAAGACCCTCTCTGGGCCCCAAGATAGGGCAGGACAGGGGTGTGGCACCCTTTTCCCCCTTGGACGGGGGCATGACACCCCTATCCTCCATCTTAGGGAGGCCCTAAGATGGGTCCATCTGGTCCCCTTTTCTTAATTTCCTCTCCGGGGATTTAAATCTATTTTGTTGGCCTTTGATGGATGAAAATAAATTCTCTTGGGCATGTATAAAAGGAGATTCAATTTCCTCATTCGATAAGGGATGAAGGATGATAGATGTGATAAATAGGCAAGATAAGGATAATAATCCAAATTCAAGCAAAAGGTCCTCATCAAGCATTCAAGTCTTCAAGCATCCACGAAGGTCTCTTCTTCATGTGTCTTCTTCATTCATCCATTGGAGCAACATTACAAAATTTATTTGCAAGCATGTGTGTGTTAGGGTTTTGTCATGTTACATGCCATTTCATAAAATATTTGTGATTACATTCAAGAAGAAAAGAAATCATCATCAATTGCAGATCTACAAGGTATACATTTCCATTATTTACATTTAAGCATTCACAATTACTTTCTTTCAAGGTTGATTCCTCAACGGGGATTCGACTAAGGTAAACCCCTATCCACAACCCTTCTTCCCTTCTTTTTTATGTGTAGGTTGTAGGTGCCTAGCTATAATTATAGGATTGGACTCCATTTATAGAGATGGAAAAACCCTTTTAGGCGTGCGGACTTTTCGGAGGACCTTCTACACTTTCAACATGGTCTCAAAAAATTTTCTCCAAATTTGTAGGGTAGATCCGTATTAGTTTGAAAATCTCAGATCTGAAATTACAATGCGATCCCAAACTGATAGCTCCTCATTTCATTCATTTTATCTCCCTTTTATACATAATCAAGAAGTCAACATATCTATTTATAAAAGAGGGCAGATCACTTTCCAACCCTTGCAATTGTTTCCCTTGGATTTGGATCTAGTGGATTCAATTCCCTCTTTTTGTTGGCCATTTGGAGGAATTGATTATGTGTTGCATTGATGTTTTGTCATTGATGTCAACACTAGCTATTTTGGATGCTTTACCAGCACCCTTCTGGTCCTGGTATGATGAGTTGTTTCTGGTTGGTTTGGATCCAACTTGATTTAGTATGCACTAGTATGATTTGGTTATGGAATTGGGTTATTCTTGATACTAATATTTTTATTCAATAAGTTGGTTTTGGTCTGGTGATCAGATGCTATCCTGTTTGCTTGGAAGCTTGGCTTGTGGTATCGGTGAGGGTTTCAATGACAAATATTTGATGAAGATCTTTGATGATATGCATAAGTGGTGTTGTCGGTGAGAGTTTCAATGACAAATATTTGATGAAGATCTTTGATGATATTCATAAGTGGTGTTGGTGCAGTTTTTGGTGGAGATTCAGGATGTTGTTGGTGATCATGTTCGAGACTTGGCGAATGGAGATCATTACTTTAGCGTGTGGACCTATATTGGGTCCCGATTTATCTAGGTTATGGACCGACTTAATTTACCATGTGGATAGGACCTCTCGATGTGTTTCGAGGATGTCATATGGGTTGAATATTGTTTGTTTGGTCTAATGCCGATATGTTTTGTAATTATATAATTAGTTTATTATCTGGTGGTTGACCTGATTGTTTATGGTCGAGAGTTTGTATATATGATGTAAGATCTCATTATATATCATCATGTTATGGTCAAGGGAATGGGAAATGGATTTGTAATGTGTGAATAATATAATATCATTTAGGTAGAGGATTTGGTCAATCATTGGAGACTGAATTGGGTTTATGTAAGAGGATTTAGTCCTCCGGTATTGAGCTTAACCAAAACTATACACATGCATAGGAGATGCTATCTTTGCAGTTCATTCATTCTTCTAGATTATAGTCTAGATTTCTATGTAGTCAGTGAGACTCCTTTTGTGATGAGCAGTGCACTCTAGGTTTTTGGCCTTCTTGCAAGTGCAGACCCCTCAATTGTAATTCACATACTTACTACAAAAGTATTATCCATCTGTGGGTATGCTTCCCACCATGGTTTTTTCCTTTATCGAGTTTTCCATATATAAATCTTGGTGTCATGTGGATGGTAATTATTCTCTGATTATTGTTTATGCTTAATTGGTTTAATGGCTATTCCGATATTTGATTTAAGCATTTCAGTATTAATATTTTGAGTTTCGGTATTAAAGTTTTAATTTCTAAATGTTTTGGTAATCTGTGACAACTGATTCAACCCCCTCTCAGTTGTCTTTCGATTATTTGAACTGTCTAACAATTGGTATCAGAGATTTGGTCCTCTCTACAGAAAGCTTAACTACTTGAGGAAGATCCTATGGTGACAAACAATTCAAGTTCATCCAGTTCATATGGAGCTATCTTTTGGAGAGATATTCCTAGGCTTTATGGAACAAATTACACAATATGAAAGATTCGGATGGAGACTCATCTGAGATATCCTGGCAAGGAGATTTAGGAGATCACATAAAATGGAGTTATGCCTTATAATATGGCATTTGGAAATCCTCCTCTGGAAAACCTAAATAAGGAGCTTGAGAATGATTATAGAGCAATATAATCCCTCTTGTGTGCACTTTTTGATTAGCAAATAATGGGATTAACTAACAAATCATTTGGAAAGGCTATATGGGCTAAGTTGGAGACTCTTAATGAAGGTGACCCTACAGTGAAGATTGCTAAACCTGATGGTTACTGGGAGAGATATGAAAACCTGAAATGGAAGAAGATGAAATGATTACTGCATTCATGGAAAGGGTAAATGAGATTGTTATAGGAATTCAATGTTGTAGTGGAACTTTGAGTGAAGATGAAATTGTTTCTAAAGTCCTGAGAGCCCTACCACCGACTAACAAGATGAAGATTGCTACTATTAATGAGTTGAGAACAATGGCTAATACATTTGTCAATAGAGATACTTTGGTTGGGAAATTGTCTTCTTTTGAGCTTGAATAATTTGGACCTTCTAGACCTATGGAGACTGAACCTTCTTTTCATGCATCTGCATCAGTAACTAGTAAGCAAGATTGGAAAGATTCATATGCAAAGGAATTAGATGATATAAAGAGAGAAGATGATGAGTTTGAGCAAATTGAGGCACTATTTGCTAGAAGAGTACCTAAAGGATCGGTAGGAAGTAAGTATGAAGGAAAAGCACCTTTTAAATGTTTTGCATGTAATAAGATTGGTCATTTTGCATCTAGATATCCTGAAAGGAATTCAAAATTTGAAAATGTTTTAAGCCTAACCCTGGATATTAGAATAAGTATAAGTACAAGAAAAATAGAGACAAGTCATGCTACATAGTGGATGAGGAAGGTGTTACTGACACTGATGATGAATTGGCAAAAGATTCTGCTAGTGGTTCCGACAATGGAAAGGAATGTGTGTTCTTGGCTATCAAGGAAGATGTTCTAGCACTGGAAGAAATGTACCTGAAGAGAAGGCACTTGCTGCTAAAATTCAAGATAAGGATGAATGGGTAATTGACATTGGGTGTTCATGTCAAATGACTGGAGACAAAGGGAAGTTTTTATCTTTGCAAGAATTTGATGGCAGACTAGTTAGATTTGGAGATGATAAAGCATGTATGATCAAAGGAAAAAGGAACTATATCATTGGATGGTAAGAACAATACTAACAATGTTTATTTTGTTGAAGGTTTGAAGCATAATCTATTGAGTGTAGGACAATTGGTGGATAAGGGATTTTAGTTACAATTCAAGGATGGAAAATGCAAAATCATTAATAGATCTAGTTTGGAGATTGCAACCGGTACACAGACAAAAGGTAATATATTTCATTTGAATTTTAGTGAGAAGAAATGTTTGATTGTACAAATTGATGAGAATTAGCTATGGCATAAGAGGCTATGTCATTTTGATTGCATTGTAAAGATCAATTCAACTAATGTAGTTAGAGATATACCTAACATTACGAAGCCCTATAATCTGGTATGTAAAGAATGTCAAATGGGAAAACAGGTCATAACCTATTTTAGGAGTATACAATATAAATGTAATGATGTTATTGATCTTATTCACACTGATTTGTGTGGCCCTACTAGAGTTAAAACTTTTTCAGGGTGATAGATATTTCATTCTAATCATTGATGATTATTCTAGAATGATGTGGGTTACTTTTCTAAGGGAGAAATCTGAAGCTTTTGAAAAGTTTAAAATCTTTAAGGCTAAAGTGGAAACTGAGATAGGATTGGAAATTAAATGTTTGAGGTCAAATCATGGTGGAGAATTCACATCCCGTTAGTTTAATAAATTTTGTGAGAAGAATGATATAAGGAGACAATTTTCTGCTCCCCGGACACCTCAGCAGAATGGAGTTGTGGAAAGGAAGAACCTAACTACCTCATATCTACTGGACAAAAGTAGTGATCACAATGGTTTATATATTCAACATAGTACATATCAAAGGATAAGCTGGTAATACACCTTATGAGTTATCATTTGGCAATACACCTAGAGTTAAGTATTTCAAAATCTTTGCTAGTAAATGTTATATCAGGGGAGATGATATTATTGGCAAATTTGATCCTAGATGTGATGAAGACATATTTATTGGTTATTCTAATGAAAGACAAACATATATAAGTTATAAGAAGAGATTGCAGAGAATTGTGGAGAGTGCTAATGTCAAGGTGGATGAGCTAAATAGAGGTCAAATCAGAGTTTATGAGAAGGAACCAGCGATGGAAATGATTATATCTGAACCGATAAAACCTTTACTGGAATAGAGTGTTAAGCCAGTTACTTCAGCAATATCAAAAAAATTAATGGTACCTGAAGAACCGGGAAGAGGAATAGAGAGTTAGAGGACTCCTAGGTATGTGAGATTGAATCATTCAGAAGATCAAATCATTGGAGATAAGAACAATGGAGCGATGACAAGAAGAAGACTAGCAACTAATGAGGTATGTTTAATTTCTCAAGTTGAATTGATATTAGTAATTTAAGCATGTAAAGATGAATATTGGTTGAAAGCTATGTAAGAAGAATTAGATCAAATTAAGAAGAATAACACATGGACTTTGGTTCCCCAACCTAAAAAGAAGAATGTTATTGGAACTAAATGGGTTTTTTAGGAATAAATTGAATGATGATGGTCAAGTTGTAAGGAATAAGGCTAGATTTGTTTATAAAAGATATTATTAGAAGGAAGGAATTGATTAAGGAGAGAATTTTACACCTATAGATAGGATTGAAGCTGTGAGATTATTTCTTGCATATGCTACCCATAAGAACTACAAGGTTTATCAGATGGATGTTAAGTGTACATTTTTGAATGGGGGTCTTGATGAGGAAGTTTATATTGAAGAACCTAATGGTTTTTTACTATCAGATGATACAAACATGGTTTACACGTTAAGGAAAGCTTTATATGGATTGAAACAGGCACCTAGAGCTTGGTATGCAAGGTTGAGTAAATATCTTTTGAAGCTTGGTTTTACTAAGGGTAATACTGACAAAATTTTATATTATAAGATCACTGATGATGATATACTGATTATTGAAGTATTTGTTGATGACAATATTTTTGGAGGTGAAGATAAGTTGTGGATGAAATTTTCTAAGAATATGGAGAAAGAATTTGAAATTTCTATGATTGGGAAATGGAATTTTTCTTAGGTTTTTAGATTACTAAGACTGACAAAGGTATTTTCATTTGTCAAACTAAGTATGCTAGGGAATTATTGAAGAAATATGGTATGGGAGATTCTAAATTGGTAAGTTCTCTTATGATTACAAGTGAGAAATTGAAAAGGAAATATGTTTCTACACTAGTAAATCCTACAAGATTTGAATATATGATTGGAGGTCTTGTTTATTTGACTCAAACTAGGCCTGACATAATGAATGCTATTTTTATTGCATCTAAATTTCACAGTGATCCTACAGAAAATCATGAGAGCGGTGAAAAGGATTTTTAGATACTTGCAAGGTACATTTGAATATGGTTTGTGGTACCCTAAGAATGATGACTTTACTTTATGTGCATCTACATATGTTGATTGGGCTGGAGATGTTGATGACTGAAAAAATACTTCTGGTGGGGCTTTCCTTCTTGGAAAGAAGTTGGTTTCATGGATCAACAAGAAATAGTCATGTACTTCTTTATCTACTGCTGAAGTTGAGTATGTTGTTGCTGCTACTAACTGTACATAGGTTTTATGGATGAAGAAAATGTTGAAGGATATCAAAGTGCATTGCACTGGATCGGTAGTTATTCACTGTGATAATTGTGCTTCTATTGACATATCAAAGAATCCGGTATTTTATTCTAAGACAAAATAATATATATCAAGTATAACTTTTTGAAGGAAAAGGTGGAAGAACATGAAGTCAGACTGGTTTATGTGAACACTAAAGAGTATATTGTAGATATTTTCACTAACCTTTGCCTAAAAAACCATTTGAGTACCTAAGAGATAGGTTAGGGGCTTCTATCTCTCTGGCAGAGAACTGATTGATTCTTTTTGGCATCAGTCTGATATGCATTATCAAAGATATTTTTCATTTCAACATTGATGTGGGGATGCTACTACTCAGGGGGAGTAGTTAGATTTGTGTTTCAGTGGTTTATGTTTTTGCTTTGATATTTTTGTCATATTTTTGGCATTGATGTCAAAGGGGGAGAGATATTGATGTGAAAAAAGAAAAAAGGGAATTGTATACATCAAGGGGAGTTTGGTCTTTGTTTCAGAACTTCATTGCTATATCTTTATGTGGGAGATTGTTGGTTGTCTTCCATTGGGGGAGATTTGTTTGGCATTTTTTGGTACTTAGATTTTTTTCACATCTGCTATTGCCATCAATGCCAAAGGGGGAGATTGTTGGCCATTTGGAGGAATTGATTATGTGTTGCATTGATGTTGTTTCATTGATGTCAACACTAGATGTTTTGGATGCTTTACTGGCACCCTTCTGGTTCGAGTAGGATGAGTGGTTTCTGGTTGGTTTGGATCCGACATGATCTGGTGCTCCAGTATGATTTGGTTATGAAATTGGCTTATTCTTGATACTCATGTTCATATTCAGTAAGTTGGTTTTTGTCTGGTGATTAGATGCTATCCTATTTGCTTAAAAGCTCGGCTTGTGGTACCGGCGAGGGTTTCATTGGTAGAGCTTTGATGAAGATCTTTGATGATATGCATAAGTGGTGTTGGTGCAGCTTCTGGTGCAGATTCAGGATGCTGTTGGTGATCATGTTCAAGACTTGGTGGATGGAGATAATTAATTTAGCATGTGCACCTATATTGGGTCCCGGTTTATATAGGTTATGGACTGACTTAATGTAACGTGTGGATAGGACCTCTCAATGTGTTTTGAGGATGTCATATGGGTTGAATATTGTTTGTTTGGTCTAAGGCCGACATGTTTTGTAATTATGTAATTAGTTTATTGTCTGGTGGCCGACCTGATTGTTTATGGTTGAGAGTTGTATATATGATGTAAGATCTCATTGTAGATCATCATGTTATGGTCAAGGGAATGGGAAATGGATATGTAATGTGTAAATAATGTAATATCATTTAGGTAGAGGATTTGGTCAATCATTGGAGACCGAATTGGGTTTATGTAAGAGTATTTAGTCCTCCAGTATTGAGCTTAACCAGAACTATACATAGGCATAGGAGATGCTATCTTTGTAGTTCATTCATTCTTATGGATTGTAGTCTGTATTTCTATGTAGTCAGTGAGACTCCTTTTGTGATGATAAGTGCACTCTAGGCTGTTAGCCTTCCTACAAGTGCAGGCCCCTCAATTGTAATTCACATACTTACTGCAAAATTATTATCTAACTGTGGGTAGGATTCCCACCGTGGTTTTTCACTTTACCAAGTTTTCCATGTATAAATATTGGTGTCATGTGGGTGGCATTTATTCTCTGATTATTGTTTATGCTTAATTGGTTTAACTGTTATTCTGGTATTTGGTTTAAGCATTCCGGTACTAATGTTTTGGGTTCTGGTATTATATTTTTAATTGTTAAATATTCTGGTAATATGTGACAACTAATTCACCCCCCCTCTCAGTTGTCTTCCGATTATTTGAACTTTCTAACACTTTTGAATGTAAAGTTTCTCTCAAGTGAAAATCATCCTAGTGACTTCCTTTCTCTCTCCTATGTGGGGAGTCACTAGGGTTGAATTTTCCGCTTTATACCTTCGAAGGCAAAATCAAGAATAGAGAAAGGATACTTAAGGAAGTGGTGGAAAAATATATAGATACTATTTGTTTCATGGTTGACAAAGACCAGTGCCATATGGAGGGAGTTGAGCCTAGGACAATGTGGATAATGCCTATGGGTTATGAGGTTGATGCTCCAACTCTTGAAGGTTATGCTCAACACCTTTTGAGAAAACCAGTTGACCCTTCAGGAGAAAAATTTGGCACATTCAAAGAAAAGAATATGGAACTGCATAAGTAGTTCACTCAGCCCAAAAGGAAAAGAAAAGTAACAAATGGTTGAGGTTGTGGTTGAGTAGGTGGGCTTTACTAAAGAATCTATCAACAAAGCTAAGGAGAAGAGACTCAATTGGAAGAAGAAATGGAATTAAAGAAGCCTAAGACTAAACTGATTCCCTCCAAAGAAAATCCTAAGGAGACTAAGTCTTCCCTTGATCAGGTGAAGCCATCTTTGCATTTTATAGCTCAAAGCTCATCCAGTAAAGGAATACTAAAGAAGAATGAGAAACCAAAAATAACTTATGTAATTGTATCTCCTATTGCATTTGAGATAGAGTGAGATGAGGAAGAAGAGAAAGAAAAGAAGAAAGGAGAATTTATTAGAATGTTTATGAAACCATAGTCCGGTGGTGTCCAAGTAAGTAACAAGATAAAATCAGAAAGCTCTCTAACGGGTAGACCCACAAGAGGAAGAAATCTAAGGATAGAGCCCAATTAAAGTCTTAAATCCAATAAGATTAAGGTAAATATTGTTGGAAATTGACACTCATCCGGTGGAATTTAGTGCATGGATAATGGATCAAGTTTGTCATTGATGGAAAATCTCCTTGGAGATCATATCCAGTAGTCATGGTTTTTGATATCTAGAAGAGGAAGTGATCTTGTAATCTATCTCTGGTATTTCACGATTAGCAAAGCATTTTTTGGTCTATTATCTTTACGGTAATTGCAGTGTTTGGATTCGTGTATGGGATGATAAGGTTGACTTGTAGAAGTTATTTTGACATCATTTGATGGATCTGCATATGTTTTGGTGATCCAGTTGTAATATAGTGAAAAATAGGGATGGAGAAGTCAAGAGGAAAACTTTACTCTCCTCAAGAGGAGGAGTGAAAGTTTCACAAAACATTCTCTTCAACGTGACACACACATTACATTAAAAAGAGGGGGGAGAATTCACTAGATCCAATCTCAAGAGATTGAATGCTAAGTGAATTGACAATGAATTTAGAAAGTGAAAGTAACCCCTCTTTTAGAATACAATAGGTTGAATTATGCGATTTAAGACTAAGTGTAAAAGCGACAAAGAAATGATTATAAGTTGAGATAGAAATGTGGGATGAAGCTATGCACCTGGAATTGGAAGTAAAAGGTCAAGGCAAAGCTCCCCTACAAATTTGGGCAAAATTTGTTGGCAGCGTGTTTAAAGTGCACACGGTCCTCCAAAAAATCCGCGCATCAAAAAAGGTTTTTCCACCTTTGAGAATGGAGTCTAAATCTGCAAATACAACTATGCACCTACAACCTCCACATAGAAAAGAGAGGAAATGTTGTTGGGATTGGGGGTTTTCCTTTAGGTCAAACCTCGATTTTGTAATTAACCAAATGATAAAAAGTACTTGCAAGCAATGGAAGTAAATGACTAGAATGGAATTCACCTCAAGGGAGGATGTAATAGGGAAATGTTGATAGAGTTGTTTGAATGTCAAGAGAGATCTCCACTTAAATGGTTGAATCCTTGACTTGAATACAACACCTAGCCTTGAAAGGAGACTTGAGATGCTCAATGGATGCTTGAATGGTCACTTGAATGCTTGAATGCTTGATTTCACTTAGGATCACAATTTCCTCTTCATGTATCTCTCTTATGCAAATAGTAGAGAAGAATGTATCTTATATATTCATCAATTAGGATTAATTGATTTATTTTTTGTTATAGGATGACATAGGGAAACTTTTCCTACTTTCTAAATTGCAAAACTCAATGTAAAGTTTGATTGAAGGGGGTCCAAAATAGGGCAAGGATAGGGGTGCCATGCCCTTATCCTAGGAGGATAGGGGTGTCATGCCCCTATCCTAGGGGGGAGAGGGGCACCACACACTTGCCTTGTCCTAATTTAGGATAGGAAACAACAATAGGGAGTGTAGGGTGCAAGGAAATGCAAGCTTCAGGTAGTGTGAGCATGTATCAGGTTTCTAATCAGGCTTATGGATTCATTTCACCATTGTGAAGACCCAAATGTGGTTAAAAATTTCAAGGTTACAATTTTATGATGCTACATTTAGACCCCAGTTTAGCGGGAATATAAGCATACGCCAATACTACCGGTAAAGTACAAGGAAACAAGATTGAAAGACTTTCACCACATCAAGGAGGCAAGATACACCAAGCCCCAGTGGACTAAGGATCTTATGACATCGATTGACAAAGTAAAAGTGAAGATCAAGAGGGAAGGACCACGACTGCATGTAGCAAGGTTTCATTCACTATGAGTTATGAAAAGAAAGGATACCAAAAATTATAATGTAAAGCCATGTTCAATAAGTAACTTTTAGTATCAAGAATGAAAATATGAGCAGAGTGTATTCCCCCATGTTAAAGCAACCATGCATGCCTTATTGGGAGCGATTTATTTAAGGTAGGATACACCCAAGAGAGAAAGAGAGAGAGCATGTTACCACAAGGATTTAGCTCCCAATTGAGGAATAAACCCAAGGATAATGAACAAAAACACAAATCATGTGGTAGTTTTACTTTCCTTAGGGTTAGTATGTTGTATGATAACTCATGTATATATATATGCATAGAATAGTCATCATTCCCCAAAGAAAAGAAACTACCTTGGAAGAAAGGGAATAAAAGGTGTCTTTTGAGTCAACATGAAAGAGACCAAAAAAGATCTCAATGCTTTGTATCATCCTTAACTAGACATTACTAGGAAACATAGAAGAACATGGATAGACATAGAGGAATGGTCACAAAAGAGAAAGAAAAGAGAGAGAGGTAGAGGATCTACGGTGCTACTGAATCTAATCTATCACATCATCCACCTCCCGATCTTACTGATCACTATTTCGGGAAGGCCGAAAACACGCTAGAGGAGTGACATCGAGTACAACAAATAGAGCTATCACAAGATCCAAACAAGGACTATGCTCATGTTCTAAGTCACTTTGTTCATTTCTAAGTGTTAGGATTAGGGCTTTTGAAAACTTTGTAGACAAATGTTTGTCCATGTTGATATTCAACTTGCTGGACAAGCTTGCACCAGAATATGCAACATTTGTTTCTAGATTCCAAACTCATCGTTTGACAGTGGGGAGTTCCTACATTATACCTTCATTGGATGCTTTCACAAAAATGTTGATGTTGGAACAATCTAAGTTGTTGAACATGGGACTTCTTAAGTCTTCAAAGTCCATGGATTTGGTGGCTAATCAAGGAAGTCAAGGGAGTCAAGGAAAAGATTCCAACAAGAAGAAGAAACAATCTAAGTCAAAGCCACAACAGGAAAAAGGACAATCTTCCTCTCCATCACAAGGAGATTTTTCATCCTCTTCCAAGAAGGGGACTCCACCTAAGAAGGATAAACCAACTTGTGCTTATTGCAAGAAGTATGGTCATGATGAGCATCGATGCCACACCAAGCAAGTTGACGAGTTGACAAATATTCTTAAGAAACACAACATCAACTTTCCATCCACTTATACAACGAAGGATTCATCTCCTTCCTCTTCCTCACAGTCTAAGGGAAAAGGGAAAGCATTTGTGGCTACAACAGGTTCTTCACAACAACGGATACTTGACTTGGGTGCCTCTTATCACATTGGTTCTACAAAAGAGCAGTTTTCTTCATTGGAGCCATCTAAGGTACCTCACATTTACATAGGTGATGATACACAAGTTGAGGTTGAAGGGAAAGGTTCAATTGACAGGAATTATGGAACATTTGAGAATGTTCTCTATGTTCCTAACTTGTCTACCAACCTTCTCTCTATCTACCAAATCACTCACTATGGGAATGGGAAAAAGGTTGAGTTTACACCTAATTTAGTTGTGGTAAAGGAACTTGATGATGATGCCTTGGTAGTAGTGGGACAAGTCAATAAAAACTCAAGGCTTTATTCATTCTCCCACTTTGTGCCAAGTTCTCCTTCTAGGGCCTTGCTTACTCATTCAAATTCAAAAAGTAAGCTATGGCATGAGCGGTTTGGTAACCTCAACTACCGCTATCTTCAACAACTTAGCACTAAAGACATGGTCACAAGTCTACCTTGAATCAATTTTTCAGAGGGTATATGTTCAGGTTGTTCCATGGGCAAGAATCCCAAAGAGAAGTTTGATAAAGGGAAAGCTTGGAGAGATTTGGAAGTTCTTCAACTTGTTCACAATGATGTAGCAGGTCCATTTCCACCACCTTCATTCAATAAGGCCCACTATGTCCTCACCTTCATGGATGACTAGTCCCGCTTCACTTGGGTCTACTTTCTTATTCATAGGAGTGAAGTATTTGACAAATTTTAGGACTTCAAGACTCGTGTGGAGAAGAAATCTGGGAAAGTGGTCAAGATTCTTTGTAGAGATAATGGAAGGGAATATGTGAACAAAAGACTTGAGGATTTTTGTACGTTTGAGGGGATTTATTTTAGCATTTTGTTGCATACACTCCACAACAGAACAAAGTTGCAGAGTGCATTAATAGAAATCTCAAAGAAATCGCTAGTTGTATGATACATGCACGTTCTCTTGATCTCGCCTTTTGGGAAGAGGCTATCAGTTGTACCACACACATCCAGAATCGGGTTCCTCACAAATATTTGTAAGGTATTACTCCTTTTGAGGCTTGGGCTGGTAGGAAACTGATTGTGAGACATTTCAGAGTCTTTGGGTGTCCAGCATGGGCTCACATACCTCCATAGAAATGCAAGGCATTGGAACCTCAGAGTAGGCCTTGTATTTTTGTTTGATATCCTAAGGGTGTTAAGGCATATTGGTTTATGGATCCTGAGACACATGAGGTGTTTTTTGAGAGGAGTGTTCATTTTGAGGAAAGCTCTCCTAGCTTAGCCTCTCTACCTCCTCCACCTTCCTCCATTGTAGATAGTGATGATAGTGATTCATATGGTGAGACTCCTTCAACTCCAACTCGTAGGGTTACACCTCCGTGGGGTTCACTTGCAGTTGAGGAGCCTCGTTCTCCACCTCCACCTAGAACTCATTGGGATCGACAAATACTTGAGTCAGTGGGTTCTCTTGTTGAGGATCCTTTAGATACATAGAGGACTTGATTACAACATCAGGACCTTCCACATGCATACATTTCTACTGCTTCTGATCCACAGACATTTCAGGAAGCATCAGGGGTTCTTGAGTGGGACCAAGCTATGGAGGAAGAGTATAGTTCCTTAATGAGGAACAACACATGGGAGTTAGTCCCTCTCCATAAGGGGAGAAAGATGGTTCTATGTAAGTGGATCTATCAGAACAAGTTTTTAGTAGATGGTAGTGTGGATAAGTATAATGCTTGGCTTGTTACGAAAGTTTCTCTCAGGTTCCAGGTGTTGACTATACTAAGACCTTTGCACCCATAGCCAAGATGGAATCCATTCACTTGACACTTGCTATTTCAATAGCTCATGGTTGGGCTATACATCAGATGGATGTGAACAGTGCTTTTCTTCATGGGGATCTTGATGAGGAGATTTATATGGAGCAACCATAGGGTTTCATACAGGATTCTTCCTTGGTTTTCAAATTAAGGAAATATCTCTATGGCCTTAAGTAGGCCCCCAGGGCTTGGTACACCAAGATGGATTCCTTTCTTCTCTCAGCAGGGTTCACAAGGTGTCATTCCAATTTAATGTCTACATTTTGCGATAGGATGACTCACACTTAATACTTGTGCTCTATGTTGATGATTTAATCATTACAAGGAGCACTGCATCCATCATTAGTAGTGTCAAATCTGCTTTGCATGACAAATTTTCTATGACTGACTTGGGTCTTTTGCACTACTTTCTTAGGATAGAGATTTCATAGTCATCTTCAAGGATCACTCTTTCGCAACCCAAGTATGCTCTTGATGTTCTTGCACACTTTCATATGGCTAATTGTAAGTTTGCCCCAACTCCCTTTCTTTCAGGAGTCCAGCTTGAGGCTTGATGTTCTTCTCCACCAGTTGATGCCACATTGTATCATCATCTTGTGGGTAGTCTCATTTAATTGACTCACACACACCCTAATATTTCATTTACAGTTGGCATGGTATCTCGCTTCATGTAGGAACCACATGAGCTTCATTGGAAATTCACCAAACGTATCCTTCATTACATCTAGGGTAAACATTACTATGGGATTCACTATGCAGCAAGCATAGGACTTTGCTTGGTTGGTTACATAGACTCCGATTGGGCTGGCAATCTTGATGATCATAAGTCTACTTCAGGTTACAACTTCCACCTTGGTTCAGGCCCCATTTTTTGGTAGAGCAAGAAATAGCATGCTATTTCTCTCTCTTTGATTGAGGCTGAGTATCAAGGAGTTGTTAACATAGTGATTGAGACCATTTGGCTTTAGCAGATTCTCATGGAGTTTGGGTTCACCACTCCACGGTCGACAATTCTACATTGTGACAATTAGAGTGCTATTGCAATCTCGAAGAACTCGGTCCAACTTTAGTAAACCAAACACATCGAGATCCATATGCACTATATTCGAGAGCTTCTTTAGGAGTAGGTCTTTGATTTAAAGTATTGTCCTACAGCAGATAAGGTTGCTGACATATTCACCAAACCTTTCACCGAGAGTAAGTTCCACCAGTTGTGAGCTCTCTTAGGGGTGTGGGATGTCTCATTAGGGGGGTCAGCTAATGTCTCCTTCCTCTCTTATGGGTGGGGCTTTTTCCTCTTTGATATTTTGTCCTTCTTCTTTGAGATTATTTTGTACACTCATCTCTCTTTTGGGGGGCAATTTTTTCCCACTGGGTTTTCTCCCTTTCTTTATTTGTGAGAGATTGCATTGCATAGGTTTTCTTGCAGCTGTATATTGTACATGGGTACTTATTATGGCCTAGTAGCTAGAACCCATCTTGCATTGTTGACTTGAGTCTTCATTCCCTTAAGTTGCACTTAAGGGGGGGTGTTGGTGTAAATAATATTCATCATGTATATTATTACACTTTACTTAAGTTAACTTAGGATAATGCATTTCTTCATAGTCCGAGAAGTGCACACATAGGGATATAGCTTGTAGGAGAAATTCCACCTTTTGTGGTCTTATCTTTCTGTTACACTCCACATTTGATGGGTCCTCCACCTCTTGTGGAATATTATATTATTTCTCCTACCTACCCTTATTTTTCATTGAGCCACATGTCATGATTGTGTTCTTGTATATCCACGTGGACTTGCCTATATAAGCAGGCTCATATTCATTGTATTGGTGAATCCAGTTGATCATTTGTATATTGATGAGAATACAGTTTGTTCTTGTCATTCTTTTGTCTCTCTTTATGCTTTTCATTGTGCCCTTAATCTTGGCAAAATCTCATAATTTTCACCTATTTATTTATCAAGATTTATCGAAAGAGGTGCGCGAATACGAATAGGAGTAAAACCATCACATGTTTTTTGACACTTATGATTTGGAGATGTAGGTTCAATATCTTGTTTAGGAGAAAAAGGAATCATGTCAACTATTGGAGTTTTGGGAGATTGAATATTTTGAGGCACAACTTCATGACCTCAAACACGATGCGTTTGTCGGTATTCTCTTGCATAACGATTACATCGAGTCTTAGTGGAAGACTGAGAAGGAGGAGGAATATTTGTTGAAGGAAGAATATTCTCATCTCTGGTAGTTGAAGGTTTAGGTTGAGGTATTTTAGGTTGAACAAGAGGAGAACCAAGTCTCTTCTCTCTATAAGAGCAAGGAAGTGGAACTGAACCAGATAAATTATTAATGTTTGGTGTAGGAAGGAGACCAGGTCCATCATGAGGAGGAGGTATAGGTCCAACCTTAGGAGGAATATCGGTATTCTTCTTAGGAGAAGAAATAGTTTTATCCATTGGAATAGATTGTGAATCTTCCTTAGGAAGAAGGTTAGTTCTATCCGTCAAGGGAAGAACCTCATCTTCAAGAAGGATGGGAATATCAATTGTTGGAGTTCTAGGTTGGCTTAAGGATAGGATCATATCTTTCTTCCACTTTTGATAAGATTGAAAGAGAGCATCACTTATTTGTGGAAGAGATTGAAATTGTTTAGGCCAAAAGAAATCAATAGGAGCGCTTGGGCTTCTTTCAGCTGGTCAAAATAAGCTATGGTTTATAGTTATGATTTCTCCATCGTGGGGAAATTTTAAAAATTTATGGATTGGAGAAGCAATAGCCTTCATGGAAGACAACCAAGGATAGCCCAACTTGTTGGCATTATTGGCATTAAGTTGTCATTGATGTCAATCAATTTAGAAAGTTTACCGGTAAGCAATAAGTGGTGATCGGTATGATGGCAATGCACAAGAGAGTGAGCAGACAGAAGGAAGGCTACTAGTACACATGACATGTGTCATCTATTGGTAAAGAAGGATTACTGGTAAGGAATAAACTGGGATGAAGGTTGTACTAGTAAGATGAACTAAACTGGTAGTCTAGCTTGGTCAACAAAGAATGTCAAACCGACATAGGAATCCAAGAAGAGGTGGATGTTGACAAGCATGATGACTAGATGCTAGGTGGAGGGGTTGCACAGGTCGGTGGAGTGTACATCGATGTAAAAAATATGCAAGTAGATTGGCTTTAATGAAGACCCTACAAGTCATGAAGGATGCCAGAGGATTGCGGCTCAAGGAAGACAAGCTGGCAAAGTGGCTGAATTGATCCTACAAGAATATTTGATCTTCGTACTTGTTTGGTGAAGGAAACAACAAAGCCATTAATGGTGAATGACAAAGAAAAGAAGAAAAGCATGGTGCAAACCTCCATATTTAAAAATACACATTGGAATGCGAAGCTTTGCTGGTGATTGATCGATGTCATGAAGATCTTATCCTTGGAAAAGAATATCAAATCAAATCAGATTTAGATCGATTTAGAGAAGTTAAAACCTAACACGACATTGATTTAATGCGTTCTTGGCAAGAATCCATGATGATAAATAGATGAGCTTGAAATAGAAATGATTGATGCTCGAGGAGAAGAAGAAGAGTGAAGAGAGATTGATTGCAGAGAAGAATCATCTCCCTTAGAATTTATTCTAAGAAAGTTGCAGAGTGAGTGTGCAAGCAAACCAGTGAGAGGGTTTAATCGACAATGATAAAGTACTGGTAAACTGTAGCAGGTCTAATAGTTGAGATAGTCGGTGAGGTGTGATTGATCAAGAAGGCATCCTAGTGTGATGCAGTGTGTTGAGAGGCCATGAGAAAGAGAGAAGATTGGCCAAAAAATAGAGAGAGAAATCTGTTAACCGACTGTGTGAGATCCAGTCAAGAAGAAGAATACTTTTAACCAACAGAGACCTATTTGATTAAGAGTTGCAGAACTCATTTGCAACAAGAAGCTATAACTGCATCAAAATTATATTTGTATATACATCACCAAGTTAGAGCTTGGTGCAGGGGTTGGTGCTCCTTGGGTTGGTGCCCTAAATCTTTGTAATTTGGTGTTTCACTTGTGAGGCTGGATTTTAAGCAATAGTCTCCAGCAATATTTCTCATCGAGGTTTTTCCCATATTGGGTTTTCCTCGTACATATGGTGTTGTGGGTTGCATCTGTGTGTTTGTCTTCTTTGGTTTCTTCATTTTCTTTATTGGTTTGATTTCTTTAGTGATCAAGTTAACAACCAATATTATAAGGTTGCTTTAAAAGGGAAAAGAATTTAGGAACCATTGATTCACCCCCATCTCAATGCTACATTGTGTTCAACACAACTTCACATGGAATTTATCAGAGGAAGGAATGATAACAAAGTTGATATCCATAGATTTAGTGTGAACCTCTATAGGAAGTGTGATAGAACCAATGGTAGGACTAGAGAATCCATCAAATAACTTAATGACCACATTAGTGTCATCATAGATTGGTTCATGCATACATAAATGGAAAAGATACTCCTCAGTGATGACATTAACCATGCAAGAGGGATCAATAAGCACACCACGACAAGGCATTTCTTGAATATTTGCAACTATGTATAGAGGTCAGTCAGTTGTTCTAATGGTCTCACTAGGGTCAAATATGATACATAGATCCTTAGGATTTCTTTGTTTCTCTACCATATTCGCCAAATTTTGAACCGTGGTAGTCACATCAAAAGGAAAGAAAGAGGTATGTTCAGTCTCAATCACGTTAGAGGTATGAGAAGGTAAAGGATCAGTAAAAATCTTAAGATTTTGATTAGGAGGGCCTACTGATTTGTTTCCCTTATCATTCACATCTATCACATATGTAGTATTATTATCAATCAAATCTTGAATCTTACTTTTTAATGCAAAACATTTCTCAGTGTCATGACCATATTGATGATGAAATTAACAAAAAGAATTATTATCAAAGTAAGGTGAGGCTACCTTAGAAGGGTCAACTGGTTTTATTGGAGGAAGTTTGATAACATTTCTTTGTAACAATTGAGACATAATTATATGTAAAGATTCATTCAAAGGAGTAAATTGTCTTTCCCTTTTGAAAAATTTAGAAATAAGAGGCATTCCTGTTGTAGAATTCACATTGTTGTTGTTGATGTTGTCATTGAATTTGATGAATCCTTGCTTGGTTTGAACTTCATAAATGGTTGTTGAGCACTATCACACTTATCACTCAGAGCCATAGGAGTGGATTGCTGTAGGTGACTCATAGTCAGTTGATAGTTGCGAAGTGTTGCGCACAACTGCAGAAAGGAAGTAAACTCAGAAAGGATAAGCTTTTCTCTAATATATTTTTGCAAATTAGAAATGAAAATTCTTTTAATATCATTATCAAGCACTTGAAAAGAAATTTGAGAACACAAATTCTTATATATATCTACCAATGAAATCAATTACTTTTTCTTTAACACCTTGTTTACAATGCATTAAATTAGTCAAAGTGATCTTAGGACCTATGTTGTTTTGAAATTGTTGAATAAAAGAATTTTCTAATTTTTGAAAAGAAGTAATAGAATAGGAAGGCAAAGACAAATACCATTGTAAAGCCTTATCTCTCAATGTTCTAGTAAACAATTTAGCAAGCAATATTTGATCATAAGCAAAGTTAGTACACAAAGTTTGGAATGTCTTGACATGTGTTAAAGAATCACCTTTTCCATTATAGAGTTCCAATTAAGGGACTTCAAC
The DNA here is from genome assembly GCF_030272615.1 of Cryptomeria japonica. Classification (NCBI taxonomy): domain Eukaryota; kingdom Viridiplantae; phylum Streptophyta; class Pinopsida; order Cupressales; family Cupressaceae; genus Cryptomeria; species Cryptomeria japonica. Next base: position 140,107,756 of record NC_081405.1, on the reverse strand, counting down.
AAGTTTAGGAGGGACGAATCTAACAATATCAAGAGAAAGTGGGCTCACAACATCAAACCTAGGCACACTAAACTTGGATTGACTCATAGAGACCATTTATTATTGCAATGATGACATGGTTTGAGCAAGATTATTAAGGGTTTCTTTAGTTGAATAATTCATGTTAGACATGACTGATTGACAAGGTGGTGTGATGTTGTTGAAATAAGGCATTGATTGAGAATAAGGTGGAGGAACACTATGGTAAGTAGGCATAGGAGATGATTGAGTAGGAAATGGGACACAAAAAGGAGGAATAGAATGATTGGATGAATTGCCCCCTTGCGTCACATTGATTGGGTGAGAGACAAGGGGAATACTTATTGAAGGCATGGGTAAGGATGAAGGGCTTATTGAAGAAGAAGGATTTCCCCCATGACTAATGGTTGTAGGTATGACATGTTGATTTGATATAGCCATGATATTTGAAGTGAAAGTAGGAATACTAGCCATCGGAGTGGTCAAAGGAATAGAATAATTGATTTGTGCAGAAGGTTTTGAATAACCTAAGTTCTCAGCACAACTCTTTATAGCCTTGACATTGGAATCAACAATATGAGAAATGACACACAATATATCAATTCCATTCTTATCATTTTGAATCATGCACTTTAGGCCTTCAATTAATGGAAGGGTTTCACTATTATGGTATTCTTGGGACATCCATTGTTGAAAGTTGTCAAATCGATTATTCAATTTTGAAAGTTGATCTATGGAAACTCTAGTCAAAGCTTCTTCTTCATCATTAGAATCATCAATTGGGTAAATAGAGATGTTATTAGGATGAGAAGAGTTAGCATTATCCTCATTGAAAAAGTCACCCAAATTAGGCTTCACCTCCTCAGTAATTAAACCTTGGGAAGCCTTAATTCTAATGCTTCGTCTAATTGGGATAGTGTAGGTAGGACTAATAGTGGTAAAACTCATTCACTAGAGGGAAAATTTGAATTTGAGGTTTGAATTTTGGGGAACAAAGTTTGCAAAATTGAAAATTGCAAAATTCAAGGAATTTATGATTACACAATTTGAATTTTTTTGAAAGGAGAAATGACACAATTTTCAAAATAATTTAAAAAATTGAGATTTAAAATTAGGGCCAATTGAATATCACTTAATTTCAAAATTTAATTTATTAAAATTTGAATTGTAAACTCAGGGATGATTAGAATTAACCACTTAATTTCAAATTTGTCCTTGAAAGTTGTGATATTGTAATTGGGAAGTATTTTTTATTTTAGAGAAAGAAAAATTCGAGAAATCAGCCAATTTTTTGGATTTAATCAATTAAATATAGTCATAACAGTCTCCCAAAATTTTGAGAAAAAGGACAGGGACTGTGTTGAAAGTACACACAGTCCTCCCAACGTTTTTGAAAATTTTCAGGGATAAAAGTTATGATGGTTTTAGAGCTAACCCCCAAAAATTGGTTGATTTTATGAAGTTTAGATAGGAGAAATTGAGGTTTGAATCTGAAAATAGGGCCCTAATATGGTTTTAAAAAAGACAAGAAGTTGAATTGCAAATTTGAAAAAGGTCAAACCTAATGGATAGGGACAGCTTGAAGAATGTTTAGAAAACTGAAATTGATTGAAATCTGCACAAAATCCAATTCATTTTGAAAATTGGGGTTTTAGTGTTGAAATGTGGTGACTAATCAACAAAGTACTTTACACTTAGCACGTATCATTGCTGGGGTTTGGGGCCAGGCCGGGCCTCGGGTAGGGGTTCAGGGGCGAGAGCCCCTGAGAAAATTTTTTTTGGGTATTTTTTTTGATGAAAACCGACATTGTAATAAAACCCTAAAAAGACTGACTTTGTTTTTGCCCTAAAAATGCATGTTATAAGTGGCTGGGATGCTCAAGGCATTGTAAGGTTGATGTACTATTTTTGCTGGATAATAAGAAAGATTGGACGACTGTGTATGGTGGACGTAACCCATTCTGGGTGAACCACGTTAAATCTCTATGTTATCTGTGTCCTATTTTATTTCTTTATCTTTTGTATTTAAATCTGCATATAATTGTTAGTTCATATTTGCTTCAGATCTGCTTGAAACCCTAACAATTGGTATCAGAGCGAGGTTTTTTGTAAATTGGCAAGACTTTCAGATTTGAGTGGGAGTAATGGAGGATTCCAAATTCAAGGTCGAAAAGTTTAACAGCCAGAATTATCAGTTATGGAAAATGCAGATGGAGGATTACCTATATCAAAAGGATTTGTGGTGGCCATTGGAAGGAAAGGCAAAGAAAGCGACCACAATGTCAGATGAAGAGTGGGACATTTTAGATAGAGAGGCATTGGGATCCATTCGATTGTGCCTTGCACCATCTGTAGCATTCAATATAATAGAAGCAAAAACAATTGTAGATTTGATGGTGACATTGGCTAAGTTGTATGAGAAACCCTCATCTTCGAATAAGGTATTTCTTATGAAGTGTTTGTTTAATTTGAAAATGAGTGAGGGAGGATCTGAAGCAGATCACTTAAATGAATTTAATACAATTACTAGTCAATTGTCTTCAGTAAAAATTACTTTTGCAGAAGAGGTTAGGGCCTTCTTGATTTTATGCTCTTTGCCAGAAAGCTAGAATAGCTTGGTTATGGCTGTAAGTAACTCTGTCTCCAGTAAAAATACTTTGGTATTTGATGATATTGTTGGTGTTATCCTAAGCGAGGAAATGCGAAGGAAAAGCACAGGTGAGACTCCAACATCATCGGGTAGTGTTTTGAATGTGGAGAACAGATGAAGATCAAAGGAAAGAGGAAATGGCCCTAGGAAAGAGAAGTCACGAGGGAAGTCAAAGAAAGGATGCTCTCAATCTAGAGGAAAGAAAGATTGCTGGTACTGCAGAAAGCCTGGTCATCTAAAGAAAGACTGTTGGTCTTGGAAAAACAAAGAAGGAGACAAAAATGAAAATGATAGTAAGGAAACTAATATTGCAAGTAATACTTTACAAGATGCTTTAATCTTATCTTTGGATAATGTTAATGATTCCTGGGTAATAGATTCTGGGGCTTCATTTCATGCTACACCCCATAGAAAATATTTTCTAGATTATGTTCAAGGTGATTTTGGACAGCTATATTTGGGTGATGATGAGCCCTGTGAAATTGTTCGAAAAGGAAAGATAAATATCAAGTTGCAGAATGGTAATGACTAGTTTCTATAGGAAGTAAGACATGTTCCTAACTTAAGAAGAAATTTAATTTCTGCAAGGCAACTAGGTAGTGAAGGTTGCATAGTTACCTTCTCAGACAGTATTTGGAAGGTCAGTAAAGGATTCTTAGTAGTAGCTAAAGGTGCGAAGGTAGGCACATTATATTTGTGTACTGGTAACACCTACTCTACCTTAGCTGCTACAGATAAAGTTACTGTAGGGACAACAACAATAGATGTTGCAAGAACATATTTGATAATGTGGCACCATAGGCTTGGGCACATGAGTGAGAAAGGGATGAAAATCCTTCACTCCAAAAATCTATTTCCAGGACTAAAGAATATTGATTTAGAGTTATGTGAAAACTGTGTTTATGGCAAACAGAAAAGAGTCAGATTTCTCAAGGTTGGGAAAGAGAAGAAGAGTGAGAAGTTAGAGCTTGTGCATTCAGATGTATGGGGACCGACTCAGGTATCATCTCTTGGTGGCTCTTGTTATTATGTTATTTTTATTGATGACTCAACTAGAAAAACAAGGGTATATTTCCTAAAACAAAAATCAAATGTTTTTGAAACTTTTAAGAAATGGAAAGCTTTGGTTGAGAATGAGAGAGGAAAAAAGTTGAAGTGTCTCAGATCAAATAATGGAGGTGAGTATTGTAGCAAAGCATTTGATGATTACTGCTCCTTAAATGGGATTAGAAAGCAGAAGATAATTCCAGGAACTCCACAGGAAAATGGTTTGTTAGAGAGAAAGAATAGGACTATCATGGAATGTGCGAGGAGCATGAGATTGCATGCTGGATTGCCCTTATATTTTTGGGTAGATGCTATACATACTATTGTCTATTTGATAAATAGAGGACCTTAAACCCCTTTGGGTGGTGGTATTCTAGAGGAGGCATGGACTAGTAAAAAAGTAAATTATTCTTTTCTGAAAAACCTTTGGTTGTGAAGCTTTTGTCCATGTTGATAAAGAAAACAGAACCAAGCTTGATGCTAAATCTAAAAAATGTACCTTCATTGGATATGGGATAGATGAATATGGCTATCGGTTATGGGATTTTGAAAATAAGAAAATAACTAGAAGTAGAGATGTTATATTCAATGAGAGGGTTATGTATAAAGAACAAATGCAGGAAAAGAAGCATGAATAGGACAAACAAGAATATGTGGTGTTGGATGAGATTCCTGAAAATGAAATGCCATAGGTACCTGATGATCAGCAACAATAGATTGTCCCACAAACTCCTACAAGTGTTAGACATTCTATGAGGACAAGTAGACCCCCTGAAATATTTTCTCTTTCTTTGTATTCTATTTTATTAACAAATTTTGGTGAACCAGAAGAATATGAAGAAGTAATGTAGGTAGATGCCAAACAACAGTGGAAGCTAGGCATGAAAGAGGAGATGGACTCCTTGATGAAAAATAAGACTTGGGACTTAGTCCCTTTACTTTCAGAAAAAGAGCCTTGCCTAACAAATAGGTTTATCGGTTGAAGGAGGAGGAAGGAGGTTAGAAAATATATAAGACCAGACTTGTGGTAAAAAGTTTTGCATAGAAAAAGGGTATAGATTATGATGAAATATTTTCTCCAGTTGTAAAAATGACTTCAATTAGAACTGTACTTAGTCTTGTGGCTGCAGATGGCTTACATCTTGAACAATTAAATGTGAAAACAACTTTTCTCCATGGAGATTTGGAGGAGGAAATTTACATGTTGCAACCACAGGGATATTAGGTGAAAGGTAAGGAGAACTTGGTGTGCAGGTTGAAGAAAAGTTTGTATGGCCTAAAGCAAGCACCCCGACAATGGTATTTAAAATTTGATAGTTTCATGGCTGAACACGGTTATCATAGATGTCATTTTGATCATTGTGTATATTTTAAGAGATTGGATAATGGTATTTATATTATCCTATTGCTTTATGTTGATGACATGCTTGTTGCTGGTTCTAACATGGAACACATAAATGATCTTAAACAAAAATTAGCTAGGTCATTTTCTATGAAGGATTTGGGTGTAGCTAAGCAAATTCTAGGTATGAGGATTACACGGGATAGGAAAAATAGAACCTTGAATTTGTCCCAAAGTGAATATATAAAGGTGTTGAAAAGATTTAACATGCAGGATGCAAAAGCAGTTAGTACACCTTTGGCTAGTCATTTCAAATTGACTAAGGAGATGTGCCCAAAGGCACAGGAAGAAGTAAGAAAATGTCTAACATCCCGTATTCATCAGCTGTTGGTAGTCTAATGTATGCAATGGTATGCACAAGGCCAGATATTGCACATGTAGTGGGAGTTGTGAGTAGGTTTATGAGTAGTCCGGGTATGGAACATTGGAATGCTATGAAATGGATCATTCAGTATTTGAAAGGAACCACTACATAGGCATTATGTTTTAAAGGATCTAATGCTGCTCTGAGTGGATTTGTTGACTCTGATCTGGCAGGTGATATTGATTCACAAAGGAGCACTACAGGGTATGTTTTTACTATAGGGGGAACTGCAGTCAGTTGGATTTCTAGGCTGCTAAAGGTTGTTGCACTTTCAACCACTGAAGCTGAGTATGTTGCTGCTACAGAAGCCAGCAAGGAGATGATTTGGTTACAATGTTTTCTGGAGGAATTTGGTTAGACACAGGAGGATCACCCATTGTATACTGATAGCTAGAGTGCCATTCATCTTGTGAAGAATTCTGCTTTTCATTCAAGGACAAAGCACATTCAGCTCAGGTACCACTTCATCCGGACTATTTTGGAGGAGGGTCAGTTATGGCTTGAGAAGATTCACACAAGTGAGAATCCTGCCGATATGTTCATGAAGGCAATTCCACAGGAGAAGTTGATTTCTTCATCAGTTTCTGTTGATTTTCTTGATTGATAATTATGGAATTTATACCAGTCGAGTCCTAGTGTTTTATCTAGCGGATGTTAAATGTACAGTGGTGTCATGTAGTATCAGTCTCCAAGTGGGAGATTGTTTGGTGTGGAGCCTGATCATTCTCCAAGTGGGAGATTGTTGAAATGTGGCGACTGATCAACAAAGTATTGTACACTCAGCATGTATTGTTTTGATGAAAACCGACATTGTAATAAAACCCTAAAAAGGCCGACTTTGTTTTTGCCCTAAAAACGCATGTTATAAGCGGCTGGGATGCTTAAGGCATTGTAAGGTTGATGTACTATTTTTGCTGGATAATAAGAAAGATTGGATGACTGTGTATGGTGGACGTAACCCATTCTGGGTGAACCACATTAAATCTTTGTGTTATTTGTGTCCTATTTTATTTCTTTATCTTTTGTATTTAAATCTGCATATAATTGTTAGTTCATATTTGCTTCAGATCTACTTGAAACCCTAACATTTAGGACCTAACCACTGAATTTTAAAATTTTGAATCTTGAAAAAGAGAGGGAAATTGAAAATTTGAATTTTAGGCAAGAAGACAAATTTGAAAATTAAATGTAAATTCAAGTTTTTCACAAGTTCAAATTGATTTTTAAAAATTAGGGTTTTGACAAGTAACCACTTATTTTGTAAATTTGGTTTTCAATTTAAACAAGACAATGATGAAATTCAATTTGACAATCAATGCAATTTTTAGATCTAAAACAATAGATAGCAATTTTTACAAGACACAAGTTCAATTCCAGTGTTTGAAAACAAGGGTTTTGATTGAATTAACCACTAAGGTTTATAAATTTGTAACAAAATTAAACTTGTAAATAAAAAATATGCAATGATTTGAAATGTCAAGCATGTAAGACGTCGAGTTAACCAAAATGTAATGTGGTGAAAAAGGGGGATGGAGAAGTCAAGAGGAAAGTTTTTCTCTCCTTAAGAGGAGTGAAAGTTTCAAAAAAGATTCTCTTCAACCTCTCACACAAATTACATTTAAAAGAGGGGGGAGAATTCACTAGATCCAATCTCAAGAGATTGAATACTAAGTGAATTCATAATGAATTTAGAAAGTGAAAGTAACCCCTCTTTTAGAATGCAATAGGTTGAATTATGCGATTTAAGACATTATGCGATTTAAGACTAAGTGTAAAAGTGACAAAGAAATAATTATAAGTTGAGATAGAAATGCAGGATGAAGTTGTGCACCTAGAATTAGCAGTAAAAGGTCAAGATGAAGCTCCTCTGGAAATTTGGGTGAAAGCTATTGGGACCGTGTTGAAAGTGCAAATGGTCCTCCGAAAAATTTGCACACTGAAAAGGGTTTTTCTGCCTCTGAGAATAGAGTCTAAATCTGTAAATACAATTATGCACCTACAACTTACACACAAAAAAGAGATGAAATGTTGTTGGGATTAGGGGTTTTCCTTTAGGTCAAACCCCAATTTTGGAACTAACTAAATGATGAGAATTACTTGCAATTAATGAAAGTAAATGACTGGAAAGGAATTCACCTCAAGGGAGGATGTAATTGAAATGTTGATAGACTTGTTTGAATGTAAAGAGAGATCTCCACTTCAATGGTTGAATCCTTGACTTGAATACAACACTTATCCTTGAAAGGAGACTTGAGATGCTCAATGTATGTTTGAATGGACACTTGAATGCTTGAATGCTTGATTTCACTTAGGATCACAATTTCCTCTTCATGTATCTCTCTTATGCAAATAGGAGAGAAGAATGCATCTTATATATTCATCAATTAGGAATAATTGACTGATTTTTCATTATAGGCCAACATAAGGAAACTTTTCCAACTTCCAAATTGCAAAGTTCAATGCAAATTTTGAGTGGAGGGGCTCAAAATAGGGAAAGGACAGGGGTACCACGCCCTTGTCCTGCCCTAATTTAGGATAGGAAGCAGCAATAGGGAGTGTGGGATGTGAGGAAATGCAAGGGTAAAAGTACAAAGCTGTGTCACACTTTTATAAAGGAAATGGTCAATGTTGATTCAATTTTTTAAAGTAAATCAATAGAACTGAAATATATGTTTTGAATTTTGAAATGATGTAAATTAATAAAACTTATATTCTTTTGTCTATTTTATGTTTGTAATTTTAACAAAATTTTAAAACTTTGTTTGAATGTAGTTTTTGTATAAAGTAAACAGTATAATTTAGTTGTTGATAAAATGCTGAAATTGAAGTTGCATAAGCCACCACACTTTAATTAGTAAATTTTACTTTTTTTTCATGATTTTTTTTGTGTATATTGATAACTTGAAAATATAGTGCATGGATATATTTTTAACTATTTTTTATAAATATATATTTTTTAATAAATTTGAAAATTTGTATGTGCTGAAATATAACTCTTTCCAATTCCCACCAACTTTTTTCTTAATTATTTATCCAAATTAGAAAATAATTATATCGTCTTGACATAGATTCCTTTCTCTATTGCATCATATTTTTTTCCAAATTTTTAAGTAAATTTTAGTATTTTTCCTTGACAAGATAATCAACCTTATATTTTAGTGCTGATGACCTACTTTCAATAAAAATAAAATATAAAATATAAAAAAACTAATTAAAATATAAAAAGATATATATTTTGGAAAATTCACTTATAGATCTATAAAAGGTTATTTTTACATTTAAAAATATATATATTTATAAGAGTAGGAGTTGTTTTTTTTTTGGCAAAAGTGGCAAGCCACTGATATATATATATATATATATATATATATATATATATATATATATATATATATATATATATATATATATATATATATATATATATATATATATATATATATATATATTGATAAGAAAACTAATTCAAGTGCTCAATAGGGAAAGAATTAGGAAGAAAACCCTATATCCTTACTCAGATACAATGAAAAAGAGGAAAGGAGGCTATGAGAAGAAGCCCCCTGAATCCAGAGAGATAGATAGGGTTTGCCTATAGAATGAGCCTCTTAGAGGCCAAAATTGGATTAACAGGTCGGGACAAGACCATAGGAAACCATAAAAATCTGACACCCACAACCGATTGCCGTGGAGACTAAGAAGCGAAAATCTGGTTGTCGAAACACTGAAGAGCTGCCACGACTGGTTTTCGGTAATGTTGTACTGGTACTTTGATATCAGTCTATTGTCCTCATGACTGGTTCATAAAAAAGAAAATCCTCCAATACCGGTGCTAGCCGACAAGCTAAGAGGATGACTCCTCTACGGGTTCTAATATACCAGTGGAAATAAATGCAAGAGCCAACACCAGAAAGCAAGGTGCAGTCAAATTTTTTTGGGTCATACCGGATGCTATTAGATTTTCCAACCATGAAAAAGGAGCATATTCTGAGTAGAAAAAAACAAATCTAGAATAACTTTACTTGTCCAAGGTGGCATCTTCCTAGGTCTGAATTACAGGGGCATCGAAGGTGGGCAAACATGGGGTAGTCCATCCCATGGCTTCATCCTGCACTGGTACATTGAGGTTTGGAACCCTATTTGTAGCCCGTCCCCTTTCCACAGATTGTGAAATTGGCAAATAGGGGTCAACATTTTCTATTTCCAGGATCTCCATTAGAGCCCCAACTTTAATTTTGACTCTGTGCACAATGTAGTTGTCCAATTGTCTACCGAATTGATGCAGGTAGTTCTTCACATGGCACAAGTTTTGTCATTTGAGGGCATGTTTTATTCAGTCATAGAGTACCATGTAAGCATGGCTAGATTGAATAAAGTGATGTGGAAAGAGGGCCCCAAGGAGAGCTGACCCCTGCGATAGATTATATTTTTCTAGGGCTTCATGGAACGGGGCTGGAGCAAGCACATCTTGTCTTACCAACTTGAAGAACACTAATTCAAGTAGAGGAATAGATTGCAAGAGATCCAAAGCATTTGACAGAAAGGAACTAAGAAGTTGATAGGGATACATAATCCTTTTGGCTTGAGGGGATAACATCTCCTCACCAATGAAGTCTTTAATAGATTTTCTTAATTATGGATTGTGTAGAAGAAAAAGTCAGTCGAGGTCCCTGTCATTGATGTGTCCATGAAAAGCTGCTGAAGGTTCTAAAATTTGAACTAAAACCTGATCATTCCATGGCATATACTCCCAGTGTATTTGCCTGCATCATCCGCAAGAGCCGTTCTTCATATTGCAGAGCACTAAGATACTTCAAAAATTTAAATCTTCAGAAATTTCCGCTGAGAGCTGTGTGTATAAGAGCAGGTTCATTCCATTTATAAACAAAAATTACCATCTCAAAGTGCAATAATTGATTAGACTTTAGGATCATGTTTACGATTATTGCATTAATTTTGTGACCGTAATATAGTCGAGGGGATGTGTGAGAGGCCTAAGTCTATTTTTCCCCATGTGAAGTGACATAATGAAAATCCTTGGGTACTTTGCACTAAAGTTCCATACATGCCATCTACACAATGCATTTAAAAGCATAAATGCAAGTGTCTTGTCAGCCTTCTTGTTCACAGGCACTGGTTAAATGCTTACATGTGATTATTTAATAGAAAGTAGCTTGTGATAAGAGTGTTGTACTTTCCTTTTGTACTAATTCAAGCAATTTGTGAAAAGAAGACAGTTTAGTAGGAATTGCGACCGACTCCACTAAAATGCCATCGCAACCCATATTTGCTAACATGTCAACAATAGAGTTTCCCTCTCTTAGTGTGTGACTGACAATGTAGTTCGAGAAAGTGTCAAGAAGATCCAAGGTGTTCTACAGAACATAAGATAGCTGCTAGGTCTTAGATCTTTTCGAGGTAATTGAGTTGATAATAACTAATGAATCACCTTCTATGTGTATATTGGAGAAGCCACACTTCCTTGCTAACACCAAAATGACTAGTAAGGCATTTGCCTCTGCCAAGTTATTCGTACCCAGAGGGATGGGTAAAGCTTGGAAAGCACGCATTTTGCCAAATTGATCTCGAATGCAAACTCCAATTCCCGACTTCCCTAGGTTTCCACAGGAAAAGCCGTCGAAGTTGATCTTAAAGAAATTAGGTGCTGGGGGTACCCATTTTATGGATGACCTATCTCTCACATGAATTGAGGACCAGTTTGGGGGAATCCCTATTGGAAAAATAATACCGTGCCATAATTTTGCAATCGCCTTATCCCACCAGGTAAATGACTAGATGTCCTTGGAATTAGTGAGAGAAGAATTTATGATTTCTGCAATCAAATTTTCCAATTTGATCAAAACTTGATCCAAAGAAGAGGATGATTTTCTGAAGATTCTTTTAATCCTCTCCCACCAAATGGCCCAAATAATGTGAGCAGGAGCACATTTCCAAACACTTGAGAAGGTTGATGTAGAAAATAAAAGAGGCCAAGAGTTAAACATATCCCACAGTGATTTTGGAAAGGGCAACATAACTTGTAGTTTATTCATGATGAAGAACCAACATTGGGAGGCAAAGGAGTAGTGTAGAAATAAATGATCAACTGATTTTTCCTCTAAGCCACAAAATACACAATTAAAAGCTTGTGTAATGCCTAGTTTTACTAATCTCTCTGTTGTTAGGATTCTTTTGTTCAACTTTAGCCACACAAAAACAACCTTCTTTTGGTAAAACAATGTCATTCCAATAGAAAGAGTATGCCCGACTACTTACCTTACTGCTGCAACCCTGTTGTAGGGCATTGTAACCTTCTTTAATTGAATATTGCCTTGATTTTGAAGCTGCCCAAAATAACACATCATCTCTGTTAGACATGATAATTGTCCTATTCAATAAAATATTGGCCAATGAGGAAGATTGTTGGATGGATATTGGGAGAAGAGTGGGATCTTTCCAGATTATTTTCCCTGAAAATATTTCTAGAGAAGACACATAGTCACTGAATTTTGTACCCCAATGAGCTATAGCTGTATTCATAATGTCTTCCATGTTATCCAATTGAGCAATAGGAGGATTCCCACACCATGAGTTTGTCCAAAATTTAGCACTGAGACCATTATTGATTTCCCATGAAACATACTTAGATATTAGATTCCTTGCATCCATCATAAAATTCCAAATAGCAGACCCCTTTGGAGGGTCTAAAATTGTCAACACTCTTGATGGTTGAGTGTTGTCCAAATATTTAGCTTGCATAATTTGGCGCCATTTGGAGACAGGGTTAGTGTACATTTTCTAAATCAGTTTCCCTCCAAAGGCCTTGTTGTGATGCTTCAAATTGTGAAGTCCCACTCCCCCTTGGGATTTTTGGAATGACATATTTTCCAGAGAGGTTAAGGGAATTTTCCTTTCATTTATCATATTACTATTCCATAGAAAATCTCTAACGAGTTTTTGCAATTGTTGGATGACGGATGAGGGAGCATTGATGACAGACATATAATAGTTTGGTATTGCTGTTAGCACTAACTTGATAAGAAGAATTCTACCTGATAATGAAAGCCACCTTACTTTCCAAGCTAAGATTTGCACCTAGATTCTACCAATGACAACAGACCATTAAGACGGTTTGTTTGATCCCATAAAAAAGGGGATGCCAAGGTAGGAAGATGGTAATTGGTCCATTTAGAAGCCCAAAGTCTTGCATATTCTTGGTGACAAGATTGAAGGTGTGTTGAAAATGAAAATCTTAGACTTGGAAGCATTAATTTTCTAACCTGAAGTAGAAGAATAGATATCCAGTGTTTTCTTGATGAGCTTGGCTTCTTTTAGAGAAGACTTACCAAATAACAATGTATCATCAGCAAAAAGAAAGTGAGTTACTATTATTGAAGTACTTGGAAGAGTGACATCAAGCCAAAGCCCTTTTCAAGATTTAAAATTGATGTATTTGCTCAAGGAATCTACCATGAGAATAAAGAGAAAAGGTGACAAAGGGTTGCCTTGTCTTATTCCCTATGTACCTTGAAAAAACTCTGAGGGATGACCATTTATTAGAATAGAAAAATGCATGCCTCAGATGCAATTTTTGATCCATTTACACCATTTTTTTAAGAAGCCTAATTTTGATAATACTTTAAAAAGAAAATCCCACTTAACCCGGTCATATGCCTTCATCATATCAAGTTTGATAACAAAATTTACTTGTTGGCTTTCATGGACAAAGTGTAAAACCTCATGTGCTACTAGGGCTCCTTCCATAGTCTCCCTACCAGGGACAAAACCCCCTTGTTCTTGCGAGATGATCTTATGTATAAGGTAGTGCATTTTAAGGTAAATGGTCTTAGTTACAATCTTATATATTGTGTTACAAAGATAAATAGGTCTGAACTCTGTGAATGATGATGGGGAAGGGGTTTTTGGGATGAGAACAATATTTGTTGCATTAAAACTTTTTAGCATTTTTCCCCTTTTCCTGGATTCTTCCATTACCTCTAAGAGGTAAAAACCAATCACATCCCAATACTTTTGAAAAAAGAGGGTGGTGAACCCATCTGGACCTGGGGCTTTATCTGGGGAAAGGGAAAATACCACTTTGTGGACTTACTCCATAGTGAAGGGGGCCAGTAGGGCTAAGTTATCCTTGTCGAAGATCAGAGGTGGGATAGATTGCAGTAGAAGCTCAACATTATCCTTCCAAAAAGGATCTAAATTAGAAGGTGGGGGGGCTAGAAGATTCTTAAAAAAATTTACTCCTTGATCTTGAATGTCTGCTAAATTTTTAATCAAAGCCCCTGAGTCCTCATGCTTGATTGAGAATATAACATTAGATTTTTTTCTTTGTTTTATGGAAGCATGAAAGAATTTTGTGTTCTTATCTCCCTGCTTCAGCCAGAGCTCTCTTGATTTTTGTCTCCAATATTCTTCTTCTCTCTTATAGACTTCTTCCCACTCACTTTGAAGACCCTTCTGTGTAGAGTGCAGGAGCTAATCCAACCCCTTGGAAATTATGTTTTGGTTAATTTCTTCTAGTTGTTGAGAACTGATTTTTTTTTTAGCAAAAACATTCTTAAATATCTTTCTATTCCATTCCTTAGCCTGGACCTTAATAAATTGAAGTTTCTTAAAAAATTGGAACATCTTTGTTCCACTACATGCAGGGGTAGATACCCACCATTGTCTTAATAAAACCTGAAAATGTGGATGTCTAAACCACATGCGCTCAAACTTGAAGGAGGATCCAAAACACAGAATGGGGTTTTGTTTTTGCCATTCAAGGACAATTTGGACTAGGAAGTGATCTGATTTAGAAATAGGGAGAATGTCTGAATAATAACTGACCTGATTAAGGTGCCATTCCAAGGGAATGAAAAACCTATCGAGTCTCTCTACAATCTAAAGGAAGCCTGATCTCCTATTAGTCCAAGTGAAGAGACCATTATTTGGGATCACATCCAATAAGTTGTTTTCTATGGTGAAATTTAGAAAATCTTGCATAGATTGTGGGGGTGGGCAGATTCCTCCTTGTTTCTCCTTATGAGACAAGATTGCATTACATTCTTCTCCAATGATGAAATTTTGTGCTTCTTCTTGTTGGAGTAACAAAGTCAATTTGTCCCATAGGTCTTTCTTTTCCTGAGTGGGGATGGGGCCATAAATATTGAATATCGTAAAGGTCATGTCATAGCATATTGCTTTCAACATTTGCCAGTTATGATCTTGTTCTAATAAGTGAACTTGAACTTTTTTAGGATTCCATAATGTAAGGAATCCTCTTGAGGCCCCAACACCTTGCATATGGGCCGATCCAAATTGTGTCCATTTAGCCACTGGTTTGTGATACATTTCCTGTGATAGCTTCATTTCTTGGAGTAAAAAAAAGTCAGCCTTTGAAGAATCAAGGCTGACGTTCCAAGAAATCATTTTCATTGTGAAAAGGGAGTGCCTTTTGCACTCCTTGTAATTCTTTTTGATACTTTAAATTTTTTGTCTAGAGTACTCTGCACACCTACCTCTATTTCTTCTTGAATCTTCATAGAGTTTGGTTTTCTCTCTTTTTGGGGTTGTAAAGCCATCTAATTTCAAACTGGGGCTTTGCTCAACTGATAAGGATTGTGCGTAGTCAAAAATAATTTTTTTTGTCTCACCATCTTGTGAAGGGGTTTCCATTTCTTCTTGCCTGATTTCCAAGGGGAGTTCCTCTTTATTTGAGATGTCAGTAGTTGAACAACAACACCTTGTTTTTTTTTAGGGACACATTACATTTGTCATACTAACACCTTCCTCCTCTACAATTTCCTCAATCATAGTGGTAGCTAAAGTGGATAGGATATCGTTTGCTACTTCCTGGATATGACCCTCCTTATTTGAGACAGCTATCCCTGAAACGGATAAATTCTACATTAAATTATGGATATCAATCGAGGATTCATTGAACATTAGGTCCCAAACTATAGTTTCTCTGTCATCAGATGTTTTGTCACATAATTGGAGAAATGGTGTGGGCGTGGAGGTAGATTTATAGCTATAAAGAATCCAGCTATACATGATAAAAAATGGGTCAACTGATTAATCCACTGAATGTAGGATGGTTCAAAATTTAAGGCATCCTGAGGTTTAGAGGGATCATTACATAATTGTACAAGATTAGAAGACAAAAGTACCTCATGCTGATGGGTAGTACACAGAAGAGGGTCTAAGCAGTGATTTTTACAGGCTAAAAGCTCTGAGTGCTCATGACCACTACAGGAATTCATGAAATGGCCTAATTGTTGTTGATATTTGCAGATAACCTCTGCATTATCCAATACAATGTCTTGATGCCACAAACCCCATTTTGATGAGATGGTTAAGTGCTTTGGTAGGGTCTTATTTGAGGCAATAAGGAAGACCCTAACATATCTCTGGATTGTTTCAAAGGGTATAAGATCATGAGCGACAAAGATGCCTAGTTGATTAGCCATGGTCTCCACAATATTTGGGTCTTTGTATTCCAAAGACAAATTTGGAAAAGAGATCTAGTGAGGATAAAATCTAGAAAGATTAGCATCTAGTTTAAAATTTGGAATCCAGGATAAGGTAAAAAGACCAGCCCCTTGACAAAACAAGCCTTTGTTTTTATGAACTGCATCTCTATCTTCTGATGAAGAAAACCGAGCTATAAAAAACTTTGAGTGGTTGTCGATGAATAAAATATCACAAAGACCCAAGAAGTGGTTGTTTTCCTATGAACACAGGGTTTGAAGAGGGATTGATGAATTAAACGTACTGATGAGAGCCGATTTCTGGAGAAAAGAGACCGAATGAGACATCGAGTTTTTTTATTTTTTATTTTTTTGGGGCAATTAGACCCAAAGTGGGATAAAATTTACATTTAGTAGACACTTCCAATTGGAAAAGTTGTGGTCCATATACAATTTATCTATAGTGAATCTATATAGACCATATATTTGACTAAAATTAATTTTTAGTTAGAATTACTTAAATTCACTTGTGCTAATAAGTTAGCTTGAAACATGACATAGTTTTTTGCTTTTACCCGCAAGATTTGGGAAATGTGAGCATGTCTTGGGTCTCCAATTAGGCTTAGGGATTCGTTTCTCCAATGTGAAGACCCAAATATGGTTGAAAATTGCAAGTTCGCAATTTTATGATGCTAGACCGGTCTAAGCCTACACTCGGTTACATGTTATATTGCATATTATGCAAGCCAACTTGATGAATGTTTTATTTTATGGTTGCAGATATATAAGACTGGTGTAGAAGATCTTTTTGGATGATTTAATGAGAGAGTTGTGATTGAGAAACCATTTTGGCACAATTTCACGTGTGCATTCTAGATTCGGTATCCGATTGAGAAACATAACAGACCAGAGTAGCAGAGGTGGTACAGTTAGACTTTATACACTTAATCGGAACTCATCTAGGCATTGTTTGATGCTATTTTTGAGTTCAATAACTATATTTATCATTGTAATTGATGTATAAGTCAGTGAGACCTTCATATTGTAATTGAACCTTTGGTTCTAGGTAGTGTGCCTAAATGCAAGTATATTCCTCTCATGTAATATTTATTTACTCTTGATCACAGTATTTGAATATTTTGGGTTCTAATACCACTGTGGTTTTTTCCTTTCTGGGTTTCCACATAAAAATCCTGATGTTATGATTCTATGGTTGATCATCTTGTGTTTCTGCATTTTACTTTCCTGCATTTGCTTCTAGTTGTCTGATAAGAAGTTTGAAAGTTTATTTAGTGGTAAAATATTGATTCACCCCCCACTCAATGTTCCTTGGTTCCAATAATTGGTATCGGAGCTTAGTTCCTCTGAGGAATCCTAACCGCTTGAGGAAGGTCTAGGAGATTGAATCAATGGATTCTGGTTTGTAGAGACAACTTTGTGTGGCACTTAAGGATCTTGATGCAACAAGAAATGAAATAAATTCCTTAAATAGAAACCTAAATGTAGCTGAAGACTTCATTAATGATTTCAAAGATCAAGTGAACACTTTAAGAGATAAGAGGAAAGAGCTGATGGATAAGTTGAAGGAGAAAGAAGAACAAACCATGGATGACCAGGACAAAGCTGTTGAATGTGATAAACTTGCTAGAGAAAATTTTGTATTGAAGAATGATATGCAATCCATTATGATGAAGCTCAATAAGGATATTGAAGACCTGAAGAAGAATTAAGAAAGCTTGACTCATTCATTGAAGGATAGAGCAGATGAATGCTTCATGATAACTTATGAGAATGATTAGTTGAAGCTTGATTTGACACAATCAAGGAATAGTGGTCAAGAACTTGAGAGACATATTACTACTCTAAGAGATGAACTTGCTACTGCAAATAAATACAAAGAAAAATTCAATGCTATCTTAACAAGGCTTGATGAGATGTTGGAAAGTCAGGGACATGGAAAAGACATTTGAGGACTTGGATTTGAGAAAGGTGAATCCTCTGAAGCTGGACAAAGCAATACAAATCTTATTCATAAGAAGAGAAAGAATCCTCTTGTAAGACAATGTAATGCCCATAAATTCAATGGTAGATGTTTGACTTGTAATAAATTTGGTCATATGGAAAAACAATGCAGAAGTAGGATGAATAATGGAATGAAAAATATGAACAATGGTCCTACCTTTACCAGTCAGTGTTTCATATGCAATAATTTTAGTCATGAGTCAAACATGTACAGAGCCGTAATGAACTATTTTTTAGAACAAGAGATGTTATGCCTATAGAATGTTTGGACATATCTCTAACTAATGCAGGATGAGACCAAATCAGATGAATTTCAAATCTATGCAAAAATTTGTTGATTGTTGAGCATGCAACAAAACCAACCACATTGCAAAGTTTTGTAGAAGCAAGAATAATGATGTGGTAAACAAAGGCAAATCAGATGAGAAAGGAAAAGAAAAGGTAGAAGAGATCAAGAACAAGAATGAGAAGATGTGGGTTAGAAAATATGAATCCAAGACAAACAGTGGATCTGCACCTGAATTCAGTGCAGGATCTTCATTTGGAAGTAAGGTTTTTGGCCTTAGGAGGTGGCATCTTCATGCAGAATCTTGCAGGACCCCTTAGAGAGATTTGTGATCAATCGAGGTTGATTGTATATTCTTGGAGATGATTATCAAAAATTCTTCATGTTGATCTTAACATCTGGTTGATTGGAGTATGTTGAACATGACATCTAGTTGAACTTTACAATGACATTTATTTCAACTTAAAGTTAGGGTTTACAAAGTTAAAAGGGTCAAAATATGAATCATTTCTCACATTATGAATGAAGAGTCAAAGATGTAGAGTAAGGTGAACCAGATTTTAAGGCAATCAGAAAGCATGAGGTGATCCAACAAGGAATTCTTGTGCATCTAGAAGAAGAAAAAGGTATTTATCAAAGCATTTGAACCCTAAAGTTCTTGAAATGGCATCTTCTTCTCTTGATATACCCTTGGCAGTAGAAGTTTCTGAGAGAGTAAGACCACAATTCAAGAGACACCCATTTAAATCTATTAAGGATGATCCCAATGGTGCTTTTTCATCTATTCCTTATGGATTTTTGCATGTTGATGATGTGAGGGCATATATTAATTGTTCAATTAAGGAAACCAAAAATAAAGACATCCCAACCCTGTATACTAACCACATAATGGATAAGGTTGGAAATCCCAAACTAGAATATGTTCAGTTGCAGCGGAAGGGTTTTACGTAGTTTGTTCACTTCCCGATGTTCAATGAGGATGAATGGGTAAGATACATTTTGAGCCGCGTACATAAAAAATTCATATGGCTAGACAAAACTTACAAGATAAGCAAACATTCCATCCATGCAGTCACTTTCCTGAATCAAACTAGCACTGAAAAACTTAATTTGAGGAAGGTAACAAACCCTACTATTAAAAAGCTAACCAATGCTCAATTTGATAATAGATGAATGAAAACTGATAATATCTTGGAGAATGATGTGAGATTTGCATCAATGATCATTGGCTATAAAGTTTACCAGTCTAGTAGATTGAATTCGATCTTCAATACTGTGATTTATGCAACCTATCATATGGTAAAATAAGATATGCAGTATGATTTGTGTTTAGTTCTTCTTGAATAGATCCTGATCAATTTGAAGAAGATAAAAAATGACACGAAGAATATTTTCAAATTCGGTACTCTGATTATTTGTCTTGTACTGTACTTCATGAATGAGATCCTTGGGATAGGAAGAGTCCAATGGCTTATGACTTACCGGTGGCCTCTTAGATAAAACAAAGTCTTTAGAGATTGGGAAATAGAGAAATTTAGACAACTTCCCTATGGATTTTCTTTAAAATCTTCCAAGGCGGAATGAAGAATAGAGTAAGGATCCCTAAGGAGGTAGTAGACAAATATGCAGACTCTATATGTTTCATGGTGGATAAAGACTGGTGTCATATGGAGGTGATAGAGCCTAGGACAATGTGGATAATGTCAATGGGTTATGAGGTAGATGCTCAAAACCTTTTGAGCAAACCGGTTGACCCTTCAAAAGAAAAATCTGGCACATTCAATGAAAAGGATTTGGAGTTGCACAAAAAATTCACACAGCTAGAAAGGAAGAGAAAAGTAATAAAGATGGTAGAGGCAGTAGTAGAGTAGATGGGTTTAACCAAATAAGCTATCAAGAAGGCTAAGGATAAATCTCAAATGGAATCTAAGAAGTCTAAGACAGAGCCGGTTCCCTCCTAGGTAAAGCCTAAGGAGACTAAGTCTTCCTCTACTTCGGTGAGTCATCTACAACACAAATCTCATCCAGGAAAGGAGTGTTTAAGTAGAAGGAGAAACCAAAGAGAACTTATGTAGCTATATCCCATGTTTCTTCTAAGACAAAGTTAGATGAGGAAGCAGAGAAAACAAAGAAGAAAGGTGAATTTGTCAAAGTAATCAGGAAACCTCAGCCCGATGGTGAGAAAATCAAGAAGACTAAACCAAAACCCTCTCTAACCGACAACCCTAAAAGAGGAAGAAGGGTAAAGAAAGAACTTGATAAGGACCTTGAATCCAACAAGGTGGAAGGTAAATACACTATCATTCCTCCATTAATTGCAAAAGAGCTAACCGATGAAATAGTCAAGGATGGAAATCTTAAGAATATCAATGTATACTATGATAGTTTTGATAAGAATGGATAGAGAAAAGTTGAGGAATCTATTGTATTGCATCTACATAACTTCAACAAGTCTTTAATTGAATTAAAACATAGTATTTTGAAAGATTTGTATAATATTCTTGATGCTTGGAGACTAACTGCAAGAAGATTAGACAAAGAAATGAAAGAGCGAGAATTGATAAACATTAGTGCTTTCATATCCCAAGAAGAGGTTGATAGACTTATGGAGTTGGCCAATAGGAAAGAATTTAGAAGCAAAAACAAAGTAAACAAGCTTATGGTTGGTAAGGTAGAGGAAGTAAGAAAAGAAACAAAAGATATATGGAAAAGGTTCCTAAAGGACAATCAATTGCAAATCAATCCTAAGTATGACAATGAATCTCAGAAGGATGATACCTTTCATTCGGTAGACCAAACCTACTCAACCCTTGATGCTACAGACAACCAAAATCCTCTAGTTGATCATCTAAAGATAGTAGAAATGAAAGATGAAGTGGCCCAAGAGATATCTAAAGTTGATACTGCACCAAGTGGTGACATCGGTGCATAGGATGAAGAAAAGGAAAAGGATAAAGAAGGAAAGGTTGAAGGGAGAGAAGAGGTAGATAAGTACAAAGTACATGATAAGGTACAAGAGAAGGGAGAGAAGAAAACCAAAAATGTCTCAGTAATCACAACAATTAACACTCTTAAAGACAAAGGGAAAAGAATTCGCCCATAGATTCCATTAATTTTGATAAACCTATTGACATTGGGTAGATGTCCCCAGCATAAAGGCTAATGGTAGCTGTAACAGTGTAGACTCAAACTAGTTAGGAATTAGTCAAATCAGAGATTGAGGACAAGAAGTTAATTGAGATGTCTCTAGATATTTTGAAGAAGGTGGTACCAAAAGGACAACTAGATCCAAACTCCAATCCCTCCAATAATCTCTCACAGTTGATCAACAACATCAGTATTATTGGCATTGCATGAAGATTGCATTGATGAAGTATAGTGTTGTCATTGATGTTGATAGTAACCGGTAATGGAGTTGTATTACAACCGATAGTGATGCAGCAATGCAACCAGTAGTAGAGCAGTGATGGAAACCAGTATTGGTATTTCAAGAAGAGTGATCAACTGGTAATCCTAACCAGTTGATATGCAAAACCCTAACCGATGGAGCTTGGTTAATCGATTATGATGATCTAAAACTGAATGATGATTGGGGATGGAGATGCCATGTATGCCTGATGCATGTGATGGGGTTAAAAGTGGTTTTGGCATGTGAAGATAACCGTTTATCTTGGGAATGAGAAAATATATAGCACGAAGTATAAAATGCATGATGAGCTACAAGATCCAATATGCGATGATCCAAGAGTGGTTCAAGTTGTTTAGAACAATGTGTAGTTGATTGCTATGTAATCCAACAGTTATGATTGAATCGACATGTTTGTAATCTATATGATATTTGTAGGTTTTGTGTTGTGTCACCGACCTATTGTATTTGTATTTAAGGCCGATGAATTATTTGTAATTGTGTTGGCAATTTGGTTAAGTGTGGTAGTGAGA
Source organism: Cryptomeria japonica (assembly GCF_030272615.1). Taxonomy (NCBI): domain Eukaryota; kingdom Viridiplantae; phylum Streptophyta; class Pinopsida; order Cupressales; family Cupressaceae; genus Cryptomeria; species Cryptomeria japonica. Next base: position 140,085,565 of record NC_081405.1, on the reverse strand, counting down.
TTGTTGTCGAACCAAAAGGAGTGTCTGTAGAATGTTTTGAAGGCAGATAGGAGCAGAAAAGGATCTGATTATGCAGAGCAGTGCTATTACTAGATTAGCAAAGACCATGTTGTTCTCTAACCATTACAATAGTTAAATCCCTTAACCAAGTAAGCTTTAACAGGCTTCGTGTTGTCTACATCCTCTAACTAGGTGATCCATTAGCTTGGATTTGAAATCCTCTATCGAGATTACTCCTAACAGGTTATTGCCTTTAATAGGGTATTGTATTCAATCCCTTAACTGGGTGGTCCTCTTAATGGGACATTATTGTATAAGCTTCTAACAAGGCTTGGATCCTAATAGGGTGAACTTTAGAAGAGTTCAAAATACTTGTGGGTATTCAACCCCACTCTAGTTCTTGCCATTTGGGTTTACACATGAAAAATCATTGTGTTAAGTGGTGAATTATTTTGTGGATATGTTTTGATATGGTTGATATCATTAACTGGTAAAGCCACTTAGATATGTTTAGATGACCGAAAGTGATTTGAAATGAGCTATTACTGATGTTAGTAAAGTGTTTTAATTTTTTAGTTAAATGGTATGTGAGTTTTAGATCTATTGCATTGTATCATTGATGTTTTGGTCAACCCATAAAGTTTAACAGTGCAATTGTAGTTTTGAATACAGTGTCTAAACCAGTTTAGTTTAACAAGTTGTTTCTGAGTTGGGATTAAGTTTGGTGAAACTTTATTTATTTTTCTATGTACTCATTGACCCCCCCCTCTCTCAGTAGTTAACTGGATCCTTATTGTTTCATCATATTATCAATTGGTATCATAGTATTTCAGGACCTCTTGTGTTTAAGCCTAATAGCTTGAGGAAAAGATCTAGGAGAACATGATGAAGAAAGAAGGTCCAAAGTTAAATAGGGAAAACTATAGAATTTGGAGTGATAGGATGAAGATATACATCAAGAGCTTAGGGAGTCAATATTGGGAACATGTTGTTACTAAATATAACTTGCCTAGTGGGATTTTGTCAGATGATCAAAAGAAGGAGCAACAGGAGAACAATCAAGTATTGGATGCCATTATCAATTCCTTGTCTGATTTAGAGTATGTTGATGTTCATGGATTGGAAACTTCCTATGAAGTATGGAAGAAACTAGAAGATATTTATAGCGGTGATGAGCATGTTAAGATTGCCAAAGAAGGGAGTCTGAGAGGTAAATTTGATGATATACGGATGGATGAAGGAGAAAACATTCAATAGCATGGATAGAGGATCAAGGAGATAGTCAGAGAGATCAAAAGTGTTGAAGGTATAGTGGAGGATACCATAGTGGTTAGAAAGGTGTTGAAAACCCTTCTACCGGTCTACGCTATCTGAGTTGCAGCCATTCAAGAACTCAAGTCTATTGATAAAACAAAGGTAATTCTTGATTCCATCATTGGTAAATTAACTGAATTTAAATTAAATGGTTTTTATGGAAGTGTTCAAAGATCGAAATCTGTATTTAGATCCTCAATTTGAAACCCATAGGTAAGGAAAACCATAGAAGTGAGCTACTGTCATGAGTCTAGATCTAGCAGAGAGGTTGATGATGAAGACAGCCTGATTGAGCTTGAAGCATTGTTGGCCAAGCGGTTACCCTAACGTACCAGTAAGTACAGAGGTAAATTACCTTTGAAGTGTTTTGCATGTAACTGTATTGGACATATTGCCGCTAAGTGTCCTAACGGAGATGATGAGCAAAAACATGAGAAGTATAAGAAGTATAAAGGCAAAGGTAAAAGAGACTATCTCATTGTAGTGGATGGAGGAATTATAGATGAGGAATTTGAAGAAGATACAAATGAGGACATTGTCTTTGTTGGTATTAAAGAAGAGACATCAGATCAAAAGGCATTAGTCTCTCACATGGATAGTTCCGATGATTGGATTATAGATAGTGGTTAATCACACCACATGATCAGTGACTAGAGTAAGGTTCTTACTTTGAGAGATTTTAATGGAGGTGTTGTGAGATTTGGGAATGACTCACCCTACATGGTGAAAGGAAAAGGATCCATCTCTTTGAATGGAAAAAGTAGTGCAAATGATGTCTACTAGGTTGAAGGACTGAAACACAATCTTTCAAGTGTTACTCAACTCAATGACAAAGGTTACCCACTCGAATTTAAGAATGGAGTCTGCATGATTTATGGAAGCAAAGGTGAACTAATTGCAACTGGAAAACAATCTAGAGGTAACTTGTTTCATTTAAGTTCTAAAGTAAACTATTGTTTAATTGCAAAAGTAGAAGATAGTTGGCTTTGGAATTGGAGATTATGTCATATAAATTTTGATTACATTGTAAAAGTTAGTAAATCCAAATCAGTAAGAGGTTTGCCACAGTTGGAAAAATTGGTGAATGATTTGTGCAAGAAATGTCAATTAGGGAAGATGACATCCTCAACATTCAAGAGCAAATCTTTCTTAGCAAAACATTTGCTAGATTTGGTTCATACTGACCTTTGTGGACCAATGATGAATAGGAGTATTCAAGGTGATTGGTATTTCATGATTTTTACTGATGATTGCTCAAGGATGATGTGGGTCACATTCTTGAAAGACAAGATAGAATCTTTTAGTAAGTTTAAGCTATTCAGAGCCTTAGTTGAGAATGAGAGTGGAAAGAAGATAAAGTTCTTAAGAACTAATCAAGGTGGTGAATTTACTTCAGAGGAATTCACTAGTTACTGTGAAGACAATGGAATTAAGAGACAACTTTCTACACCTAGGACACCACAGCAGAATGGTATTGTAGAAAGGAACAACTGGTCAATTGTTGAAGCTGCTAGGACTATGCTAACACAAGGAGGTGTAGCTAAAATATTCTGGAGAGAAGTTGTCAGTACAGTCATTTATAAAATGAACCAGATATTGGTTAAAAGAGGTAAGGATAAAACTCCCTATGAAAACTGGTATGGTATATCAACTAATGTCAGTTACTTTAAGATTTTTGGTAGCAGATGTTTTATCAAGAGAGGTGATTATGTTGGTAAGTTTGATGCCAAGTTTGATGAAGGCATATTTATTGGTTACTCCACCAAGAGAAAAGCTTACAAGTGTTACAACAACCAGACCAAGAAGATAATTGAAAGTCTAAATGTTTGAGTTGATGAGTTTCCTGAGAAATCGGGAGAAACTAGAGAGGAGGAGGAAGAATAATCTTACACACTATTTTTGAAAATGGAACCGGTGAAGCCAGAAGTTGGTGAATAGAACACAGAAGCCCCAGTTCAACCAGAACAGAGAGGTCTAACAGAGGAAGAAGAAAGTGAAGAAGAAGAAGAACCTGGAAATCAAGATCATGTCATTCCAAGGTATGTTAGACTCAATCATAGCCCCGATCAGATTATTGGAGACATGAATGCAGGTGTCCTAACAAGAACAAGGCTTGGAGTGAACTCTTTCATGATTTCCACCATTGAGACTAGAACTGCAAAGGAAGAAGAACTTGACTAGATAGAGAAGAACAATACTTGGTCATTGGTACCTAGACCGACAAACAAGAATGTAATAGGTACAAAATGGGTATTCATGAATAAACTAAATGAAGATGGAGTAGTAATCACAAATAAAGCTAGACTGGTATGCAAAGGATATGCACAAGAAGAAGGTGAAGACTATGGTGAGACATTTGCACCAGTTGCAAGATTGGAAGGAGTAAGGACTCTACTTGAATTTGCAACATACAAAGGATTCAAAGTATACCAAATGGATGTGAAGTCAACAATCATATATGGAATATTGGAAGATGAAGCCTACATTGAACAACCAGATGGTTATGCTTTAACTATAGAAAAAGACATGATGTGCAAATTAGATGGCATTATATGGGCTGAAGCAAGCATCTAGAGCATGGTATGAAAGATTGCACTCTCACTCTTTGAAGATAGGTTTTTAGAGAATGAGTGAAGACAATAACATATATCTCAAGTCAAAAGGAAACAAGATGCTAGTAAGTGAGGTATTTGTTGATGATATCATTTTTGGAGGAAATGATGATATGTGTCATGACTTTGCTAATGAGATGAAGAATGAGTTTGATATGTCACTAGTAGGTGAGATAAAAAATTCCATAGGTCTGCAAATCCAATAGATGAAGGATGGTATTTTAATCACACAGTCCAAATATGTGAACGAAGTATTGAAGACTTTTAGAATGGGAGACTGTAAACTAGTTATAACACCAATGGTTATAGGCTATAAGCTATCCAAGGAGGATGTTTCTGCATCAGTGGATGATAAGGAGTATAGGTCAATGATAGGTAAACTACATTATATTGTCCACAGTAGACCGAACATTGCTCATGCAGTAGGATTGGTTACCAAATTTTAGAAAATCCCAAAGGAGACACACATGGTAGCGAGCAAAACAATTTTTAGGTATTTGAAAGGCACAATTGATTAGGAATTATGGTATCCATATGCAGGAAACTTTAATTTAAAAGTCTATATAGATGAAGATTGGGCATACATTGTTGATGACATGAAGAGTACAATTTTAGGAGCATTGTTTCTTGGAGGAAGACTAGTGTCTTGGAGCATCAAGAAACAAAGTTGTATCTCACAATCAACTGTAGAAGTTGAATATGTTGTAGCATATATGAATTGTACCCAAGCAATCTGGATGAAACATATTTTGGAAGGTTTCAAGTTGAAAATTTAAGAACCAGTAAGGATTTTCCATGGTAACACCAGTGCAATAAAAATGTTGGTATTGCATGAAGATTTAATTGATGAAGTATAGTATTGTCATTGATGGTCCAATAGAAACCGGTAATGAAGATGCATTATAACCAGTAGTGATGTAGTAAACCAATTGGTAGAGAACCGGTGTTGAAAACCGATATTACTATTGAAGCAGAGATCAACTGGTAACCCTAACCTGTTGATAAGAACCCTAATCAGTGGAGCTTGGAGAATCGGTAGTAATGTTTTATGATCGAATGATGAGTGGAGATGATTATGCCACATATGCATGATGCACGTGATGAGTTTCAAAGCAGTTTTGGCAAATACAGATAATTTTTTTATCTTGGGAATGAACAATGCATAGCATGAAGTCAATAACACATGATGAGTTACATAATCCAATGTGTGGTGATCCAGGAGCGGTCGAAGTTGTCTTGAACAATGTGCAGTTGATTGCTATGTAATCCAATGGTCATGTTTGAACCGATATGTTTGTAATCTCTATGAGATCTTAGGTTTTGTGATGTGTTACCGACCTATTGTATTTATTTTTAAGGTTGATGAGTTGTTTGTAAATTGTGTTGGAAAATTTGGCTTAGTGTGAGTTGTTGTTGACAAACTAGAAGGAGTATCTGCAGAATGTTGTGAAGGCAGATAGGAGCATAAAAGGATCTGATTAAGTAGAGAAGTGTTATTTCTAAATCACCAAGACCCTTTTGTTCTCTAACCATTACAATAGTAAAATCCCCTAATCGGGTAAGCTTTAACATGCTTTTTGTTCAAATCCTCTAACAAAGTGATCCATTAGCTTGGATTTCAAATCGTCCACTAAGGTTACCTTTTACAGGGTATTGCCTTTAACAGGGTATTGTAGTCAATCCCTTCACCGGGTGGTCCTTAACCAAATCTTTTCCTAACAAGAAATTTTTAAAAATCTTCTAACAAGGCTTGGATCCTAACAGGGTGAACTTTAGAATAGTTCATAATACTTGTGTGTATTCATCCCCACCATGATTTTTCCCATTTGGGTTTCCACGTGAAAAATCATTTTGTCAAGTGGTGAATGATTTTGTGTGTGTTTTTTATATTATAATATGTTTAATTGGTAAAACCACTAAGACATGTTTATATTACTGGAAGTAATAAAAAATGAGCTATTAATAATGTTAGTAAAGTGGTTTTATGTTTAGGTTAAAAGGTATCTAAGTTGCAAATCTATTACACTGTTATATTGATATTTTAGTCAACCGACAAGCTTGACAGTGTAGTTGCAGTTTTCAAATACAGAGTCTAAACTAATTAAGTTAAGTTTAGTTTTCCAAGTTGTTTATGAGTTTGGTGAAGATTAGTATATTTTATATCTATTGATTCACCCTCCCCCCCTCTTAGTAGTTTATTGGGTCATTATTGATTCATCATATTATCAAAACATTTCTAAGAACTTGATGTTGCATGCTAGGACAAAGCATATTGAGCTGAAGTATCATTTCTTGAGAGAGAAAGTGCAAAGTAAAGATGCTTCACTAGAGCATGTATCTACCAAACAACAACTAGAAGATATCTTTACTAAACCTCTTCCTAAGGCTACTTTTGAGTATTTAGAGGTAAGCTAGGGGTTGTACCCCTACATGAAGTCAATTAAGAAGATGTGGAAGACATAAGTCATGGAGGTTATTGAAAATATTAAAGTAGGATTGGTGTAGAGTGGAGCTACTCCATAGGGGGAGCAGCTTGTTGCAAATCGGTGAAGAATGGAATGGTTAGCCTTCACTTTGGCATTGTTGTCAAAGGGGGAGGAACTATATATGATTGATAAAGTTGAAGGAGAGTACATGGAAAAATGTAAACCAATATTCCTATACCTATGTATATATTTCACTGTCAATCTTCACAACCAAAGGGTATTGATATTTGTATTGCCATCAATGTCAAAGGGGGAGATTGTTGGCATTGCATGAAGATTGCATTGATGAAGTATCTTCTTGTCATTGACGTCAATAGTAACTGGTAATGGAGTTGTATTGCAACCGGTAGTGATGTAGTAATGCAACCAATAATAGAGAAGTGATAGAAGCTGGTATTGGTATTTCAAGAAGAGTGATCAACCGATAACCATAACCAGTTGATATACATAACCCTAACTGATGGCGCTTGGTGAATCAGTTATGATGATCTATGACCAAATGATGATTAGAGATGGAGATGCCACATATGCATAATGCACATGATGAGGTTCAAAGTGGTTTTGGCATGTGAAGATAACCGTTTATCTTGAGAATGAGCAAATGCATAACATGAAGTGGAAAATGTATGATGAGCTGCAGGATCCAATGTGCAGTGATCTAGGAGCGGTTCAGGTTGTCTAGAACAAGGTGTAGTTGATTGCTATGTAATTTGACAGTTATGATTGAATCAATATGTTTGTAATCTCTATGAGATTTATAAGCTTTGTGTTGTGTTACCGACCTATTGTATTTGTATTTAAGGTCGATGAATTGTTTGTAATTGTGTTGGAAATTTGGTTAAGTGTGGTAGTGAGATTGTTGTCAAACCAGAAGGAGTGTCTACAAAATGTTTTGAAGATAGATATGAGCATAAAAGGATCTGATTAAGTCAAGTAGTGCTATTACTAGATTGGCAAAGACCCTATTATTCTCTAACCATTACAACAATTAAATCCCTTGGCCAAGTAAGCATTAACAGGCTTGGTGTTGTCTAAATCCTCTAACTAGGTGATCCATTAGCTTGGATTTGAAATCCTCTATTGAGGTTACTCCTAATAGATTATTGCTTTTAATAGGGTATTGCAGTCAATCCCTTAACTGGGTGGTCCCTAACCAGATTTGTTCTTACCAGGACATTATTGTATAAGCTTCTAACAAGGCTTGGCTCCTAACAGGGCAAACTTCAAAAGAGTTCAAAATACCTTTGGCTATTCATCCCCACCATGGTTTTTCCCATTTGGGTTTCCACTTGAAAAATCATTGTATCAAGTGGTGAATGATTTTGTGGATATGTTTTGATATGGTTGATATGATTAACTATTAAAGCCACTTAGATATGTTTAGTTGACCAGAAGTGATCTAAAATGAGCTATTACTGATGTTAGTAGAGTGTTTTAATGTTTTGGTTAAATGGTATGTGAATTTCAGATCTGTTGCATTGTATCATTGATGTTTTGGTCAACCAGTAAAGTTTGATAGTGCCGTTGCAATTTTGAATACAGTGTCTAAACTAATTTAGTTTGGCAAGTTGTTTTTGAGTTGGGATTAAGTTTAGTGAAATTTTAGTTTGTTTTCTATCTATTGATTCACCCCCCCCTCTCAGTAGTTGACCAGATCCTTATTGTTTCATCATATTATCAAGTACCAATTTTCAATCACTGGAGAAGGCAACCACCAAGAAGGTATTGGATAGATTCAAGGAGATGAGACTGCATAACTTCTAGAAAATGATTGAAGATGATAGGGTTAGATTAAATAGAGGATTGAAAACCATTTCTAAAGCACTGAGTGTAGGACGAAAGATATACAATTCATGACTTTTACTATCCAAATTCACTTAAGATATTGATAAGCAGATCAGTGTCTGCTAGGGAAAGCTTTACAATATATCTCAATCATTTGACTTTAACATTGCCCTTTCCAACAGTGTTGAAGGTTAGGTGATGGCTCTTACTGATCAAATATCAAGCCTGAATTCAGAAAAGAAGAGAATTCTGAGGCGCTTAGGTGAACTCCAAAACCTTATTGGTTCTTATATGGACACTGTGTTGAGCAATAACTTTGAATGATTGAAGATAATGACTCAACCAATTCCATTTGAATTGAAGGATGTAGAAATATATGCCTATGTTTTTTAGTGCCTTCATCATAGTTTTGGATAACTTGAAGAGTGGGTGATATACTCACTTAGGATTTTTGAAGACTATTTTTACAGATATCTTCAAGTATGTATAGTATATCCGGTATACACTCTTATACATAAGTTCTTGAGGAGAACCCTATCTTTTGCATTGCTGTCAAAGGGGGAGAGTAGAGTGAAAAATGTACAGAAGGATGCAATTTTTTGGGTTGATACAAGTTTTTGAGTTTTTATCTAAGGGGGAGCCTTAGAAATTTTGATTCGGTGCACAAGTTTCAACAGTCATTTTCATGAGTGTTGCCATCAATGCTAAAGGATGAGATTGTTGGAAATTGACACTCATCTGGTGGATTTTAGTGCATGATAATGGATCAGGGTAATCATTGATGGAAAATATCCTTGGAAATCCTATCCCGTAGTCATGGTTTTTGATATCCAAAAGAGAAAGTGATCAAGTAATCTATCTTTGGTATTTCAGGATTAGTAGAGTAGTTTTAGGTTCGGAAGCTTTTCGGTGATTGCACTAGTTAGATTCATGTATGGGATGATAGGGCCGACTTGTAGAAGTCAATTTGACATGATTTGATGGATCCACATATGTTTTGGTGATCCAGTCTAAGATGACACCCAGTTACACATTACATTGCATATTGTGCAGGCCGATTCGATGAATGTTTTATTTTATGGTTGTGGATATATAAGATCGATGTAGAAGATATTTTTGGATGATGTAATGAGTGAGTTGTGATTGAGAAACTATTTTGGTGCAGTTTCACGTGCATATTCTTGATCCGGTAGCTAACTAAGAAGCAAAATAAAGCAGAGTAGCAGAGGTGGTATAGTAAGACTTTAGGCACTTAATTGGAACTCATCCAGGAATTGTTTAATGCTATTTTGGAGTTCAATAACTATAGTTATCATTTTAATTGATCTATAAGTCAGTGAGACTTCCATATTGTAATTGAACCTTTGGTTCTAGACAGTGTGCCTCAATGCAAGTGCATTTAGCTCATGTAATATTTATATACTCCTGATCATAGTATATGAATATTATGGATTCCAATCCCACTGTGGTTTTTCCCTTTCTGATTTTCCATGTAAAAATCATGGTGTTATGATTTTGTGGTTGATTATCTTGTGTTTATGCATTTTACTTTCTTGCATTTTCTTTTGGTTGTCTGATAATAAGTTTGAAAGTTTATTTACTGATAGAACAATGATTCACTCCCCCCCTCTCAGTGTTCCTTGATTCCAATAAATATACCATTATTCTAGCATTGACTACAAAATAATTGGCTGATAAAATAATTAATGATAGAAATCTCAAGAATATCAGTGCATATTATGAAAATTTTGATGAAAATGATCAGAGAGAAATTGAGAAAGTTGTTGTGTTGCATTTTCATAACTTCAACAAATTTTTAATTGAGTTAGAACGTAGCATTCCAAAAGGTTTATATATAATTCTTGATGCTAGAAGGTCGAGTGCAAGCCGATTAGATAAGAAAATAAAATAATGTGAATTAATCAATATCAGTGCTTGCATCTCTCAAGAAGAAGTTGATAATCTCATGGAGCAAGCCAATCGAAAGGAATTCCGAAGCAAAAATAGAGTAAACAGACTTATGGTTGGTAGGTTTCAGGAAGTAAGAAAAGAAATGAAAGAGATATGGAAAAGGTTTCTAAAGAACAATCAGCTTCCAGTCAACCGTAAATATGATGAATCTCAAAAGGAAGATACTCCCCATCGAGAAGTACATGTAGGTTCTCAAAAGGATGAAACTCAGAGAAAGGTTGATTTAGAAGTCCAAGCCAATGTAACACTTGAGGCTAGAGACAGTCAAAATCCTCTAGTTGACCACCCAGAGTTAATGGAAAGGAAAGTTGCAGAGGCAATAGAGACTCCAAAAGTTGATACTACACCAAGTGGTGACATCGGTTCATAGGTTAAAGAAAAGGATGTAGGAAAATGAGAATCAAAGAAGGACAAGGTACTAGATAAGGAAGAAGAGGTCAATAAAAGGAAGTAGAAAATTGAAAATGTCTCAGTAACCATGACAATTGACACTCCTAAGGACAAAGGGAAAATAATTCTCCCATATATCTCCACCAATTTTGATAGAACTCTTGACATTTGTAAGATATATCTAGATAAAAGGTTAATGGTTGCTGCAGTGGTCCAGGATCAAGCTAGTCAGGACTTGGTTAAATTAGAGACGTAGGACAAAAAGTTGATTCAGATGTTTGTAGGTGTTTTACAAAAGGTGGCACCAGAAGTGCAATTAGAATAAAATTATAACCCCTCTGGCAAGTTACTATAGTTAATCAACAATATCAATACCAATTTTGAGTCATTGGAAAGGCAACCACCAAGATGCAAATTCAGACCTTCTAGAAGATGATTGAAGATGACAAGGTCAGATTCAACAAAGGACTGCAGACTATCTGCAAGGCACTAAAAGAAGGAGGAAAGATATATAAGTCATGCCATATACTGCCCATTTTCACCTTAGATAAATACAAGTAGATCAGTGTTTGATAGGGCAAGCTTGATAGTATATCTCAATTATTTGATTCCAATGTTTCCCTTGCCAACAATGTAGAAGGCTGGGCGATGGATCTAATTGATCAAATCTTGAGCCAAAACTTATAAAAGGATAGGATACTGAGGCAGGGTCGTGAACTCTAGAACCTTATTGCTCCCTGGATGGACACCATGCTGAGAAACAAAGTTGACTGCATGAAGATAATGGCTCAACCAGTTCCATTTGAATAAAAATATGTGAAAAAATATGCTTATGTTTCTAGTGCTTTCATTGTAGTTTTGGACAACTTGAATAATGGGTGGGATAACCACTTAGGATGTTTGAAGACCATTTTTGCAGATATATTCAAGTATGTATAGAATATTCGGTATGTACCCTTTGTATATAATCTTTTGAGCTGCACCCCATCTTTGGCATTGTTGTCAAAGGGGGAGAGTGGAGTGAAAAATGTACAAAGAATGATACAAGTTTTTGAGTTCTAATCTAAGGGGGAGCCTTAGAAATTTTGGTCTGGTATACAAGTTTCAAGACTTAGTCATTTTTCATGAGTGCTACCATCAATGCCAAAGGGGGAGATTGTTGGTAATTGACACTCATCTAGTGGATTCTAGTGTATGTATAATCATTTAGGGTTGTCATTGATAGAAAATCTTCTTGGAAATATCATCCGATAGTTATGTATTTTGGTAACCTGTAAAGGAAATGGTCTGGCAATCTATCATCGGTATGTTAGGATAAGCATAACACTTTTGGACTGAAATCCTTGCAGTGATTGCGGTGGTAAGATTTGTGCATGGGATGATAGGGGTGACATGTAGAGATCATTTTAACATCATTTGGTTGATTCACATATGGTTTAGAGATGTGGTCTAAGACAACACCCAGTTACACATTACATTGCATAATATGGATGGCCAACTTGATGAATCTTTTATTTTTGTGGATATATATGACCAATGTGGAAGATCTTTCTGGTGTATGAGATTGCATGATATAAATGAGTGGTGATCAAGAAACCTATTTGGTGTAGTTTCATGTGCACATTCTTGATCCGGTAGCTGACTAAGAAGAAGAACAGGGAAGTTACAAAGGTGTTACAGTTAGACTCTTTTCACTTAACTAAAACTTGTCCAGGCATTTCTTGATGCTATTTTGGAGTTAAATCATTGTAGTTATCTTTGTAAAAGATCTGTAAGTCAGTGAGACTTCCATATTGTAATTTGAGTAGTGATCTCTAGGTCGTAAGCCGAAATGCAAGTGAATTCCCCTTTATATAATATTATTTTACTACTGGCCATAGTGGAATAATATTGTGGGTTAAAATCCCACCGTGGTTTTTCTCTTTCTTGGTTTCCATGTAAAAATACCAGTGTTATGATTTTGTGATTGATTATCTTGTGTTTCTGCAATTTACTTTCTTGCATTTGGTTTCCATGGTCCGAGAATAATAAGTTTGAAAATTCATTTACTGGTAGAACACTGATTCACTCCCCTCTTAGTATTCCCTACTTCCATCAATTGGTATCAGAGCCAAGTTCCTTTGAGGAAGCCTAACCACTTGAGGAAGGTCTGGGATATTGAATCAATGGATTTTAGTTTTAGGAGACAACTTTGTGTGGCACTTGAGGATCTTGATGCAACAAGAAATGAAATAATTTCCTTAAAGAGAAATTTGAATACAACCAAAGACTTAATTAATTATTTGAAAGATCAAATCAACACTTCAAGATACAAGAGGAAAGAGCTAATGGACAAGATGAAGGAGAAAGAAGAACAAACCATGGAAAATTAGGACAAAGTTGATGAATGTGATAAGCTTTCTAGAGAGAATGTTGTATTGAAGAATGAGATGCAATCTATTGTGATGAAGCTGACTAAGGAGATTGAACACCGGAAGAAGAATGAAGAAAGTTTGACCTAATCATTGAAAGATAGATTAGATGAGTGCTTCAGGATTGCCTATGAGAGTGATCAGTTGAAGCTTGAGTTGACACAATCAAGGAATAATGGTCAAGAACTTGAAAGACATATTGTTTCTCTAAGAGATGAACTTGCTACTATAAATGAATACAAAGACAAATTCAATTCTAGCTCAGCAAGTCATGATGAGATTCTGGATACTCAAAGACATGGAAAAGACATGAGAGGACTTTTATATATGAAAGGAGAATCCTTCAGTTCTAGATAAAGCAATGCAAAACCTAAGAGAAATAATCCTTCGGTAAGACAACCTAATGCCTACAAATTCAATGGTAGATGTTTTACTTGTAATAAGTTTGATCATATGGAAAATCAATGTAGAATTAGGATGAATAATGGAATGAATAATATGAACAATGGTCCTACCTTTACTGGTTAGTGTTTCATATGTAATAATTTTGGTCACAAGTCAAACATGTGCAGAGTAGTAATGAACAATTTTTAGAAGAACAGATGTTATGCTTGTGGGGTGTTTGGACATATCTCTAACCAATGAAGGATGAGACCAAATCAGATGAATTCGACGCCTATGTAGAGAAATGTTTTTTGGCGTGCATGTAACAAAATTGGTCACATTGCAAAATTATACAGAAGCAAGAATAATGATCTGGTAAACCATGGAAAATCATATGAGAAAGGAAAGGAAAAGGTAGAAGAGATCCGGAACAAGCATGAGAAGATGTGGGTTAGAAAAGATGAATCCAAGGGAAATAGTGGATCTATCATGAACCCAACACTTTCTAGAGCCATGCAGTTCATGTATTCTACACTTGATTCCATTCAAGAAGTAGAGAAAATGAATGTGTCTATGTAGGTATACATCAAGTTCCTATTAGAGGCTATCTCACATTAGGATAAACACAAGGAATCCTAGACTGTTCATTTTCAAAAGATCAAAAAATTCTTTGGTTGACAGTATTTGTCTCCCTTAGGGGGGTTTCAGTTATGTTTATGAACAGTTTCTATCTTTTTGGCCCTTTGTCATTATTGTCAAAGGGAGAGTAGTGTTAGTAGTATTTTTATGTCATTTTATGCAAGCTCTCAAATAATTGGCTAGTTGTTATTTCAGATGTTTCTTCTAAAGAAAACTTATAATGTATTACCTTAAGTTGTCATCAATGACAAAGTGGGAGATTGTTGGCCTATTGTCATTGATGTGATTTGGTTTGGAATGTATGTTTTTGTTTTGATCTGACAGTTTGCAATATTGAGATTTGGTATCTACCGAAAGATGTTTTTGATCTGGTTCCATCTAGATGTGATTTGCAAGGTTTTTTTTGGATCCGGTCCTATTAGGACATATTGGGGGCATTTTTTTTACAAAGTTGGAAGGTGACATATTTCAAAGATATTTGTTTGTTGTTGTGTGTGGATATTTCAGTCTTAGCCCCCATTCCGGTTGAGCCGATTGATTAGAGTATTTAGTGCGGATATATATAGCCATCAATTTTGTATGTTGGAGGTGTGGTTGTTGAAAAATAACTATTGATTTATATTTTTTATGTGGAATTTTTTTTTGAATGTAAATATTGTTATGTGATATATATTTAGTGGATATATAAGACAATTTGTGTACGTCAATGAAACTGTAATTCATGCATATGCCAGATGCAATTCTAATAGTTCAACTTTGTACTCTATCATCTAGTAGTAAGCCTTTTTGTATTTGGGCAATGATCTCTTACCGACAGTGAGCCAACCCCTTGTACTGTGAAACTGGTTACATATTGCATTGTTCCTGAGAGAACACTCTCTCTGTGGTTTTTCCCTTATTGGGTTTTGCATGTACAAATCTGGTGTTATGTGTTTTGTGTTAATTTCCTTTGCTAAACTTAAATTATGTCATGTGATTGGCTAGTTAGAAGTTTTAATAAGTTCAAGGGAATAATAGTTCAACAACTTTTTTGATGAATAGGCCTTTTCTATTATTTAAAAATATTAAAGTACATATTCACAAAAAAAGGTCAGGGGATACAAGATCACCCCGCGAAAGTCACTTGGCCAGTGACCAAAAACAAAAAAACAAGCTATTCATCAAAAAGATTCCTCAGGCAACCAAAGCAATGGCAGCTTAGGGAGGAGTATCAGGGCCATCTTTTTTTCCGCATACATCAGTGGGGTTAGGAGTTGGGTCTAGCACAAACCACCCATCTTCTGGATATTTTTCAATTTCTCCTTCCTGCTACCTAGAAGGCAAGATCGCCAGAGCCAGACGAGGAAACTTGGAGGTGGTGGCAGAGGGCCACCCAGAATCACTAGCAGTAGCAGGAGCAAAGGCCATAGGAGAAGCAAAGGGCTACTTGGAGGCAGAGCCATGCCACAGTGGAGAAGTTGAACGATGTCACCAATAATGAACGATGTCACCAATAATCATCACTCCCACCCCAAAGGTGGTGGAGAGGTTGGGACCGCGAGGTCTGAGAGCAGTGGGCATAGGAGCTACGATTGCGGTGGTGGCCATGTGGCAGAGTACGGTTGGCAGAGACAGAGTCTGATGATACTCAGGAAATAGCACAAGGGGCATTTCCCCAGTGTTGGAGGAGCTCCTAAAGGTGGTCCACCTCCAAGGCCACCTTATCAACTTGTACCTACGTCTGCATTAATACATTGTTACAAATGCAAGCTTTAGTATAAGTGAAAAATTAATATCCAAACAACTGTGAGAAAAATAAAATCATTTCTATCCTTCCAAAGAGTGTATAGGATCTCCATTGTGAAAGCATTCCATATCTAGGAGAACTTAGAGGGGATTCTAGGTGAATCACCCAGAAGAGGCATGTGCCAGGAAAATGGCTCAGGCCAAAAAGGCCAAAACAAGTCATGAATCCAGCTCCAATTCTGCTGAGCTCTTCTACAAAACCAAAATATGTGTATAAAAGTTTCTAGGTGACCATAAAAAGGACATCGAGGATCAAGAAATCCTAAATTTTTGAGTCTAGAGCCCAAAGGCAAACCTTGAAAGAGAACACACCAATCAAAGTGTACAATCTTAGGTTCGGTGATAGCGGAGCAGACAACCAAAAACCTGAATCTCCAGGAAGTCTAAGAAGACTGCAAGTGCCACCATTGATTGAGAATATGAATCATAGGGAAATGAGGAACCAACCAGAGATAACCCATTTTGGGTTTGTAGTTGCTGAAAGGAGTCCAAGGATACCACTTCCAGTCTTTCCACCAAGGTCTGATAGACTAAATACCAAGCTTATGAAGTAAATTTGAGGGAAGGGTCGAGACCAGAAGGTCATAAGTCTGTTGATCTGGCCGAGAGAGGCAAAACTAGACCTGGAGGTCCTCCCAAGATCAAAGGCTCATAGAAGATCTAGAAAAAAGATCCTTAGGTGTTCAAATGTCGTGCTTGTGAAAGCGCATAGAACTGACACCCTGAAGTTTGGCTAGAGGTAACCCTTGCACCTAAAAAAGAGGTGACCACTAGAGGTTGTGTTGATTCATGGATAAGCCATCCTGAAATCCATCATCGACCCATCGAAGCCAAGGGTTGATAGCTTCCCAAGCACAACAGATACTTTTGACCATAAAAGTATCCTATATCCGAACAAGATCTTTCATGGTGAGCAAGGTTTGCAAGCTAATCCCCTTCCAGGCTGGCCTTTTAGAAGGAAAGCCTGAATAAATGCAATGTCGGAGAAGAATTTTCCAGGCCTCATCGCAAGATAAGGCTCTGATAACCCATTTAGCACATAAGGCCAACCTTTGGTTCTGGGTAGAAATAAGGCCAATTCCTCCAGACTCCTTGGGAAGACAACAATATTCGCAAGCAACCCTATGAAAACCATGATGGTCAAACCCAAAGGCCCAGAGAAAGGTCTGTAGAAGTCTTTCCATCTTCATGTAAGAGGCCTTTGAAGGATCCCAATAAGAGGAGTAGTATACATGGGTGGTGGCAAACACTTTGGAGCAAACATGGAATTTACCAGCCAAAGAGAGAGGCTTAGTGATCTAGTAGGAAAGTTTTTTCTCGATTTTGGCTAAGACAACCTTCCATAGATCCAAAGGTGAATCTTGGAAGGAAAAAAGGAATGCCCAGAAAGAAAAATATTTCACCATGCTAAAGCCACTTCCAGTCATATTGAAGGATCCAAGGTGGAGCGGGAAGAAAAGATTGCCTATAACATTGCATCTTGTGCCATTGAATGGCCATAATGGAAGCCAAGCAAAAAGTGTTTAGAAACTGATGAGCGGTCTACACATTATCTTCATTCTTAAGGAGAGTGAGAAAGGAATCATCTACAAAGTAGTTATTGACAAGTTGGTAAGGTGACTCAGGCAAGGAGATACCATGGACACACCCACCAGCGATAACATTAGCAAGTAAGTAACCAAACCCTTTTGCTGCAAGAACATATAAAGTAGGAGCCATAGGGCATCCCTGGTGAATGGATCTGAAAAGGCCAAAAGCCTCAGACTGTTGACCATTAATGGTGATGCAAGCTGAGGCATCTTTGAATAACATCTGAACAAACTAGATGAATCAGGGACCAAAGGCAAGGGCTTTGAGCATAGCCAAGATAAAAGGCCACTCAATGCGATCATACACTTTAGCAAAGTCAATATTAAGAAATATTTCCCACTATTGAGTGTGTTTGGCCCAGTCCATCCCTTCCCAAACAACAATAATATTGTCCAGAATAAACCAAGATTTAATAAATTCAGTCTGTTTCAGGTGGACAATAATTGGCCGAAGATGACAAATCTTGAGGGCCAAAGCTTCGAAAATGATCTTATAAGAGACATTAAGAAAGGTAATAGGCCACCAATTGAAAATGTCCTTTGGATGCCCAGCCTTAGGGATAAACTTGATGTTTCCCTGGTTAATCATTTTTCCCAAGGAGTGAGAATGAAAAGCTTCCAGATATACCTTATGAAGATCAGGACCAACACAAAGATAAAGAGCTTTGTAGAATTCATAGGGGAAGCCATCATAGCCTGGGACTTTTTCATCTGCCATAGAAAAGGCGGCTTCTTTGAGATCATCAATGGTCAGTAAGAGATCACAAAAGGCCTGTTGTAAGTTAGAGAGCCATTTCAGAACAACGACTAAGAAATCTTGCAAGGCTTAGGTTCTGGCTGGAGAATCTCTCTATTCTATGAACACCTTCTCATAATGACAAACAAAATCTTGCAATATGTCAAGCAATTTGGTGAGAAGAGCTTGTCCCTCTTCTATTTTCTTAATCCCTACAGAGGTATGATGGGCACATAGAGATAGGAATAATTCCTTAGAATCGCTATCGCCCACCTTGAGCCAGTGCAATTTGGCTTTGATTTGAGCTCCTCTGGCAGAGTGACTATCAACAACTTATTTCTGATGGTGCAACTGGGATAAATGAAGTTACAGGGTAGAATCAAAGGGATTCAAGGCCAAAGCTTCTATGGTAACACATAGAGCTTTGGTGGTCATGCCATATGACTGACAGTAGATAGTGAGTTGCCTACCATAAATGCATAGAAAAATCATAGAGTGGGAAATGGAATCATGCCACCACACAATCCAACCAATGTGATGACAAGGCCTTGGCTCTAAAATCAAAACTCTTTGAATGTGGGCCATTGTGGACTAATGGTGTAGGAGAGACGTGTTGAGGCAGAACTACATTTTGGAAGGATGATGCCTAGCTGTTTGCCATTCAATGCTAAACATTATGCGGAAGTGGTCTGACAACATCACATCAACAATAGGAGTGATGGGAAAATCATGATCTTTAGAGAAAGAGAAAAAAGATTGAGCAGATATCATAGCACGATCAAGCCTCTTAAGAATTTTGTCAGAGCCAGCTTTGAAATTAGACCAAGTGTGGCAGACTCCACCAGGATGGTGACGGTTGGTGTTGGGGTTGAAAAGACCCAATTTATTATGCATATAGTACCAGGCTTCCCACTCACCAGCCATCCAGTGGAAAGGCAAAAATTTGTCCTTATCGAAAGCCACCTCAACCATATTAAATTACCCACACATGACCCGTAGGTGGTATATTATCCATGATCCATTGCCAGCAGTATGATCTCTCAACCGAATCATTGGGAACATAAACATTAACGATCCCAACAAAATGATTATCAATTGAAAGCAAAACCTAAATGATGCACTGCATGGGATCAAACCCATGAGAAATAACTAAAAAGCACTGTTGGGTCCTAGAGACATTTGAGAGGGGGGGGTGAATCAGTTGTCTAATAAATTCAAACAAAAAAAAACTTATCTAACCTTAATGCTTAATACCGGTAAACCAAACTTTATGTCACTAGACAGTTTATTAGTTAATTGCAGTACTGGTAAACATTAATGCATGAAACTGAGAGACAATAACATCCACAACACATAACACCAATATTTGTATGTGGAAACCCTGTAAGGGGTAAAAACCATGGTGGGAAACCTTACCCACAATTAGATGATACTACTGTAGATAGTATGTGTATACAAATGGGGTTTGCACATGCAGAAAGGCCAAGCACCTAGAGCCACTGCTCAAACACAAATAGGAGTCACACTGACTACAATTGGATGGTTAAATCCAATAATGATGTATTCCTAAAAATAACATTTTCATATGATGGATTCAGTACCGGTGTAGTTCTAATATGCCTTCACAAAAAACCTTCCTTCACCTTCAAATGATGTCTGCATGTATAGCTCTTCTTATTCTCACATAAACCTTCTTACAATTCCTTTTTCCAGTCGCATATCGATCTTACAAATAAGATCTTACATATATACCATAACCTAAGACCAATTTTAGTAGGTCAGCTCTAAAAGATATTACAATAAAAACAATTTACAAGTAAATCAATAACCGATGCAATATCTGATTCAACATGTTGGATTAATGCATTTACAACATTGATAAATCATCTCCAAAGCATGGTGTGTTGATCTGGAATAGATAAGCCTATCGGTGCTTATTCTGGACCTGTTTTCCAGTAACAACAAATATGCAAACACAAATATACCAATGAACCAATCTCCAAGACAAAGTGTCCAAACGATGTCTTCAACATAACCAAGTGTTTTTCATGTCATTCCAAGTGCCAGTGAACCAGATACCGGTGACTATGCATAAGTCACTTGCTTGCCGGTGAACATTTGCCAATTCTTCAAAGTGCCAGAGTTGATAAGTGTTAATAGGTGCTAACATCAATGAAACAACCATATCAACATATCCAAACTACCAAAAATCTCCCCCTTTGGCATTGATGGCAACACAAGATGGAAAACCATCAAAGTGCCAAAACAGAAATGCCAAATACCAAAAACCAACAATCTCCCAAAAGAGATTATAATGAGAAATCAAAATTTAGATACAAAGAGTAATCAATCTCTCCCAAAGTAACAATCACTCCCCTTAGGAGTAACATGAGATTTCCTTGTGTTTTTCCATATCAATCTCTCCTCCTTTGACATCAAATGCCAAAGGCAATACAAAAACCAAGTTCAAATACAAAATACCAACCAATTCAGTATACCAAATACTCCCCCTGAGAAGTAGCTCACCTCATCAAAGCTGGAGTAAAATATTTCTCAGTTAATTCTGCTGGTTGATGACAAACATCAACTGTCTAAGTCTCTACCGGTGGGTGTATGACCCTAAGTTGATCTCTAAGATACTCAAAAGTCTCTTTAGGCAAAGGCTTAGTGAAAATATTTGCAATCTACTCTTTAATATTCACATAAACCAGTTTTACTTCTTTTGCTTCAACATTCTCTTTTAGAAAATTCAGTTTGATAGAAACATGTTTATTTTTAGAATGTAGTACTGGATTCTTAGATATATCAATTGTTTTTGTGTTATCACATTAGATAGTTATAGGTTCTTTACATTTTACCTTTATGTCCTTCAACATTTGCTTAAGCCATAATACCCGTGTACAGTTAGTTGCTGCTGCAACATATTCTGATTCTGTTGTTGATAAAGATGTGTAACTTTATTTCTTACTCAACCAAGAAATTAATCTGCTTCCAAGAAAAAATGCTCCACCAGTGGTGCTTTTTCTGTCATCCACATCTCTTGCCCAATTTGCATCTATGTATGCACATAATTCAAAATTTTCATCTTTAGGATACCATAAACCAAGATTTGTAGTTCCTTGTAAGTACCAAAAAATCCTTTTTACTACTAATTCATGATTTTCTCTAGGATTACTCTGAAATGTTGAAACAATACATACTACATTCATAATATCAGGTCTTGTTTGTGTCAAATACAATAAACCTCCTATCATAGATTTGTACCTAGTTGGATTAATAGGTGTAGATTCATCCTTTAGTGATAATTTGTCATTTGTAGTCATAGGTGTGCTTACTGGTTTAGAGTTTTCCATTCCAAATTTATTTAGTAACTCCTTTAAGTACTTAGATTGACTCAAGAATATACCTTTATCAGTCTGTGAAATCTGCAATCCTAAAAAATAATTTTATCTCTCCAATCATAGATATTTCAAATTTTTGTTGTTTTTCAATAGAAAAGTCTTTACATAATCCATCTTCTCCTCCAAAGATTATATCATCAACAAAAACTTTTATAACCAAGATGTCATCATTAGTCACTTTATAGTATAAATTGTTTGTCAGCATTACCTTTAGAAAAACCAATCTTCAAAACATATTTATCCAATCTAGCATACCAAGCTCTTGGAGTTTGCTTCAACCCATACAAAGTTTTCTTTAACCTGCAAACCATATCTTTGTTATCTATCAAATAAAATCCATCAGGTTGCTCAAGGTAAACTTCTTCTTCAAGATCTCCATTCAGAAATGCACATTTAATATCCATTTGATATACTTTGTAGTTCTTATGTGCTGCAAAAGCTAGGAATTATCTGATTGCCTCAATTCTAGCTACTAGTGCAAAGGTTTCATTATAATCAATTCCCTCTTTCTGAGAATATCCCTTACACACTAGTCTTGCTTTATTTCTGATTATCTTACCATCTTCATTAAGTTTGTTTCTAAATACTCATTTTTTTCTAATTACATTTTTGTCTTTAGGCCGAGGAACTAATGTCCATGTGTTATTCTTTTCAATTTGTTCTAATTCTTCTTCCATAGCTTTAAACCAGTGTTTATCTTCACATGCCTCATTAATTGATGGTTAAATTTGAGAAATAAGACATACCTCTTCATTTTCTAGTCTTCCTCTTGTCATAACTCCTTGATACTTGTTCCCAATTATCTGATTTTCAGAATGGTTCAATCTTACATACTGGGGTGTCTTCATTTGCTGCGGTTCTTCAGTTACAATAGAAATTTTGGACGATACCGATGTAAATAGATCTTCATTCTATACCGGTGGGTTCAATGTAGGTTCATTTGTCAGTATCTCTGCTGCTGGTTTAGAGTCTATATACCTTGAAGTTCCTCTAAACTGTTCATCAATTTTCACATTTGTACTCTCAACAATTTTTTGCAATCTCTTGTTAAAACATCTATATGCTTTGCTCTTAGATGAATAGCCAAGAAATATTCCTTCATCACTTCTAGGATCAAATTTTCCAATATATTGATCTCTTCTAATATAGCATTTACTTCCAGATATTCTAAAATATTTAAGAGTAGGAGTAATACCAAACCATAGTTCATGAGGGGTCTTACCAGTTTCACCTTTGATGTGAACTTTGTTTAATGTATATGTTAGGTCCCAGGGACAACTGAGAGGGAGGGGGGAGTGAATCAGTTGTTCAACAAATTCAAACCAAAAACAACTTAACCAACTTTAATGCTTAATATCAGTAAACCATTCTTTTATGCCGGTAGACAGCTTTATCAGTTAATTGCAGTACCAATAAAGATTAGTGCATGAAAGAGAAAGACAATAACATCCACAACACATAACACCAATATTTGTATGTGGAAACCTTGTAAGGGGAAAAAACACGGTGGGAAATCTTACCCACAATCAGATGATACTACTGCAGATAGTATGTGTATAGAAATGGGGTCTGCACATGCAGAAAGGCCAAGCGCCTAGAGCTCACTACTCAAACACAAATAGGAGTTACACTGACTACAATTGGATGGTTAAATCCAATAAGGATGTACTACTCAAATTAGCATCTTACTATGTTGGATTCAATACTAGTGTAGTTTTGATTAACTTCACAAAAAACCCTCCTTCAACCTTCAAATGATGTCTGCATGTATAGCTCTACTTATTCTCGTATATACCTTCACACAATTCCTTTTTGCATTGCCCTATTGATCTTACAAATAAGATCTTACATTTATATCCTAATGTAAGACCAATTCTAGTAGGTCGGCTCTAAAAGATATTATAATAAAATCAATTTACAAATAAAACAATGTCCTATGTAATAACCGATTCAACATGTTGGCTTGATGCATTTATAACATTAATAAGATATCTCCATAGCATGTCATGCTCATCTGAAAAAGATAAACCTGTCGGTGTATAACCTGGACCTATTTGCTGGTAACAACAAATATGCAAATACGAGTATGCCAATGAACAAATCTCCAAGACAAAGTGTCCAAATGATGTCTTCGACATAACCAGGTGTTTTCCATGCCATTCCAAGTGTCAGTGAACATTATATCCTGCTGGTGTACTAGATACTAGTGACTATGCATCAGTCACTTGCTTGCCGGTGAATGTTGCTGATTCTCCAAAGTGCCAGAGTTGATAAGTGTTAGTAGGTGTTGAAATCAATGACAAAACCATACCAAAATACCAACCGTATAGAATGTTGTGCTTACTGCCTCTCTCCAATATACATGTGGTAGATTTTCTTTAGATAACATACTTCTAGCTGCATCCAAGATAGTTCTTTTTTTCCTTTCTACAACTCCATTCTGCTGTGGTGTCCAGGGTGTTGATAACTATCTTTTGATTCCATTTACTTCACATAATGTATTAAATTCCTTAGATGTAAATTCACCTCCTTGATCTGATCTCAGACATTTAATTTTTTTGTTGGTTTCATTTTCTACCATCACCTAGAATAATTTGAACTTCCCAAGTGCTTCTGATTTTTCTCTGATAAAAGTAACCCAACACATTCTAGAATAGTCATCAATGATTAGCATGAAATATCTATCACCTTCTAAGCTTTTAGTTCTAGCTGGACCACATAAATCACTATAAATTAATTCAAGAGCATTATTGGATTTTTCTACAATACTTTTGAAAGATGCTCTAACTTGTTTTCCAAATTGACATTCCTTACATACCAGATTGTGTGGTTTAACCATCTTAGGTAAATCTCTAACTGCCTTGGTAGTACTAATTTTCACAATGCAATCAAAATTTGCATGACAGAGTCTCTTATGCCATAGCCAACTTTCATCAATATGTGCAATCAAGCATGTCTTTTCATTGTTGTTCAAATGAAAGATATTACCTCTAGTTTGATTACTAGTTGCAATTTCCAAACCAATTTTGTTCATAATTTTGCATTTCCCATTCTTGAATTGTAACTGAAATCCTTTTTCAACTAATTGACCAACACTCAAAAGATTATGCTTTAAACCTTCAACATAGTAAACATTATTAGTATTATGCTTACCATCAAGAGATATAGTACCTTTTCCTTTGATTAAACAAGCTTTATCATCTCCAAATCTTACTAGCCCTCCATTATATTCATAAAAGTTCAAGAGTTTACCTTTATCACCAGTCATATGATGTGAACATCCTGAATCAATGATCCATTCATCCTTAACTTCAACTTTAGCTGCCAGGGCCTACTCTACCGGTTGAACAGTAGGTGTTGGTTGATTTTCTATTATAGCAACAAAAACCCATCCATTGTCTATCGGATCCTCATCAGAATCATCAGTGACTCCTTCATCAGAAAGATAACAAGATTTGTCTTTATTCTTCTTAAATTTGTATCTTTGATATTCAGGGTTAGGCTTGTATGTTCTTCTAGCTTCTTCTCTTAATCTAGCATGTCTATCAGGGCATCTTGAAGCCATATGACCAATCTTATTATAGTTAAAACATTTAAAGGGTTCTTTACCTTCATACTTACTTCCAACTGGGCATTTTCCTTGCAAATAGTGCTTCAAGTTCTTCAAGTCCTTCATTTTCTCTCCCGCTTTCTTCAAGTTATCTTGCATAAAAGGATTTCCAATCAGACTTGTCAAATGATGGTACAGATGATGTTGATGCCTTAAAAGCTAAATCTATCTTTATAGTAGCAACAAGACCAAATTCCTCAATTTCAAACGCTGAAAGTTTTACAATCAATGTGTCCCTAGTTACTGATGTATTAGGCATTGTTCTTAACTCATTTATAGCAATAACTTTCATTTTTTATGTCAATGGCAATCCTCTTAAAACTTTTGAAACAATTTCATCTTCACTTAATGCTCCTCCACAACATTTAATACCCAAAACAATTTCATTACCTCTTTCCATAAAAGCAGAAATCCTTTCATCTTCTTCCATTTTCAGATTTTCATACTTGACTTGGAAGCTTTCAAGTTTTGCAATTTTGACTGTGGAATCTCCCTCATTCAATGTTTCCAGATGGTGCCAAATAGCTTTAGCATTAGATCTATCTGATAATCCCATGATTTACTGATCTGATAATGCGCTCAAAAGTGCTTCTCTTGCTTTGCAATCATTTTTTTCATCTTTTCCTAAGGTAGGCAGATTAGGCTAATTTTGAGTAGGAGCAGTATATCCATTCTTTGTAACTTCCCAGATGTCATTTCCAATGCAATTCAGATGTGTCTCCATCATGATCTTCCATATCCCATAGTTGGTTCCATCAATTTTAGGACTGTCCTTCCTAAAATAGTTAGAAGACATTGGATCTCCTCAAGTTGTTAAACTTCTGCAAAATGAGGACTAGGCTCTGATACCAATTGTTAGGTCCTAGAGACAACTAAGAGGGGGGAGGGGGGGTGAATCAGTTGTCTAATAAATTCAAACTAAAAACAACTTATCAAACCTTAATGCTTAATATTGGTAAACCAAACTTTATGTCGGTAGACAGTTTATCAGTTAATTGTAGTACCGGTAAAGATTAATGCATGAAACTGAGAGACAATTGTTAGGCCCAATATGGAAAGCTAATGTACTAAGAGGGGAGGGGTGAATCAGTACTCCAAAACTTTTCTTGAATAATAACTTTACTGTTATGCATAAATAGAATAGTGCAGTAACATGAAATAAAGTTAAAGCAAATAGATAACAATCATACATGATTCACTCCATAACACATATATTTTGGTTATGCAAAAACTCTTGGTTAGAGAGAAAAACTGCGGTGGGGATGACACCCACAGCTTCACTACTGTAATAATAAAGAATGCTTGGTTAGAGCTACATTTAGCTATTTCTGATAGCTTACCCTGTTAGGAGTAACAAAATCTGTTAGATCTACCTTGTTAAAGGATTTTACAACATTTATTCTGAATGTTGCACCTGGTTAGAGGCTTTACAATTTATAGACTTGGTTAAAGTCTTTTGCCCTGTTAAAGGTTTCTCTTACAACTTCACAATATTACAATAAAATCATTACAAATATCTGCAACTTTACATCTGAAATGTTATAGCAGATTCTATGTGCTCAGAATAAGATTACCTTGCTTATAGCATTCCTCAGTAACCCATATAGTAACTCAGTAAACCCTTTTGTTTACTCTATTCTTTGACTATTCTCTGAAAACCTTCTCAGTGACCTCTATGTCTCTATAGCAGTCTTCCTTCATGCATTCATACACTTATCACATGCTGTATAAATAGATCTCTTAAAACAGTGATCTAATTCATTACTTTGATCTGACAAACAAGATTCCTCGAATGAATAACTAGACAAAATATTTCATTGGTTAGATTGTCCTTGTAATCACACACAATCTTCTGGTGCAATTTCCAATGTAATAACGGTTAGATGTGCCTCGATCTTGTAACATATTTTCATATGCATGTCCAGGTTCAATGTATCTGGTAACACATTTCACTTGGTGAATATCAACTCGGGGTGTCATCTTTACTGCTCGGTAGTCATAAAAAGATACTCAGTAGATAGCTTGGTGTGTACTGCGTTCTGTGACTACTTTCTTCTGTAACTGACTAGACTGTGCATACCGACTTCTCTATGTGTATACCGACTGCATGATTCGGTAGTGCTAACCGACTAGAATATATAGTATGACTTTCAATACAAAAACTAATGGCAATTTGATAAGTAGTAACAATCTCCCCTTTTGACATTAGTTGAGATGTTTGACAAAAACTACTCTCAAAGTCATAACTCAAAAATGTATATACTTTGCAAAATGACTATACTTGACAATATATATAATAGTCAATGAAATAGTATATTCAGATATACTCCCCTTATCATTATTCTGTACATAACTCTGATTTTGCATGCTCGGTTTTGTGCTTGTTTACAGTCCTTGGATATTCTGCATACTCTGCTCGGTATACTCCCCTATATACAATACTCAAAACTGTATTATCAAAACTATATCACTCCCTAAATATAGTATATTACTCCCCTTATGTAGTATTACTCCCCTTTTTTGACAAATATCAAAAACTTATTTTCCATCTGGGGGCGGTAACTGATCAAAAATAGATTTATACTTTTTCCTGGCATTGGTGAGAGCGACAGAGAGTGCATCCTTTACACTTTCCATTGAAGAATTTTGTGCTTGAATATCAGCTAATAGTGATATTAAGTCATCAAGAGTGCTTCCCTGTTGTGTAGTAGATAGGCATGTAGCTCGGTTAATCTATTCTTGAACTGATGAAAGATGAGGAAGAAATAATGTCTAAAGTGTCATTATATCCATCCTGATCTTATGCTCTTCATTTATGAGTTCTAACTGTTGAGCCATGAGCTGTTGAATTTTGGTGTAAAATTTTTGAACTGAATTGGGCTCTATGGTCAACTTATTTGAGAGATCGGTGATCTCTTTCTCAATTGCATCAATTTTATTCTTGATATCTTTAATGAATAAGAAAAATGTACAAAGTTTCTGAAATAAATAAAGAATATGTTTGAGTTAAGGGGACAACTCAGCAATGAATTTGACAAGCTTGACTTTTCCAATAGCTAGAGCTTTTTGTACCTCTTCTATCATTTTTGCAGTAAGTTCTTTATCTTTTAGCTTGCTCAAGTACTCAGATGCATCAACTCCAGATGTTTCTATTTCATTAAGGAGTTCATCCAGTTGACACTGTAGCTGATGGTAGCATTTCTGTTAGCAGTGGCTTCACCTTCTGTAGTACTTTATTCTTCTTTTGAATGGCCATTTGTTTTTCCTGTTCGGCCTTTGCTTTTCATAGTTCACCGAAATCAATAAGTGCTCGCCCTTTTAATTTTGAGATATCCACATTGGGCAACACTATCGGTTTAGTTAAATCAACTTTAAAACTATGTTTTTTCACCTTCTTCTCTTTACCTTTGGTCGGTTGTACCAAGACAATAGCTTGTGAGGCTTGTTGACCCTTAGTAGGTTGCTTGGTAGATGCAACACTTTGCTCGGTTCCTATAGCCATTGTGGTGTCCTTGGGTGTCTCGGTACTGGGGGTCTCAGCTATAATAGTTTCAGTGCTTGAAGGTGCTTGAGAGGTCTTTTCTTGAGTTGTACCTTCTGCTGCTTCAGATTGGTGACCTTCGGTGCCTTGTGTTGTATCCTTAGGAACTTCGGTAGAGACAGGTGGCTTGACCAGTGGATAAGACTGAACTTGCTTTAAGACAGATTCACTAGATACAATTTTTTCATAGGTAGTGCCTTATATCATTTCCAGCTCCGATGCTTCAACATCCATGACATCTTGATGAATTTGAATAGTGTCAGCTGGGTCTTGCTTGGTAGCATCAGGACCTTGCTTGGTGACATCAGGATTGTGCTCGGTAATATCAACAATTTCAACTTTAGATTGTGCACTGACATCTTTTATTTTGAATATTTCCTGCCACTTTGCTTTTGTCTCATTTTCTACATCAATGTATAGCCCATTCATCAATTTTAAGGCTCTCTGTTTGACAAGAAATTTAGAATTGTAGGTTGTCAAATGCTCCTTTATTTCTGCTATAGACATATCAGGAAATAGATGGACTAGACTTCTTTCTCTTATTTGTTTCTCTGAGTCCATTGCATATTTCCACTTGTTATCAATATGTAAGTATAGTTCATTCAGAAGTGACTTCACTAGTTCTAATGGAGCTAGCCAAAATTTTAGAAGTGTGCAAATGATAGCTTCTTCAATTTGTCGCTTCTCATCATTATTCCTAGTCTCATACTTGACATATCTAAATCCTGCAAACCCACCATATTCTTTTAGATTGGCACAAAAATTTTCAACACTATGAATATTTACCTTCTTTCTCTTTACAATCTGGAATTTGTTTGCATCATTGGATTCTGTATCACTAGACTCTTTTGCCAAAATGAGTCTCTAAGTAGATTTCTTGTAGGTCTTGGTTACCTTGGGAATAGTAACACTCTTTTGTTTCTTACTCGGTGATGCAACTGATTCTCTAGTGTTAGGTCCCTTTATTGGTGGAGTTGGTAGGGCCTTTGAAGTGTCTAGTTTCTTTCTTTTTAACAGTTTACCCTTAGGCAATTCGGTACTCAATGTTATTGCTACCTCTTGAGCTTTTGATTCCTCTTCAGTAATGGCAAGAGTGCCTTTGACAGGTGTAGAGGAAGATTCTTCTCCGAATTTCTTAGATAAAACCTTTATCATCTTTGTAGCCTTTCTTGTAGCCTTGGGTACTACAATGCTCATTTTTATCTTTTCCTTAACTTCTTCATAAGTTCCATACCTTAGCTCAGTAGCATGCCTTGGTAATGAAAGATATGCATCAATTTGCTATTGTGTGATATCATAGTCAATCTCGTAACCCATTGGTGGCAAAGATTGAGTCCTTGGTTCTACAGCATTCACATAATAGTAATCAGTGTCTACCTTAAAGCATATATCATCCTTATATTTCTCTACCAGTTGTGGTGGAATCCAGTAACTATTGTGCATCTTTTCTTGAAATTTGCTGAAGTAGTCATCCATGATATCATTAAAATTATCTCCCAATTTCTTGATAAAATCATTAATTTGATGGGTGATAGGTCGGTGTAGCTCCCAAACTACTTTACCAACTGAGGGAAAGAACTTCTCAAAGTAGAAAAACATGCATATAAGAAGTGAACCAAACTTCAGTGTATTTGCCGAGTTGTTCTTTTTCGGCTTCCTTATTGTGTTCAGGTTCTCAAACAAGTTCTTTAGTAGCACTTCACATAAATCAACTTTCATTCCCTTTTTCACAATTTTATAGGCTAAGTCAACTGCTACACATGGTACATTGTTTTCCCTTGCAGATTGGAAGAAACAGTAACCAATTACTCTAATTGCAAATTTAAGTTCTGCATCAGTGACATTGTTCAGTTTTAGTCCTCAGTAATCAGATTCTACTCCAGTTAAACTAATTAACTCCTTCTGTGATATCATCTTCTGTGCTCATGCATGATCATAGATAGGATACCTGGTGATCACATGAATGATTTCCTTAGTGATTTTGAATGGTTTCTCCTCTAGCCACATAAAATCATCATGAACTCTACTCAGAACAAACTTAACCCACTGGGGTTTGAACACATGGGGATAGGTTAGGGCTTCAGTTAATTCCTTGATTTTGATATGCTCGTACTTGCTATCCATTTTGCCATCAGTACATAGTTCATCATATGTGTCTTTTATTTCAACATGACCGAGTTCTTCAACATGGCATTTGGTGAAGAATCTAACATCTTCGACTAACAAGACTCGATCCGAGATGAGTGAAAAGGTATTTTTGTCATCTGGTTCAGAGGCGACTTTAGGAGTCAAAGTGTATTTTAGTGAGGGCTTCTCGACATTCTTGACAACTACGGGATCTTGGATCTTGGGTGCCATTTGTAAAATTCAGATAAAACTAGCAAACTTTCCTTAGGGTTTGATGGTTTACAAATGACAGACGTTTCACACTCGGTAGATAATAGCAATTTGACAAGATCGAAAAACTAGCTTAACAGTGTGATGAGATTTGAAGTAAATACCTTAAAATTCACTTTGAATGAAGTTTGATCTCCTTGATTCATTCTGCTCTACTCTTTCGAAAACTTGGTGAATTTAAATGACCGCAAAAATACTTTTATGTACACAAAATACCTTATCGGGCTCCATGCGGGTTAGGTCAAAAACATTAAATGCACTTGGTTTACCTTTAACCAATTTACTCCCTTTTTTTTCGTTTTAACCGAGTAACAAAATTTCCTTCATTTACCGACTTGACAGGCTTCCTGTATACACCGACTTGATAGGTTTCCTGTAAAGTACTTTTGATAGAATTCCAAACTTACTAATGCATCTTGACTATGCAGATTTTGAATTTAGTACATAATATAATAGGAACTATTATGATTTTAACTTTAAGAGAATGCAGTACCTTCATACCTTTTCCGATTAATTTGGAATAGGTGCACCTAACTCGATAGGAAAGGTGCTTTCTTCATCTGATACAATTTCCTTCTTTTTCCAAATCATTTTTAATTTTTCTTTTATCTCTTCAGTGTCTCTTCTAGGTTGATCTCTGTAATCTCCAGCTAAATGTCCAACTTTGTGACAATGAAAACATGCCATACTAGGATTTCTCCATGATCTTCAGTTGTTCATTCCAAACCTTATAAAATAGTTGGCACTTATATGTCCATATCTTCGACAACATTCACACCATATTCTTGTATTGTAATCCCATGGTACTGCTGCATATTGTCGGTAAGGATCTGTGTGAGTTTGGTAACCTCTAGTGTTTGCTCAATGTGTAGACCATATGTGGTTCTTTTGCTTAAGCCAACACTTTTCGGTACTATGTCCATATCTATTGCAGTTTCTACAAAACCCTTTGAATTTTGCCTTCTGATAGTTGTTAACATAATTTGTCCTACATTGATTAGATGTGTGACCATATTTATTGCAATTGTAACAATAACCATTGGACTTAGTGATATTCGATTGCTTACCTTTTCTGATTTGGCATATGTTGGTAGTATGACCTTGATTTCCACAGTAGTAGCAAATAGGCTTCTTTCTTTTGATGTTACTCTTGTTTTCAGCTTGCTTTGATGATTCTCCTCTCTCGGTAGTATGAATTCCTTTCTCAGTAGATTCCTTTCCTTTGTAACTGATTCCTGCATCTTTGTTGGGTCTTCTTGTATTCAGTTGCTCATCCAACATCTTTGATGCTTCATAACTCTTCTTCAATGTTTCTTTGGATTTCTTCTCTGTTTCAAGTTCATTGGTCAACCTTGATACTTCAAGTTTCAATGCTTGATTTTCATCATTCTTTAGAATTGCTTCATGATGTGCATACCCTAGTTGATCTGTCATATTTTGTTGAATCCTAGTTAACCTTATGATTTCATCATTCTTATTAGATACTAAGACTTCAAGTTGTTGTTTCTCTCTTTGTAGATCTCTTGCTTTATCCTCAGTTGTTCTCAATGCATCTAGATTTTCAGTCATCTGTGTACTGAAATGTTCATGTTCTCTTTTCATTGCTTTTAGTTGATCAGCCAATGCTTTGTTCTTTTCTTTCAATACTCCAATCATTTCTTCAATTTCTTCAGATATACTATTCTTAGATGATGTCTCAATTTGTTCCACTAACTCTTGAGAATCCTGCAAGTCATCAGATAATCTTCTTCTTACTTTCAGAGATTTTTGCATTTGCCTTTGCATATCTGCAATCATTTGATTTGCATGATCCAACTCTTCTTGCAGATATACAATCCTCTGAGATTGTTTATAGCCTTCCATTGATAAGATCTTTCTCTCTAGGTAGTTAAACCCTTTTCCAAGATTCAAGCTCTGATATCAATTGTTAGGCCCAATATGGAAAGCTAATGTACTGAGAGGGGAGGGGTGAATCAGTACTCCAAAACTTTTCTTGAATAATAACTTTACTATTATGCATAAACAGAATAGTGCAGTAACATGAAATAAAGTTAAAGCAAATAGATAACAATCATACATGATTCACTCCATAACACATATATTTTGGTTATGCAGAAACTCTTGGTTAGAGAGAAAAACTTCGGTGGGGATGGCACCCACAACTTCACTACTGCAATAATTAAGAATGCTTGGTTAGAGCTACATTTAGATATTTCTGATAGCTTACCCTGTTAGGAGTAACAAGATCTATTAGATCTACCTTGCTAAAAGATTTTACAACATTTATTCTGAATGTTGCACCTGGTTAGAGGCTTTACAATTTATAGACTTGGTTAGAGTCTTTTACCCTATTAAAGGTTTCTCTTACAACTTCACAATATTACAATAAAATCATTACAAATATCTACAACTTTACATCTAAAATGTTATAGCAGATTCTATGTGCTCAGAATAAGATTACCTTGCTTATAGCATTCCTCGGTAAATCCTTCTGTTTACTCTATTCTTTGACTGTTCCCTGAAAAACCTTCTCGGTGACCTCTGTGTCTTTGTAATTGTCTTCCTTCATGCATTCATACACTTATCACATGCTGTATAAATAGATCTCTTAAAACGGTGATCTAATTCATTGCTTCGATCTTACAAACAAGATTCCTCGAATGAATAACTAGACAAAATATATCATTGGTTAGATTGTCCTTGTAATCATACACAATCTTCTGGTGCAATTTCCAATGTAATAATGGTTAGATGTGCCTCAATCTTGTAACACATTTTCATATGCATGTCCAGGTTCAATGTATTTGGTAACACGTTTCACTTGGTGTGTCATCTTTACTGCTCGGTAGTCATAAAAAGATACTCGGTAGACAGCTCGATGTGTACTGCGTTCTGTGTCTACTTTCTTCTGTAACCGACTAGACTGTGCATACCGACTTCTCTATGTGTATACCAACTACATGATTCGGTAGTGCTAACCGACTAGAATATATAGTATGACTTTGAATACAAAAACTAATGGTAATTTGATAACTAGTAACAACAATAACATCCACAACACATAACACCAATATTGTACGTGGAAACCCTGTAAGGGGAAAAACCACAGTGGGAAACCTTACCCACAATCAAATGATACTACTGTAGATAGTATGTGTATACAAATGGGCCAAGCTCCTAGAGCTCACTACTCAAACAAAAATAGGAGACACACTGACTACAGTTGGATGGTTAAATCCAATAATGATGTACTGGTCAAAATAGCATCTTCATATGCTAGATTCAATACCAGTGTAGTTTTGATATGCCTTCACAAAAAACCTTCCTTCACCTTCAAATGATGTCTGTGTTTATAGCTCTTCTTATTCTTGTATATACCTTCTTACAATTCCTTTTTCCAATAGCATATCGATCTTACAAATAAGATCTTACATATATACCATAACCTAAGACCAATTTTAGTAGGTCGGCTCTAAAAGATATTACAATAAAAATAATTTACAAGTAAATCAATAACCGATGCAATATCCGATTCAACATGTCGGCTTAATGCATTCACAACATTGATAAATCATCTCCAAAGCTTGTCGTGCTGATCTAGAATAGATAAGCCTATCGATGCTTATTTTGGACCTATTTGCCGGTAACAACAAATATGCAAAAACAAATATACCAATGAACAAATCTCCAAGACAAAGTGTCCAAACGATGTCTTCAACATAACCAAGTGTTTCCATGTCATTCCAAGTGTTGGTGAACAATATGTCCTATCGGTGAACCAGATACCGGTGACTGTGTATAAGTCACTTGCTTGCTGGCGAACATTTGCCAATTCTCCAAAGTGCCAAAGTTCATAAGTGTTAATAGGTGTTGAAATCAATAACAAAACGATATCAAAATATCCAAAATACCAACAAGCACCACCAAGGTGAAAGGATAGTAACAACTCCACCTTGACCAGCTTCATGTTGGGAAGCAAAAACAAGGCTATCTGGCCAAATAACACGGCATGCAACATTGAGCATGAAACCTACAATTTTAATTTCTTGGAGGCAAAGAACATCCAGGCCTACAATACGTTGATGAACATCTCGAATGAAATATTTTTTGGTGAGGTTTGTGAGACCTCAAACATTCCATGAGATGTAATTCATGACAAAACCAACATATCTTCCTCATCCCCAAGAGAGGAGAATCTATTGCACAATAAATATGGGTCCCCACTAGAGATAACTCACCATTGTTTTGAACCACAATCTACAATCTTAGCACAGTCTAAAGGGTTGTGAGAGTGGCATAGAGAGTGTGGAGCAGAAATCACAAACACAGCTTGAGGAGTGCACACCCAAGGAGGGCGAGCAACACCCTCAAAATAAGCATTCCCCTATTGAGCAAGGTTTGAAACTGGAGTAGAAACCGCCTAGGAGGATGGAGACTATTTAGGAGGATCCGTCATCGGTTGAGGACTGGAACCGATGGGAGTCTTTTGGGCCGAAACCTCAGGGGTTTTACCTTTATGAACCACAATGGTCCATTCATCCTTCTTGGCTCCCTCCACATGTTGAGAGCCAAAATCCTTAACAAGGGTTTTTAATTTTAGAGTTGCCAAGGGACAATCCCTAATCTTATGATCCACCGACTAGCACCAATAACAAGTGTTGGGTAGGTTCAGATAAAGCGCCTTCTAGATGAAGGTGTTACCTCCCACTTGAATATCAATAGTTATTTCAGGTCACGAGAAAGGTCGACTTCAACACATACCCTTTTTTGAGGGCGAGCATTAAAAAAATGGTCTGGCTTGAGGAAAATAACTTTTCCAACAGACTAAGCAATGGTTTGCATGAAAGGCGAACAAGGCAAAGGAAGACCAGGGTACTCAACCTAGACTGGAACTCACAATTTTTTGTCATCTGAGACAGAAAAATCATGAGACCAATGCCAGAAAATGAGAAGGGATGATCTAACATTCCATGGATGATGGGAGAGAATAGCCTCCACATGGGAAGGGTTTGAAGAGCGAAACAAAAAAAAAACCTTTCGTAAGACTTTGGATGCTATCAAGCCTAACTCCATGAGGAGACCAGGCTTTGGTGACCCAATCATGAAGCATGCTTTCAGGAGGGATCCTACCCACAAAATAACCTATCAAAGTACATTTTTCAACCCAGTCATGGGCATTGTCAAAATCCTGAACATGAAGTACAACATTAGGCAAGGACATAACTCATGAAACACTTTCAGAACAAATTTGCAAGGGCATTTTCTCGGGAGAGCCATGAGAGTCTATTGCAGCAACTCTAGCACTAGCATCAACTGTTGGGCTAAAGTTGGTTGGAGCTATAATAAACACAAAAATCCCATAGGAAATGCGGTTTGAAACAAGCAAGACGTAATACGCAACCTCAAACCTTAGCAGAGCAATCGATTGTCTCCGTTCTTGTCTATTTCCAAGGACACTACTTTTATGAAATAGTATTTTTATTTAAATTTGAGAAAGTTTAAATTGTGTGATTAAATCACTTTCATTTTCACATAAAGATCTAAATTGTAATTTCTCAGGGGCTTTTTCTTATGTGATTGTTACAAATATTTGCATTTTCTTTTCACTATTTATTTAAATAATTTATTATTAGGAATTTACTATTTGATTATGATTATTTATTGCAATGAAAATAAAATAATATTGTAGACAACAAAAATCCTAAATTCATATGAAAAAGTAAAAGGGGGAAAGATAGAGGCAATCTTGACACAATGCGTTAATAATAAAAATTACAAAATTAATCTCATTGTGATGATGGATGTAAACTCAATGTTTTAATATAGGAGATCTCATCTTATGTTAGAGTTCAATCCAATGTCATAATAAATATATTATATAGAAGGGAAAGAAGAGAATACTTATATGGTAGAATGAAGTGGAAAAAGGTGATTCTCAATTTACTATATCATGTGAAGAAGAGAAGGGTGAATTGATAGATCTATAACACCCCAAGCCAACACACTTGGGAAAAAAATTGATGGAACAATATTTTGTTAAAATAAAAATATTGAAGATGTGATAAGAACATGTCCCACTTGCACATCGATGTATACACAAGTGCCATCTAAACCCAACAACACAAAGACACTAACCAAATAAAAGAGCTCACCATGACTACAAGAAAGTTGGCACTAGTAGAGACTTGACAATTACAAAATGAAGTCACCATAATGAACTTACAAGAGGAGAAACCACACCCGAATGATGATTAGGTACTAACCCATGATCATTTTCTCTTGGTATGATGAGAGAATTTAATCAATCTCAAATTAATAGTAAGACACACTTAGGAACTCTCATAAAACCTATGGAATCCCATGTTGGCATTTTGATTTTGTTGGTATTTTACATAAAGATTGAATTAATGATATGTTGTCATTGATGTCAATTGAACCAGTATTCATGTTATTGTTGATATTTTTGTTTTTGAAACTGGCTAGTAACTGGTAAGAAGAGATTTATGGAAGATGTTGTAAACCTATTTGAACTAGTATAAAGGGTTAAATATTTCTATGTAATATAAGCGGTAAAACCCTATCAGCTGTTAAACCCTAACCGACCAAGTTTGATGGTTTATTATCTGATAAGCGGTAATGATGGAGACACGTATGATCATTTGATTAAGGAGATATTCAAATTGTTTTGGTGCATTTGTTCTTGTCTAGGGAAGGAGAAAAGTTTATTGCATCTAATGCACAATGCATGATGAGTTACAAAGTCCAATAAAGCGATGATCATGGAGCAGTTGAAATTGTCTTGAAGAATGTGAAGAGATTTTCATGATTTCTAACGGTCAAGATTATACCAACTTGTTTGTAATCTCGATGATGAGAATTAGGTTTTTGATGTGTTACCGACCTAATTGATTTATATTTAAGTTCAATGAAGTTGTTTGTTAAGGTTGTTGGCAAGGTTGGTAGAAAACCTATTGAGTGTGTTGTTGCAAAACCAGTGGATAGATCTGCACTTTGAGTGAAGGCAGTCTGAAGTTTATAGAAGGATCTGATCAAGAAAATGTAGTGCTACTTAGACAGATCAAGAAAACCTATTGTTTTCTAATAATTACAACAAAAGTTACATCCCTTAATTGGGTAAGCTCTAACAAGCTTGGTTACTTATTAAATCCTCTAACAAGGTGGTCCATTAGCTTGGATTCTTAAATCCTCCAGCGAGGTTACTCCTAACAAGGTATTGTGCTTTTAACAAGGCATATTTTTAAATCCCTTAAGTGGGTGATTCCTAACTAGAATTAGTTCTTAACAGGACTTATTGTAGAGCTCAAACAGGCTTTGGCTCCTAATAGGGAAAACTTCGAAAGAGTTCAGATAGCTATCCTTGTGAGTCTCATCTCACCGTGGCTTTTACCTATTTGGGTTTTCCATGTATAAACATTTGTGTCAAGTGGTGAATTCTTTTGTGGTTGTGATCTTATTTGTTGATTTGGTTAATATCTAATAAGGCATGTTAAGTAGAAGAATTGAGAGATGAATATGTTGAGTTATTATTAAAAATTGTTGATATTCACAAGATTGAAGTTGTTTACTATTAAAGTTGTCATAACAGTTAAACTGGTTAA
This sequence comes from Cryptomeria japonica, assembly GCF_030272615.1. NCBI lineage: Eukaryota > Viridiplantae > Streptophyta > Pinopsida > Cupressales > Cupressaceae > Cryptomeria > Cryptomeria japonica. The sequence continues at coordinate 140,046,895 of NC_081405.1, read as the reverse complement.
TGTCAAGTATTCTTATGAATATTGATCTTGACTGAGATATGTTTACTTTATTTGACTAAGTTTGAGTTTGGGAACTTTGTATCAGTTTTTCAGTATATTGATTCACTGCCCCCCCTCTCATTATTCTATTAGATACTTATTCTTTCATCATACCATCAATTGGTATCAGAGCATCTCAGGTCCTCTTAATCTAAAAGCCTGACAAATTGAGAAAAAAGATCTCGTACATCATGATGAAGAAAGAAGGTCTGAAGTTCAACAAAGATAACTATAGAATATGGAGTGACAAAATGAAGATTTATATTAAGAGTCTTGGTAGTTAGTATTGGGAGCATATAGAAAATAAGTATACTACACCTACTAGACCTTTGACTGATGATCAGAAGAAAGAACAACAAGAAAATCACCAGGGACTAGAAGCTATTATCAGTTCCCTATCTTATGTTGAATATGTAGATGTTCATGGTCTTGAAACTGCATATGAAGTATGGAAGAAAGTAGAAGAGATTTATAGTGATGATGAACATGTTAATATTGCCAAAGAGGAGAGTTTAAGAGGCAAGTTTGACGACATGAGAATGTCTGAGGGTGAGAATATCCAGCAGTATGGTCAAAGGATTAAAGAGATAGTTGGTGAGATATTGAGTGCGGGAGGGAAAGTGGAAGATGCCATAGTAATCAGTAAGGTACTGAGAACCCTACTACCAGTCTATTCTATCTGAGTTACAGCTACTCAGGAGATAAAATCCATTGATAAGACAAAGGTAACTCTTGACTCTATTATTGGCAAACTTATTGCTTTTGAACTAAATGGCTATGATGGTAGTGTATAGAAATCAGAATCTTTATTTAGAGCTTCTGTCTCTAACCCATCTATGAGAAGAAGTAGAGATATTGGCCATAACTATGAATCTAGATCCAGCAAAGATGCTGAAGATGAAGACAACTTGGTGGAACTTGAAGTATTGTTGGCAAAATGACTACCTAGAGGCACTGGTAAATATAGAGGCAAGCTACCTTTAAAATGTTTTGCATGCAACAAGTTTGGTCATATAGAAAAAAATTTCCCTAATGGTGAAAATGAATACAAGAGAGACAAATATAAGAAATATAAGGGTAAAGGCAAGAGATATTGTCTTGTAGCTATTGACAGTGGTGTTACTAGTGAAGAATTTGATGATGATGCTAGTGAAGGTATTGTGTTTGTAGAAATTAAGGAAGAAATATCATATCAAAAGGCACTAGTATCTAGAATGGCTAACTCTGATGATTAGAGAATTGATAGTGGTTGTTCACATCACATGACTAGTTATCAGAACAAATTTCTTTCCTTGAAGAAATTTGATGGCAGTGTTGTGAAATTTTGCAATGACTCACCCTGTATGGTTGAAGGTAAGGGAGTTATTTCTCTTAATGGGAAAATCAGTGTTGATGATGTCTATTGGGTATGAGGATCTACAACATAGGATCGAACCTCAAAATTAGCATATGAAGACAATTAAGTTATGGGTTTATCAATTAAATTATAGAGTGAGATAAGGCAAGAATATGCTTGAAATGATCTAAGAGAAAGCACAGTAAAGTAGGAGCTCATACAGAGTGTGAAATTGTGAAGGGATACAGTTTATGACACTATAATTAGAGATTTGGGCGTCTCTTAAACCCTGTCACACTTTTAGTGATTTAACAAATATGTGAACTTGTCAACCCCACAAATCCATTCCCTTTTCCTTAAAAATTTTTAGTATTCTTGCCAAAATTTTGGCACTTTGAAGAACTCACAAACCTGGTTGATATTTACGCTTATCTCAAATTGAACCAGAGGTTTGATGATTTCATGAACTTGTCAATTTGACAACATCATAGATTCTTTCCTTTGACTTGTCTAGATTTTAGGGAGTTTTTGAATTAATCAGTTTGCTAAAATAGTGAACTTATTCCTTCTTTAGCCACTTTTATCTTAACTTTCTCTCTTTGTTGCATTTTCAATGAGTTAACACACTTACAAATTTGTCAAAATTTTAAACTTTAATCTTTTAGACAAGTTTGAAAACTTGTGAATTTTCTAACAATTCAAGCTTTCACACTTTTACATTTATTTCTATTAAGGCTTAAGGGAGTTTGTGAACTCCTTAACTTTCAAAACACTTGGGAAATTCAATAACAACAACAAAAAGAAACAAGAACAAAATGCAGCAAAGACGTCCAAATTTTAAAAAAATTAAGATTTTGAAAGCTTCAACACATATGAATGACAAAAAGGCAATCTCAAAACAAGGTTATTGAAATAGATATAGATTTATATAAATTTACAAATTTTTCAAATTGAATCCCAATCGATATCATTCTTACAAATGTGTAACTAAAAAAAATATTTAAGACCAATAGAAAAATTAAAAAATAATATCCCAAATGTAAACCAATACTTAAAAATAATTTACTAATAAATAACAAATAAGAGTTAGCTGATGTGAGCAACCTTAATTCAATTTGTCATAAAAATCAGTAATAAAAAAGGGCCCAAGACATGAAGGATGAAAAGGCCATGTCTTCGCAATTTCGACCAAGACAAATTGAGGCCATTGTCCTTGTACGATAGATAGATTTTACCATTTTAAAGTTCAAACAAACCATTTGCAATCTCTGTAAATAACCACACCTCCAAGATCTCTGTAAGAAGACAATACACAACTTTATTACCATATTGCCGTTAGGCAAGTGATTTATACAAGGGGGCTCCTAACCAGAGCAAAACATGACACTAATTAAGAAATGGTACTTAGATATACTACTAAAGCCACTGCCCTTCCTATCTAGAGGCAAGATAACATTAATTGACTATTGGTCGAAGATGACAAATAGAATGGTGAGGCACCGGCATTATTGTAGGGGAATATTGATAACGCACTAAAAGCAGTGACTTTTATATTTTACAAGCACAATGAACCAACAAAAGATCCTGGAGGCGGGGGCACTGCAATCTCAACTGTTCCATCCATCATCTGAACTACCTTTTTCATGGATGGCCTGAGAGCTGGATCTTCTTGAATGCACCACAGACCCACCAATACCATTCTCTCCAACTGCCTCGACTCTATTCTCGTACCTTCGCCTTCTACTTGCTGCTGCTCCACCAGCTTAGCAAGTTCACCGCGCTTCAAGCATTCATACACCCACTCGCTCAAAAAGATTTCTTTTTCCGGGGCATTAAAGTCCATGGTTTTCCTGCAACAAATAATTTCGAGCAGCATCACTCCAAAGCTGTAAACATCTACTTTTGCACTAATTGGCAACTTATTAATCCATTCAGGCGCAATGTAACCCTTTGTGCCCCGAGTTCCAGTGATTGTCCGAGTCTGTTCTGCCCTCAACAATTTTGCCAAACCAAAATCAGATATTTTAGGATTGTAGTTTTGGTCCAGCAGAATGTTTTGGGGCTTTATGTCACAATGCAGGATCTGGGTCCTACACTCTTCGTGCAAATAGAGAAGCCCTCTTGCTGTGCCCATTGCAATCTGACCACGCACCCTCCAATCAAGAAACCCGCTATCTCCAAATAGAACGGTGTCCAAAGATCCATGGCTCATGTACTCGTACACCAGAAGCCGGTGAGTGCCCTCATCACAGAAACCGTACAATTGAACCAGATTTTTATGATAGCTTGAACCAATCGCGGTCATCTCTGTTCTGAACTCCCGCTCCCCATGTTGTTCTTGCACTGATTTATCAGCAAGAGCTTTTACTGCAATTGCTCTCCCATCCTGTAAGCTCCCCTTGTAAACTTTACCGAAAGCACCCCTTCCTAATTCTTCTCTAAAACCACCTGTAGCAGTCTCTATTTCCTTATAACAAAAAGCCTTCAAACCCTCCACAACAATGGGCTGCACTTTAACATTTCTAATCTTGTGGAGCTTGCTCCCACACAAACACACGAGGAAGGCAGCCACAATAAGAGCTGAAGAGCAAGCCAGGAGACTTATGCCAATGGCTACAAGGGACTTTTTCTCCCTTACCCTTCTTTGTTCTGAAAGAGGAGGGGAGAAAGGAGACGGCGTGTTGACGTCTTCAGATCCTTTGACAAAAGCTACACTTGTTATGTCATCACCTTGACGCCCGTCGAGCAGAGGCATTCTTTTCTTCCGACAAACCGAGCCGCTATGTGTGACGACGACGCAGAAGCAATCATTTCTGCAGGCCTCCAGACATTGATTTTCTGTAAGATCCTGCAAAACTGAGTAGTCTTTGCCGCCGCCCCAGTCCGTGTTGTCAAGCGTCGACATGGTGCTACTTGCGCTGCATCTTTGCCCTGGCGATGAGCTTCGCACGCATCCCTTAAAATGGTCTTGGCTGTCGATATAACTGAATTGAGGAGGACAACTGCAGTCGGGCTTGTTCTCGCTGTTGAGATGACAAATGCCGTTGCGCCCACACTGACCCTTGACTTGTTTACATGAGTCATTCACTGCCTGCCATACAGATGACCAAGAACTGGAAGCATTGCTGGTGTTCCACACATACTGTGCAAGGATTCCGTCGCTCTCGAGCGTCATTCTACGGAGAAGCCCCCTCTTTCCTAAGCCACCGGCTGTGACATTGTAAACCGTGATGTTGGTGGTATTTACCAGATACAAGAGCCCACTCGAATCAAAATTTAAGTTTACTTCCTGATTGAATCCAGCAGTAGCCCAGTAAGCTCCTTGAGACTCTCCCACTCGATCCACAGGGTAAAGCACCAAATAGGCGTCTTCTTGCAAGGCGAGCTCGAATCGGCCTGATGAGAAGTTTGTAGATGAAGCCTTGGAATACATGGTAGATTTCCACTTGAGCACTTGACCAGGCAAGAGGGTATCGGTAGGATGGTCGAAGCTCTGCCAGATGGGCTCAAATGAGGCGTTTAACAGCACAAAGTTGCCATTGTCGAGCATTGCAGCTGCGGCAATCTTTCCCTGGGGAGCAGCGGACCATTTCAGACTTTTCCGGGCATCATACAAGCTCAGGCCATTGTTGGTGAGCTGCAGGGTAGACATCTTTTCAACAGGAATGTCCATCTGATCCTTCATTACTGTCCAGACCAGAGTTTTATTAGGTATTTTGTCGAACCAAACGCCTAAGACATACTGAGTTGGGGTTAGCTCATAGAATCCAAAGGCAAACTGTCCATTTGGTGAAACCCATTTGGAATTTTGAGGAGGACTAAGATTTGAGCCAAGCGTGATATTTGGTTTCTGGGCCGATACGCAGATGAACATCATAATAACAGCAATAAGAGTAAGAATTGTAGGAGCAGCCATAGCTGGAGGAAAAGGAAGCTAATCAAATTGCTGGAAGCTGTTCCTTTTGTAGCATATTACCCATACCAAATATCATATCAAACACGCAAGCAGAAAGCACTTGCCCCAACTGATCTTTTTAGTGCAGTCAGTCAATGCTGGAGCAGGTTTCAATTACACGCGCTGGCCTAACTGAGGTAATTTCGAGGAATCGATAGGGGAGAAAAGAAGAAGCCTCTCATCAAAAAAAAAAAAAAAAAACCCACTTGCTCTAACTGATCAGACTTTTCAAGTCATCTTGTTTTAACAAAAAATCTCATTCTAGAACACATGATAATTTAGTAAAGTCATGCAGTTTAACACGTTTTAAGTTTAAATACACGAAATTATCAACACCTTTTAAATTAAATTATCCATTTTTCTATAATACATGATAATTTAGTAAAGTGCATAATATATAGGTACTTTGTTAGTATATGGATTTGACGAATTAAATTAATAATAAGTAATGTCTAATAATAAACTTCCTATTTTTTATTGTTAGATTTTTCTTGTTTATTCAATTTGTAGTGAAATAGCATTTTTATTATTTGTTTTAGTTTTTATTTATTCAGTTTAATATTACATTATTTAGTTAATTATAATTATTCTTTAATTTTATTTTTTACTCTTTTATGTTTCTTTGTGTCCTTTCTTTTTCTAGTGTCTCTTGAGTCTTGTATCACTTCTTTTTCCCATCTATTTAGTCATCTAGATCTACTATCCACTTCAATTCTTTTTTTCAAACAACTCATTTTGATGATAGTTTGTGGAGTTTGATTTGAATATTGATGAAAAAATTGTTTACATGGTCAAATCTAAAAACTAGCAATTAGTTTTTAAGTTTCTAAATTATATATTAATTCTCACAAAAAAATCAACTTGTTTTTGCATGTGACTTGAGAGGTTGAGGTAGGTTTTGGACTTCTAGGTAGTAATGATGACCACAAAATGAGTCATTGTATGTATGAAGGTTCTTAAATGGTCAATATGAGAGATGAAGATTAGCTCATACCCCAAGATCTCCTACAAAACAAAACATAACCTTCCACAAAAAAATATGGCAAGAAAAGAGCTTGCTTGATATTAAGATCTATGAGACAAAGTGTACAAGAGGCCTTGCTTATATAAGCAAGGATGATTAATGGGATTAGAAAAGATCATAAAATGTTTCTTAATCTTATAGAATGACACAACTTATCATAACTAACTAGGACACAAGAATTAAATTACAAAAGATAATATAATATCTAATTGAGAACTAATACTTCTAGAAACATTTCTAGGACCTAAGTAAACTTAACATGTTAATAGGAACCATTAATAAACTAGTTACCTGTAAAATACCTTAATCATACCAACAACCACCTTAATCCAACTTAGGGAGGAACAAACTAATGCAAATGATGCATGAATGCAAAGATACATCTAAACTATGAAGCTATATTAGGTACCAATTTACAACATATCTCTCATGAATGGAGTAAAGGAGAAAAACCACATGCCCAAAAAAACCCCTCTCCAAAAGGAAGAATGAAGAAACAATCATGTACAAGTCATAAAATGAGTGATCAATGAAGGACTCATCAATATCACCAAGGACTACATCAATCACAAGGAAAAAATAGAGAAATCATCCCCACATGAGAAGAAAAACTAGATTATATAGCCCTCGCTCATAATGAAGTATTTCCAAAGACAATAAAGCACTCTGAAAGACAAAAGAGAATCCAAAAATTAAAAACAAAAAGTATCTAATTAGGAATAAATAATTTCAATGGTAGATGCTAAAGAAACTCCAATTCTATGAAGAAGGGAGAGGGGAAAATCCTCAAGATGCGTGTCTCTAAAAATTGATTAAGTACTTCGATGCTAGAGTATACCTCAAAAAAATTAGGTGTTACACCAACCAAAGAATAAGATAGATAAAGAATGTGTGGAAAGTCATGAACAACCTCCAAAGATAATGAAAATGGGACAAAAACTGTTGTGAAATTATCATCAAAGAGGAGAGAGACCCCTTCAAATATGCCTTCCAAATTTACAAAAAATGACAAAATAAATTTAATATACATGCCACATATGCATCCCAAAAAAGCTAAATCTAAAAGAGAAATATTATCATATTCAATTGAATTATTGGAATCCATGTCAACACTAAAATATGTTGAAGTGGGAAAAGATGGAACCTCACCACAAGTTGAAAGAACTATAAGGTTCAAATGACCAATGTGTGCCTTTGATGAACTATTTACACTTGATAGATATGAGAGTCAACCTTATATTTTTCACCATCAAGAGTAGAATAAAAATGTGAAAGATATAAAGGTGTGAAGCTTTATCAACCTTACCCATTATAATAATATATCTTGTGTACAAATCACAGAAGAACATTGAATCTAGGGTGAACTCAACAATTTTACCTATACCACTATATGTTATCTAATATATAGAAAGAATAAATTATGTGCAATATTAGGCATAAAGAGAAAATCATTAAAATGTCTATTACCCATGTCAATATATCTTTTTGCACAAATAAGAAAGTAGGTACTATTGTACATCAAGATCTTAGTTATGCTCAAAGGCTCAAATAAAAAAAAATCTATGTAACCTTTCATATTATTGGAAGCCCTAGCCCTATTGACTCATCAATTATAGTCACAACAAGTGCTTTAGATTTCATCTTATCAACTCTATTGGAAATGCCTAATAAACATTAATTGTGTGGATGATGATGCTTGTGAATAAAAAGAAGGTGATTTATAAGGCTATGAAGGAAATCAAATGTAATGCTCCTTACAGACTTTCTTTATCTATTCTAATTATTTCTTATAACAATTATGTTCATCATTCTTAGGTTTCTTAGAATATGCATGCTTGGGTTTCTCCAAGTCTTATGAACTTATCATCTTTGGAAGAGGTAGGAGACTCATTAGGTTTTTCCTTAGGTTTGGATTTCTTCTTTGCTTTCCTTTTGGTTTTCAATGTTGTTAATTTCTAATTCTTAGGAAGTGCATTTAAACAACTAATATTTTATTATATTCTAGTTAATCTATCATTAAAAAAATTAAAATAAGAAATTATAAATGATTCACCTAACCCATAAATAATCTTCAATGGTAGGAAAATAATTAGTAGAAATGGATTCTAATTACATACCACTAAGCTCACTAAATGAACCATCCAATTCTTTGTGTACATATCCCATATCTACCTCGGTATAATGCACTCATTAACATGGAACAACAAGCTATCAAAAATATGCATTATAACCAAGTACATAACATCACCACATTTATTCTCATGATAAAATCTCTCATAATCCATAGATAATTCAACTTTTTGTTCACCCAAGATAAACCACAACCCTTAGACCAAAGTAGTTGTTACATGTCGTTGCACCAAAAGATCGACCTATTAATGCTCGATATAACCACTAGACTTATAGAATCTACACAAGGTGGTTAAGCCATGTCGCAAACCCGACCGTTGTATTGCACAACACAAGGAGACCAACAGTTCACATCTTGCAACAATGCCCCCTAGTGCAAGCAAGGGGTTTGAACCTATAACCAAGCTCTGATACTATGTGTTACAAGTGTGGTTGTCGTTGCACCAAAATATCAACCTGTTAATGCTCGATACAACCACTAGACTTATAGAATCCATAGGAGGTGGTTAAGCCATGTCAAAAACCCAAGCGTTACATCGCACAACACAAGGAGACCAAGGGCACACACCTTGAAATAGTAACCACTATAGTTTTACCTTCTAAGTGTGATAAAATTATTGTGAGTGAGTACAAATATTGTGCTATTTCATCCTTTTATAGAGCACAATGAGTCTCTCATATCGATCATCTCTTGTGCTCTAATTTAAGCTTCTAGATCTTGGGTGGCTACCTCTATAGCCACATATTGCATGGTATAGAGTATTTTATACCAACTCTTACAAATATACCTTAATGTTTTGATTTTATTCTAATTTTCGTAATATAAAATTTTGCTAGAGAAATCATCTTTATATGTTTATACCTCAAAATATGGATATTTTTTATTCACCTCTTTCTAATGTTATTTATGCATCATATCTATAGGCATGTGAGGGTGGAATAAGCACTCCAATAATCAATACACTTCTTATTTGATAAATGGAGTAAATTTCATCCCATCATTAAAAAATAATCACTATTATCTTAGCCATGACAATAATTTCCCACCTTATCTAGATGTTAAACCTAGAGGTACCATAATTTCACATTGTTCATTTTACAAACCATTAAACATTTATTGAAGTGACACATTTAACCACATATTATATGGGTATATGCACCAAGATGTGCAACCAGAAAGTTGCCACTTTTTTCTTTTTTCTTAAGGGTCATTTGATGTGTGGAAAATAGGGTTCCCACCATATTTGATACTCCCCAAATAGGTTTTATGTTCCAAGCCTAAGGTTTGGTCATGCCAAACCTCCTTGGCGAGCGCCAAATTTGGTGATATCCAAGTGTTTTGATTGGATTAATTCTTCTTCTCTCTTCATCTCTTGCTTACCAAATGTTTTGCATTGGAAAATTCTCTTTCTCTATTTGGCGAGCACAAAATTTGGTGCTAGCCAAATATTTTGATTGGATTAATTCTTCCTCTCTCCATCTCTTTCTTGCCAAATGTTTTAAATTGAAAAATTCTCTCTCTCTCTCTCTCTCTCTCTCTCTCTCTCTCTCTCTCTCTCTCTCAACATGAAATATAATATTTAATTATAAGTGCCATTTCAATATGTCTTTTTTCTTTCTTATATTTTAAGCTATATTCCATGCATATATTCGAAGAATTTTTAAGAGTTTTTTGAGATTTACAAGAGTTATAATGTAGATTCTAGGTTTTAGAAGATCATATAAATAATTTGATAGTCAAATTTTAGTAATCAACATGATCCTATTATAATTCTCTCACTCTCTCTATCTCACTCTATCTCCCCCAAACTCTAGACCTGTAGATCTCTCTATATCACTCTTCATTTGTCCTCCCCTCTTTCTATCTCACTATTTCCTCTCTCCCCCAAGATCTAGAATTACCTCTCTCCCCCAAGATCTATAATTACCTCTCTCCCTACCTCGATTTCTCTAGGTTTCTCCCACCCTCTTTTCCTCTATACCTTGCTTACCCTTCTTATCTCCATCTTTATCCATGCATCACTCTCTATTCTTCTTTATCTTATTGTTTCTCTCCCCTCTATGATCATTCTCTTGATCACTACTTCTCCCTCCCACCCCCTCTCTCTCCCCATCCCTTTGTCTTTCCTTCCCTCCATCTTTACCTCTATAATTGGGTAAGTGCATCAAGATGGTGAACAAAAAAAGTAGCCACTAGCAAAAAAAATGCATAAAATCGACGAAATGCATGCATGATTTTGAAGAATTCAAAAACCGTGTGCGTGTTAAGTCTTCAAAATCCAACCAAAATACATACATGTTCTTTGAATACAAAACACATACATGTTATTTAAAATAAAAACATGTACGTGTTTTTATGAGAAAAAAATGGGCACATGTTATAACATGTACGTGTTATAATTAGCAAGCAAAACATGTATGTTTTTTGCTTACATTAAGCTAGAATAGGAACATGGTCTTAGATTCTAATTCCTTTGGTATTCCCTTAGTTTTTATTCATCAGGATATATACATAAAATAAAATATTTAATTATAAGTTATATTTTCTCTTTGGATTTTATTTGTCTTATACTTGATTGTTATAGTTTATGTATATATTGCTAGGATGTTTGAGAGTGGTTTCAGATCTCTAGGATTCATAATGAAAATTCTATATTTTAGGAGATCTTATAATTTTTAAGACAGACAAATTTTAGCACTTAGTAGGCTTCTACCATCATTCTCTTACTATCTCTATATCTCACAGTTTTGTCTCCCCCAAGCTCTAGACCTATCTATTTTCCTATCTCTCTCCTTCTCCCCCCTCTTTACCTCTCTCTATCTCACTCTCACCTCTCTCCCCAAGCTCTAGAACATATAATTTTTGAGATAGTCATATTTCATTAATCACTAAGCTCCTATTATCATCCTCTCTCTATTTCTATTTTACCCTCTTTGTATCCATCTATCTCTATACCTATCTCTCTTCCTATCACTCTCCTCTCCTTCTCCCCTTCTCTCCCCCATCTTTCTATCTCAATCTCTCATCTATCCCCAAGATTTAAACCTATCTTTCTCACCCTTATTTTGATCTCCCTTCTCTTCTCTACCTACCACATACACACTCTCACCTCTCTCTCTCTCACCCTCCCCAAATATCCTTCTCATTCCCTCTCTCTACATATGTATATCTCTTCTCTCCCTCTCCCTACATACATCCCCTCACTCTCTTCCCACCTCTAGTTCTCTACATACCTCTCCCTCTCTCTCTCTCACTTTTTATTTATCCCACCCTCTCATACTTTGTCTCTACTTATCTCACTCTCACCCTTTCCCTCTCTACTTACCTCTATCCCCCCTCTCCCTCTCTATTTTTATTTATCTCACTCTCTTTATCTCCCCTCTCTTTCTCTCTACCTACCTATCATTTCATCCCTCTCTAATTTTGTTTCCCCTAAATCTCTCTCTCTCTCTCTCTCTCTCTCTCTCTCTCTCTCTCTCTCTCTCTCTCTCTCTCTCTCTCTCTCTCTCTCTCTCTCTCTCTCTCTCTCTCTCTCTCTCTCTCTCTCTCTCTCTCTCTCTCTCTCTCTCTCTTCCTTGTTCCCTCTTTGTACTCTCTCTTTCTAATTACTTGTGTTTATATACCCTCCCTCTCTTTAAATAACTCTACTTCCCTCCAATTTTGTCTGTCACCTCTCTATCTCTCTCCTACCCTCTCTACCTCCCTCTCTCTCTTTCTCTATCTAGGTATTAAGATAAATAGAGTATGGGAGGAGTGCATGAGAGGTAGGTAGATATAGATAAGTAGAGAGAAATAGAAGCAAATTGAGAGATAAAGAAATAGGTAGGGAGGGAGAGAGATGTAAGTTGAGAAAGAGGTAATAAATAGAGAGTGGGATGAAAGGTGAGATTCATAGAAGTTGCAAGGGAAGGTTCAGGAGATAGAAGAAAATATAGACACAGAGGTATTGCAAGGAGGGATATATATGTAGAGAAAGAGAGATGAAGAGGGGACATAGTGATAAGTTAAGATGGAGGAAATAGATAGAGGTGGAGAGGGATGAAGAGAGATAGATAAAGGTGAGATAGACAAAAGTGGAGGGGAAATTTTTAGTGAGGGAGGGAAGGAAAGATATTCAAAGAGAGGCATATTAGATAGAGATAAGTAGTGAGAGAGAGAGAGAGAGAGAGAGAGAGAGCTTAGTAATTACTCAAATTTAACTAAGTTTGGTAAATTATAAGATCTAGAGCTTTGGGAGAGAGGAGAGAGTGAGGAAAAGGAGAGAGATAGAGAAATAGATAGGTCTATATCTTAGGGAGACAAAGGGAGTAAGATGGAGAGATAGAAAGAGAATGATGAGAGGGGCCTACTGATTATTGAAATTTGACTAAGTTTGAAAAATTATAAGATCTCCTAAAATCTACAATCTACATTATGACTCCTAGAGATCTAAAACCACTCTCACACATAAAGTCAATATATACATAAAATATAACTTAAAGTATAAGATATTTCTTGTACTTAAATGCTATATTTCACATATATATCTTGGTGATAAAAGAAACAAAGGGAAGTCCAAATGAATTAACATCTAAGGCGATGTTCTTTTTCTATCTTTATGTAAGCAAAACACATACATGTTTTTATTACTAACCATAACACATATAGATTATAATGTGTGCATGTTATTTTGCATATAAAAGCACATACACATTTTTTTTAAATAACGCATACGTGTTCCTAATTAAAATAACATGTACACATTTTTCCTTGTACTTAGCCTTGGATGTCAAGCCTTAGTATTGGGAGCTTCATTTTCCTCTTTTTTACGTGTTTTCTTCTTTCACTTTGTTTTCTCAACTTTGTCGTCATCAAATTTACATGTTCTCAAGTGGGTATTCATAAAATTACCACCATAATTTTACCCACCTTCAGAGCTTTCTAACTTTTAATTTTTATTTTTTATATTTGAACAACGTTAACTTTTTGTTTCTTAATTTCTTTTACCAATTTCTCTAGAGTTCTTAGAGACATGTGTACCATTTTTTTAATAAATATTTAACTAATTGTCCAAATTTGAAACAAATCATTTTTTATTGTTGTACACTTCATTCTTTACACTTTAAAAATAAAATGAATTTTTGATTATTTTGGTGCAAGTTATGTGACACTCATGAATAGGTACCCGATTTCCAAGATGCATCCACTTTGAAAAAAAAAAAAAACTCAATCAAAAATTACAAACCAATACACAACTTCTAGTACTCACTCTTAACTATCTTTCTACCAAAGGGTTTTTCAAAATGATACATTTAACTATATCTCTTTTGATGTGCACACCAGATACTATGTTATGTTTCATAGAACAGTTTTGTGTTCATGAAAGATTTGACTCCCTTACTCTTATCCATTTCTTTAAAACTTTAGTTGTTTGGAAACTAGATTCAAAGTACTACACTTTTTATTTTCTTTGTATCTTCAAATTTTGAGTGGACGAGTCTCAAATTGTTCCTCAAAGTTTAGGTTTATCTGATTTCAGAAAAAAAAAAAAAAAAAAAAAAAAAAAGGAGAAGAAAGTGGCCACTTATACCCCTTTTTGTTCACCATCTTGGTACACTTACCCACCTCTTCCTCCCTATCTCATTACCCACCTCTCTCAACCTCTCTATCTCTCACCTTCATCTCTCCCCTAGGTATATCACCCACTATCCCTAGGATCTAGGTCTCTCTCATCTCTATATCTCTTCCCTATCTAGTTATTTACCTCCCTCTCCACCTCTCTCTACCTCTCATGCCCCTCTTTCTCTATTTGTGAAATTATCTCTCCCTCACCTCTCTACCTCTTCCCTCTATAAGTATCTCAATCACTCCCTATCTATCTCTCCCTTCCTCCAAGTCCTTATCCCTCTATTTTATTTTTTATTCTCTCCCTCCTTTTATCTCCCCCTCACCTCTCTTAGTAATCATCTCTCCTTCCCTTTCATAAGGTTTAGGGAAGAAAAATTGTGGGATAGGATATATGGTTTAGGGTATAGGGTTTGATGGTATTGGTATACAGTTTAGTATATAATATTCATGGTATACGTTTGTGGTACATAGGGTTTAGGGTATTATCCATATTGATACTTCTCTTTATCTCTCCCTCTCCCTCGCCCCCTCTCTCTTCTCTGTCACCTATTTCTCCCCTCTATAAGTCTCTCCTTCCCTTTCTTCTTCTCTTCCTCTCTATCTCTCCCTCCCTACTTACCCCAACGTTGGTCTCCCTCTTTTAATCTCTTTTATACTCTCTATTGTCTAAGTTGTCACCTCTCTCTGAGTTTCTTTCTCAATCCATCTCAACCTTTATACCTCTCAATCGATATCTTGTTAGCCACCTCTCTCGATTCCCCTCTATTTATCTCACCCTAATCTCTCCCCATCTAGGTCTCTCACCTCTCTATATGTCCCCTATCTAGTTCTCTCCTTCTCCATTTCTTTATCCATAACCTCTTATCCCTCTCTCTTTGTGAACTATCTCCTTCTCTTCTCTCTCCCTCTCACCTCTTTATCTTCCCCAAAATCTAGACCCATCCCTCTCCCTCTCTTCTCTCTCTCTCTCTCACCAATCTCTCCTTTGCCTAGGTCTTTACCTCTCAACTTTGCCCTCTCTCTCTCTCTCTCTCTCTCTCTCTCTCTCTCTCTCTCTCTCTCTCTCTCTCTCTCTCTCTCTCTCTCTCTCTCTCTCTCTCTCTCTCTCTCTCTCTCTCTCTCTCTCTCTCTCTCTCTCTTCATTCTCTCTTTTTTCTATCGATCACCACCTCTCCCTCCCACCCTCTCTCTCCCCATCACTAGGTCTCTCCCTCCATATTTACCTTTCTACCTTCCTTTTCTATCTTATTAACCACCTCTCTCTCCCCCTAGGTCTCTCACCTCTATATCTCTCCTCTCTAGCTCTTCCCTACTCTCTCCACCTCTATCTTTACCTCCTTATCCCTCTTTATCATTAACATCAATTCAATTAGTTTATTAACTAGTGAAATAGCTTCTTGTGTTGCTTCTCGGTGTTCTTGTGAAGGTTTATTTTTTTCTACAGGTTAAGCTCTTGGGTGTGTTAACGTTCATTACATTTTTCCTTAGGTTTGGACTTTTTCATTTCTTTCCTTTTAGGTGTCTATGCTAGTAATGTCTAATTCTCCAGAAATGCATCTAAATAATTAATCTTTTCTTACTCTGTAGCCAATCTATCAAAAAATGTTTCAAAAGAAGGAATTGTAAATGATTTACCTTACCCATTCATATAGAGAATTACAATCCTATTATTTCCATTTTAAGCATTAACAAAAAAAAATTCATAATATTAAATAAATTGAAAGATGTGTTCAATAATATGAACAATAGAATCATAAAGAAAATTATTATTCAAATAAAACTAAAATTAAATACAATCAATGATTAAAAAAATTTGTAAAACCTAACTTTCAATCTCTATATTTTTTTGTCCTTCCCTTTTAATATCATCATCCCAACTTCCCAAATCAACAAAATATGCTAAGTGGGATATTTTTGTAGCCACTACATCTATAAATATTCTTAGGTACTTGTTTTTTAAGAATTTACCAAGCATTCAAGATACTTTTAAAATAATGCCAATTTTCTACATGAAAAATTGTTCAATCTTATCATATTTAAATGTGTTTAGTGATGGATTTTTAATAAATTTAAAGGATGATTAGTTTGAAGTAATTGCAAATGGAAGCATATAGTTAACTAGTCATTGTGGTCATAGATAAATTAAAACAAATAGGTATTTCTTTTAATAGGTTATGTTTTATTAATAAAATTATTATATGAGCAACGAAATAGACAAAATTCCTATTTATTAGAGTTGCAACAAAGGTGTATACACCATATTGAAAATTCAATCCTATTTATGTGATATATAAGAAGTTCCAACAATAATATTATTTGAGTTGAACTAGAGAAAATAATTGGGGCTACATTTAGATAAGAAAGTAGATCATGCAATATAAAATAACAATTCTACTTTATCCATAGTATATGTAATAGATTTTGATTAATATTACTAAATATATAATAAAAATTTGTTGTCCAATCCTTCAAAACACTTGAAAATTTATGTTCAACCCTAGTTTAAACTAATAATCGATTTAAAAGACCACTCCTAACATCATACTTCATCCTTTACTTTATTTAAATAGTTATATTCATTAGAGATTCTCTTATATTTTGAATTTGGCTATTGGAACACATGAAATATCTAAAGGAAACACAAGGAAATAGCATGTACAATAGATTCGTACTTTCAGTAGTTGTTCCTTTATCAAGTAATTACATTGTTGTTACTTTCTCTAAATGGCAATCTACAACATTCAACATCAATAAATCCACAATCTACATTGTCTTCCTCTATCTTTCAATCAAGAGAATCCTCTTGAGGGGTAGTTACTTACAATATTTCCTGAGGGAATGTATATCATTTGGTGCATTGTAATTGATGAGGTGAGTTTTGTTGGTCCTACTTTATTGGCTCACATTGACAAGTGCTTGCATGAAACCTCTCTCATTCATGCTCACTCCATAATTATTATTAGAAATTGTTGGAATTAGGTTGTTAGACCAAGAGTGTTGGCAATAGGCTTGAAGTGTGGTCACCGGTATGCAGTCAACCTATATGGTGGATGTTGATTGTGATGAAGAGAAAAAATGTTAGAAGAATCACAACAACACCAAAGCTAAAGTATGTATAGGCCACTAGTATGCTAGTGTGATATTATCTAGCAGGGTTCCCACCGGTAATGATGTTGTCACCGGCTAAGGGTATAAATTTTTGTGTGTGTGTGCCAACCGCTGAACATGACAACTAGTAAGTAAGCTAAGTGAAATACACTGCTGATGGATTGATGTGTTTGATCATGCTTGGTAGTAGGTTAAGTGAACTCACCAACAGGTATGGAGGTTCACCTGTAAAGTCAGATCAAACTGACAAAGTAAGATGAACTGGTAGTAAGTCTTAGTCGATGAATGGAGGAAAACCGACATGGCAAGTTTGAAGATCAAGAAAACTGACTCAGCAATCTGGGAAAAGGTGGATGTCAACAAGGATGACATGTGGTGGTATGTAGAGGTCAGTGAAGTACTCATCAACATGGTAGTTGGAAGTAGGTCGACATTAATGGAGAACTCGAATATCACGTGTTGATGACAGAATGTTGTAGCTCGAGGAAGACAAAGAGATGGGATGATTGATTTGGTCTTGCAAGATGATCTGATCCTTATGCACATTGGTCAAAGGTAACAATTGAGCCATTAATGGTGATGTACAAGGAAAGGCCAAAAAACCAATTGCAGACAACCAAAAATAGAAAATGCGTATTGGAAGGCGAGGAGATGTCAGTGATGTTTGATGTGATGCATATCACCATTCCAGAAAAGCAGATTAGACCAGATTTGATACGGATTGAGTGGTGAAGAAAAACCCTAACACGCCACCATTTGAATATTGCTTTTGGGGGGAACCCTCTCAAATAAATAAGTCAACTCGAGAATCGAATTGATGATGTTGGATGCAAGTTGTGAGTGTAGAGTGAGTTTGAGAAAGAAGAGAGAAATTGGTTTGAGAGAAATTTCACTGAGAATTCATGTGTTGAAGTGTTATAAAGGTAAAATGGAAAGAGGTCTTTACCGGTAGTGATAGAGCAATCGGTGAACTGAAACAGAGTTATCAGTCAAGTATATTAGCAGAGAGTGTACCGGTAGGAAAGCATCCGTGAGTACGTTATTGTGCAAGGAGAGATTCAGAGAAAGAGAAGAAAGGTAGAAGGAGATCAGTAGATGATTTGAGAAAGAAATTGAACAACCGGTAGTGAAAGAATCGGTGTAGCAAAGAACGATGTTACCGATAGACAGAAGTTGATCAGGTGTTGCAGAATTCATTTGCAACAAGGTACTCAAAGCTAGGTATAAAAAAAAAAAAATTCTAGGAACCACTGATTCACCCCCCTCTTAGTGGTATATTATGTTCAACAATTGTTATCAGAGCCAGGTTCCCAGTTGATCAAAGCTTTCTCTAGGTCGGGTAGTTTCTGGTCAAAGAACACAATGGCAAGAAATGAGTCTGCCTCCTCAAAGACCCCATGTTTGATGGAACTAACTATGCCTTTTGGAGCATAAAAATGGAGACCTATCTTTCCTCCCTTGGTTTTGATGTATGGATGTCTGTCAAGAATTGGTATATTGTCCCTAGTGTTCCTCCCACTGATCCAGAAGCCAAGAAGGAGTATGAGAATAATGCAAAGGCTAAATATGCTATTCTAAGTGGGATATCGGATAATGAGTTTGTCAAGATTATGCACTATGCATCCACCAAGGAGAGTTGGGATAAATTACAGAGATTATTTGATGGAGATGCCAAAGTCAAAGAGGTCAGCTTGAAGGTATAAAGATGAAAGATGAAGAAAAGATTAAAAACTACCTTCATAGAGTAGATGAAACTGTGAACACCATCAGAGGACTTGGAAAGGAAGTTGTTGATGAGATTATTGTCAAAAAGGTACTTAGATCCCTCACATCTAAGTATGATACTAAGGTTTCTACCATAGAGGAAGCCAAGGATCTGAAAGCCTTCACAATGGATGAGATATTTGGCTCTCTAACTACCTATGAAATGAGAGCAACTGGTGAAGCATCTTCAAGGAAAGAGGCAGCTTTCAAGTCTATCAAAAAGGGCAAGGAAGAGGTTTCTTATAAAGGATCCAATGAAGACTCGGATGCAAAGGTAGAAAACTTTGTCAGAAAGCTCAAAAGAGGATCTAGTAAGTATAAAGAAAAGTTACCACTCAAATGCTTTAATTGTGGTAAAGTTGGACACTTTGCTACAAAATGTCCTTATAATGAAACCAATGGAGATGAGCAAAGAAGTTTTGGTAGGACTTCTGGTAAAGACAAAGAAAGGAATATCTATCGACAAGGAAGAAGAAGCTACCAGAAGCAGAATAGCTTATATACCATTGAGGATGATGCCACATATGAAGAAAGTATATCAAAAGATGACTGCCATTAGAATGAAAGAGAAGTTAATCTCTTTATGGCTCTAGATGAACCGATTGGTGAAGATGAGGAAGAAGAAGACATTGAAGCTGAAATGGATCTAGAAGGTGAGCTCATAAGTGCTCTTGAGGATCTAAGTAAGACAAGAAGAGAACTCAAGAAGGTCAATATTATTACAGTGGAAGAACAAGATCACTTGAAGCAATCCTTGGATGAGTCCAATTAAGTTATCTCTGACTTGAAACTCCAGTTGGAAGAAGCCAAGAGGATATGTGAAGTTACTTCCTCTAATTTGAAAAAGAAGGAAAATGAGCATCAAGATCTGGAAGCAGAAATAGTGAATCTCATAAAGGAGCTTGAAAAGAGTAAGGATGAACTAAAAGTGAGAAGCAAATATGAGGGTAGCACATAAGCCTTGGATAAGATGTTGAGAAAATATAAGCAATCTAAAGATACCAGTGGCTTAGGATTTGAAGGAAAAAGTTCAAAAAGAAAAGATACATTCAGTAACGAGATATAATTCACTTCTTCAAGTGAAGGTGAAGAGAAGAAGACATTCATAGTAAGCAAGGATATTGGCAAGAAGTCTTATGCAGAAGTTGTTAGGAACCACCACACAAACCAACATACACAATCAATGAACCGAAGGCCAGACTCAATGTACTAGAATGCGGATCTTAGGATAAATGCAAGGGTTGATCATGAAGGATTCACTAGAGTTAGCAGTATGAAAGGAAGACCCTTGGTTAGACAAACGTTTGCAGGACCAAGGCAACCGAACCGATATGTTCCAAACTTTCATGGTATTTGTTACCGGTGTAACAAATTTGGACATAGGTTAGCTGACTATAGATTAACAAATAAGCCCACTGTAAGTTATGAAAGTAAAAATCCATTTAATGTACTATGGGATATAAATGTTGTATGTTATCAGTGCAATGGATTTGTTCATAGGAGTTTTGAATGTAGGAAGAGAAACTAGTGAACTACAATAGTTTTAAAGATTCATCCTTCAATGTAAATGTGAAATGCTATAACTGTCAAGGGTTTGGACATATTGAAAATCTTTGTAAAAGAAGGAAAATTAAACAAAAGAGGACAACTTCTAATCAGGAACTAATAGCCAAACCAAAGTAAAAAAGTGCAACAGACAAGAAGAAGGAATTTCAACCGGTTTGGGTTGAGAAAGAAAAGGACAAAGCAGAATCAAGTCTGATAGTGCAGACTGCCCTACATGACAAAAGAAGAAACTTGTGGGTTGTAAACAGTGGTTGTTCCAACCACATGACCGGTGATAAAAGGAAATTTACCAAGCTCAAAGATTGGAATGGTGGATTAGTAAGGTTTGGAGACAAATCGTCTATCAAGATAAAGGGAAAAGGCACTCTAAATATTGATGGTAAACTGAAAGCACATGATGTATATTATGTGGAAGGCCTAAAGCATAATCTATTGAGTGTGAGTTAGATGTGTGACAAAGGTTATAAATTCACCTTTGATTCTATCGGTTGGCAAATAAGGAAGGAGAGTACTGGTCAAATTGTAGCTGAAGGTAAGAGGACAGATGATAATGTATATAATCTGAAAGAATGTTTTAAATCCCAATGCTTGTTGGGACACGTGGATGAAAGATGGTTGTGGCACAAAAGATTAGGCCACATAAATTTTGATAATCTAGTTGCAATAAGAAAAAAGGGTTGTGTGAGAAATATATCGCCCATCATCAAACCGGTAAGAACATTTTGTGATGAATGTGTGAGAGGAAAGAAAACTAAGGTGAGTTTCAAGGCAAAATTACACAACACCTCAAGACCACTTGAACTTGTACATACAGATCTGTATGGTCCAACTAGGACAAGAGCTCTTGCTGTTGAAAGATACTTTATGCTCTTCATTGATGACTATTCAAGAATGACATGGGTCACCTTCCTACAAGGGTAAGTGCACAAAGTTGTGGTACCAAAAAGGTGCCACTTTTTACCTTTTCATAAAAACGCATCATTGGCATGAAAAGGTCGTCCAAACCACCAACCCAAAGGGTTGGTATTTTCTTATGCAAAACATTTGGCAAGCGCCAACCCTATTTGGCGCTTGCCAAATTCAATTTTTTGAATTTTCACATTTGGCGCTCGCCAAATGTGAAAAGTCCTTTTTTTTATTTAGTGAGCGCCAAATTTGGCGTGCACCAAATGTGAAAAGTCATTTTTTGCATTTGACGGTTTTGTAAGTGTGCAGATTTCCCATTTTGGGTACAAGTTATACCCATTTCAGAAGGAGAATATATACATGAAATATAACATTTAAGTATAAGAAAGAAGATTCTTATACTTAAAGTTATATTTCATGTATACATTGGCAGGAGGTTTGAGAGTGGTTTCAACACTATAGGAGTTATAATGTAGATTCTAGTTTTTAGAGGATCATATAAAATTTCAGACAACCAAATTTTAGTAATCAGCATGCTCCTATTAGCATTTTTTAGCTATGTAGATCTGACTCTCTTTATCTTCCCCAAACTCTAGACCTATATCTATCCCTCTCTATCTCTCTCACTTCCCTCTCCCCTCTTTAGGTATATCCCACCCTCTCTATCTTTCGTTCCTTCCTTAACTCCATATCTATCCTTGACTCCCTCCCTCTCTCTTCTTCTTTCTCATTCTCTTATTATTTCTCTCCCTTCCCTCTCCATTCTCTTGGTCACTACCTATCCCTTCTATCCTCTCTCTCCCCATATCTAGGGCTTTCCCTCCCTTCCTATTCATCTCATTACCTATCCCTCCTTATATTATTATCCACCTCTCACCCTCCCTCTAGGTTTCTCACATATCTACTTGTCCACCCTCTAGTTGTCTTCATTCATCTCCATCTTTATCTCCCTCTCCCTTACCCCTATCCATTTATGAACTCTCTTCCTCTATTATCTCTCTCTAAAACTATCTACTTTATCCTTCCTTATGTATTTGAATTCCTCCATGTCTACCTCTCCATCTATCCCCTCTTACTTATCTCTTTACTCTTCCATCTATTCCCTCTCTCCATTGTCTAGGTCATCACCTCTCCCTCCTACCATCTCTCCCTCTCTCAAATTTATAGGTTTCTCCCTCATTCCCTCTCCACATATATACCTATTCATATATGTCTTAATAGGAACCCATCTCTATGACCCTCCCTCTCTCTCATCTAGGTATTTAATCTCTCTCTCTCACTCTACATATCTCATCTCTCTATGTATCCCCTCTCTAGTTCTCTCCCTTCATCTCCATCTATCACCCCTTACTCATCTCCCTTTATAAACATTCTCCTTCATTTATCTCTCCTATAACCTCTTTATCTTCCATAGACTATAGACCTATTACTCTCTCTTTCTCTCTATTTCTTCTCTCTATCCCCCCTCTCTAGGTCTCTCTTATACTCTCTCTCTCTCTCACCTTCCCTCCTTATCTCCATATCTATCCTTCCCTCCCTCCATCTCTCTTCTCCTCCTATTATTTCTCTCCACTATCTCTTTGTTCTCTTGATCACTACCTATCCCTCCCAACCTCTATCTCCATACCTATTTTTCTCTCTTATTTTCTTCTCTCTCTCTCTCTCTCACCTATCTACCCCATCCCTCTTTAGGTCTCACAGTCACCCCATACCCAACTCTCCCTCTCTTCTTATCTCTCTCTTTATATTTATTCTTCCCACTCTCCTCTTCTCTCTCCCTCCCCTCTCTAGGTCATCACCTCTTCCTCCCTAATATAGTATTTATATAATGGGTTGTAGGATATAAGATTTATGCTATAAGATACAAGATTGATGGTACATAGTTTAGGGAACATAGGTTTGAGGGTAGTGGTCATAATTATTCCTCCCTCTATCTCTCCATCTTCCTTTCTCTCTTCTCTCTCTTCTCTCTCACCTCTCTCTCCTCTTCCTAAGTCTCTCCCTCCCTCTCTGTCTCCCCCTTCCTTACCCTCATATATATCTTCCTCCCCAACTCTCTCATATATCTTCTTTAATCTCAGGTATGTGCACCAAGTTGTGGTACCAAAAGGGGGTCTTAAGATGCCACTTTTTTTTCTGAAATCAGCAAATTCTGAACTTCAACAAGAAATTGAAGATAGTTACACTCCAAATTTGAAGATGCAACAAGAACAAGAGTTAGAGTGCTTCGAGTCTACTTTCTAAACTACTAATTTTTTTTGAAAATGGTGGAGATTAAGAGCTTCAAAAAGGGGGCCACAAAAAGTGGTCCTATTTTTATGCAAAAAACATAACATAGCGTCTGTTGTGGCCCCCCTAAAATATTAAAAAAAAATTTGAATTTTTAAAATCGCTTCAATGAGAAATTAGCTAACACCTTGAAGTTTATGCCAAAATTTTCAGCTAATTTTTTAATGAGTATATGATTTTTTACTAATTTTTGAAGTGGACACATCCTGAAAAACAAAAATTTGAGCGTGCTCCCCCCTAAAATTATTGAAAACAAATCAAAAATCAAAACTTTTTTTTTAAAATTGTGTAGAATGGAGTGTAGTTTCTAAAAATGTAATTTTTTTCAAAATCTGATGAGTGTGTAAAAATCTAGACCCAAAATCGTGCATGTTGGTTTTTGACAAAAAACGGACACACTAACAAAATAAATTATAGATGAAAGACTTAACAAAATCAAAATTTGAAGTAAATTACATTTTTGGATAGCTAAGAGGGAGCTCAAGTTTACCATGGTATTTTTTTAACTTCATTGAAACACGTGCAAACCTGACGGAGAGCACGACCAAAAATATGTCAAAATTTTCAATGTTCTCACAAAAACACATCTCTAGCCTGAAATGGTCATCCAAACCTTTGGGTTGGATGCCCAAGGCAATTCCAAACAATAGGTTTGGTGTTTCCTAAAGCGGGACATTTGGCACTCGCCAAATATGGCAAGTGCCCTATTTGGCGTGCGCCAAATGTGATGAATGGATATTCCATTTGGCACGCGCCAAATGTGGTCCATATTATACATTTGGCCCGCGCCAAATAATGATGAAGAGGGAGATAGCTCAAGGGATAGCAGAATAAGGGAATTGTGAGAGATAGAAAGGGGAGGGACAAAGAAGAGTATGTATCTATAAGAATGAAGAGCCCGAGAAGAGGTAACGGGAGAGAGAGAATATGAGATCTAGTTCATAGAGAGAGATGAAACTACGAGGGAAGGGAGATAAAGAAGGGAGAGGTGAGATGGGGGTTTCTATGTACACATTTGGCACTCTCCCTATTTGGCACACGCCAAATGTGGAATAGATACAAACTCTTCTTTGTCCCTCCCCTCTCTATCTCTCACAATTCCCTTATTCTCCTATCCCTCGAGCTATCTCCCTCTTCATCCTTACACCCATCTAATTCCCTCTCTCACCTCTTTCCCTTAGTTTTTTCCTCACTCCCTCCTCTCTCTAGGTCCTAAGGGGTCATAGGACACCATATGACCCCTTAGGACACAAAATGACCCCTAACAACACCTAAGGGGTCATATGGTGTCCTAACGGGTCATAGGACACCATATGACCTCTTAGGTTACCATAGGACCCATAACGACACCATATTTTGTCCTAAGTGGACATAGGAAACCATATCACCCCTTAGGACACCACAGAACACATAACGGCACCATATGGTGTCTTCATGGGTCATAGGATACCATATGACCCCTTAGGTGTCGTTAGGGATCATATTATGTCCTAAGGGGTTATATGGTGTCCTATGACCCCTTAGGACACCATACGACCCCTTAGGACACCATACAACCCATAACAACACCATATTGTGTCCTAAGAGGTCATATGGTGTCCTAAAGGGTCATGGGAAACCATATGACACCTTACAACACAATACGACCCATAACGACAACCTATCGTGTCCTAAGCGGTCATATGGTGTCCTAAGGGGTCATATGGTGTCCTATGGGGCCATAGGACACCATATGACCCCTTAGGTGTCGTTATGGTGTCGTAAGGGGTCATAAGGTGTCCTAAGGGGTCATAGGACACCATATGACCCCTTACGACACCATAACGACACCTAAGGGGTCATATGGTGTCCAATGGCCCCATAGGACACCATATGACCCCTTAGGTGTCCATACGACCCATAACGAAACCATATTGTGTCCTAACGGGTCATATGGTGTCCTAAGGGGTCATAGGACACCATATGACCCCTTAGGACACCATATGACCCATAATGACACTGTATTGTGTCCTAAGAGGTCATATGGTGTCCTAAGGGGTCATTGGGTGTCCTAAGAGGTCATAAGACACCATATGACCCCTTAGGACACCATACAACCCATAAGAACACCCTATTGTGTCCTAGGGGGTCATATGGTGTCCTAAGCGGTCATAGGACACCATATGACCCCTTACGACACAATACGACCCATAATGACACCTAAGGGGTCATATGGTGTCCTATGGCCCCATAGGACATCATATGACCCCTTAAGTGTCCATACGACCCATAACAACACCATATTATGTCCTAAGGGGTCATATGGTGTCGTAAGGGGTCATAGGACACCATATGACCCCTTAGGACACCATACGACACATAATGACACCATATTGTGTCCTAAGGGGTCATATGGTGTCCTAAGAGGTCACAAGACACCATATAACCCCTTAGGACAGCATACAACCCATAACAGCACCCAATTGTGTCCTAGGGGGTCATATGGTGTCCTAAGGGGTCATAGCACACCATATGACCCCTTATGACACCATACGACCCATAACGACACCTAAGGGGGCATATGGTGTCCTATGGCCCCATAGGACACCATATGACCCCTTAGGTGTCCATACGACCCATAACAACACCATATTATGTCCTAACTAGTCATATCATGTCCTAAGGGGTCATAGG
Source organism: Cryptomeria japonica (assembly GCF_030272615.1). NCBI lineage: Eukaryota > Viridiplantae > Streptophyta > Pinopsida > Cupressales > Cupressaceae > Cryptomeria > Cryptomeria japonica. The sequence goes on along the minus strand of NC_081405.1, from coordinate 140,020,497 downwards.
ACACCATATGACCCCTTACGACACCATACAACCCATAACGACACCGTATTGTGTCCTAAGGGGTCATATGGTGTCATAAGGGGTCATAAGACACCATATGACCCCTTACAACACCATACGATCCATAACGACATCCTATTGTGTCCTAAGGGGTCATATGGTGTCCTAGGGGGTCATAGGACACCATATGACCCCTTAGGACACCATACGACCCATAACAACACCATATTGTGTCCTAAGCGGTCATATGGTGTCATAAGGGGTCATAAGACACCATATGACCCCTTAGGACACCATACGACCCATAACGACACCATATTGTGTCCTAACGGGTCATAAGACACCATATGACCCCATAGGACACCATACGACCCATAACGACACCCTATTGTGTCCTAGGGGGTCATATGTTGTCCTAAGGGGTCATAGGACACCATATGACCCCTTACGACACCATACGACCCATAACAACACCTAAGGGGTCATATGGTGTCCTATGGCCTCATAGGACATCATATGACCTCTTAGGTCTCCATACGACCCATAACAACACCATATTATGTCCTAAGGGGTCATATGTTGTTGTAAGGGGTCATAGGACACCATATGACCTCTTAGGACACCATACGACACATAATGACACCGTATTATGTCCTAAGGGGCCATATGGTGTCCTAAGGGGTCATAAGACACCATATGACCCCTTAGGACACCATACGACCCATAACAACACCCTATTGTGTCCTAGGGGGTCATATGGTGTCCTAAGGGGTCATAGGACAACATATGACCCCTTATGACACCATACGACCCATAACGACACCTAATAGTTCATATGGTGTCCTATGGCCCCATAGGACACCATATGACCCCTTAGGTGTCCATACAACACATAATGACACCATATTATGTCCTAACGGGTCATATGGTGTCCTAAGGGGTCATAGGACACCATATGACCCCTTAGGACACCATACGGCCCATAACGACACCGTATTATGTCCTAAGGGGTCATATGGTGTCATAAGGGGTCATAAGACACCATACAACCCCTTACGACACCATACAACCCATAACGACATCCTATTGTGTCCTAACGGATCATATGGTGTCCTAAGGGGTCATAGGACACCATATGACCCCTTATGACACCATAACGACCCATACGGTGTCCTAAGGGGTCATATGGTTTCCTATGGCCCCATAGGACACCATATGACCCCTTAGGACACATTATGACCCATAACGACAACATATTGTGTCTTAACGGGTCATATGGTGTCCTAAGCGGTCATAGGATACCATATGATCCCTTAGGACACCATACGACCCATAACGATACCATATTGTGTCCTAAGGGGTCATATGGTGTCACAAGGGGTCATAAGATACCATATGATCCCTTAGGACACCATACAACCCATAACGACACCATATTGTGTCCAAAGGGATCATAAGAAAACCATATGACCCCTTAGGAAACCATACAACCCATAACGACACCCTATTGTGTCCTAGGGGGTCATATGGTGTCCTAAGGGGTCATAGGATACCATATGACCCCTTACGACACCATAAGACTCATAACGACACCTAAGGGGTCATATAGTGTCCTATGGCCCCATAGGACACCATATGATCCTTTAGGTGTCCATACAACCCATAATGACACCATATTGTGTCCTAACAAGTCATATGGTGTCCTAAGGGGTCATACGACACCATATGACCCCTTAGGATACCATACGACCCATAACGACACCCTATTGTGTTGCAGGGGGTCAGATGGTGTCCTAAGGGGTCATAGGACACCATATGACCCCTTACGACACCTTACAACCCATAACTACACCTAAGGAGTCATATGGTGTCCTATGGCCCCATTGGACACCATATTACCCCTTCGATGTCCATACGACCCATAACGACACAATATTATGTCCTAACGGGTCATATGGTGTCGTAAGGGGTCATAGGACACCATATGACCCCTTAGAACACCATACGACCCATAACGACACGGTATTATGTCCTAAGGCGTCATATGGTGTCCTAAGGGGGTCATAAGACACCATATGACCCCTTAGGACACCATACAACCCACAACGACACCCTATTGTGTCCTAGGGGTCATAGGACACCATATGACCCTTTACGACACCATAACGAGCCATAACGACACCTAAGGGATCATATGGTGTCCTATGGCTCCATAGGACACCATATGACCCCTTTGGTGTCGATAGGACCCATAATGACACCATATTATGTCCTAACAGGTCATATGGTGTCCTAAGGGGTCATAGGACACCATATGACCCCTTACGACACCATACGACCCATAACGACACCTAAGGGGTCATATGGTGTCCTATGGCCCTATAGGACATCATATGACCCCTTAGGTGTCTATACGACCCATAAAAACACCATATTATGTCGTAAGGGGTCATATGGTGTCCTAAGGGGTCATAGGACACCATATGACCCCTTAGGACACCATACGACCCATAACGACACCATATTGTGTCCTAAGGGTCATATGGTGTCCTAAGGGGTCATAAGTCACCATATGATCCCTTAGGACACCATACAACCCATAACGACACCCTATTGTGTCCTAGGGGGTCATATGGTGTCCTAAGGGGTCATGGGAAACCATATGACCCCTTATGACACCATATGACCCATAACAACACCTAAGGGGTCATATGGTGTCCTATGGCCCCATAGGACATCATATGACCCCTTAGGTGTCCATACGACCCCTAACAACACCATATTATGTCCTAAGGGGTCATATGGTGTCCTAAGGCGTCATAGGACACCATATGACCCCTTAGGACACCATACGACCCATACCGACACCATACTGTGTCCTAAGGGGTCATATGGTGTCCTAAGGGGTCATAAGACACCATATGACCCCTTAGGACACCATACGACCCATAATGACACCCTATTATATCCTAGGGGGTCATATGGTGTCCTAAGGGGTCATAGGACACCATATGACCCCTTAGGACACCATACGACCCATAACGACATCTGAGGGGTCATAGGACACCATATGACCCCTTAGGACACCATGCGACCCATAACGACATCTAAGGGGTCATATGGTGTCCTATGGCCCCATAAGACACCATATGACCCCTTAGGACACCATACGACCCATAACGACACCATATTGTGTCCTAACGGGTCATATGGTGTCCTAAGGGGTCATAGGACACCATATGACCCCTTAGGACACCATACGACACATAACGACACCGTATTGTGTCCTAAGGGGTCATATGGTGTCATAAGGGGTCATAAGACACTATATTACCCCTTTGGACACCATATGAGCCATAACGACACCGTATTGTGTCCTAAGGGGTCATATGGTGTCCTAAGGGGTCATAAGACACCATATGACCCCTTAGGACATCATACGACCCATAATGACACTCTATTGTGTCCTAGGGGGTCATATGGTGTTCTAAGGGGTCATAGGACACCATATGACCCCTTACGACACCATACGACCCATAATGACACCTAAGGGGTCATATGGTGTCCTATGGCCCCATAGGACACCATATGACACCTAAGCCATAGGACACCATATGACCCCTTAGGTGTCCATATGATCCATAATGATACCATATTGTGTCCTAACGGGTCATATGGTGTCCTAAGGAGTCATAAGACACCATATACCTCCTTAGGACACCATACAACCCATAACGACACCCTATCGTGTCCTAGGGGGTCATACGGTGTCTTAAGGGGTCATAGGACACCATATGACCCCTTACGACACCATACGACCCATAACAATACCTAAGGGGTCATATGGTATCCTATGGCCCCATTGGACACCATATGACCCCTGAGGTGTCCATACAACCCATAACGACACCATATTATGTCCTAAGGGGTCATATGGTGTCCTAAGGGGTCATAAGACACCATATGACCCCTTAGGACACCATACAACCCTTAACGACACCTAAGGGGTCATATGGTGTCCTATGGCCCCATAGGACACCATATGACCCCTTAGGTGTCCATATGACCCATAATGACACCATATTGTGTCCTAACAGGTCATATGGTGTCCCAAGGGGTCATATGGTGTCATAGGACACCATATGACCCCTTAGGACACCATACTACCCATAACGACACTGTATTGTGTCCAAAGGGTATGGTGTCCTAAGGGGTCATAAGACACCATATGACCCCTTAGGACACCATACGACCCATAATGACACCCTATTGTGTCTTAGGTGGTCATATGGTGTCCTAAGGGGTCATAGGACACCATATGACCCCTTACAACACCATAAGACCCATAATGACACCTAAGGGGTCATATGGTGTCTTATGGCCCCATAGGACATCATATGACCCTTTAGGTGTCCATACAACCCAAAACAACACCAAATTATGTCCTAAGCGGTCATATGGTGTCCTAAGGGGTCATAGGACACCATATGACGCCTTAGGACACCATATGACCCATAATGACACCATATTGTGTCCTAAGGGGTCATAAGACATCATATGACCCCTTAGGACACCATACGACCCATAATGACACCATTATTGTGTCCTAGGGGGTCATATGATGTCCTAAGGGGTCATAGGACACCATATGACCCCTTACGACACCATAACGACCCATAATGAAACCTAAGGGGTCATATGGTGTCCTATGGCCCCATAGGACACCATATGAACCCTTAGGACACCATACGACCCATAATGACACCATATTGTGTCCGAACGGGTCATATGGTGTCATAAGGGGTCATAGGACACCATATGACCCCTTTCGACACCATACAACCCATAACGACACCTAAGGGGTCATATGGTATCCTATGGCCCCACAGGACATCATATGACCCCTTAGGTGTCCATACGAGCCATAACAACACCATATTATGTCCTAAGGGGTCATATGGTGTCCTAAGGGGTCATAGGACACCATATAATAAACTTTGTGCAATTATTCATCTAATCATTTGTACTGCAATTATGGATAACCATGATAAATGATTTGCATTAACCAAAAAGCTACAAATCCTTGCAACATTGTATACCGTTAAAACTATCAAATATATCTAATACAAACAAATAGGCTTGCCAAAAGCCATATGGACTTAGAATTTCACATATTCATAAAACAAAACATATGTTCAAAATTGCTTTAAAGGCATGCAACATGATATCCAATAAAGTCAAATAGGGGCTTGCCAAAATTCATATGGACATAGATTGTCACATATTTGTAATACAAAACATATGTTCAAATTTGCCATATAGGCATACAACATGGTATCCAATAAAGTCAAATAGGAGCTTGCCAAAAGCCATATGGCGATAGAATGTCACATATTCGTAATACAAAACATATGTTCAAAATTGCCATATAAGCATACAACATAGGACCCTATTCTATTCATTTCCCTCTAGGGGAAGGAAATAGATCACGAGATATCTTTGCTTGTCGAGGGGATGGAGATGTATATGATGCAGGTGTCTTTCAAGTACGTCCACTCGACCTCCTCTCCAGACTTTTTTGTAACTCCACCTGATACAATGAAAAGAATGATGTTAGCATATATAAAAATTGAATTTTAGAATGACATATAATAGAATAGTCACTTACCGCATACAAATAGTCTTGATGTTTATCCACAACAGGTGCACGTTCATGATCTGGAGTGACAAGCCCCTCCTATAAGCATCACAATATAAATTAAACTAAATACAAGTGTCGTTAAAATTTTCAATAACATATTATTAAGATAACAAATGTAATGCTAAATTTACTAAATTTACAAATATGTCTCATACTTCTGTTAAAGCAGTTGAACTTGCTACTATTGCAGCAACACCACGCTCCATTGACACGCAGACAGCAGGAGGAGTCTTTGAATTCAACATCTAAAAATTAAACAAAGTATATTGATTAATCACCAAAACTATCTATATTATTTAATAACAATATTAAAGATAAATTGTTTACCTGGGTGAAATATTGTCGATGAAATATACTACGAGGTGTTGATGTTGAAGCTCTAGCATCAAACTATTTGACATCCAAAATGAGTAATTAGAAAATCATTCACATAAGGTTCAACTATCTACATATAATAATTATATTTTTTCACTTGTTGTATACCTGTGGAGTCGACGAAGTAGTGAAAAAGGGTGCTACAGGAATGTTGCTAGTATTGTGAACACTTTGACCCTGATTTTTTATCATAATAATTTACTAATTTAGATATATTCTCAAATTTACATATAAGATTTAATAAAAAGAATGAAATGAACTTGTAATGAAATTCACCTGGGTATCAATGCCAAATGTTTCCTTCAGCAAAGATTCTGTCACGACAATGTTCTCTGTAGCAAACTCTGCTCGTGCACATGCATGGTCAGAACTATTAGGATCATAAGTGCAAAGAGAACCACAAGATCGACAAAAATGAGCTGGAACTTGATGCCTAGAAGAATCAACATCATCACTCGCATCACCCTCTACTAGAGGACTAGCATGTTGTATAAGGGTCTAAGTGAGTGAGCTAATCGAGTCTAGAGTTTCGACCTCAATACTCTCCTTCATAATGGAAGGAATAATAACATGCTCCAACATAGGTCTGGCCAAGGGTATTGGTGGGAGATTTGGATCATGTTGTGCACCCTCTCTATCATGCAAGGAACCCCCACCTCTACCTTGGAAATCTAGAAAATCAAAATAGTTTGGGATCTCATTAAGGACAAACTCACAATATAGTTTTCCCAAAAAGTATTGGGGTACCTCATGATTATTGCATGGGGGCTAATCAAATACCATCCACCACCTATCCCCAAAAAATTTCTTAATCCCTTCATGATGACACCAATGAATAGGGAATCTCCTACATCCAGGGTGTAAAGGTTGATTCATTCGGGGGTCCATAAAAAGAGCACACAAGTCAAATTTATTAATTTTCTTTTTCTTCACTGCCGCATATGATAATTTGTCAGCATAAAATTGCTTTTGATCTTCCTTCTTATGGGACCAAAAATTTATTTGCCCACTCACAGATTCTGTGTGAGATACAATAGATTGCAAAGAACTAGCAAGGTTTGTCCTATGGGAGTTTGTTCCAGTGGGATCTTTTAGCCTTGTGATTAAACCTTCAAGCTCTTTTTGGCTATTTTCTATTTGACCTAATAGGTTTTCTTGTGTACCTATGGGGTGTCTAGGGATTGTAGGAGGTTCTTGATGTGCTTCTTCTTCAATATGGTCTTCATGAGGAGGTGATTGAGTGTTTTCAACATTTTCTTGTCTAATCTCATTTCCTGATAATGAAAATAAATTTAAATCAATAAACCTAGTTTAATCCTCAAATTAATTAAAAAAATGACAATAAGAAAATAAAAATACATACTTCTTCGAGCTCTTTGATGGCGTGGCGGCATTTTGATGAGAGATGGACAACTTAGTGCCCAATTTCAAGCTTTTACAAAGGGCGCGCATAAGAAAATAGCACCCAAAAATGCCAAAACACAGGTTTGGAATGCAGAAATGCAGAGCAAGGTTTTTTTGCTGTTTACAATGCACATACGCCTTATAAGGCGTGTGCCTTATGCGTTTTTTAATTTTTTTTGAAGTGTGGCACCTTTTTGGTACCCCAACTTCATGCATATACCCTCTCTTATTCTCTCTCTCTCTCTCTCTCTCTCTCTCTCTCTCTCTCTCCATTCTCAAGGTCACCATCTCTCTCTATTCTTAAGGGGTCATATGGTGTCTTATGACCCCTTAGGACACTATATGGTGTCATTATGGGTCGTATGGTGTCCTAAGTGGTCACTAGGTGTCTTATGACCCCTTAGGACACCATATGACCCTTTAGGTGTTGTTAGGGGTCATATTGTGTCCTAAGGGGTTATATGGTGTCCTATGAACCCTTAGGACACCCTATGACCCCTTAGGTGTTGTTAGGGTTCATATTGTGTCCTAAGGGTTCATAGGGTGTCCTATGAACCCTTAGGACACCATATGATCATATAAGACACCATATGGTGTCATTATAGGACATATGGTGTCCTAAGGAGTCATATGGTGTAAGATGAAGGATGCCATATGATGTTGTTATGGGTCGTATGGTGTGCTAAGGGGTCATATGGTGTTGTATGACCCCTTAGGACATGATATGGTGTTGTTATCGATTATATGGTGTTTCAAGGGGTCATATGGTATCCTATGACCCCCTAAGGGGTCGTTAGAGGTCATATTGTGTCCTATGACCCCTTAGGATACAATATGGTTTTTTTATGGGTCGTATGGTGTCCGATGACCCCTTAAGGAACCATATGACCCCTTAGGATACAATATGGTGTCGTTATGGGTCATATGGTGTCCTAAGGGGTCATATGGTGTTGTTATGGGTCATATGGTGTCCTAAAGGGTCATATGACCCCTTAGGAAACCATATGGTGTCATTATGGGTCTTATGGTGTGCTAAGGGGTCATATGGTGTTATATGACCCATTAGGACATCATATGACCCCTTAGGACACCATATAGTGTTGTTATAGATCATATAGTGTGTTAAGGGGTCATATAGTATCATATAAACCCCTGAGGGGTTGTTAGGGGTCATATTGTGTCCTAAGGGGTCATTTTGTGTCCTATGACCCCTTAGGACACTATATGACCTCTAGGACACAATATGGTGTTGTTATGCATCGTATGGTGTCTTAAGGGGTCATATGGTGTCCCATGACACCATAGGACACCATATGACCCCTTAAGTGTCATTAGGGGTCATATTATGTACTAATGGGTCATATGGTATCCTATGACCCCTTAGGACACCATATGGTGTCGTTATGGGGTCTATGGTGTCCTAAGGGGTCATATGGTGTCCTATGATCCCTTAGGACACCATATAGTGTCATTATGGGTCACATGGTGTCCTAAGGGGTCATATAGTGTCCTATGACCCCTTAGGGCACTATATAACCCCTTACGTGGTGTTAGGGCTCATATTGTGTCCTAAGGGGTCATATGGTGTCCTATGACCCCTTAGGACACTATATGACACCTTAGGTGTCGTTAAGGGCCATATTATGTTCTAAAGGGTTATATGGTGTCCTATGACCCCTTAGCACACCATATGGTGTCAATATGGGTCATATGGTGTGCTCAGGGGTCATTTGGTGTCCTATGACCCCTTAGGACATCATATGGTGTTGTTATGGGTTATATGGTGTCCTAAGGGGTCATGTGGTGTCCTATGACACCTTTGGACACCATATGGCATTGTTATGGGTTGTATGGTGTCCTAAGAGGTCATATGGTGTTCTATGACCCCTTAGGACACCATATGACCCCTTAGATGTTCTTAAGGGTCATATTGTGTCCTAAGTGGTCACTAGGTGTCTTATGACCCTGTAGGACACCATATGACCCCTTAGGTGTCATTAGGGGTCATATTATGTCGTAAGGGGTCATATGGTGTCTTATGACCATTTAGGACACCATATGACCCCTGAGGACATCATATGATATCTCTATGGATTTTATTGTGTCCTAAGGGGTTATATGGTTTTCCCTTAGGGGGTACCATATGACTCCTTATGTGTCGTCAGGGGTCATATTATGTCCTAAGGGGTCATATGGTGTCTTATGGCCCCTTAGGACACCACTTGGTGTTGTTATGGGTTGTATGGTATTCTAAGGGGTTATATAGTGTCCTATGAACCCTTAGGACACCATATGATCACTTAGGACACCATATGGTGTCGTTATGGGTCGTATGGTGTGCTAAGGGGTCATATGGTGTTCTATGACCCCTTAGGACACCATATGGTGTCATTATAAGTTATTTGGTGTGCTAAATGGTCATATGGTGCCCTATGACCTCGTAAGGGGTTGGTAAGGGTTGTAGTGTCTTAAGGGGACATATTGCATCCTATGACCCCTTAGGATATAATATGGTGTCATTATGGGTCATATCATGTCCTAAGGGGTCATATGGTGTCTTATGACCCCTTAGGACACCATATGACCCCTTATGACATAATATGGTGTCATTATGGGTCGCATGGTGTTCTAAGGGGTCATATGGTGTCCTATGACCCCTTAGGACACCATATGATCCCTTAGGTGTTATTAGGGGTCATATTATGTCCTAACGGGTCATATGGTGTGTTATGACCCCTTATGACACCTTATGTTGTCATTATGGGCCGTATGGTTTTCTAAGGGGTCATATGGTGTCCTAAGGGATCATAGGACACCATAGGACCATACTAACACTATATGATGTACTAGGGGGTCATGTGGTGTCCTACGGGGTCATAAGACACCATACGAACCATACCGACACCATATAGTGTACTAAGGGATCATATGGTGTCCTAAGGGGTCATATGGTGTACTATGACCTATTAGGACACCATATGGTGTCATTATGGGTTGTATGGTGTCCTAAGGGGTCATATGGTGTCTTATGACCAGTTAGGATACTATATGGTGTCGTTATGGGTCGTATGGTAATCTAAGAGGTCATATGGTGTCCTATGACCCCTTAGGACACCATATGATCTCTTAGGTGTCATTAAGGGTCATATTGTGTCCTAAGGTGTCATATGGTGTCTTATGACCCCTTAGGACACCATATGGTGTCGTTATGGGTTGTATGGTGTCTTAAGGGGTCATATGGTGTCCTATGACCCATTACGTGTCATTAGGCATCATAATATATGGGGAAAGAGATGAGAGACCTCAATGACAAGAGAGAAGATTGAGACAGATAAAGGGGGCGAGAGAGAGATATGTGAATAATGAGACTTGTTGTAGGGGTAGATAGGTGGAGAAGAAGGAAGTGAGAAACCAAGAGAGGGGAGATAGAAAGTTGATGACATAGAATGTAGTGAGAGAATATAAGAGGAATAGAGAATAAAAAAGTGGGGGAGTGAGATATATATGGGGGTGTGTATGGATGGGGAGATAGAGAGGGAGAGGGGAAGAAAGGAAAAGTAATACCTAGAGAGGGGAGGGAGGGAGAAGATAAGAGATAGAAGAAAAAAGAGAGGAGTAAGAGGGGATGGATGAAGAGTTAGGCATGAAGTGAGATACCTATGGAAGGAGGAGATAAAGAGGTTAGGGGAGGAAGAGAAGAGGAGGGAGTTCATAAAGGAATAGGGTTAAGGAGGAGGGAGAGAGAGATAGAGAGGGAGAGAGAGAACTATAGAGGGGATATATAGATAGGTGAGAGACCTAGATTGCAAGAGAGGAGTGAGATAGATAGAGGGGGATAAAGAGAGGTGGGTAACAAGACCTATATGCAAAGGTAGATAGGTGGAGAGGAAGGGAGGGAGAAACCTAGAGAGGGGAGAGAGGGTGGGTTGGAGAGTTAATGAACTAGACATTGAAGATAGAGAATGAGAGAGGGAGAGAGATAATGAGAGAGTGGGGGAAGAAGATATAAATGGAGAGGGGAAGAAAGGAAGGAAGAGATCTAGAGAGAGAAGGGAGAGAGAAGAGAATAGATAGAAGAACAAAGAGATGAGTAAGAGGGGATGGATGGAGAGGTAGAAATGGAGGGAGCAAGAGACCTAGAGAATGAGGAGATGGATCTAGGTTTGGAGAGAGAAGAGAGGGAGAGTGTTCATAAATAGATAGGGGGAAGGGAAAGGGAGAGAAAGGTGGAGAGGGAGGGAGAGAACTAGAGGGTGGAGAATTAGATAAGTGAGAAACCTAGAGGGGGAAAGAGAGGTGGGTAATAATATAGGGAGAGAGAGGTAGTGAGGTGAATAGGGAGGGAAAGAGAGCCCTAGATATGGGGAGAGAGAGAGGATAGAAGGGAACAATAGTAAACAAGAGAAACGAGTGGGAGGGGACATAAATAATAAGAGGGTGAGAGAGAAGAGAGAGGAAGGGATGAAAGGTAGAGAGGATGGGATATACCTAGAGAGGGGAGAGAGAAGTGAGAGATACAAGAGAGGGAGAGAAATAGGTGCAAAGTTTAGGGAGGATAAAGATAGTGAGATACAGATCTAAAGAATGCTAATAGGAGCATGTTGATTATTAAAATTTGACTGTGTGAAATTCAATATGATCCTCTAAACACTAGAATCTACATTATAAATCCTATAGAGTTGAAACCACTCTCAAACATCCTACCAATATATACATGACATATAACTTAAAGTATAAGAAAGAAAAAGACATATTTCATGTATATATTCTCCTCTCATGATGGGTATAACTTGTGCCCAAGTTGAAAAAATTGCATCACAAAACCTTCAAATTGGACAATGGACATTTGGCACGCACCAAATAAAAAAAGTTGAATTTTCTCATTTGGCGCATGCCAAATTTGACGCGCGCCAAATGGGAAAAGTCATTTTTTTTTCATTTGGCGAGCACCAAATAGGGCAAGTGCCATATTTGGCACTTGCCAAATGGTCTGCATTGGAAACCACCAACCCTTTGGGTTGGATTGTACTTGGGTATCCAACCCAAAGGGTTGGATGACCATTTTAGGTTTGAGACGTGTTTTTAATAGAAGATTAGAAAATCACACATTTTTTTGTTGTTCTCTCCATCAGGTTTGCACTCATTTCAATAAAAAAAACACCATAGAGACCTCGATCTCTCTCTTAGCTATCCAAGCATGTAATTATTTTCACATTTTGATTTTGTTAAGGCTTTCATCTATAATTTGTTTTGTTAGTGTGTCAGTTTTTGGTCAATAACCAACATGCACTATTTAAAAAAAAAAGTTTTGATTTTTGATTAGTTTTCAATTATTTTAGGGGGGAGCATGCTCAAATTTCTATTTTTCAAGATGTGTCCACTTCGAAAATTAGTACAAAAATTATATACTCATTAAAAATTAGCCAAAAAATATGGCATAAAATACAAGGTGTTAGCTAATTTCTCAACAAAGTGATTTTAAAAATTTTTAAAAAAAGTTAGCATTTTAGGGGGGCCATAACAAATGCTATGTTATGTTTTTTGCATAAAAACGGGACCACTTTTTGTGGCCCCCCTTTTTGAAGCCCTTAATCTCCACCATTTTCAAAAAAAAGTAGTAGTTTAGAAAGTAGACTCGAAGCACTCTGATTCTTGTTCTTATTGCATCTTCAAATTTGGAGTGTAACTATGTTTAATTTGTCATTGACATTCAGAGTTTGCTGATTTCAGAAAAAAGTGGCATCTTAAGACCCCTTTTTGGTACCACAACTTGGTGCACATACTCACAAGATAAATCACAAGCATTTGATAGATTTAAGATCTTTTAGAAGATGGTAGAAAAGGAAAGTGGGTGCAAATTGAAATGCCTAAGATTTGACTGGGGTGGAGAGTTCACATCAACTGAGTTTGAAGATTACTGTGAAAGACATGGAATCAAAAGACAATATTCAGCCTCTAGGACACCACAACAAAATGGTGTGGTAGAAAGGAAGAACAAGACAATCAAGGAGATGGTAATAACCATGTTAAATGAGGAAAATCAACTGGAAATGTATTGGAAGGAAGCAGATCATACTGCAACATATACTCTCAACCGGGTTCGGTTAAGAACATATAGTAGAATGACATCTTATAAGTTGTGGTATGATTGAAAACCGTCAGTCAAGTACTTCAAGGTGTTTGGGAGCAAATTTTTTATCAACAGAGACATGGATGGTTTAGGTAGTTTTGACTCCAAGAGTGATGAAGGGATCTTCCTTGGTTACTCAAATAACAATACGGCCTACAAATGCTACAACAAAAGACTAAGAAGAGTCACTGAGAGTGTGCATGTAAGAGTTGATGAGAATATGCATAAAGGAAGATAAGCACAGATGAACTGGTATGATGATTTCGGTGATGAAGGTGAAGACGCTCAGTCAGACAATGAATTGGAAGAAGCATCCAATAAGGTCCCTAATCGGTATGTTCAGAAAAATCACCTGAAAGAGCATATTTTAGGTAATAAGAGTGATGGTGTGCAGACTAGAATATGACTTGTTCGGATTGATGAACAAGTAAACTTCTGCCTCATGACTGAAGTCGAACCTAAGACATTCAATGAGGCCAAAAAAAGTCAGAAGTGGATGGTTGTAATGGAAGAAGAATTGTAGCAGATTGAGAAGAACAAGACTTGGGAATTAGTCCCTAGACCGACAAACACGAACATTATTGGCACCAAATGGGTCTACCGGATCAAGATGAATGAAGAAGGTAAGATTGTTAGGCATAAAGCTATAATTGTGTGCAAAGGTTGCTCTCAAGTAGAGGGCATTAATTTTGAAGAAACATTTGCACCGGTAGCTAGACTAGAATCCATTAGGATGTTTCTAGCTTTTTCATCCTACAAGGGATATAAAGTGTATCAGATGGATGTAAAATTTGCCTTTCTCAATGGAAATCTAGAAGAAGAAGTGTATATGGAGCAACCAAAAGGTTTTTTGTTACATGATGATGAAACCTTCATGTGTCGGCTGAAGAAGGCTTTGTATGGTTTGGAGCAAGATCCTAGAGCTTGGTATTCTAGGCTAGACAAGTACCTAAAGGAGCAGGGATTCAATAAGGGAAATGCTGACAACAACCTTTACATCAAAGCAGATGGAAACCATATGATCATTGTGGTAGTGTATGTAGATGACATCATATTTTGTGGCAACAAGGATACCCTTTACGAGGATTTTGCTGATCAAATGCAATCAGAGTTTGAAATGTCAATGCTTGGTGAGTTGACATACTTCCTTGGTTTGTAGATTTCACAACATGAAAAGGGGATATTCATCTCTCAAACCAAGTATTCAAAAGACATGATGAAGAAGCTTCAAATGGAGGACAACAAACTTGTGAGTACTCCCATGGTAATCGGATGCAAGCTGAGCAAAAATGACGAGTCATCGGTAGTAGATTAGACCTTGTTTAGATCCATGATAGGCACCTTGCTATACTTAACAACATCTAGACCGAATATAGTGCATGCAATATGCATGGTGGCTAGGTTTCAAGCAGTACCAAAACACTCACATATGAATGCAGTAAGAAGAATTTTTAGGTACCTGCATGAGACACTCAACTATGGATTATGGTACCATAGGAAAGGAGAAATCACTTTGGAAGCATATACTGATGTTGATTGGGCATGTTGCATTGATGATTGAAAGCGCACAAGTGGTGGTGCATTCTTCCTAGGTGACCGGTTAGACTCATGGCATAGCAAGAAGCAAGATTCAGTCTCCCTATCCACTGCTGAAGAAGAATACATTGCTACTGCCACATGCTGCTCTCAAGTGGTTTGGATGAAGCAGACCCTCAAAGACATACATGCCAATATCTTTGATCCTATTCCCATCCAGTGAGACAATTCAAGTGCCATCAACATATCAAAGAACCTAGTGATGCATTCAAGGACAAAGCATATAGCCATCAAGTATCATTTTCTTAGAGAGAAGTTTGAAGGACAAGAAGTCGTAATGAAATATGTTCCTATAGGAGAACAAGTGGCAAACATCTTCACCAAATGATTACCTGTCAGCACCTTTGAGTACTTAAGACACAAGTCGGGAGTTGTGACCTCATGCACTTAAGTTTGGAAGGAGATCTATGGTTCAGGGGGAGTTCATTGTAAAATACCCTATCTCTTGGACCATATGCACAGGAGGAGATCAAGTGATTATAATGCAATACCAACATGCTTGAACTTTTGGGTGTACTAGAAGCACAAACTGTAGAAGACCAAAATTATTGTAGGAATACCCAAGAGAATTTCATGATTACGGGGGAGAATACACTGTATAACCAATGGATAATGAATTAGATGCAAAGATTCCCTGACCCTTTGTCATTTTTGTTAAAGGGGGAGAATGGTCAAATGAATGATGAAGGAACAAAGTGTGTTGACATCAAAGTGTGTTAAAATCAATGCCAAAGGGGGAGATTGTTGGCATTAGGTTGTCATTGATGTCAACAAGTTTGAAATGGAAACCGCTATGCAGACCAAGATTGTTGGCATCGGGATTGAAGTGTGGTCATCGATATGCATTCAACCTGTATGGTGGATGTTGATTGTGATGAAGAGACAGAATGTTACAAGAATCACAACAACACCGAAGGTGAAGTATGTGTAGGCCACCAATATGCTAGTGTGATGTTATCTAGTAGGATTCCCACCGATAACGATATTATCCCCAACTAAGGGTATGAATGTATGTGTGTGTGTGCCAACCGGTGAATAGGACAACTGGTAAGTAAGCTAAGTGAAATGAACTGGTGATGGATTGATGTGTTTGATCATTCCTAGTAGTGGGTCAGGTGAACTCATCGACATGTATGGAGGTTCATTGGTAAAGTCAGATCAAACCGACAAAGTGAGATGAACTACTAGTAAGTCTTAGCTGGTGAATGGAGGCAAATCAACATGGCAAGTCTAAAGATCAAGAAAACTGACTCAACAGTCCGGGCAAAGGTAAATGTCGACAAGGATGACATGTGGCGATATGCAGAGGTCGGTGAAGTGCTCATCGACATGGTAGCTGGAAGTAGGTCGACATTAATGGAGAACTCGAATATCATAGGTTGATGATAGAATGTTGCAGCTCGAGGAAGACAGAGAGGTGGGATGATTGATCTGGTCTTGCAGGACGATCTGATCCTTATGCACATTGGTCGAAGGTAACAACTGAGCCATTAATAGTGATGTACACGAAAAGGTTGAAAAACCAGTTGTAGACAACTACAAATAGAAAATACATATTGGAAGGCGAGGAGATGGCGATGTTGTTTGATGTGATGCAAATCACCATTCCAGAAAAGCAGACCAGATCAGATATGATACATATTGAGTGGTGAAGAAAAACCCTAACATGCCACCATTTGAATATTGCTTTTGGAAGGAACCCTCTCAGATAAATAAGTCATCTCGAGACTCAAATTGATGATGCTAGATGCAAGTCATGAGTGTAGAGTGATCTTGAGAAAGAAGAGAGAAATCAATTTGAGAGACATTTCATTGAGAATCAGTGTGTTGAAGTGTTAGCAAGGTAAACCGATAAGAGGTCTTTACCGACAGTGATAGAGCAACCGGTGAATTGAAATAAACTTATGAGTCAAGTATATCAGCAAAGGGTGTACTGGCAGGAAAGCATCTGTGAGTGCGTTATTGTGCAAGGAGAGATTTATAGAAAGAGAAGAAAGGAAGAAGGAGACCGGTAGATGATCTGAGAAAGAAATTAAAAAACCGGTAGTGAAAGAATTGGTGTAGCAAAGAACAGTGTTACTGACATACAAAAGTTGATTAGGTGTTGCATAATTAATTTGCAAGAAGGTACTCAAATCTTGGTTTAAAAGAAAACATTTCTTAGGAACCAGTGATTCACCCCCATCTTAATGGTATATTGTGTTCAACAAAAAATTAGTTCAATTTCCAGCTATAAAAAACATTCCCATAGTGGAGCATCCCATGGGTCAACAGTTTGGTGTATATTTAACATGGTTCTTACATTGTGAATGATACCTTTTGTCAGCAAGGCAATTTAAGCCATCTCAACTTTCATTTTGTAGCCTTCTCTCTAATTTGATGAATGCAATGCAAACAATTTTAAATTTTGAACTCCTTATGTCGCGCTCTGATCGTTTTCCCTCACCAATGATGAGTGGGCTACATTTTGATCCTACATTCATTTGTTTGCAAAAAATATATTGGTTGCATCATATAATAAATACATGCCAAAATCATTAAGGTTGCTAAGTGCACAATGTAATGAAAAACAATCAAAGGGGTGATCCTATTCAAATAAATGACTATCTATGTGATGTTCCTTTTATTAGAGCTATCAAGTTCAAACATTATGTAAGCACACGTTGGGATATTAATGGCCCAGAACTAGATCTAATTGTTTCAATTACTTGTAATCATTGACAATCCATGAATCCAAAAGGTCTGACACTTGAAAGACTTGGAAGAGTGTTAATTGGCATCAATAAAGATTGATTATTAGAACCTCACATTCATTGATCTCTTATGTATACAACATTTGATTTATTAACACACCTCAACATTCTCCCAACTTTCAACTAATGACTATACACATATGTACAAAATACTACATATGTATCCCTCAAAATCATATAGACTATTATCTACATAGAGTTCCATCAATTACATACTAGGGGAGAGGGACCAGTAGTCATTAGGGCTAACTTCGTTAACATGTAGCCATCACATGGAATATCGTAAGACCTCCATTTTTTTTAGAAATGTAATATGGACACTTAACTATCTACAACTAAGGTTTGAAGGCGTGACTCATCACGCAAGTCGTCAAAATAACACGTCTAGTGCAAAGTGTCAAAAAAATGACTTTTTAAAGATTCGACCAAAACTTAATCTAAAAATCCCTAGTTGTTGAATAAAAAAATATCATTTGTAATTAATATAATATTGTATTTTTATGTAAAATATAACGTATATGAAACTTAAGTGGACCAAATGCCTATTAGTAATCATAAATGTGTGTTATCTCTAACTTTGATATCCAACACCAAAGGACCAATAGTTGAACACAAAACAACATATTATGATATAAAATAAAAGTTATATAAACACAAAAGGACCAATTGTTGAACACTTAAATCTTTGGACAATCCCTCACATTTCATGGAGAAAAACAAGGTATTTATTGTGTTCACCTTTTATAAATGATACACTTATAGTGGATAGCTATGATATTTTATTTGAAACAAAAAATATGTATTTCACTTGTTAATTAGTGTATTTATGCCTTTTTTATATAACATTTATAGGTTCTCTTATGTTCAAGTACTGGTCCATTTTGATCAACATTTGGCAATTTTTTTATTTACATGTGGATTATTTATTTACATTATATAGTATAAATATGTGGCAAGACTGGATATTATATGCACAATTGCTATAACGACTATTGGACCCCTTACAACTACTGATCCCTCTCCCCTACACTATACAAAATGACCATCATTCTCCGAAAAAAATAATATTTGATGGCATTTGTATCCCATTTATATAATCTCTTTTAAGACGTTAGCCCATGTTCAAAAATAAAAAATGTTTTCATTTCTTTCTATTCTTACCAATAATTTATAATTGCATTGTCAAAACCTATGGATCATTGTTAGTTTGACTGAAAGGTCCGTTGTACGAATACCAACTTGAATGAAGCATGAATATTAAACGAAACTGTACTGCAATTACTGGCACACGGCATTGTCATAATTTATTTTCTGATTGGAAAGCAAATCGTCATACGTCTGTTTGAATGGATCCAATCGAATCTCAGCCATTCAAAATGCTCTCCAGCTCGGTCTGACTAGAATAAAATTGCAGTAGGTACCGCTGTTTGAATGGACCCGATGGAACCTCAGCCATGGAAAAATCGTAAACTTGCGTGTTTTGTAAGTTTAACTTCCACGACCCGTGATTAGGGGAAGTCTTACTGGCCCCTTTTTATGACTTCGAGACACCAGTTTACCTATCTATCAATTCATTCCACATAAAAATGATAAATAATAAACCGTACCTTCAAATAATTTGATCAAACTTTCGCAACAATTAAATAATAAGAATAATTTTACAAAAAATTTGGAAGTAAAATTAAAGCACAATTTCAGGATTTTAACTTGCTAACTACATTACTACAAAAATTTAAGATACTTGTGATTCAAAATAGTTATCCTTTGAATGGCTCAAATGCAATATCAGTCATTTGCATTTGAGCCGCTTTCGTCCAGTCTTCTTGCAGTCTTTTCCACGCGGAATCAGAATAATCGAGCATTGACTGAGTGCAGTTCCTATCTATCTAAAGCAAAATATTCGTTAAATTCTTCTTGCAGTTATTCCACGCGGAATCGGAAGAATCCAGCATTGACTGACTGCAATTCCTATCTAGCTAGAGCAAAGTTTTCATCTGTGCTGAATACGATGATGTTATAACATAGGTACTAAATCGTTAGACTCCTCCATCAGATTTTCTAGTTTCTTTCCCTGCTTCAATCCATGGCTCCTATTCAGATACACACTTTCATTTTCCTTTTCATTCAGATTCTCTTCTGCGCTTCAGCACAGAAGCAGCAGAATATCAAGCTTGGCTCCACTCTTAGTCCTTCCGAAAATTCCAAATGGGTTTCACCAAACGGGCAGTTTGCCTTTGGATTCTATCCGCAGACTCCAACTGTTTACGTTGTCGGCGTTTGGTATGACAATATGACTCCTAAAACTCTAGCCTGGACAGTTGTCAAGGATAAGAGGGATATTCCTGCTGAAAAGAAGTCTAGTTTGCAGCTTACAGACAGCGGCCTCATCCTGTCTGACGATCGAAAAAATGTGTTGTGGTCATCTGAGTCCTCTGACAAGATAGCCGGTGCTGCAATTCTCGACAAAGGCAACTTTGTGCTTCTAAATGTTGACCCTGATTTGACCTTGATGCCAAAAAGTATACGTAGTGGCTAATTCCTAATCATGGTTAAGTTTTTGACTCCCATCGGGCAATATGGATGGTTGCGTGGCAGTAAAGGATAAATGCACATGTTATTTGACTAAGCACTTATGTCTTGGAAATAATGATCCACGTGGTGGGCAACGTAATGTGGACTTCAAATAAGTTTTTTTTTCATTTGTTACGGATGCTCAGTCTTGGTTAAGCTTGGAAAAGAAGTTTGATTGTTCGCATTTCATCTCTACATTCTTCAAACCCTAGCTATCACTGTATATTATGCGGAAAATGTGGAACGTTTCCTTGAAATCTGCATATGGGTTTTTGATATGTTTACCAGTCCAGTGCAAGCTTTCGATTGATAGTATTTTTGACTTTGTTCGTTGGCATAAAATGAAGATTATGTGGATTCGGCCGTCGCTTTTCTACAGTTTTTTTTATGGTCTTCAATGACAGGTATTCTCTATAACTTTATTTTGTACAAGAGCAAATTAATGGACGAAATGGAGAAAACTTGTTACTCTCTGGTGATTTTTCGAATCAGTTATGGTAAATGTTTTGTTCATTCCGGTTTTATTTTGGAAATGAAAAAGAATGAAAGAGTTATTGTTGTTTATCTTCTGTTAGTTGAAGAAGAGTTGTTTATTTAAAATGAAAGGAAAACAGTTGCTGTAACTGTGTACCGTAAAACAGTTTCTTTCTCTCAACCCTAACGTGGGTTTTGCAAACTACTTCGTGAGTTTCTTATGAAGACTTGTCTGTTGTTTTTGGCATATATATAAAACGTTTGATTCTCAGAACAGATGAGGTGTGAAAAACAGTGAGATACAGTGAGACAAGTGTGAAGAAAGTGATAACATTTTTAAACAGTGCAGTAGATTACCAGTCACAGCCAAGGGGTTTCTTAAGAATCAATACTCTGTTTTTGTTACAGAGTATATGAAACTTTGTTGATGTGAAACCATATTGTTCAGGGTTTTTCGAAACCATATTGTTCAGAGCATATGAGGCTTTAATGATTTGAAACTAGATTTTTGTCAGTGATTGGATAGTGTTAATTTTATCCTTGAAGAATATTGTTGCAAAATTATTCATATGTATAGACTGGTAAAATATTCTCGCTTCAATACCTGATGGTTTTGTGACTGCAAGAATAAAATGCATGCATAAAATCACTAGTGGTTGTAAGCTCGAGTTGAAATATTCATTGATAAGAAGAGGGGTTGGTGCTCCTTGAGGCCTTGTGGTTTCTAAAACATGTGAACTGAGTTGGTGCTCTTTTTGAATCAATATAAGGGATCTTCCGAGTGGTTTTTCTACCCCAAGAGGGTTTTCCACTCATGAAAAATATTGTGTTATGTGCATTGTCGTGTTTCATTCTGTTTTACTAGTGTATGCTTTGATACATCATATTTTTAGTCCTCTTTATCTCATACTCTGTTTAGTTGGATTTATGTAATGCAATATTGAAAGTACTGTTTTAATGTTTCAAGTTTGTGTAATATTTTAATACCATTGTTTTAAAACAAGGTCTGAATCAAATGTTTTAGTTGGTTCAATGGTATATTTCATACTGCATTAATGTGTTTCAACAATGTGTTAAGTCTCAGCCATCTGTACACACAGTGAATTAAAATTGTCAAGGTCCATAAAAGTATAACTCATTAAAATTTGTCACACTCTGATTCACCCCCCCCCTCTCAGATTGTTTTCCACTTCCAACAAGTGGTATCAGAGCCTAGGGTCCCTCATATAGGTCTGTCCTAGGGATTGTTCCTGGTCATTTGGAAGTTTTTTTTATGGCTCAAACTCAGGAAGGTGCTTCACTTTCAAGAGCTCCTCTTTTTGATGGAACTGATTATGTGTTCTGGAAGATTAGAATGGAAACTTATCTCATTTCAGTTGATCTTAATGTGTGGAATATTGTGATTACAAAATACACAGTTCCTTCCATTATTCCTACTGATCCTGATGATAAAACCAAGTATGAGTTAAATGCCAGAGCTAAGCATGCTCTCTTATGTGGTCTCACTAAAGATGTTTTTGTTAAAGTCATGCACTGTTCTTCTGCTTATGATATTTGGAAAAAACTTGAAACCATTTATCAAGGGGATGCTAAGGTTAAGGAGTCTAAAATCCTTACACTCAAAAATCAGTTTGAATCTTTAAGAATGAAAGAAGATGAAACAGTAGCAAGCTATTTTCTTAGAGTTGATGAAATTGTAAATTCGAGAAAGAGTCTTGGTGAAGAGGTTGAAGAAAAGGAAGTTGTCAATAAAGTGATTAGAACCTTGTTACCCAAGTTTGAAACTAAGGTTTCAACCTTAGAAGAAAAGAAAAGTTTTTCTACCATGACACTTGATAACCTTCAAAGCATTCTTACTGCCTATGAGATGAGGATAGGTAATAATCCTTCTTCTTCAAAAGAAACAACTTTTAAAGTAGAAAAGAAAGAAGAACTTGATAGTGAATCTGAACTTTCAGATGCTATAGAAGCCCTTCTTGTTAGAAAACTAAAAAAGTAATATAAGGGTAAATTACCTTTTAAGTGCTTTAATTGTGGCAAAGCTGGACACTTTGCTGCTCAATGTCCTCTAAGTGATCAAAACAGTGAAGAGGAAAAACCAGAAAAATTCTACAAAAAGAAAATGTGGAATTCTAAAAGGAGATTTAATACCTTCAAGAAAAAGAAGAGTCTTTTTACTAAAGAAGACTCTGGAAATGAATCAGATGATTCACCTTGTGAAGGTGATGAAACTCTATTTATGGCAGAATTAGAAGATGTAACTAGCAAAACAAAAAATGAATTTGAAGATCTAGATCAAGGAGAAATAGATCTTGAAGGAGAATTGCTATGTGCCTTAAAAGAAATAAAGAGGTTAAAAAAACTTGTAGCCTCATATGAAAATTCAAATCAGATTTTACAAGTTGAGTTAAATGATGCAAATTTAGTGACTTCAAACTTGAAGTCCCTTCTTGAAGAAAAAGAAAAGAAAATTGAAACATTAGAACAACAGTCCACAAAATTTCAAAAACAAATTGAACAGTATGAAAGTACAATACATCTAAATGATATCTTGAGCAAGCAAAAGTTGCATAAAGATTTGGCTGGTTTGGGGTTTGATAAAGCTGAATCATCAAGACAGAACACTAAGTCAGCAACTAGAAAAACATTTCAGACTTATAACAGAACAAAACCTTTTAGGTTTGGCTTCTTTCATGGATACTGTTTTTATTGCAATAGGTTTGGTCATAAGGTTAATACTTGCAGATTTCTGCAACAAAGATCTCCTATGTTTGGTTACAATCAAGGGTATGACTTTCCAAACACGTTAAAGTGTAATAAGTGTAATACTTTTGGGCATACTACTATACAATGCAAAACAAAGGCAAGTCCTAATAAAATATGGAAACCTAAGTTTGTACCTGGTATTGAGCAATCAATGATAGTGCAAACTGCACTTTTCTCAAATAAGAAATCTTTATGGGTGTTGGACAGTGGCTGTTCACACCATATGACAGGAGATAGAAATAAATTTCTGCATCTTGAAGACTTTAATGGTGGCTTTGTACGCTTTGGGGATAATTCAGGAGCTTATGTACGAGGTAAAGGTACATTATTGCTAAATGATGATACTCCTATTCATGATGTGTACTTTGTTGAAGGGTTAAAGCACAATTTATTGAGTGTCAGTCAAATTTGTGATAGTGGTTACAGTGTATCTTTTAGTTCTCAAGACTGTACTATCAAAAATAAATCTGGTAAAACTGTTGCTGCTGGTTTGAGAACAATTGGCAATGTCTATAGTCTGCTTGATCCCACTGACTATGAGAATAATGAAGGCATTTGTCTTATGGGTCAAATAGAAGAAAATTGGTTATGGCATAAACGCCTAGGACATATAAATTTTGACAATCTGGTTAGAATCAGTAAAAATCAGAATGTTAGAGGTTTGCCAATTTTGAATAAACCATTCAATTTAGTTTGTAAAGCATGTTTGAAAGGAAAGCAAACAAAAGTGTCTTTCAAACCTAAAGAACATTCTTCTACTAGACCATTACAGCTTGTTCACACAGACTTATGTGGTCCTACAAGGACACAGTCTCTAAATGGTGAAAAATATTT
Organism: Cryptomeria japonica; assembly: GCF_030272615.1. Classification (NCBI taxonomy): domain Eukaryota; kingdom Viridiplantae; phylum Streptophyta; class Pinopsida; order Cupressales; family Cupressaceae; genus Cryptomeria; species Cryptomeria japonica. The sequence continues at coordinate 139,995,893 of NC_081405.1, read as the reverse complement.
TATGCTTTTTGTTGATGACTATACCAGAATGGTATGGGTCACTTTCCTTAAACACAAATCCGAAGCATTTGATAGGTTTAAGATTTTCAGAAAAATGGTTGAACGAGAATCTGATCTAAAATTGAAATGCTTGAGATCAGACAAGGGTGGTGAATTCACTTCACAAGAATTCATTGATTACTGTGAAAGACATGGTATTAAGAGACAATATGCTACTACTCGTACACCTCAACAGAATGGAGTAGTTGAGAGAAAAAATAGAACAGTCAAAGAAATGGCTCGCACAATGCTTAATGAAGCAAATCTACTAGATAGGTATTGGAAAGAAGCTGTACACACAGCTGTTTACATTTTGAATCGTGTACAAATTAGGGTAAAATCTACCTTTACTCCTTATGAACTTTGGTATGGAAAAGCTGCTTCTATCAAATATTTCAAGATTTTTGGTGCCAAATGTTATCTAAAAAGAGATGAAGAAAATCTAGGAAATTTTGAGGCTAAAACTGATGAGGGTATCTTTCTTGGATACTCTACTCATAGCAAAGCCTATAGATGTTTCAATAATAGACTGAATAAAATTGTTGAAACAATAAATGTAAGGTTTGATGAACAATTTTTGTTAAGTAATGATTTGCAGGATATTGAGGAAGAGGAAATTACTTTAACAAAGGTTGATCAAGTTCCTAAACCTGCAGAAATAGAAAAGAAAAATAATTCATCAAGTTCCGATGAAGAAAATACAGAGAATTCAAATGCAGAGACAGGTACTCTTCATTATACACCCTCAAAAATTATAACAAAGAGACATCCTCAAAGTCAAGTTATTGGCAATATAGATGCAGGTATTTTGACTAGGAGAAGGGCAAAAACAACTGAACAAGCTCAACTGGCTGAACATTTTTGTTTGGTAACTGATTTTGAACCCAAAAATGTTTCTGATGCTTTATCTGATGAATGTTGGTTAAATGCAATGAAAGATGAAATCAGTCAAATAGAGAAAAACCAAACTTGGGAATTAGTATCTAGGCCAGATGATAAGAATGTGATAGGAGGCAAATGGATATTTAGAAATAAGCTTGATGAATCTGGGAAGGTTGTTAGAAATAAAGCTCGTTTTGTGTGTAAAGGTTATGCTCAGCAGGAAGGAATAGATTTTGGAGAAACATTTGCACCAGTAGCTAGATTAGAATCAATCAGAATTTTTCTTGCATACTCTTGCTATAAAAAATTTAAAGTTTATCAGATGGATGTCAAAACTACCTTTCTGAATGGTTATCTTGATGAAGAAGTTTATATGGAACAACCGGAAGGTTTTGAAGTTGCAGACAAATCTGATTGTGTATACAAATTAAAGAAAGCACTCTATGGCCTTAAACAGGCTCCAAGAGCTTGGTATTCTAGACTGGATAATCATCTTAAAGCAAATGGATTCACTAGAGGTGCTGTAGATAGCAACTTATATGTTAAACTCGAAGGTAATGATGTCCTAGTGGTTGTGATATATGTAGATGATATCATTTTTGGCTGTAATAATGACTCTTTATCCAAAAAGTTCTCTAAAATCATGGAATCTGAGTTTGAAATGTCTATGTTTGGGGAACTGAATTTCTTTCTTGGTCTTCAAGTGTTACAACTTCAGCAAGGTATCTTCTTGTCACAAACTAAATATGCCAAAGAGATGATTAGAAAATTTAATATGGCAGATTGTAAACCAGTCAGCACTCCAATGGAAACAGGCTGTAAATTGACCAAATCTGATGACTCACCTGCAGTAAATCAATCTGAGTACAGGTCAATGATAGGAAGTCTATTATATTTAACTGCATCTCGACCAGATTTAATGTTTGCAGTTTGTCTAGTCTCTCGCTTTCAATCTGCACCTCAACAATCTCATTTGAATGCTGTAAAACGAATCTTTAGATATGTTCAAGGCACACTAGATTATGGTCTTTGGTATCCCCGTACTAATGACTTCACTCTTGTTGGCTTCACTGATTCTGATTGGGCCGGTTGTCTAGATGATCGTAAAAGCACCAGTGGAGCTGCCTTCTTTCTTGGTGATTGTCTTGTTGCGTGGCACAGTAAAAAGCAAGATTGTGTCACTCTGTCCACCGCAGAGTCAGAATATATAGCAGCCACTGCATGTTGCACACAACTGATATGGATGTCTCATCAAATTACTGATATGGGCATTTCTACTATTAAGCCCATTTCAATCTATTGTGACAATACTAGTGCAATTGATCTTTCAAAAAATCCTATTATGCACTCTCGTACTAAACATGTTGCCATTAAACTCCATTTTTTACGAGATCAGGTGTTGGCTAATGAGTTTCAACTAGTGTTTGTTCCTTCACAAGCTCAAGTTGCTGATATATTTACAAAAGCTTTATCTAAAGACACATTTGAGAGGCTTCGCGATCGGTTGGGAGTCTTCTCTCAGTCTTCCATTCTTAGTCCCTGCACATATTAAGGGGGAGCATAGCTCTCTTCTGCGCAGCAATATGTTGTCATCTGGTACTCTATATTCTTTGTCCTTGAGACAAAAAGGGGGAGAAAATTGTCATCTGGTACTTTATATCTTGTTTGCTCAGTGGTCTATATCTTGTTTGCTCAGTGTTTGCTCAGCTCAGATTTGCTCAGTGGTCTATATCTTGTTTGCTCAGTGTTTGGACAACTCAGATTTTCTCAGATTTTGATCAGATTTTTGATCATCTGGTACTTTATATCTTGTTTGCTCAGTGGTCTATATCTTGTTTGCTCAGTGTTTGCTCAGCTCAGATTTGCTCAGTGGTCTATATCTTGTTTGCTTAGTGTTTGGACAACTCAGATTTTCACAGATTTTGATCAGATTTTTGATCATTTGGGATTCAGGCTACACAGGTTTTGATGTTACAGTTTTGTATTCATGTTACAGTTTTGGGATTAAAGGCTATACAGGTTTTGATCATGTTACAGTTTTTGTATTCAGCTCAGATTTTGGACAATTGTTTGCTCAGCACAGTTTTTGGGCTTGGTGCTATACAGGTTATCATTGCATCACAGATTTTGATATCTAACAGGTCTTATGGGCAGTATATTGTGTCATTTTTTCTTTGACACTTGATCTTTTTAATGATTACAGTTTTCCAGATTGCCTATTCTGTTTAGATCATTGTTGGTATGGTTTTTGTCATCAAGGACAAAGGGGGAGTTTGTTGACCCTGATTTGACCTTGATGCCAAAAAGTATACGTAGTGGCTAATTCCTAATCATGGTTAAGTTTTTGACTCCCATCGGGCAATATGGATGGTTGCGTGGCAGTAAAGGATAAATGCACATGTTATTTGACTAAGCACTTATGTCTTGGAAATAATGATCCACGTGGTGGGCAACGTAATGTGGACTTCAAATAAGTTTTTTTTTCATTTGTTACGGATGCTCAGTCTTGGTTAAGCTTGGAAAAGAAGTTTGATTGTTCGCATTTCATCTCTACATTCTTCAAACCCTAGCTATCACTGTATATTATGCGGAAAATGTGGAACGTTTCCTTGAAATCTGCATATGGGTTTTTGATATGTTTACCAGTCCAGTGCAAGCTTTCGATTGATAGTATTTTTGACTCTGTTCGTTGGCATAAAATGAAGATTATGTGGATTCGGCCGTCGCTTTTCTACAGTTTTTTTTATGGTCTTCAATGACAGGTATTCTCTATAACTTTATTTTGTACAAGAGCAAATTAATGGACGAAATGGAGAAAACTTGTTACTCTCTGGTGATTTTTCGAATCAGTTATGGTAAATATTTTGTTCATTCCGGTTTTATTTTGGAAATGAAAAAGAATGAAAGAGTTATTGTTGTTTATCTTCTGTTAGTTGAAGAAGAGTTGTTTATTTAAAATGAAAGGAAAACAGTTGCTGTAACTGTGTGCCGTAAAACAGTTTCTTTCTCTCAACCCTAACGTGGGTTTTGCAAACTACTTCGTGAGTTTCTTATGAAGACTTGTCTGTTGTTTTTGGCATATATATAAAACGTTTGATTCTCAGAACAGATGAGGTGTGAAAAACAGTGAGATACAGTGAGACAAGTGTGAAGAAAGTGATAACATTTTTAAACAGTGCAGTAGATTACCAGTCACAACCAAGGGGTTTCTTAAGAATCAATACTCTGTTTTTGTTACAGAGTATATGAAACTTTGTTGATGTGAAACCATATTGTTCAGGGTTTTTCGAAACCATACTGTTCAGAGCATATGAGGCTTTAATGATTTGAAACTAGATTTTTGTCAGTGATTGGATAGTGTTAATTTTATCCTTGAAGAATATTGTTGCAAAATTATTCATATGTACAGACTGGTAAAATATTCTCGCTTCAATCCCTGATGGTTTTGTGACTGCAAGAATAAAATGCATGCATAAAATCACCAGTGGTTGTAAGCTCGAGTTGAAATATTCATTGATAAGAAGAGGGGTTGGTGCTCCTTGAGGCCTTGTGGTTTCTAAAACATGTGAACTGAGTTGGTGCTCTTTTTGAATCAATATAAGGGATCTTCCGAGTGGTTTTTCTACCCCAAGAGGGTTTTCCACTCATGAAAAATATTGTGTTATGTGCATTGTCGTGTTTCATTTTGTTTTACTAGTGTATGCTCTGATACATCATATTTTTAGTCCTCTTTATCTCATACTCTGTTTAGTTGGATTTATGTAATGCAATATTGAAAGTACTGTTTTAATGTTTCAAGTTTGTGTAATATTTTAATACCATTGTTTTAAAACAAGGTCTGAATCAAATGTTTTAGTTGGTTCAATGGTATATTTCATACTGCATTAATGTGTTTCAACAATGTGTTAAGTCTCAGCCATCTGTGCACACAGTGAATTAAAATTGTCAAGGTCCATAAAAGTATAACTCATTAAAATTTGTCACACTCTGATTCACCCCCCCCTCTCAGAGTGTTTTCCACTTCCAACACTAAATGCATTATCTGATATCATCTGGCAGAGCTTTGACTATCCTACGGACACCCTCCTTCCTGGTCAGATGCTCAACCCCAAATCTAACTTGTTTTCCAAGGCTTCAACTACAAATTTCTCAGCCGGACGATTTGAGCTTTCCATGCAAGCGGACAGCGATTTGGTTCTTTATCCTGTGGAGCGCTTGGGCGACCCTGATAGTGCGTACTGGGCTAGTAATACTAATGGAGTCCAAGACAAATTAAGCTTGAAATTTGATGAGAGCGGTCTATTGTACTTAGTAAACAGTACCAACATGATGGTTTACAAGGTCACAGAGGGCAAGGCTGGAGACGGGCGGTTTCTTCGCAGAGTGACGCTCGAAATTGAGGGAACTTTTGCACAATATGTGTGGAACATGGACGGCAATGGTTCCTCTTGGTCGTCTGCATGGCAGCCTTTGAAAGATCCATGTAAAGACGTCAAGGGTCAGTGTGGAAACAACGGCATTTGTCGATTAACTGACCAGAACAAGCCCGACTGCAGTTGTCCTCCTCAATTCAATTTTATCGACAGGCAGGACCATTTTAAGGGATGCATGCGAAGCTCGTCGCCAGGGCAGACTTGCAGAACAAAGAGTACGATGTATCGGCTTGACAACACAAATTGGCTGCGGGGAGTCGATACTGATAGCGATTATTCTGTAATGCTGGATCTTAGTGAAATTGAATGCCAGCAGTCTTGCTTAAACGATTGCATGTGTGTTGTGGTCACATATGACAACGCTGTTTGCAGGAAGAAACAGATGCCTCTGTTCGACGGCCGTCAAGCTGTAGAAATCAATAGTAGAGTTTTTGTGAAAGTATCTGACGACTTTAATTTAGAGTCTCCAGAACAAAGTAAGGAAACAGAGGGAAAGACGCTTGTATTTATTGGCATAGCTCTCCTGGCTGGCATCTCATCTCTTCTCGCAGCGGCCTTCTTAGTGATGTGGTTATGTGGCAGCAAGTTCCACAGGAACAGAAAAAATAGGCAGCAGCATAAGACTGTGGCGGGGTTGATGGCATTCTCTTACAGAGAAATAGAAGCTGCTACAGATGGTTTCATACAAGAATTGGGAAGGGGTGCCTTTGGTAAGGTTTACAAAGGCGAATTACGGGATGGCAGAATAATTGCTGTGAAAGTTCTGGATAAAGTGACGCAGGAGGAACTTGGAGAGAGAGAATTCAGTACAGAGATGAGCGTGATTGGCACAAGCAATCACAAAAATCTTGTTCAGCTGTATGGCTTCTGTGACGAGGGTTCTCACCGGCTTCTGGTGTACGAGTACATGAGCAATGGATCTTTGGACACCCCTCTATTTGTAGATAGCGGATTTCTTGATTGGAGTATACGTGTTAAGATTGCAATGGGCACAGCTAGAGGGCTCCTCTATTTGCATGAGGAGTGCCAGACCCAGATCCTGCATTGCGACATAAAACCGCAAAACATCCTGCTGGATCAAAACTATAATCCTAAAATTTCTGACTTCGGCTTAGCAAAATTGTTGCGGGCCGAACAGACTCGAACATTCACTGCAGCTCGGGGTACCAGGGGTTACATAGCACCTGAGTGGATTGATAGTGTGCCCGTTACTGTAAAAGTAGATGTTTATAGCTTTGGTATGATGCTGCTGGAAATAATTTGTTGCAGGAAAACTGTAAAGTTAGATACCCCAGAAAATCAAATCATTCTGGTCAACTGGATCTACAAATGCTTGGAACGTGGCAATCTTGTGGAGCTGGTGGCCCAACAACAAGTTGAAGGTGTCAAAATTGACATAAGGCAATTGGAAAGAATGGTGTTGGTGGGTTTGTGGTGTATTCAGGAACTCCCACATCTAAGGCCATCTATCAACAACGTTGTTCAGATGATGGAAGGAAAGGTTGAGATCGCAATGCCCCAACCTCCAGTTTCCCCACCGCCGGTGCTCCGTTTGCTAGGATCGTTCAGCAGCTCAATTTCTACATATATAAAATAAAATTATAGCTTTGGTTCTATATAATAGATAGGCATCAATATCATGGTATGCCTTAGGCATATATAATAATCTCAATCCAATCAGAATGCTCCTTAGATCCTGCTGATGAAAAGTGTTATGAACAGTTCGGTTTCTTCTTTTGTCTGTTGGTTTATTATAGCAGTCATTCAAGCATAGTTCTTAAGAGATGCCAATCTATTTAAACATTTCAATAAATAAATCTTACTCCATGACTTCTTTCTTTGTGTGTTTCATGAGATAATGTTAGATACTTGAATGGCATCGGAAACTGCTCTGCTCCGTTCTCTGATCTCATTCTTTCTATCGTTTCAAATGTGCGCCAAAGCCGAGTTTTGACACCTGATGCGGACAGATTAAGGCTTTTAGTCAAATTAGTTGTATATTTGTTTGTGCTTATAATATTTAGTATGTAAATAAAAAAATAATCAAATGTTGGTCAAAGTAGATTCATAATTGAACAAATGTTATATAGAAAAGGCATAAATAGTAAATACTATTCATTAACAAGTGTTTTTTTAAATTTTTTTTCGGTTTCAAATAAAATATCATAACTATCCACTATAAATGCGCCTTTTATAAAATAAGATGCTTATTCAATAAAATAGAATGCTCATTTAATCAAGTATTGTTGTCATAGTGAAAAAATATTAATCTTATGTATACATCTATTGGGGTAGCAATGCATATGCTTTGGAGTATTTCATATTAATAATTCGTCCTGTCACAAATATAATAGGTTCATTTTAGTTTTGATCAAAAGATTTCAGTTTTTAACTATTGGTCTATTTGTGTTGGATACAAGTTGTTTTTTATATAGCAATGTGTTGTTTTTATCACAACAAATAGTTTTCTATGTTCAACTATCAGTCCATTTGTGTTGGATATAAAGCTAGATATAACAAAAATTTATGCTTACAATTAGGTATTTGGTCCATTTAGGTTGCATATGAGTTATATTTAACATAAAAATATGATATTCTACTAATAACAATTGATGCTTTTTAATTCAGCTAATAGGGATTTTTAGATTCAGCTTTGGTTGAATCTTTAAAAAGTCACTTTTTGGACACTTTGCACTAGACATGTTATTTTGATGAGTTGCATGATGAGTCACAACTCCAAACTTTAGTTGTTGATAGATAAGTGTCTATTTTACATATTTCTAAAAACAATGGAGGTCGTATGATATTCCATGTAACAACTACACATTGACAAAGTTAGTTCGCAAGACTACTAATCCCTCTCCTTGATATGTTCAATGAAGGAATAAAAATCAATTTATATGGAAGATTAATATAAAATTTCCATCTATTCATTTAAATCAAAATTATATTTAATACCCTTTAAGAGATTATGTGGGACTTCATTTTCCTTTTTAAGGACTCTATAGGTTTAGGGCTTATTGATGTGAATGAATAAGAAATTATGCTATGCACAAAATAGATTTTCCATAGATGGTTGGAGTTTGTGATGGTAATGAAAATTTGAATGTTTTTTGCTATTTGATTGTATCACATTTGATTCTTCATGAGGGAGAATGTTCTAGGATGAACTTAGTCTCTATTCATATGAAATAAATATTTGGGAATGGATTTGGTTTTAATTTTTGTGTGATCTTACATGTTTCTATTGAAATTATTGGCACTTCTAATTTTTAAGATTATGGAAGGCATGCAAATTCATTAGCCTGTGGCTCATTGGAGTGGAGATCATTTTATACTAGTTTATCTATCAACCAACAATTATTATGGTGTTCTCCCTATTGGAATCAAGTAACACTAAGAGGGGGGGTGAATCAGTGTTCCACAATTTTTAACTTTGACAATATATTCATTAAACCACCTAATGCATATGAAGGAAATTAAAGTGCAGAAACACAAAGCAAAGATCAACAATGTCATAACACCAATATTTTTACATGGAAACCTGCCCAAGGTAAAAATGACAAGTGGGATTCAAACCCACAATATTAGTATACACTATTAAAAGTATAAAAATATTACATAGGGGAATGTACATGCATTCAAGCACACTACCTAGAGCTCACTGCTCAATTTACAAATAAGGGTAACAACAAAGAAGGCTCATTTCCTTACAAAATGTTTGCAAGAGATTATAATGAAGGTTTAACTATGAAGTAGCATCAGTCAATGCCTGGATATAGTTTCAGTTAAGCACAAAACATATTCTTACTCTGCTATAGAAAAATGCTTTGTTTTGATATTTTGCAGCATACAGAAGCACTAATCTTCACCTTGCACATGTGAAATTGCACATCCTTGCTTATACACACATCCTACACAATCATCGAATACCAAAATGATCAAATAGATCTCTCTTATATATCTGCATCATCGGTTTGAGTCACCACCACATCGACCCAAAAACTGCATAACACACAACATGAAACATGTACACAAGTCGACTCAAACCGATCCAAAAAAAATTAAGCGGACCAAAAAAAAAATCCCACACGCTTCCCACAAGTTGTCTTACCAACATTGAACACACAATCAACCACAAAATCGATCCACAAGATCTGCAAAATAAATCATCACATGTTACCATAGATAACCACTGTTCTAACTAAAGACATGATTATCAGACCTTCTAACTTGCACAAAACTTATCATCGGAGGCCAAAAACTTGGAATAAGGTAAATTGCATATTCATAATACATCTCCCAAATCCGCAAGGAAAAATACTCAACCAAAATAATCTGCAAACCAGAATATTGTACACTTTGCCGATTACCCTGTTCATCTTATCGGACCTTACTGGACTTAAGAAATCTTCACTCAATCTTCCAAAATGATGAAAACATGAAGAGCAGATCCCAATTCTGATATGAGTTGCCATCAATGACAAATTCTCAACATACATGCCGTGTCTCTTGCCAACAATTTCCCCCTTTGACATTGATGGAAACATTGAGTGAAAAATGACTAAGTGTCGGATTAAAACCAAAAAATATATACACTACAACCAAAAATCAGATCACTAGATTTCAAAGAATCAAATAATTAAGGAAATCCCCCTTAGATTGACATTTTTCACTCCTATACACCCCCCCTTTGACATCAATGACAAAGGTAAGATACTAGAAATCAGGAATTGAGGCCAAAAATGTTGTATAGTCTTCATAAAAATTTGAAGATATCTGCATATAGGTTTTTCAAAGAGTCCAAGTAACTATCCCAAGCCTTTTGCAGATTCTCAAAAACTATTATAAACCCTCTAAGAAGATAAGACTATGGTTCTACGGTCCTGAGATCATCTGGATCACCTATCTTGAGAGCACTCTAAACATCTTGAAGAGCATTTAGCATTACATCAAACTTAGGGACAATATGACTCATAAGCTCTCCAACTCTACCAATTATCATTTCCCGATCATAGCTCAAACATAGAATCTTCTCAAGCAATGAAATTACCTGATTTTCATGCTGGCTTAAAGAATTTGACACTGAATCAACTGAATAAGATAATATTTCCAATTAATCCTTGTACTCCTAAGACTTTTCAATATCCGCAGTGAACTTGTTCAATGATAAGCTTGATTTATAGAAGTTTCCACCTACGGTTATTTCATCTTGCATGCTTCTCACACAATTACTTAATGTAGGTCTATCATTTGGGATCACTTTTGTCAAAGTGCATAACCTTTTAGCATCAAATTTACTCTTGACCTTTACCTCTACAAATTTCTCAAAATATTCAAAATGGGTATCAACATAATCAATTAGACTTCTCAATTGCCTGGATGATGTAGCAGATGTATCTTTTTGGAATGAGTCCATTAAATTATCCAAAGTACTGACTACCATTTTCATCAACAAGATGCCTTCAGTGTGAGATTTTAAAAGGTCTTCACTGGCTTTGGCTTGAGCAAAAGATGCTAATTGAAGTTTTTGGATGGGAGATAGGGAAGCAAGATTGATTGGTCCTTGTATAAACTTTGGGTCATCAATGACCTGCTTACCTTTCATTCTCTTTGTAATGTCTCTTGCTTCAGTTTCAACTTCAACCTTGACCTCTATCTTCTCCACATTATCTTCTGTGACTGCTTCCTTTCTAGGTGTCGAAGAGATCTCAACTTTACCTGCTTCATCCACACCTATATCATTCTCCATTCTACTTTCTTCTAGAATATTGGCTTCCACATGTTTTGGTGATTGAATTTATGGAACATAAGTGACACTCATTGCCTACTCAATTGGAGGCTCTTTCAGAATTGAAGGTGTATCCATCTTGGTTTTCTCAGTTTCCAGATGGGAGTGATCTTGATCCTTTGCTGGATTGACTTCATACTGATTTTCTTGAAAAAAAATTGTCCAAATCTTCTTTGTTTCCTTAGCCACTTCATCAATCCTACTGAACATGATCTTGTTTACTCTATGCTTACTTCAAAACTTAGACTTGGCTAACTAGAGTAATATATCTATCTCCTCCTTAGTAATAACTGAACACAAATTGACTAATATATATTCCTTCAATTTCTCATCTTCTTTATTTGTTATTAATCTTCGAGTGTCCAAGATTTCATACAAACTCTTTGCAATGACAGGTGAGAACTCTATCAAGGCTTTACCATATAGATTCATGTATTCAACTATGGCTTCTTCTAATGACCTTTTCCCACTTTCATCAAAATTTTCATACTACTCAGATAGTGATTTCAAATTACCATCTTTGACAATTGAATTAACAATCTGTTTTAATGTAATAGGAGGCACAATAGTGTAATTACCTTGAAGTTTGCCTAACTTCAATGCCTCATCAAGCTTAGATTTTGGCTTCTTGTTGGATCTTGTTCTGCTGGATGGTTTCTCCTTAGAAACCTTGGTGGCCTTAAGAGATTTTGCCTTTACTTCTGTTACTGCCTCATCCAATTTGGTTTCTTCTTCATCAACCACCATAAGTCTGAGTAATTTCTTCTTCTGCACTCCACCAGATGGCTTAATTGGTGATTTAGGCTTGGGAGGTTGAGAGATAGGAGCAATACTTCTGGTTCTGGATTTTGGCTTAGGGACTGCTATTGGTTCCTTCTTCACTCTTACCGATTGCCCTTCAGAGGTAATGTTTTCCTCTCTATCTTTCCAGACAACCCCTTTTGATATTCCCATGCTTTCTGCAAAAGCTTCAACCTCTTTTCGGACCTTCTCCTAAATGATTGGTCTCTTAAATTGTTGATGAAGTTTTAGGCTCTTCTCCTAGTGGGTTCTAAACCTTTCTTCATTAGATTCCACTAATTGGCTCAGCAAATGTTGCACATATAGTTCCAAAATTTGCTCATCAACTTCATAGCCCATTGGTAAAATTCATGAAATTTGGGGCTTCACTGCTTCCATAAGGAATTGATCAATTTCAATCATGAATTAGATGGTGTCAGTATATTTTTCCATAATAGCTTTAGGGATTCTCTCCATATCATTCATTTCCTCTTGAAAGTTCTTGGAATATCCCCATAGATTCCTGTTTTGGGCTTTAGAGTGACCAGAGCTGTAGAGATACTCCCTAATCTACATTCCCATAGGCCTATCAAATGCCCACTGTACCGGACCAACTCCCAAAATCTCATTCTTGAAATAGAAGAATATGCATAGAAGTAGGGTACCGTATTTAAAGGGGTGCTTCATATTTTCTTTTATCTTCTTTAGATTCTTGATGAGCTCACTTGGAAGCAACTCACAAAGATCATATTTCTTGTTCTCTCTTAACATCTCATATGTAGTGTACATTGCAGTACTGGATAGAAAGTTCATTTTACTAGAGTAATAAATCTTATAGCCCTATCACCATAGATGCAAACCAGATGTCATCCTCCAAGATGTCATCAATAGTCATCACTCGTTTATCAAACTTTGACCCATTTGCATTGGTTACAATGTCATTCTTCACTATTTTTAGAGAGGGCAATGGACCAAATGCACACAACCCTATAACTGCTTGAATCATACCTTTAGTGATCTTGTGCGGCTTATCCAACCACATGAATTCATCATGAACGCGACTCAAAATATATCGGATCCACTCCTACTCATACGCCATTGGAAACTTCAGAAATTGAATAAAACCTTTGCTTTATAGTTCTTGAAATTCAGGTTTCAACATGGAAAATTGATCGGGTAATTGGTTGTTGAAAAGATTCAACAGTTGGGAGTTTCCCAATTCTTTAATCAAACCATGAGTGTAAACCCTTATATCTTCAATGTGTACCACTCCATGGGGTACAAATGAAAAATCACTCTTTAGATCATCCTCCATCGAAATGAATGGATGATTCTTAAAGTTGGGATGAGCACACTCAGTGATATTGACAACCAGAGGGGTTGTTGCAGTACCGGATGCAACCATTCTTACTGATTCAAATTTCAAACTTCAACCGAAAGAGGGTTTTCACTAATAAATAACTTTGATGTCGGATTACTTTTACTCACCAAATCTCTTCAAAAATCAATAGCACCAAAGTTTGCTTGATATCCTTCTTCGCAGAGCTCTCTATACTTCTTCTCTTCAATCGAAAAATGAGAAATGAAGAGGAAAAGTTACCTTTTACTCTTCGCAAACCTAAATTTTAACTGCAACAAATGAACTCTACCTTAATTCTTCTAGATGCTCTATATCTGGCAGAATTTCTTAATCAAATCTTGAAATAGGTTCAAATCTTCAGAAAATCTACCACAAACATCTGCAATCATAAATACTTATGCAACCTGTTGGAAATAGGCACAGATTTTCAAATAGGGGTTTTGAAATATTTGCTTTATAACTCCCCCAAGGCCAAATACCTAGGTTCAGTTACCAGATATAGTTACAACACCAGAATCAATAGCAGACTCACATCTTGCCTCTGAATCTATATTCTTAACCTATGATGTCTTCTTCATCTGATCTCTGATCTCCTCAACTTTTGTTTTTCCCTTCTCATCTAGTTTCTCATTCTTGTTATTGCCTTTCATCTTCTGAACCTCTCTTATTCTTATTTCTTATTCTACAATACTTAGTAATGTGTCTGGATTTGTTGCAAGCATAGAAAATAACATATCTTTGCATAGGTTAGAAATTCATCTGATTTCTTCTTGATCTGCATTGATTAGCAATATGTCCAAACATACCACATGCATAACATTTGATATTTTTCTTACCTTGAAGGCTATTCATCATACTTCTGCATACATTTTCCTTATGACCATACTTATTGCATTTGAAATATTGACCAATAAAAGATGGAGCATTATTGATCATCCTACTTCTATATTGACTTGCCATATGATCTAATTTATTACAAACAAAATAGTTGCCATTGAATTTACGAGCATTAGGTTATCTTACCGGAGGCCTTCTTGAGTTGTTCTTCTGCTGTTGAGTCTTAGGATTGCTTTGACTAAAACTAGATCTTTATTGTTTCTCATATCCAAGACCTTGAGTGTTATTAGGATTCTTCTGACTTGCAAGCATTTCATCAAGTTTAGCTGAATTGATCTGGAACTTCTACTTGTATTCATTTGCAACTTCAAGATCATATCTAATAAGAATGAGCTACCTTTAAATATCTTCCTCATGTTGTATGTATACACATAAAAATTGGCTATGAGCAATTAAATAAATATTTTATATTTATTTAATGATTATTCTTCTATTAAATAGTTAATTTGAAAAGATTAATTTATTTAATTCATTTTCGTGTCTTTCTATTAATTAATATTGTATTAATTAATTCATTTATCCTATTCTTCTAATTAATTAAATATCTAATATTTAATTATCTCCTTCAAATAATTAAATATCCAATATTTAATAGTTATTCTCCTGTCCTATAGTCTCAAATATTAAATAATTTCTTAAATTATTTAAATCCCTTTTCCAACTCACCCTCCATCTCCACTTAATCTTCCCTTTGCCAACTCATCAAACATGTGGCTAAAAAAATTAATATTTCTTAAATATTAATTCATCATTTATCTTCAACTTCCAAAATTAATGAAAATTGTGTACGTACACATATTTCATAACCATTTCCTATATTCTCTCCAACACCCCCTACATCTTAGGAAGGACTTGAGTCCACTTGTCTTATCATGCCTATATCTTCTCCAACCATCCCTAGATTCCCTTAGTCAGCAACTCAGTCAAGGTGAGATGAATGACACTTGTCTTCTCCTTCTCCCTTTCTCTCAACCTTCACCTTTGTTCACAGCCATTCAAATCTGCAGATCTGATCATGACCGTTGATTTAAGCCACATCATCCAATCCTCTCAAGGTGTATAAAATCAAGAGCTTTAGTTGAGAGAGAGTTAGTCTTCAAATCAATCTTATGCATCTGTGAGTTTTTGAAGCAAATAGAAAATAGCAAATAGTAATAGCGATAGCAATTATCATATAGCATAATCATGTAGTATTTGCATATCATAGTATCAGTTAACTACAAGTTATCAATCCATTCTTCATATGCCATCTTGGAAGCCATCAGTGCATTATCTGAGAGCACACCATCTGCAACCAGGAATAGTGGAGTTAGGACACAATGAGACATAAATCATGAAGGTAAAACTAATGTTTTATTTTAATATGTATTTTATGTAGTTTCATTGGTTGAGTTTGGATTTCTTGTAGCATTTCCATTTGTATTTTGTGAAACTAACTTATTGCAGGTAGCATTCTGAGGATGAAATTCAAGTCGACACATTTTGGCACCCACCGTGGGGCTCATAGACCTCACATATACCTTTAAAAATCTCACAAATAGTAAAATTAACGCATTTGTAATGTAGATTCATGCATGTTTAAATTCTGACAGTGCTTTTGTTCTACAGGTTAGCGCATTTGCAGCATAGGTTAGCGCATGAGCATTTTAGGTTAGTGCTTTTGTCTTAACATTTGCACATTTGCATTACAGATTCACGCATTTGTATCCTAGGTTAGCACTTATGTCAAAGAAATCGCGCTTTTGTATCAACAGAGTAGTGCTTTTGTAGTCTAGGTTAGCGCTTTTGATCTGCAGGTTAGCACTTTTGATCTGGAGGTTAGCGCTTTTGAGCAAAAAGATAGCGCATATGTTAGATTAGCATTTCTGTTTATAAAACTGACAAAATTTTCTTGTAGGTCCGAATGTCCAAGAAATCAGATTTTTCAGACTACTAACATGCATGTGTAGGATGGTGTTCAAGGCAAATTTTATGCATTTCATCATCTAGTTAATTAAAAGTCTTCATTTGGGAAGAAATATATCATATCTTGTTCATCTATTTTAACTAAGAGGATGAATTGACAACATGCAACTTGCATTTTTAGTATTTTCTCTAAAAATAGTTGCACATAGACTTTTAAAAGGGCTAAAATGAACACCATTCTTGTTGGAGCAACATCTCCAAATAGGACTTTAGCCAACAATTGCTTTGAAAAGGTTAAAAAGAACACTTGTATTTTGTGTCTCGAAAGTGGTAGGTATATGCTCTCCCTTTAATTGGGTGACCAAAAAGCCAAACCCACTCTTTTACACTTTCTTTACTTTCAAGCAATTAAATCCTTTAGAGGACCTGCCTTCCTAAGCTGCCTTGAGGGGGCCAGTGAGAGGGGAACGACTTAAAGTGGAAATGGGCTAATACCGAGTCCTTCCAATCCACTATAAATAAGTCATGTTTGTGACGAAAGTCCCAAACAACATGTGTTGATAAGTTCATACCGACACTATGTTTCCCAATAAACCCTATGGAGCGTAACCACTATAGGTCGGGAACCTTTTGTATTTACAGAGCTGAAAGTGTCGCATGTATGGCCACATGACTAGAAGCCTTTACTAAAAACCACTTGTACTAGTTGCCAAAATCCTTCTAGTTGTTGGCGTAGGAGGTTGGACATCTGAAGCGGCTCACATACATACGGTTCTTAGTAGAGATATAAAGTTTGCCATGGGGAGTTTTCATGGAAACTGGTGCTTGGCTGCCCCGAAGAAGTGAGTGCCGAGGGTGGAGCCAGTGGGGTCAAGCATGTAAATATCCGCTTTGAACAACGTAGCCTCAGGGGAAACCCCATGTTAGATTCAACAACTATTGTCTCAGCCTGCCATAGGGATTGTACTTGCTTGTGCATTTTGTTTATTAGACATTGTGTCTTCTATGTCTGTAACATGTTCCAAATGGTCAAAAATTGAAGAAAATTGTCATCTACAAGTGAGCAAAAATCAAACAAATTGCTGAAAAAGTTTGATCGAAAAGGGGAATACAAATTTTTTCCAACACTTGAAACACCAGATCAAAATCAAAGTGTCAAAACATCAATATCAAAATAATTCTTGAAGTAGGTTTGTCTCTAAACCATCACGTATTTTCAAACTAGCTCAAACAACTAGGTTACTAATCCAACAGGTTGTACTCAAAAGGTTCTATAAAGATCAACGTTTAACAAGCTATCGATTCAACTATCTTAAGTGCAAAAATCAACATCCTTGTCAAGTTTCTCATCAGGATAGTCAAATCCTCTATCACAAAGCTTAATGAAATCTATACTAGGTTCCTAATCTTGGATATATCTTTCCTATTTTAAACCTAGGTTATATCAAAACCAAAATCGCACCAACATTAGAATCAAATAAACTTGTGAATTGACAAATGCTTATATGACTTTTAAGTATCACCTTAAGAAAAGAAAACCCAGTTATAAAGCTACTCAGAAAAGGATAAGATTCTTGTATATCAATCAGAAGATCTTATTGAAACATAGGACATTCCTACACCGTTTTCATCACTACTTACGTGGCTGCGGTACAGAATTTGATGTTGAAACTTTACAAAGATGTGCTTTTCAACAAAGAGATGCTTTATCCCAACGAACAAACAATAGTGGTAAGATCAACAAAGGATATCTTCTTAAATCGATAATCACCTATTGACTTTATCCTTTGGAACTTTCAACAACTTTGAAAGAATCACATGCTAGTTTGGACTAGAGCCCAACACAAACAACTTAGAAAACAACAACAAATGGAGGAAGAAGATACTCCTATATTCCAAACTTTTGGATTTACCACTATTGACAAAGAAGTAGTCAATAGCACCATTAGAGACCTTGAGCAAGATTTCAAATTTGATAGGCTGATGGAAAAATTGTTAGCAAAACAAAAAGAAAAATAGCTCTTGATGTTGGCAAAATCTGGAGCTAAACTACCACAAGACTTTAACATAGAAAGCTTGAAATAAGATGCGGAGACAAGTAACACTCAAAACATGGATGAGCAAAATAACAAAGATGTGAACAAAGAAAGTAATGAAGAAACAAGGAAAGAAAGGGATGACAAAAGAAAAGAGCGTAGTGATAAGAGAGCTCACGAATAAACAAGGAGAAACTATGTGGATAATCCATTATCAAACCTTAATTAACAAATACAAACTCTATAACAACAGATACAAGACATGCAAAATGGGACAAGTTCCAAGAAATATTCATTAGAAGATATATGCCTATATCCTTTTGATAAAAATCTGAATATGATACCATTTTCGCAACATTGCGAGATTCCTAAATATGACAAATATGATGGAAAATCTGATCCTCAAGATCACATTAGGGAGTTTTGTATTATGAACATGGAATTTGCTCATGATGAAACTTACCTTATGCATCTTTTTCCCATGAGTTTAAATGGACAATCAATGGAGTGGTTTTCAAGATTATGATCTGGAATCAAATCCTTTGAAGAACTTGTGAATAGATTTATTTCACAATACTCCTACAATATAAGGAATGAAATAACAATGTTGGATCTCTACAATGTTAAACAGAAGAATGGTGAATCATTTATGATCTTCTTATAATAATGGAAACGCATGTTTAATAGGTATCCCCGAGATGTACCTGATCAAGAAAAGATGGACATATTCATTGATAATCTTATTAGTGAAATGAGTTATCGACTAAGGATGCAATGTCCTCTCTCTTTTTCCAAAATGATCAAGAATGGTCTGAAAATAGAGAATGCAATGGTAAAGAAAGGAGAACTAAAACTTTACAATAATTCATACAACAACAACAACAACAACAGTAATGACAAACCCAAGTTCTGGTTAAAGAATAGGAATGTCAGCAATGAAGGGAATGGCGGTAATAGTACTACAAAACAACAAAAACCAATTTTCAATCTATCAAGTCAAATCCCAAGCAATAACAATCTAGAAAACAATAAAGCCAAGTCCTTTTTCTCCAATCCGCAGAGGAAATTCACAAACATTGGAGAATCTTTGGAATCAACTCTAAAAACTTTTCTTGCTAACAAATTAATTGTTTTACCAGAAGAAAGAAATTATGAACCGCTAGTCAAGCCTAATTAGTGGAATGACAATCATTTTTGCAACTATCATCAGAATAAAGGACACCTAACAAATGATTGTCAGAGATTGAAACACCTTATCCAAGATTTAATTGATAATGGAACCATCACAGTGGATAGCCATAACACAAACGAATCACACTTGGCTTTCAAAACTCCACTTCTGAATTATGAAAAAGGTGAATCATCCCAATTAAAAGATGACAAAGGAAAAACCAAAGTGAATTACACTTATACATATGATGATGTGGTGAATGTGATCATTGTTAATGAAAGTCCATCTTCAGAACCAATTAATGTTATCACGAGAAGCAAAGCAAAGGTTACCTTTCCAGGTGTAGCGAAAGACCCAACACCCAATTCACAACAATACAATTTAGTAGAGCAATTACAAAGAATACCCGCTCAAATATCAATTCTGGAACTTCTCAAGATTTCACCTATGCATAAAGAAATTTTGGAAAAAGCTTTAGTGGAAACAACAGTTTCAAAAGATTTTGATGCAGATCAATTACAAAACATGGTAGGACACTTTATGGCTCCTCATTGCTTATCATTTTCTGAAAATGATGATGCATCCTTACAACATCCTCACAATGCTCCCTTACATGTTGAAGTCTCCATAAATAAAACTCGTGTCAAACGTGTGCTCATAGATGAAGGAGCTCACTTAAACATTTGTGTGTTAAGTTTGATAAAAGCTTTGGGATATTTAGAGAATGTAGTAGATCCGAAAAAGAAAGTAACCATCAAAGCTTATGATGAAGCAGAGCGTTCTTCTAAAGGAACTATTGTACTACCAATAAGAATAGGACCTATGGACAAAGATACATTGTGTCAAGTTTTAGATTTGAACCTCTCCTACAAAATTCTTCTAGGGAGACCATGGACTCACAAGATGCAAGCAATTCCTTCTACATATCATCAATGTGTTAAATTTCCTCATGAAGGAAAAGAAATCACTATAATTGCATATTCCAATCAATATTGCAATAATTTGAAGCCCACACAAGATACAAGAGTTCCACATAACAGAGAATCTGTATATCCTACCAAAGAAATTCAAGAAAAGTTATGGGAAACTTTTGAAGAAAAGCTCAAATTAAATGATAAAGGAATGGGAAAGTATTCTTTGCAAAATTTTCCACTTTCCCCTAAGTCATATGGAAAACCTATAGATATTCAATCAAAGACATCAGGAAAATCAAAACATATGTTTAAAGCAACCTTTGTTAGTGCTGGAACTCTTGAAGAAGAAAATGAAGACAAAGACATTATTGGTTGGTTGTACAAGGATGAAGATAAAACTATAGCAACAACAACAGAAGTCAATATTCCCATAAAACAATATGGCAAAGGATATGAAATCATGCAAAAGATGGGATATGAAGGAAAAGGACCAATTGGTAAGCAACATTAAGGTATTTCAGAACCTATTTGTCTACACTCACAATCCACAGAAGATAAATCCGGGCTAGGATATCTAAAATACAATCAAAAGCAACATAATCATCAACAACAAAAATGGAGGAAGAAATCAGTTTCTAAAGAAGAAAACAGGCAAGAAAAGCTACATCAAGCGGTCGAAATAGTAACCAATAAACAAAAGAAGCAAGAAGAACATGAAAAGAAAGAGGAGGAGATTATCATCCAAGGTGAAGAAAAATCTTGTCAACAAGTTCTGAAAATACAAACAAAGGTAAAATCTGAACAACATATTCCAGAAGCAGTAAAAATATAGATGACAGAAATTAGAGAACTTTTTGCATCATATGACATTCCAGTATGGTATAGTGGACTAATCTTAGATTAGGATTCAGAGACAGATTCCAATGAATATGAATGAAGTCCAGATGCCTTATCCACTACATCAAGTAAGAAACACAATGAAGATCAAGCAGCTATCATGAAAGAAGACTTGTCTATTGTAGAACAAAAGATGAAGTTAGAAAGAAGACAAGAGAAACTCAGAATTCAGAGAAAAGAGGCATATGCAAAAAGAAAAGGGAATGAAAAAGACAGAGAACCAATGCCACAAGAAGCACAAACAAAAGTCAGATATGGAAGAACCATAGAAGAACTAAGAGATAGTCAAGTTGGATTGACTATTAGTCCAGAAGAAGTTGAGTTTGAAAGGAGATAAAATCTATTAAAAGAATCCACTTTACCATGTGCACAAAAATGTCAACTTCTAAATGCAAATGAGATCAATTAAGAAGGAAATTGTAGTATCAAAGATGTGCGTGTGGATATAATCCATTCATTTAAGGGACAAACGTTAGTTGAAGAACCATTTGAGTGTGAACTATAAAATGCTAATATTAATTTTGTTAAGACTAATTCGAAATGCTTGAGAAAGACAATTCTCAAAAACATTTAATCTATGACGGTACCTATTCTACGCCAGGTTATGATCATTATGTCATGAACATTGAAATACCTAATGATGACAGTGATTATGATTTACCCCTTCTGCATCCTGAACCAATTGATTGGGATAATTTAGACAACCCCGAACTGAATGTCTTTTCCAATGATCATGACTTAGCCGTATAACTTAACATTGTTGAACCCATCCATCCTAAGATATCTTCCATTGCAGAATCAAGTGATGTTTCTTGTAGTCAGGAGAATGCCAAACTCTTCAGTCGCAAAAGCGAAATAAAATAAGGAAAGAGACCTATTGTTGAAAACCATTTCATGGCAACATTAGATCAATCAAAAGAGAAAACAAAGGACATATCTGATGGTGAAAATCTCCTTGAGGCACCAACAGATGGAAATTTTGACATTCTTCTTGCATATTTTCAAGAGAGATCTGCTATCCTGATAGAACTGATGGAAGCAGTAAACATTGGTACATCAAAGGATCTTAAAATACTTCATTTTGCTACCTCACTGTCAAAAAAAGAGAGGAAATAATACAAGGAATTCTTTATGCAAAGACAAATAAATTTTGCTTGGTCTTATGCAGATATGCCAGGTCTTAATCTAGATCTTATCATGCATCATCTTAATGTGGATTTAAAAGCAAAACCCGTTAAGTAGAAACTAAGAAAGATGCATCCGCACATTGCTCTTCTTGTAAAAATCGAGCTAACGAAACTATTAGAAGTGGATTTTATAAGACCAGTTGCTTATCCAGAATGGGTCTCAAGTATTGTAACAGTATCAAAGCCAGATAAGAGCATAAGAGTCTGTAGAGATTTCAGAGATCTAAATAAAGCATGTCCAAAAGATGATTTCCTGCTACCAAACATTGATATCATAGTGGACTTATTAGTAGGACATGAGATGTTTTCATTAATGGATGGCTTCTCAAGATATAAACAAATAAGAATTGCACTTGAAGATCAAGAGAAGACGACTTTCACCTATGCATGGGGAACATATTGCTGGAATGTTATGCCATTTGGGCTTAAGAATGCAAGAGCGACTTATCAAAGGGCTATGATGACATTTTTCTATGATATGATGCATACATTTATGGAAGATTATGTCGATGACATACTCACAAAATCTCACACAAGACAAGCACATTTGAACATTTTAAGCAAGATTTTTGGTAGGCTAGAAAGATATCAATTGAGACTAAATCCAAAGAAATGTTCATTTGGGGTAACCTCTGGAAAGCTCCTTGGGTACATTATATCAGCTCGTGGCATTGAAGTAGATCCTGAAAAATTTAAAGCTATCATGGAGATGGAGTCACCTAAGAACATAAGTCAATTGCGATCTTTACAAGGAAGATTGCAATCAATCAGGAGATTTGTTTCTAAGTTAGCTGATAGATGTCTTCCATTTACCCATCTTCTACATAAAAACATTCCATTTAAATGGGATCTAAAATATGAAGAAGCTTTCTTGCAAATAAAAGAATACCTTATGAGTCCTCCAGTACTGATATCACCAACCAAAGGGAAACCATTGTTACTCTATGTCTCAGCAACAAGTGTCTCATTAGGTGCTCTTCTAGCTCAACATGATGATGAAGGAAAAGAAAGAGTAGTTTATTATTTCAGTAGAACACTTGTTGGCTATGAATTAAATTATTCTTGAATTGAAAAGATATGTCTAGTAGTTGTATTTGCAACTCAGAAGGTATGACATTATATGTTGATTCATTATGTGAAACTAATAGCAAAGATAGATCCTCTCAAATATTTGTTGAGCAAGTCAACATTGATAGGGATACTAGCCAAATGGGTTATGATACTGAGTGAATTTGACATAGAATATGTTGACCGGAAAGCTATCAAGGGACAAGTCATCGCTGATCAATTGGCTGATGCACCTTTACAAAATGGCATGCCTTTGCACATCAAATTTCCTAATGCAGATATCTTGACAGTAAGTACAAAATTTTGGGAATTGTACTTTGATGGTTCTTATACCCAATATGGTTTAGGTGCAGGAATCTTTTTCATCACACCTCAAGGATATACAATTCCAAAATCATATAGATTATGCTTTTCATGCACCAATAATACTGTAGAGTATGAAACATTAGCTATAGGACTCAAAATGGCCATTGAATGGAATGTAAAAGAACTACATGTCTATGGTGATTCATAACTTGTCATTAATCAAATAAATGATGGATATCAAACAAAGGATGATAAGCTTATGCCATACAAATATCTGATAGAGGAATTTAAAGGACACTTTAAAGAAATCACATTCACCCAGATTCCCAGAAATGAGAATAAAGCAGCAGATGCAATGGCTACAATAGCATCTCTCTTGCAAAATAAGGAGAATTAATAGCATTGTGAATTTCTCATTAAAGATATCTTAACCCCTACCATCCAATCCCAACATACCTATCGAATTTGCCATATATCAGGAACTAGTCAGTCCTTATATGGTCAAACCTACCAATATTTGAAAGATCATATCCTTTCTCTTGAATTATCTCGTAATCAATGAAGAAAATTTATCCGTTAGTCCTCTCACTATACTATTATTGTTGATATCCTATATAGGCATGGTCTAGATGGTACGTTGTTGATATGTCTTGAAAAAGAAGAATCTGAGAGAGTTCTTAATGACATTCATGCGGATATTTGTGGTACACACTCAAGTGGTTTAACATTGGCTAAGAAACTTATTCGTATGGGTTACTTTTGGCGTACTATGGAAAGAGATTCTTTCACCTATGCTAGAAAATGTAAACAATGTCAAATCAATGGAAATTTCATTCATGCACTAGCACAATAGTTATATCCTATGATAGGATCATGGCCATTTTCACAATGGGGCCTTGATTTGGTAGGAAAGATCAATCCCTCATCTTCTAACAAACATAAGATTATTCTAATTGCTACTAAATATTTCACTAAGTGGATTGAAGCAGTGCCTTTAACAACAGTGATAGGAAAATAAATATCATCATTCATCTTGAACGATATAATCTGTCGCTATGGAGTTCCTATGACCATCATCACTGATAATGGAAGACCATTCAAAAATCAAGATGTGAAAGAGCTATGTGAACAGTTCCATATCCAACATAGGTTCTCTACTCCATATTATCCACAAGGTAATGGTCAAGCTGAGGCATCAAACAAAACTATCTAGAAAACCTTGAAGAAAATGGTCAACGAAGCTGGAAAAGATTGGCACATTCAGGTAAATCCTGCTCTTTGGGCATACTAAACTAGTGTCCGCACTCCAACAGGGGCAACTCCATATTGTTTGGTCTATGGATCAGAAGCCATATTATTACCTATAGAAGTAGAGATACCTTCTCTACGTGTATCTTTGCACAGTCTTATACCAAAAGAAGAACAACGAGTCTCTTGACTCTAGGAACTAGAACTGATTCAGGAATGTCGCCAAAATGCAATAGAACATTTGAAAGTATACCAACAAAGAATGGTAAGAAGCTATAACCATAGAGTCAAGCCACATATTTTCCAGATTGGGGATATAGTTCTAAGAGAGAATCCAAGAAATTAGCAAGACTGGGAAAAGAAGGGAAAATTTGAACCAAATTGGTTAGGACCTTTTGTCATAGTAGCAACATATGGATCAAGAGCATACAAGTTATCTACCCCTAAAGTTGATTGGTTTAATGAACCTATCAATTCTATCCATCTCAATAAATTCTATGCTTGAGATATAAAGTCCTGAAAAAGAAAAAAAATCAACAAAAAGCATATGATGTCCTTAAAAAATCAACAAAAAGCATATAAAGTCCTGAAAAAATCAACAAAAAGCATATTAAAAAAAAAAAAATGCAATAAATTTAGATGGTGAAAAACTGGTAAAAAGGCGCTATCTAAGGAGTAAGTTCCTCCATCTATGAGATCGCTTTGCGCACCTATCCACTCCATCCTATCGCATCTATCGCTTCCATCTATCATAGTTTATCCATTCCATCTTTAGCATCCATTTGCTCTGAACTATTTAGCAAGAAATATGCATCCTACCAACAGTTATCAATCTTTGACATATTTGTCATAGTCACTATCTTGGATCTTATCAAAATCGATCATATCTGCATTTTTCTCTTGCTATGGTTTGGACCTTGATCAATTCATACATCCATAATAAATTTTTGTTTCCACTGGGGGCAAAATCCTCATTCTTTTTGCTAAGGTGATCTTTTGAATCTTTGAAAATCCAAAACATTTGAAAAATTTAGAAAAAAAACAAAAAACACCTAGGGTTTTGAAATAGATAACGAGCAACAAAGCAACAAAAATCAAGGCATTTCATCAACAGCTGAATCGTGAAACTCAGAAACTGAAGAATCGATCAGCAAGTAATATGGGATTATTAGAGATCATTCATAAAGATAATTATATCAGTTAATGACCATAAGAACATGTGAATGACATGCAAGATTTAATGTTTATATCTTGATTTTATTGCTAATAATGTACTCTATGCAACTCAAGAATGTCCATGACTAGAGAAGCTATGATGCGGCATGATTATTTTCTTTGATTGCTATCTGTGGTTTATCTCTTACTACGGTATGAACTTGTGTCAGGATATTATCGGCAAAAGATCAAGGAGGATGTTTCAAGTCATGCATGAAAGGGGATAATCCTTGTCTATTCTGCAAACAATACTTAGGTCAACTTGATCCAATATATCAAGTTGCTTGTATTAACTTACTATATCAAAATCCATGTAAGGAATACTCAGGTCATCTTGAATCATTATGTCAAGTTGCTTATATTTTCTTATAACATTTTAAAGCTCAATGATGAAATCAAGCACTGTTACAAGATAGCATATGAAGAATGGCAGTACAATTTTTAGTTAGATCATTTCATTAGCTCATTATTTGTCTGCATTATAAATCATTCATTTGTCAGTTGCATTGTAAGCATATCATTTCATTAACAGATCAACGGTCATAAATAAAGATTGAGTATACTTGGATCAACGGTCATAACGGTCATAACGGTCATTTTAGAATCATTATCCATTTCATTTAGTTGTATATAAATCATTTGCATTAGTTTGCATTAAATTAAGTGAATTTTATTCTTCATGTAGTGTATCATCATTATTATTTGTATTATCATTCCATTAACGATCATTTAGTTGCATCTTTGCACTTAGACTCATAAGCATTACATAAAAACTCAAAAACATTTCATATAGATCATTTGCATTTACATCATCATAAGTATTAAAGCAATCATTCATTTGCATTTCCATATAGATCATTTGCATTTACATCATCATAAGCATTAAAGAAATCATTCATTTGCATATCATTTAAGTTAGTAATCATTTTCATTTGCATCCAAGATCATCAAAAAACTGAAAATCAACAAAAGCATTTATCATTGCATCATCATATAAAGCATCATCATAATGAAAAGAAAAGATCATATCATTATCCATCTAATCACGACATCATCATAGATAGATCATCAAATAGAGTAACATGCATAATAAAGATCATCATCATATAGAATCCATGTCTGCATATAGATCATCATAAAAACAATAAAAGTCCAAGTATACAATGATATCAAATAAACAATACAAATGCCTCATCAAATAAAAATCAAGTCATGGCTGTCCTGTACCACTACCACTTGACTCTATTCATCTCTATGGCTATGGGCAAGATGATCCTCCAGATGCCTATCTCCCATGATCACCACTCCTCTGAGGAGGTCACATGACCCCACCACTGCTAGTGTCCATCAACATGGTGGTATGATAACTACCTGCTCTCTGGATCTCTTCAATGGGAAGTCTCCTTCCTAGCCCAAACTAATGCTCTAATAGTGTCAGCTGAGAGAGTACCTGATCCAACCTACTAAATGTGATCAAGAAGGCCCTGAGTATCCTGTTGTCTCCTAATAGCTCTATCCCTCTCAGTCATAAGAGTCTGCACCTATGCTTGAAGTTGATCAATCTATGCTCTCAGACTATCAATAGTATCCTGCTCTGGAACATTATGCTCTAGTGCATCCTGCTCTGGCATATCATGCTTTGGTGCAACCTGCTCTGGCAAATCCTGTTGTGGTGCATGAACCCCAATCCCCTCACCACCAACCTATCCAACTGCTGGAATCTCGGTTCGAGTAACTCTCTGAACCTGTCGTCTAATTAGGGGAACATGATCCTTAGGATCCTCATCATCTCCACCATGTGCTATAATAACCCTAGGATCTGGCTGAATCTGTCCAAAACCAATGCCTCTCCCACAACCCCCATCCAGTCTAGTCAACCTGCCTCCTCCTGTCAATGGCAACCCTCTTGGTGATCTCATACCTATCCTGCCATGGTCCCTCCTAATCCGTCCAACAGCTCTCCCACCCATAGGACATACTCTCTCAATCCTACCAGCCAGTCCAAACAGTCCTCCACGGACTCTCAATCGACCTCCCCTCTGTCTAGGTCTCCTCCCACCACCACCTCCATCCCCACCCTCATCTCCACCTCCCCCAGCCTCATGAGCAGCTCTAAGCTCTCGTCTCTGTCTCCATCTCCTAGAAACTGGATCATTTGAATCATCATCCTCATCTCCTGAGCTGGGAGGAGGATTTGTTGGATCAGTAATGCGAGGAAATGGATGAACTAATATGTACTGAGCATAATCTGTAGTAACCCCAGGATCAAGAATGTGCAATCTCATATCATAAGCCACCCTCAAAGTAGCAACAAACTCTGCGCGAGCAATCTCAAATGACAAGAAAGGTCCCCAATCTCGTCTATCTCTATACCACCGAGCATATATCGTCACACCAGTAGGCATAGGCTAGATGATACCAAAATGTCTCAAAATGCGACCAATCAATTGTTGCTCAACAATGTAAGGAGTCCGACCAATGAGATATCTACTATGCATGATAAATGGTAATGTCTGTGCATCATCCATCCATGGCTCACAATCAAGATATGGTCTCCAAGTAATGCTATCCAATGAATCTAGCACCCACCGGCAATACTCCATCTTACCCAGCTTATGCTGAGTAAGGATACTTGCATAAAAATATACATATGGCTATCTCTCTCCACGAACTCTGTGATGGATAGGCCGAGTGACAACAATGTGCTCCCAGCACCAGATCTACAATAAAGTGCATCTTGTAGACAAAATCACACTCTCATCATACACTACCTGATGAAGATCATGATATAAGTGTGCCAGCATGCAAACACCCCAAGCATATCGAGTACGATGCTGCATCATACTCAGGATAATCTCACCTCATCCAATGGGAAAATCTCGTGATCTCCTATTAGGACATATAAATCCTCCAATCAGACCAGCAAGAATAACAGGAAGAGCCTCGTAATACATCACCATATCTACCCATCGGATCTCTCCTCTACCAATGCTCTCATCAACAAACACGACTTTGCAAGTCTCTATCCCAACCCGATCCTGAAAATCATACTGCACTAGCTCGCTAGTCACTTGGATGTGCAGAATCCTGTAGACATCCTCAAGAGTCACACTAATCTCACCCGTCGGCACATGGAAAGTGTTATGCTCGCTATGCCATCTCTCGGCCAACACCATCAATAATCCTCTATTATGCGTACTGTCAGGCATATACAACAAATGGCATAAACCACAAGCATCTATGTGTCTAATCTCAGCGTGTGTCAACTTTGGAACTAAATGATGCATCTCGGTAATTTCTCCCGACACTGGAGAACATCAAGTTTCTCCTATTTGTCAAGAGAAATAAATCAATCATCAAATCATCTATTTATCTATAAAATCAACCTGAAGCAAACTACGAGATCTATCTATCAAATCAAAATTGAATCATCATCTATCTATCTATCAAATCAAATTGAAGCAACTTACGCTATCAAAACATTTTAAAACCTATCAATCATGGTTTTCTATCAATCACTGAGTTCACTCAAAACTCTGCTAAGCTCTCACATCAGAAACTAAATCAGTTTCTTAGAGTTACTCTATCAATCAAGCTAATCAAAGAAATCCAATCTATCAATCAAGCTAATCAAAGCAATCCTATCAATCAGTCTAGCAATCAAAGATATCTATCAATCTATCAATAACGTAATCACTTAATCAAGTCTATATTTCATCATCAATGCGTATTAAACATGTTAAATCTAATCATCAAAGTGATTTTTAACCTTTGCACTTATCAAAAACATAACATTTGAGCAAAAGCACTATCCTATTGAGCATTTGCGCTAAACTAGAGCATATGCACTATCTTTTTGAACAAATGTGCTAACTCTACATGCATATGCGCAAACCCATGCAAAAGCGCTAACAAACAACGCATTTGCGCTACCCTATGCATATGCGCTAACATCTTTAACATATGTGCAAGCAGAAAGAGCATTTGTGCTAAAACATGCATTTGAACTAAACCTAATTGCATATGCGCTAAAACAAATTGCAAAAATGCTAACCTAACACCGAAAAAATCAAAAAAATTGGAAAATTCAAAAACGTGCCTAAAAGCATGAAAATTTGCACAAAAACTTGAAAACAAAGCTTAGGATAAGATACCTACCGGATATCCATGCTCGACAGGTCGCTAATAACACCGAACACGCTCAAATAGATGGTTCTCCATAGGAGTCACCATTTCGCCACAGGATAACAATGAAATTAAAATTAGCCTTGGTTAATTTTATATTTACTATTTGAAGAGTAATTAATTTCACTGGGCAATTTAATTTGTTTTTTAGAAATGAATTCAATTGATTGAATTTTTATCAAATTATCATGAGATTAATCGTTCCAACCAGAATTTTTGACAATTTCACGATCAATCTCCTGAGGGGGCACACAATTAGGATTTTCAATCTCTATCAGGCATTTTTGAGACTTGCTTTAATCTTTGAAACAATGTTTGTCTTGACATTATTTCAAAGAGGGGCAAAATGTATACACATAAAAATTGGCTATGAGCAATTAAATAAATCTTTTATATTTATTTAATGATTATTCTTCTATTAAATAGTTAATTTGAAAAGATTAATTTATTTAATTCATTTTTATGTCTTTCTATTAATTAATATTGTATTAATTAATTCATTTATCCTATTCTTTTAATTAATTAAATATCTAATATTTAATTATCCTTTTAACCAAGTTAATTAAATATCTAATATTTAATTATCTCCTTCAAACAATTAAATATCCAATATTTAATAGTTATTCTCCTGTCCTCTAGTCTCAAATATTAAATAATTTCCTAAATTATTTAAATCCTTTTTCCAACTCACCCTCCATCTCCACTTCATCTTCCCTTTGCCAACTCATCAAACATGTGGCAAAGGAAATTAATATTTTTTAAATATTAATTCATCATTTATCTTCAACTTCCAATATTAATGAAAATTGTGTACGTACACATATTTCATAACCATTTCCTATATTCTCTCCAACACCCCCTACATCTTAGGAAGGACTTGAGTCCACTTGTCCTATCATGCCTAAATATTCTCCAACCATCCCTAGATTCCCTCATTCAACAATTCAGTCAAGGTGAGATGAGTGACACTTGTCTTCTCCTTCCCCCTTTCTCTCAACCTTCACCTTTTTTCATAGGCATTCAAATCTGCAGATCTGATCAGGATCGTTGATCTGAGCCACATCATCCAATCCTCTCAAGGTCTATTAAATCAAGAGCTTTAGTTGAGAGAGAGTTAGTCTTCAAATCAATCATATGCATCCATGAGTTTTTGAAGCAAATAGAAAATAGAAAATAGCAAATAGCAAATAGTAATAGCAATAGCAATTATCACATAGCATAATCATTTAGCATAATCATGTAGTATTTGCATATCATAGTATCAGTTAACTACAAGTTATCAGTCCATTCTTCATATGCCATCTTGGAAGCCATCAGTGCATTATCTGAGAGCACACTATCTGGAACCAGGAACAGTGGAGTTAGGACACAATGAGACATAAATCATGAAGGTAAAAATAATGTTTTATTTTAATATGTATTTCATGCATCTTCATTGGTTGAGTTTGGATTTCCTGTAGTATTTCCATTTGTATTTTGTGAAACTAACTTATTGTAGGTAGCATTCTGAGAATGAAATTCAAGTCAACATGTTGTCTAGCATCTTTTAGGTCAAGCTCCAGTTTTCCATTCTCAGTCTCAAGTCTGTAGCATTCTTCAGATTTGTCTTTCGAATACTGAGCAAGCTTTTCTTCATTCTTCTTCCTTTCTTCAATCTCTTTTGTCAATCTTATCACAATAGCTTCCCTTTCATTCTTTTGGACTATATTTTCTCTAGCTAGTATATCACATTCTTCTGTCTTTTCCTTCAAGGCTTCTTCATCAATGCTCCGACTTTCCTTCTTCTTAAGCTGATCAACAAGTTCTTTTATCTTTTCCCTTTATTTGTTCAATTGATACTTCAATGTTTCAATATATTCTTCAACATCTTTGAGATTTTCTTTCACTTTCTGGTTCTCATCTTGTACATGATTAAGATCTTTAAGAGCAACAATCAACTACTTTCTAAGACTAGTGAAATCCATTAATTCTCCTTCCTAGATCAACCTCAAGTTGTTAGGCTTACTCCAAGGAACCTGGCTCTGATACCAGTTGTTGGAATCAAGGAACACTGAGAGGGGGGGTGAATCAGTGTTTCGGAATTTTTAACTTTGATAATATATTCATTAAACCACTTAATGCATATGAAGGAAATTAAAGTGCAGAAATACAAAGCAAAGATCAACAACATCATAACACCAAGATTTTTACTTGGAAACCCAGTCAAGGGAAAAACCACAGTGGGATTCAAACTCACAATATTATTACTTTGTTAAAAGTATAAAAATATTGCATAGGAGAATGCACATGCATTTAGGCACACTGCCTAGAGCTCACTACTCAATTTACAAATAAGGGCTACAACCTGGAAGGCTCACTACCTTACAAAATGTTTGCAAGAGATTACAATGAAGTTTGAACTATGATGTAGCATCAACAAATGCCCAGATTTAGTTCCGATTAAGCACAAAACATATTCTAACTCTATTATGCAAAACTGCTTTGTTTTGATATTCTACAGCATACCAGAGCACTAATCTTCACCTTACGCATGTGAAATTGCACATCCTTGCTCATACACACATCCTACACAATCATCAAATACCAAAATGATCAAATAAACCTATCTAATATATCTACATCACCAATTTAAGTCACCACCATGTCTGCCCCAAAACAACATAACACACAATATGAAATGTGTACATAAGTTAGCTCAAACTGATCCAAAACCAATTAAGAGGACCAAAAAGCAACATCCTTATGCTTCCCAAAAGTTGGATTACCAACCTTGAACACACAATGAACCACAAAAATTGATCTACAAGATCCGCAAAATGAATCATCACACATTACCATAGATAGCCATTGTTCTAGCCAAAGACATGATTACTGGACCTTCTAACTTGCACAAAACTTATCACCGGAGGCCACAAACCTAGAATAAGGTAAATTGCATATCCATAATACATCTCAGAGATTTGCAAAACAAAATACTCAACCAAAATAATCCACCAATGAAAATACTGTACACTCTGTCGGATACCCTGTTCATCTTACCGAACCTTACCAAACTTAAGCAATCTTCACTCAATCTTCCAAAATGATGAAAACATGAATTGTGGATTCCGATTCTGATATGAGTTGCCATCAATGACAACATCTCAACATACATGCAATGTCTCTTGTCAATACTCCTACCATTTTTTTCCAAGATAAGTCATTGGTAAATAATTATTCCATGCACCCCCTACATTTTTTGAGGAGGCTTTGGAATCTCCAAGATTTATTCTCCAAGATCAATTTTATTTAGCTCTCTTTGTAGCAAGCCAAAGTTGAGCTTCTTTTGAACTTGTAGATAAAGAAACCATCCAAATAATAGTGAAGGTCATGCCTTCACAACACTTGTACAAAATTTCTATGCATTCTACTAAGCTTTGGTGGAAGGACTTGATGTGGCTTCCCTCTATAAATAAATATAAATAGTCTTTCATAGGTGTACCTCCACAAACAAATATAAATAGTCTTTCATTGTATTTTTGTATGCTCCAAAAACTAAATTTTTGATGGTCCCTATAGTTTTGATATTTTATGTGGGATAAATTCTTTCAAATGATTTGGAAAATGATTGTCGATCCCACTTGGTTGTTCATGTTTTTTCTAGTGTTTTCTTTATGAAGGCCTTTTACAATTGTCTAATATGTCTTGGTCTTGATAATTCAAGATAACTATTTTGTGAATAACTTGAATTTTTATTATATTTATTTTGGTTGTATACTTGTATACAAATGACCCAACAATGGACTCATGAGTTTTTCTAGCCTATAATACTAGAGTTGTTTAATTGACATAATTTTTTTGGGTGATGACCTAAGTTTCCCATCAATTTATCTCAACTATGACGTTATTTCAAGTCAAAGATGCTTTTTTAGGAAATATAGGAATTTTCTACTATATTTACTAACTTCATTGTGGGTTTTAATTTTCCTAGTCACTCCAAATCATGAGCGACTTTAATTAATTCATGGAGATATAAGTTTAAGCCAATAAAGTTACCCCTAATATTTGGCATCTTCAGACCTTTGTTAATCATTAGTAGAATATTACTACTATTGGTTATTACAACAAATGGCCTTGAGATTCTCTAAAAGTATGCCACTCTTTATACTTAGAGGCCCCAAGGTGTTGGCCAACTTGACAAAGGATTACCTCTACTAATATGATCATTGTCTTCTCTTTACATTCTATTAGATCTAGGTTAGTAATCCCACAACAAAAAATACTTGAGAACTAGTGAAAACATAAGTGCTATTACTATAGATTTCACTTCATACCATAAGACAAGAGTATACAAGTTTTGTCAATGGTATAAGCAACTCTTGTGGGTTTTTAGGCTTTTATGAGATGATATAGATAAAAAATATATAAAAATTCTTAAAGGAAGTGAATCTATATTCTTCTTTTTGTGTTTGGGTGGATGACTTGAGAATTAAGGGGATGAAAACTATATTGGTGCCTATTAAAAAAGAGTCAAATAGTCAATATGTATCCATCGTGCACACTGAATTATAATTTGATGGATTTAAAATGATCATTTCCTTAAATGATGTAACTTGTAAATGACTTTCAATATGAACATTCTTTATAATCTAATTATATTTGGATGCACTCTCTATTTTGTCATAGAAGTACCTCTTCCACTTCTTGGTTAGATGACAATTGTAACAAAGCCAAAATGTAGGAAAATTGGCAAGGTAAGAGGTTTATCCTGTGACTAAATTTGTACTAGAATACATGAACACAATGGTGGAGATATTCAAATTTAAGCATACATATATATAATTATTAATCAAACAGGATTTATAGACTCAAAATTGAATTAAGATAATGTGCCTATAGGACACCAAAATACATAATTTACAATCCCTAATTATAGAAATAAGTCAAACTCTAAATTAAGGTCAACCTTGGATAAAAATCCAAACCTTTGAATAGCTACAAAGATTTTCATTATAACTTAGGTGTAACTAAGATGAAATATTGACTTAGAACTCAAGCCCTAACACTGTTGGGGTTAACGAAAGGGTAAAAACTAACTAGACACCACACTCAATCAAATATTTAACTAAAGGGTAAAAACATATAATTCTCTAGTGTATAATTATGAATGTTCATTAATTTCAGTGGCTGGGATCAACAAATCCTTCTTAAGAAAGAAACTCAAAGGTTGATAAAAACATATTGATATAAAAAATGTGCCCGTTGTGAAAAATAAACAAACATATTCACAATCAAATCTTACCTATAAGGTATTGGGAATGAAGTTAATGTCATCATTCTATACTTTCAGGCCTAAGAATAATATCATTAAGGCAGTTGGTGTAATAAATTGTATCCTCTATATCAATCTCTATTGCAAAAGAAGCCACTGTCACAACCATTAATCAAAGTTTAAATGTTTAAATCCATACCATTGGATCAGATCTATTGGTAGGCTATTGGAAGCCACAAGGGATCTATATTGACCATACCATAGGGTCGTTGATCAAATCTATCAAAGTTCATCACTTTCCTCCATCACCTAGTTGAAAAGTAAAGGGTGCACATTGAAACAATGAGGAGTTGCCACATGGAATGCATAGTCTCTAGTTTTAGAGTTTTTTCTTGCTTAGTGAGACCATGTAGAATGAACAAAGGTTCTCAAAACCTTTTCAACCCATAAAGGGGTACCAAGAACCTTGTTGAGATCTCACAAAAAATTAAAAACTATATCAAAACACCAATGTGTGAGAACTTTCTTACTTTCACATAGGTCTTCAAGAAATTCATGTTTCGATGGTTGTGTGTTTTTCGTCAACCTCTAGCAAGGTTGTGAGAACCTAATCAACTTCTAAAAAGGATATGAAAACATCAATAAAAATTAATCCAAAGCTTAAAAAAGATTAACCTTTTCACAAAATAAAAACTTCTAGGTGTGTGTAGGATCACGAGGGTCAAAAAAGTGACAATGTGAAACAAAAAATGTATTTTTCATTTGCCCAAAAATGCAAAGATCAGTTTAGACTTTTTACTTGGGTTGGGTAATAGTACATGCAATCATGGCAATATTCGTTTGAAATAGATATCCATTAGTTATCCCATAATAAAAAATAAAAAGTAAAAATATAATATATATTATATGTTAATATATAATGTATATTAATAAAAATGCCTAATATAATAATATATAGTATAACATATAATATAGTTGGTTAGAAATTGAGATATTTTTTAAAAAATCCTAATTCAGCAAATGAATAGTCATTTGCTCTTAGACAATAAATAAAAAAAATCAGAGCCATCATGGATCATTTGAACCCATGATGATGAAAAAACCTCAAGTGAAGGTAAGATAACAAATATCAAAGTCAAAATGATATTTATTTTGAAGATCCCTTAATCCATGTCAAGATCACTTGCAAAGCATGTATTTTATTTGTTTTTCTTCATTTTGATTAATTTTGGCATTTATTTTTTGGTTTATTAAAATTGTAAATTATATTTTAAATATGAATTATAGTTTGTAGATTAAAATGTGTTCATTTTTTAATTTTTAACTTCAATCAAGTTTACAAACATGGCTAATAATCCAAACCCTATCCAACCAAATCATCCTACACCACCAATCTCTCCACAACCAAACCCTCCATCAATTTTGGATTTAATGAATGTCAATTTGATAAAATTGAGAAATATTTGTAAACTATTTTATAGGCACCCTCATCTATCCTTAGTGATAGCCATCTTAGAGTCGATAATTTCTAATGTAGAAATCCTCACACACCAACACAACTCCTATATATTATGGTGAGAGGTCATGAAGAAACAACATGCTAATGGCTTTTTGTATGATGAGGTGAACAATCTTGACATTACCAAAGAAAAATTAGCCTAGTGATTCATCAATCCTAAAACTAGACAACCCTTCAATGTGTATAAGCCAAAATATTCTATTATATGGTACCAACATCAAGGTCTCTTAGATAACTTTTAGGATCGTTGGTGGATGGATTTTGAGAAACCAACCAACAACAATATCAATGTTCCTCAGTATTTCCTTCATAAGCTATATGTTGAATTCATTTATCCTAGGTAACCATGTCAACTACTTTGAAAGGAGAGATGTATAGGGTGTGGGTAGACGTATGTCCCACGATAGACCTTGAGCAATTTGAGTAGTAAAGAGACCTTATGTTCCCATGCCTATTACTCACCCACCTCGAGTTCAACACCCAAATGTTATTGTAGATGCATACTTGATGAGAATAGTGGCCGTGTTAGATTAGTGTAAATATTGTCATTGATGTTAAACCTGGTGGTTTGGTTAGGACCAGATGTGGCATATTGGACAACAATGGAAATTAGGTATGTATGTGACATTGGGCAATAAGGAATGTACGATTTATAGGAGCACTTTCCAGAAGATCCTCTTCTTTGAA
Organism: Cryptomeria japonica; assembly: GCF_030272615.1. Lineage (NCBI taxonomy): Eukaryota > Viridiplantae > Streptophyta > Pinopsida > Cupressales > Cupressaceae > Cryptomeria > Cryptomeria japonica. The sequence goes on along the minus strand of NC_081405.1, from coordinate 139,958,122 downwards.
ATATTGAGTTTTTCTTATCATGGTTGGTATCGAGTTCTGGTATTTGTTGTGTCTATTGTATTGCTAACTGAATAGTTGTATTGCATTATAATTTATGAATTCTATGCTCCAAAATCTATGACATCTATATCTTGAATATGGAAGTTGTTATTTCTGAAATTTATGTCTATGGGCCCGTATCTATGGTTCTGGTAGACCCTTGTTCTGTTTCAATAATTGAGGTAAGTGAAGTGTGTGAAGGAAGCATGTATAAGATCTATAAAGGCCAACTTGGTTACCCTATTTTGATCAAGACATATTTTAATTTTGGTAACATGTTGATTTGAGCAATGCTTTATTATATAAACCTTTTGTGTTTGACCAATATATTATCATGGTGTATGTGCTCACCGGTATATATAGAAGACATATGGATACATATGTATGAGAGTGTATGGAGTGTGCGAGCAATAGCAAGGTGAATAATGGAGTATGATGTATGTGTAAGAGTGAAGGTGTATGTGAAAAGGTGAGAGTGTAGTGTTGTAGTAATCCTTTACCGATTTTATTGCAAGAAATTGAGTGCAGATAATATTGTAGTAATCCTTAATGAGATCTGTTGTTTGTTAAATTGATAGAGTATAGATAGTTACTGATGCTCTACAAAATGGATGATGTTAGACTAAAACCTGTGGTCGTATAACACACAAAAACACAAGAAACAAAGACAAATGTTAGTGTTAATCAACCAGAAACTAGTCTAAGCAGGCATATCAAAAGAGACACTAAAAAAATGATGAAATATTTAACTATGGAAGCAAATACAACAAGGCATCTCCAAATGCCTTCTACCATGCTCTTAGCTCCTTCTCCCTTGTTCCTCTCCTCTCCAAGTTCCCAAATGAGTGTAGCTCTCAGTAGCTTTTTGCACTATTTTTGGATGTCTTATGGAGATTCAAGATTATGAAATAAAAAGCTCATGAAATGCAAACATGAACAAACTAGAAATGAGATTATTATCTAATCTAGTGTTGATTTTAGTCCAAAAGAGTAAATGTAAATGCTTATACTAAATTCTCTCTAAAATTCACTATAGGTTAAATGCATACAAGTTTTTCAGGATCTGGATTATGAAGAAATGGGCTCCATTTATAGGAAAAATGGAGCAATGGATTGTTGAGATTGAGCAATCTCAAGGGTCGGGATTGAATGATATTCAATCGAGGGGAGGGATTTCAACCCAATCTTAGGATGACAAGTGTCAACATGAGATGAGTTTGAGAGGAGAGGGAATAAGCATTAAATGCTTGACATGACTTGAGTGTTAATTTGGGAGTTAAGGTCAAGGTTGGGTTGAGTGAATAAATTCATTATTCAAAGAATAATGCTTTTATCCAATGGATAAACTCTTGTGCAAAGGTTAAAGGGGTAACCATGGTCAAAGCAATAAATACTTGAGGAGACACATGGGTTACATGAGGGTTGAGTTTAGGGGTTAAAGTATTTAACCATGGGTGCAAGTGGATTTAACCATTAATGGTCATGTAAGAGCCATAAGTGGTTTGCAAGACTTTAGAGGTTAAATTGTTGAACATGCAAAGCATTAAATGCTTTTCAAAGACTTTGGAGTCTTTGAGAAGTGACTTCAAGTTGCTTAGGAATGTGACAATAATTAGACGATGGATTAGGCTAATTTAGGAAGGAGTTAGAAGAATCTAGAAGGGGGTTAGGATTGCAAGTGGGTTTGGTGGGTGAGGGAAAATAGGATTTTTATTAGAATAAAATTCATTTATTTTAACAAATAGGTGCAAGTTGCATTTTTAGGAAAATGCAAGTGGGGGGGATTTAAATGATTTAAATAAATATTTTATTTAATAAATTTAAAAGAGGAAAGGGGTTTAAATGAAATAAATAGAATTTATTCATTTAATTGATTGTGAATTTGGTTTAATGAATTAATTAAAATAAATTAAATAATTTATTTAATTAATAGGAGAATGTTTGAAGATGAATTAATTAAATGATAATTTAATTAATTGATGGCTAGTGGTTTATTAATCAAATAAATAACAAATATTCATTTAATTAAAATGGACAGATTTATGTGACTACAGTTACAATAATCCTTTACCGAATCTGTTGCAAGCAATTAAATTGAAATAATGTAGATAGTGTTGTAGTAATCCTTATTGGATTTGTTGCAAGCAATTGTGATGATAGGTTGGAGAAAGTGTTGCAGTGGTCCCTCACTAGATTTGTTGTAAGTTGTTGTTTTGATATCTGAGCTTATCTTGGAACTGACCTCATGCATTTGGAGATGGAATTTTCCTCATTTCACTTATTTCTATTACAGTGAGCATTCTGAAAGTGAGCTGAATTGTAATCAGGTAGTAAGCCACCCCTTTTTGTAAAAACCATATAACTGGTTATATTATCTTGAGAGTTAACCCTCTGTATGGTTTTTCCCATTTGGGTTTTTCATGTATAAAAATTTGGTGTCTATCTTGTGATTATGTTTTCCATTCATTTTGCATTTGCTGATTCATATTGATGAGATTAACTGCTAAGGTTAAAATATCAATAAAGGTTTTACTGCTTTAGAAATACTAATTCAGTCCCCCTCTTAGTATTCCAATCCATTCAACCAATCAATAAATTGAATCAAAGCTTGGTCCCTTGATTGCTAGCTTAATTGCTTGAGGGAGATCCTTGTTGGTTGAATCATGGCACCAATGAATATGACCAAAGAATATCATCTGAATGACAAATTAAAGACAACTTTTGAAGATATGAAAAGTGTGGAATTAGAGAATGAAGAATTAAAATAAAATGTGAAGGTAGTGAATGAGTGTGTAATGAAGCTGAGAGAATAGATCTGAAAGTTCTAGTTGCTCAACATAAGGTTCAAGTTAATAATTAGTTAAAGCGGGCGAATGAAACGATTAAAGATTTGATGCTGAAAATTGAGGAAAAGAAAGAAGGGGAAGAAACTCTAAAATAATCAATTAAGTTGAAGACTGAAAAATGTGAGAAGCTAGAATAAGAAGTAAAGAAACTAAAGGCAAAAACTAAAGTTCTTGAAAGTAGAAAACATTTGGAAGATTTGATTGACATGTAGAAATCTCATGTAGACAAGACTGGATCAAGATTTCAAACTAGAGACTGTTAAAACCAGAATGACAAAGAAAAAGACAAAGAAGTTAAGGTTGAAGTAGAGAACAAACCTAAAGATAAAAGAAAAATACAGAATCAAATATGTACTACGAGAGGACAACTGGTTCATCAACCGAATGCACAAAGGTAACTATCATTTAATGGTTATTGTTTACAATGTAGTGAATTTGGTCATAAGGTTGCAAATTGTAGAATCTTTCAATGTTACAATTTCAAGAAGTTTGATCACAAAGAAAATTATTGTAGGAATCATGTTGTCAGTCAGAATCATTATCCGGTTGGAATGAGTATGATGAATAGTAACTTTCATGGATATTATCATCTATGCAATGGTTATGGTCACAAAGCTAATTAGTATAGATCTAGAATACATTCAACGAATTCAGTGCACACAAACATCAAATATTACAAGTTTAAGCAATTTGGACATTATGCTAATAAGTGTAGAAATGAGGTTGGTATGGAGAAGTATATGGAGGAAAATGTAGTCAAGTCTAGTGAATCAAAGAAGAAGTCATGATATGGAGAAAGAAAGAGGTAAACAATGAGAGCAAGCCTAATGTACCAGAATCTGGTGCAGGCACCTCTTCCTCTAGTAACTGAGCTTATTGCTTTGGCTCAGGGGGAGCTATCAAGGAAAATATTTCATCCCCCCTCTTCCAAATTAGCTCATGTTGTGGGTCCAACATGACTATAATGGATATGTAATCCAGTAATTCAATGAATATGCTGACATCACTAAAAAGACACTTTTTGGCGGCAAAACCCTAGGAACTTGATTGGTAAGATAAGTATCAATCTCTAAGATTATTCTCTTCATTATGCAAAATTTTTTATGAATTGACACTTCATCTATAGCCAAATTGAACTTGTCACAATTTTCTATCAATTTCAACAAACCCTATCACAAGATATCACTGACTGAGAAAATTTTGGTGGCAGCAGCACTTCAAGTACAAGCAACCCAGGAGTTGGCTCAGGAAGAAGCAAAAGGCAGAAAATTAATTGAACACGGTTTTGAAGTTTTCAACCAGTTGTTACTAGAATTCCAAGCACAAGAGAGAGCAAGATCATCTAGTAAAATGGAAGAAATTATTAATTTTATTCCTCGGCACTATGATTCTTTATTGAAAATTTCATTGATAGAGGCCAAAGACAAATTTGTTGAGGCCCAGAAGAAGACATTTTTGTAGATGATTGAGTTTGACAAGGGTAAACTCCAAAATTGCTTGTAATCCATTGATGCAACATTGGTGGAGAGAGGTAGTATATATAAGACTTGTCTAGATTTTGATAAGCTCACAACATCCATAGACAAGCAACTATCAAATTGTTTGAACAATTTAATTCAGATTTCTAATTCTTACAACCCGATAGTCAATCTTACAAGTTCTTTGGATGGTCCAATTTTGGTAGTTATGGATCAAATTTTGAAATTGGAGAAGGATAGAGACAACATAATAAAGAGAGAAAATGAGCTCCAGAATCTCATTGGTCCCCGGTTGGATAATTTATTGTTTTAGAAGACTGAATGCATTACCAACATGGAAAAGGAGGATCCCAAAACATCAGAAGAAATTGAATATTATGCCAGTCTCCTGAATGGATTCATCTCCATTCTTGAGTCACTCGAGCAAGGTTGGGATACCTACTTTTTATATTTGAAGAATATGTATGCAGACATTTTGAAATTTGTATAGAATCGGACTATGTTTATAATTGTACAAAATTCTTTGTGGGCACCGTACTTTGTCATTGATGTCAAAGGGGAAGGAATAAAGTAGAAAATGTATATAGTTCTCAGGGGGAGCATTAAATGTATATAGCAGATTCTTGTATAGGTCAGGTGGTCATTGTCATGCACATTTAGAGGCAGATTCAGTGACAACACCATTTTTCACATGAGTGTTGCCATTAATGCCGAAGGGGGAGATTGTTGGCAATTAACACTCATCTGGTAAGGGTTAATGGCATTTTGCATTGTCATTGATGGCGACTCATCTACAGGTGTAAATATTCTATCAGGATTCATTACTTTGTTTTGTTTGGGTTAATTAACATTAATTATACTTATCCAACATTCACTTTGCTTCTCAACCAGCTAAGTCTTGATCCCGGTAACATGTATTTGGAACCCAGTAATGGATAGGACCCGACTAGGAGATCTTATGGCCCCAATTATTTATTTCATAGAATTTATGATAATGTATGAAGGCCGACATGATCATTGGGATTATGTTTGAGATTCATTATGATCCAGCAGCTGATAGGTTTATATTTTTCATTGAAGCCGACATGGTGGAAGATAGGAGGATATTTAAGGAGATCCTTTCAGTGATGGATTAATATGTTTTTGAGAATGCAAATTTTGGTTGTGAATTATTCAGTGATTATCAGTATGCATTTTGGTCAGCAATTAGAAGCTTTTGTATGCAGTTTCACGTGTACAACCTAACCGGTAGCAAAACAATGCATCAACAAACCAATACATAGTGAAGGTTATCAGAGCATGAACCAGAACTTATCTAGCATGGTCATATGCATCTTATATGTTCATTCTTCTTGTAATTAGTTTGTAATGATTTGTAAGTCAGTGAGACTTATCATTTTATGTTGAGCAGTGAGCTCTAGGCGGTTGGCCTGATTGCATGTGCAATCCCTTTCATGTAATATTAGTATACCTTGATCAAGTATATAGATATTGTGGGTATCAGCCCCACCGTGGTTTTTCCCTTTGTAGAGCTTTCCACCTATAAATATTGGTGTTATGGTGTTGCCTCTTTATGTGTTATTTGGTGTATGCACTTTAATTTTATTTATTGTTAACCGGTTAATAAACAATAAGCTCATTACTATCATTACCAGTAGAACACTGATTCACCCCCCCCCCCCCCTCTTAGTGTTATTGGATTCCAACAAAAAGAACTGTTTGAAGAGAAAGAGTGTAGCTAAAGAGAAAGAGAAAAGAAGTAGAGCAAGTAATCATGGAATTTGAGATGATCATCAGAGGGCACCAAGATGGTGTGCAAAAAGGTGGACACCCTCTCAAAAAACTTCTAAAATCTACTAATGTGAAGGTGTTATTTTTAAATTTAAATAACTCATTTGCATTAAGGCTCGTATTATTGAGCCTAAATCCAAGCCAAAATGAATTTGTGTTTTTAAAAATTAAAAAAGTGTATGGGTTTTTTTAAATTTAAAATGCGTACGTGTTATGTTTAGTAATAAAAACACGTACATGTTTTTCTTACATAAAGTTATATTAGTAACATGGACTTATATGCAATCCATTTAGCATTCCCTTAGTTTCATTAGCAGGATATATACATAAAATATAACATTTAAGTATAAGTTATATATATTTTATGTATATGTTGTCAGGATGTTTGAGAGTGGTTTCAGATCTGTAAGACTCATAATGAAGATTCTGGATTTTAGGAAATCTTATAATTTTTCAGTCAAATTTTAGAATTAGTGGGCTTATATTAGTAATCAGTGGGATTATATCATCATTCATTTGCTATCTCTCTATCTCATGCTCTTTGTCTCCCCTAAGCTCTAGACATATCTATTTTCCTATCTCTCTCCTTCTCTCTTCACCTCTCTATCTCACTCTCTCCTCTCTCCCCAAGCTCTAGATATTATAATTTCTCAAACATAACCAAATTTTAGTAATCACTAAGCTCTTTTTATTACTCTCTCTTTCTATTTCACTCTCTTTATCTTCATCTCTAGACCTGTCTCTCTACCTATCACTCCCTCTCTCCCCCATCTCTCTATCTCACTATCTCCTCTCCTCCAAGATTTAAACTTATCTCTCTCACCCTTCTTTATATCTCCCCTCTATTCTCCAAATACATGACTCTCTCTCCCTCTCTCTCTCTCTCTCTCTCTATATATATATATATATATATATCTTCTCTCTGACTCCTTCCATACATCCTCTCTCTCTCTCTCTCTCTCTCTCTCTCTCTCTCTCTCTCTCTCTCTCTCTCTCAATCTCTCAATCTCTCTTTATCTTTGTCCCACCCTCCGATGCTCTGTCTTTACTTCCCTATCTCCCCTATCCCTCTCTCCACATACCTCTTCTACCCTTCCTAGATCTATTCATCTTCATAAATCTTGCTCTCTACTTTTGTCTTTCTCTCTTCCTCCCTCCCTTCTTCCCTATCTATTTTTCTTTATCTCATACTCTTTATCTCCCCTCTCCTTCTCTCTACCTACCTATATTTTCACTGCTATCTTCTTGTAACTCCCCTAACTCTCTACCTCTTTCCCTTCATAGTATTATATACTATTCTCTCTCTCTCCATCCCCCCTTGCCCTAAGTATCACCTCCACATCTATCTATATAATCTCTCTATATTATCTCTCTCCTCTTTGCGCCTCCCTCTCTCTCTCTCTATATATATATCTAGCTAGCTATTTAGATAAATAGTTTACGAGGGAAGTGCAAAAAGGTAGGTAGCTAGATATAGATAAGTAGAGAGAAATGAAAAGTGGGAGAGGGATAGATATAGATAGCGAGGGAGATAGTGTAGGTTGAGAAAAGGGTAATAGAGAGAGAGAGTGGGGAGAGAGTGAGATTGATAGAAGTGGTAATGGAAGGTTTGGGAGATAGAAAAAATGACAGAAATAGAGGTCTTGCGGGGAGGGAGATATATATAGAGAAAGAGAGAGGAAGAGGGGAGATAGTGATAAATTTAGAGGTGGAGAGGGAAGGAGAGAGATAGAGATAGGTGATATATACAAAAGTGGAGGGTAGACAGGGAGTGACAGAGAGAAGGAGAGGTATTTAAAGAGAGGCCAGGTAGATAGAGATAAGTGGCTAGAGAGAGAGTATGGAGATGGAAGGAGGGAGGAAAAAAGATAAAGGGAGAGCTTGAGAGAGAGTGGGGTGAGATAAATAGTACAATGGAGGGAAGGAGGTAGAGAATTAGGGGAGATAAAATTAGATAGGGATGAAAAGAGAGGTAGGTAGAGAGAGAGAGAGAGAGTATAGATAAAGAGTGCAAGAGGGAAGATACATACCCATAGAGATAGAAGAGTTAAATACATAAAGGGAGAGGGGAGATAGAGAGTATGGATAGATGGGTACTTCATAGAGAGGTGGAGTAAATTATACCTGTAGTTCCCTTCATCTCTTTGAATACCTCTCCTTCTCTACCTCATTCCAACTCTCTTCTCCACTTTTATATATCTCACCTATCTCTATCTCCTTCCCTCTCCACCTCTCTTTATCTATTTCCCTCCTATCAACTTATCACTATCTCCCCTCTTCCTCTCTCTCTGTCTCTCTTCCTCTCTCTCTATGCATACATCTCTCTCTCCTTGCATCTGCCTCTCTACTTACCCCTCATGACACCATATAACCCCTTTTAACATCCTAGTACATGACATGACCCCTAAGGACACCATATGACCCCTTAGGACACCATATGACCCCTTAGGACAATATGATGTCCTAAGAGATCATATGGTGTTCTAACACATCTCTGGCCTCTTAGGACCTCATATGACCCTTTTAAAAATCCTCGTATGTACGACATGGCCCCTTCGAACACCATATGAGCCCTTAGGACAATATGATGTTCTAAGGGGTCATATGATGTTTTAACACATGTGTGGCCCCTTAGGACCCCATATGATCCCTCAGGACACCATATGACCTTTTTTAACATCTAGGTATGTATGACATGACAACTTAGGACACCATATGAAATCCTAAGGGGTCATATGGTGTTCTAACACGTGTGGCCCCTCAGGACCCCATATGACCCCTAACTACATCATATGACCCCTTAGGACACCATATGACCCCTTAGGACCATATGATGTCCTAATGGGTCATATGGTGTCCTAAGGGGTCATATGTTGTTCTAGCACATGGTCCCCCCTTAGGACTCCATATGACCCCTAACGAAACCATATGACCCCTAATGACACCATATTACCCCTTAGGACACCATATGACCCCTTAGAACACTATATGACCCCTTAGGACACCAATAAGACCCATTTTAACATCCTAGTACATGACATGGCCATTTAAGACACCATATGACCCCTTAGGACACCATATGACACTTTGACATAATATAATGTCCTAAGGGGTCATATGGTGTTCTAAAAAATGTGTGTGGCCCCTTAGGACCCCATGTGACCCCTAACAACACCATATGACCCCTTAGGACCCCATGTGACCCCTAATGACACCATATGACCCCTTAGGACACCGTATGACCCCTTAAAAACAACATATAAACTCTTAGGACAATATGATGTCCTAAGGGGTCATATAGTGTTCTAACACGTGTATCCCCTTAAGACACCATATCACACCATAAGATATTATATGATACCTTTGGACACCATATGAACCCTTAGGACACCACATGACTCCTTTGGACATCATATGACCCCTTTTAACATCCAAGTATAGGACATGACCCCTAAGGACACCATATGACCCCTTACAACAATATAATGTTGTAAGGGGTCATATGGTGTTAAAACACATGTGTGGCCCCTTAGAACTAATACGACCCCTAACGACACCATATGACCCCTCAGAACACCATATGATCCCTAACAACACCATATGACCCCTTAGGACACTATATGACCCCTAAAGACACCATATTCCCTATTAGGACACCATATGACCCCTAACTACACCATATCACCCCTTTTAACATCATAGTACACGACATGACCCCTTAGGACACCATATGACATCCTAAGGGGTCATATGGTATCCTAAGGGGTCATATGGTGTTCTAACATATGTGTGGCCCCTTCAGACCCCATATGACCCCTAAAGACACCATATGATCCCTTAGGACACCATATGATCCCTTAGTACCATATGATGTCCTAATGGGTCATATGGTGTCCTAAGGGGTCATGTGGTGTTCTAACACATGTGTGGCCCCTTAGGACCCCTTATGACCCCTAACGACACAATATGATCCCCTAAGACACCGTATGACCCCTTTACAACAATAAAATCTCCAAAGGGGTCATATGGTGTTCTAACACATGTGTGGCCTCTTAGGACCACATATGACCCCTACTGACACCATATGACCATTCAGGAAACCATATGATCCCTAACGACACCAAATGATCCCTTAGAACATTATATCGTCCATTAGGACATCATATGACACCTAAAAACATCATATGACCCCTTATGTCACCATATGACCCTAACGACACCATATCACCCCTTTTAACATCCTAGTACATGACATGACCACTTAGGATAGCATATGACCCCTTAGGACACCATATGACATCCTAAAGGGTCATATGGTGTTCTAATGGGTCATATGATGTTCTAACACATGTGTGGCCCTTTAGGACCCCATATGACCCCTAATGACACCATATGACCCCTTAGGACTCCATATCACCCCTTAGGACCATATGATGTCCTAATTGGTCATATGTTGTCCTAAGGGTTCATATGGTGTTGTAAAACATGTGTGGCCCCTTACAACCCAATCTGACCCCTAACAACATCATATGACCCCTTAGGATGCCATATGATCTTTTAGGACACCATATGATCCCTTAGGACACCATATGACCCCTCAAGGCAATATGATGTCCTAAGGGGTCATATAGTATCCAAAGATATCATATGGTTTTCTAACACATCTCTAGCTCCTTAAGAACCCTAACGACACCATATGACCGCTTAGGACCCCATATGACCTCTAACAACACCATATGACCCCTTAGGACACCATATGAACCCTAACGATACCATATGACCCTTCAAAACACCATATGACCCCTTTTAACATCCTAGTACATGACATGACCCCTTAGGATACAATATGAGCCCTAAAGACACCAAATGACATCCTAAGGGGTCATATGATGTCCTAAAGAGATCATATTGTGTTATAACACATGTGTGGCCCCTTAGGATGCCATATGACCCCTAATGACACAATATGACCCCTTAGGACACCATATGATGTCCTAATGGGTCATATGGTGTCCTAAGGGGTCATATGGTGTTCTAACACATGTGTGGCCCCTTATGACCCCATATGATGCCTAACAACCCCTTATGACACCATATGATCCATTAGGAGAATATGATGTCCTAACGGGTCATATGGTGTTCTAACACGTGTTGTCCCTTAGGACCCCATTGACCCCTAATGACATAATATGACCCCTTAGGACACCATATGACCCCTTATGACACCATATGACCCCTTAGGACAATATGATGTCCTAAGGGGTCATATGGTGATCTAACATATGTGTGGCCCCTTAGGACCTCATATGACCCATAACAAGACCATATGACCCCTCAAGACTCCATATGACCCATAAAAACTCCATATTACCCCTTAGGACACTTTATGACCACTCAAGATACCATATCACCCATTAGAACATCATATGGTGTCCTAAAGGGACATACAATGTTCTAAGGGGTCATATGGTGTCATTAGGGGTCATATGAGGTCCTAAGGGGCCACACATATGTTAGAACACCATATAACCCCTTACAACACGATATGACCCCTTAGAACATCATATGGTGTATTTAGGGCTCATATGGTGTCCTAAGGGGTCATGTCATGTACTAGGATGTTAAAAGGGGTCAAATGGTGTCATGAGGGCCCATATGGTGTTGTTAGGGGTCATATAGTGTCCTAAGGAGATATATGGCATTGTTATGGGTAATATGGTGTCGTAAGAGGTCATATGGTGTTGTTAGGAGTCATATGGAGTCCTAAGGTCCCACACATGTGTTAGCACACCATATGACCCCTTAGGATATCATATTGTCCTACGGGGTCATATGGTTTCCTAAGGGGTCATATTATGTTGTTAGGGGTTATATTGGGTCTTAAGGGGCCATAAGTGTGTTAGAACACCATCTGACCCTTTAGAACACCATATGACCCCTTAGAACACCATATGACCCATTAGGACATCATACGGTCCTAAGGGATCATATGGTGTCCTAAGGGGTCATATGGTGTCATTAGGATTCATATGGGGTCCTTAGGGGCCACACATGTGTTAGAATACCATATGACCCCTTAGGGTGTCATATCATGTCCTAAGGGGTCATATGCTATCCTAAGGGGTCATGTCATGCAATATAATGTTAAAAGGGGTGATATGGTGTCCTTAGGGGTGATATGGTGTCATTAGGGGTCATATGTTGTGCTAATGGGTCATATGGTGTCCTTGGGGTCATATAGTGTTCTAAGGGATCATTTGGTATCGTAAGGGATCATTTGTTGCTTTTTTTAGAAAAAAATAATATAGCACCTGGTGTGCTCCCTCTAAAATGTCAACTTTTTTTTGTAATTTTTAAAATCGCTCCAGTGAGAGATTAGCTAACACCATATAGTTGATGCTAGATTTTTCGGCTAAATTTTCAATGAATATATGATTTTTTACTACTTTTCGAAGTGACACATCTTTAAAACATAAATTTGAGCATGTTCCCCCTAAAAATTTGTGAAAACTAATCAAAAATCATTTTTAAAATTTTTTTGTAGAATGGAGTCTAGTTTGTAAGAAAGTAATTTTTTTCAAAATTCAATAAACAAGTAAAAATCTATGGTCGAAATACTTACATGTTGGTTTTTGACAAAAACCAGACACACAGACAAAAGAAATTATGGATGAAGACCTTAACATTATCAAAATTTGAAAAGAATTATATGGCTGGATAGCTAAGAGAGAGCTAGATGATTTTATGGTGGTTTTTTCTATTGCATTGAAACACATGTAAACCTGATGGAGAGCATGAAAAAAAAGTGAGAAAATTTTCAATAGTTGCTAGAAACAATGTGTTAGGCTTGAGAAGGGCATCTAAGCCTTTGGGTTGGATTCCCAAGGCAAATCCAAGCCTTTGTCTTGGTGTTTTCCAAGATAGTACATTTAGCGTAGGCCAAATTTGGTGCACATCAAATGAAAAAAATTCAAAAATCCATTTGGCGTGTGCCTTATTTCTATTGGGAAAATAGGTGTTGTATACCTTGCATAATAATGCTTAATTGTAATATTTAATTTATTATGTAATTTCCATGGACATGTAATGCATTATTTTATTATTATTGTTGCACCTATGAGCATCTATATGGATGTGCAACATGTAGAGATTCCCTTGGAATATTCTTGTAACCATTTGATGAGTTGTATTGACACATCGGTATTATTATATTGTATTTATTTAATATTAGGGAATGTAATTGTGATGAACAACCCAATATTAAATGTGGGTCAAAGGTAGGTAGGAAAAATATTATATTTTATTGTCACATGGTTTTGATGTAATACCACTTGGTTGTTTTTGTGGGAGCTTGTGTTTATAAAAGCAACCACAAGGGTAGTTGTTTGGGTTGGTTAGTTAGCCAGGTTAGCATTTGTGGAGGTCAGAAAGCATGACATGGGATGTGTGGTTACATGCTTGTTCATATGGAGTGCTTGTTGATAGCTAGTTGATGGTTGTATTTCAGAAGCTTTCATAGTTGTATTGTAATGTTGCATTGCTGAATAATACAGGGTGAATGATGCTTTTGGAGTCCGAGTTTTTCCCTCATGAGGGTTTTCCTAGGGTATCTCTTGTGTCATATTTTGATGGGTATGTTGTCTATTATTTGCATATGGCTTCTATGTGTTGATTTGATTAAAATTTAAATTGGGTTATGTGGAAATTCTCATCAAGTTGGCTACAAGTTTCCTGACAAGTGATATCAGAGCTATGGTTTTATGGTGTTAGAACCCTAGGTTGAATCAATGAATGCATGTAAGAATGTAAGGCAAGACAATATATGAGGGTTTGTTGTAGGTTGTAGATTTGTGGGTATTTGTTGTAGATCTGGTTTTATAAAAAATATGAAAATTTCTTTTCTTTTGAAAATTTATTGAAAAATTAAAAATTAAATATGGTGAAAGAATAAAAATAATATTAAAAATAAAAATTATTGGGCTTGGGGGGTCCATAGCTCACCCCATGTTGGGAAAATGGTGTCTCAACCTTGCATTTACATGACGTTACTATTTATAGTAAGTTTTTATTTTAGCACGAAATGGTGCAAAATTCTCCCCGAAGCTTCTGGTTGGCTAGGTAAGCACTTTGGTAAAGTTACGTCGCACGATCACATCTAGTTTTGAAGATATTAAATTTTTCATTTTGAAGGGATCCAATGAAAGGTTTAAATTTTATTTTGAAGACTTTAGAGGCCCTGAAATACCCTAAAAAGTGGGTGTAAATGGTGTAACGGTTTACGAGGCAACATAGCACTTTGCAATCTTTTTGGTGCTTCAAATGGTTCGTCAATCGAACACACAGTTCTCAAGTCATGGCCTCTTGAAGTTTGTACTCCTGAAATAGGAAATATAAAATACATTGGACACATAAATAAGCTGTAAAAAGGGAGGGACACGTCATAGGACATCTAGAAGGGAGATAAGGTCATCTGCACCTTATTGGGTGGTTTTAGCCCATGGTTTCATAATATCGTTTGACGGTTTCTTGTATTGTATCTCCTATATATGAGGTGCGTAAGATAGAGGTTGTGTGTAAGAGTCTTATGGATATTGAGTTACCTCTTAATCTTTGATTATTGGTACTCCTGTGAAGAGCGTGCTTTGCAAGTATATTGTAATCTATTTTGATTGCTAAATAATATATTGGGCAACTTTTGGAGTGTGGGGTTTTCTCCCGAAAGGGTTTTCCCCACGTAAATCACTGTGTTATGGTTTGAATGTTATTATATTTATTTCTACTTTTTGTAATTGTGATGATATGTTTTAGTTTTTGCATTACTCTCCTCTCAAGGTTAGTGTAGGAAGTTATTCCGCTACTTGACTTCCTTACAAGTGGTATCAGAGCTTGATCACCTTTGGTTTTAGTTGTGGGTTGCTGAGTTTTTTGAACTAATCCAGATTTGAGTGGGAGCTTTTGCAGAAGACACTTTTTGACCTTGTTGCAAGGATTTTCAGATGGCAAGTTCGTCAGGGAAAATAGAGGTGGAGAAATTTAATGGAACAAATTTTGAGATGTGGAAGTAAAGATGGAAGATTTGCTAATAGATTGAGATCTATGGGATGTTGTTGATGTTATGGATGGAAAAGCCAAGGGTCTAATTAGACTGTGCCTAGTAGACTCTGTTCTGATCAATGTCCATGAAGAAAACACCTCAAATAAACTATGGGATAAGCTTTGTGAAATGTATCAAGCGAAATATTTATTAAATCATATTTTCTTGAGGAAGAAATTGTATTCCTTGAAGATGGAAGAGGGTGGATGAGTTGCAAACCACCTGGAAGCATTCAATATGTTGGTGGCTCAATTAGTATATGTCGGTGTTAAGATGAACAAAGAGGAGAAATGCCAGACCTTGCTTTGTTCTTTTCCCGATTCGTGGGATTCTCTTGTTATGGCTATTGGTAGTACTTCTGTTATTTTGAAGTACAAAGATGTGGTGGGTTCTCTACTTGGTGAAGAGATGCGAAGGAAGGTATCCCACAGTTCGAAGGAAGCTCTAACTATTCATGGAAGACCTAAGGAGAAAGGCAAGAAGAATAAGAAGCATGATAAGTCCAAATCGAAAGGGAGATTGAAATCCTCTGGAAAGTCCAAAGTCATTTGCTGGAATTGTGGTAAACTAGGTCACATCCATAAGGACTACAAAGAAGAAAAGAAGAAGAAAAAGAAAAAGGTCGATTCTGATTCTAAGTCCGAGAAGGAAGATGGTGATACATTTATTGTAGCTTTGGCGACTCATGCAAGTAATGATGCCTGGTTAATTGACTCAGGTGCATCTTTTCATATGACTACCAACAGAGATTGGTTTTCTAAATATGAAGAATTTAATGGAGGTAATTGCCGATCGAGGTAAAGTTAGAATCAAGTTTTCTGATGGTAGAATGAAAATTATTAATGGTGTTTTACATATCCCTAGTTTAAAACAAAATATGTTTTCTATGAGAAAACTGATAGATGCGGGTGTGTAGGTAGTCTTTTGTGAAGCACGATGTAAGATGATTAAGGGTGCTATGGTAATTGCTAGAGGTGTCATGTTCGACAGTTTGTATAAGCTAGATACATACACTGTTGAGTGTAATAGAACTTCTATAAAAAATAAATATGTGGAAGATTTTAGTGTTTCACCTTCAAAAAAAGGAAATGGATTTCGGGTACCTAAGGGTGCTCTTTCTTCTGAAGCAAAGTTACTTGTAGAGAAGACTATGTTATGGCACCAAAGGCTTGGCTACATTGGAGAAAAGGGTCTAAGGACCTTGAAAAACAAAAAATTTGTTGAAGGTATGAATGATTGTAATCTTGACTTTTATTTCTATGAGAATTGCATTTATGGAAAACAAAACTGCATTTAGTTTTACTCGAGTTCTCATAAAACTTGTGGTGTTTTGGATCTTATTCATTCTGATGTGTTTGGTCTTGTAGATGTTCCTTTGAATGGAAAATCCACACATTATGTTTCATTTATTGATGATTTTAGTGGAAGGATAAGGCTATATTTTCTAAAGAGTAAATCTAAAGTTTTCAATTGATTTAAAGAATTTAAAGCAATGGTTGAGTTGCAGACTGGAAAGAAAATTAAAAGTTTGAGGACTAATAATGATAGTGAATTTTGCTCTAATGATTTTGATAGATTATGTAAAGACCATGACATTAACAGACAGAAGAAAACTCTATATTCTCCACAACAAAATGGAGTTGCAGAAAGAAAGAATAGGACATTGATGGAGAAGGTTGGGAGTATGCTGAGTGGCGCTGGTCAAAAATAAAAGTATTGGGTTGAAGTTGTTGCCACTGCTTGCTACCTGATTAACAGGTCTCCTACATTAGCCCTTGTTGATAAAATGCCTATGGAAGCATGGTCAAATCACAAGCCTTCATTGAGACATCTTAGAGTTTTTGGTTGCGAGGCATATGCACATGTGCCAAAGGAGAAGCGAACAAAGTTGGAGAACAAGGTTGTGAAAGGATACAAGCTTTGGGACCCAGTTGCACAAAAGGTAATTCATATTAGAAGTATTATTTTTAGAGAAATTAAGTCTCATTCTGTTATATTGTAGCCAGAACAGACTAAAAAGGAAGATGCGATTCAATTTCTGTCTACACCTAAAAGAGATGAATCGAGAGCCCTAGATAGGCAAGAAGTTGAGGAGAGCTCATCTAGCTCTAAATCTTCAGAAGAGGAGGAAGAACCTCCAACTCAACTTATTTGAAGGTCTACAAGACATAGATAACCACCTCAAAGGTATTCCCCTTATTATTGGAGATGTATTTTTGCTTTGAATACTAATGTGGATGAACCAAAATATGTAGAAGAGGCATTAGTTATGAATGATGTAGAATCCAGGAAGATTGCTATGGAAGAAGAAATGGCAACTTTGAAAAAGAATGATACATGGGATCTTGTACCATTTCCTGAAGGATGAAAGCCTGTTGGTTGCAAATGGGTGTTCAAGAAAAACATTGGTTCAAATGGAAGCATTGAGAAGTATAAAGTAAGGTTGGTTGCAAAAGGCTACTCTCAGGTTGAGGGTGTTGATTATGGTGAGATATTTTCTCCTGTTGCCAAAGTGACATCCATTATATTATTTCTTTCTATTACTGCTACTTATGATTTAGAGGTTGAGAAAATGGATGTGAAAACTTCTTTCTTTCATGGTGATTTGGAGGAGGATATATATATGATACAGTTGGAGCACTATGTGGTGAAAGGTAAAAGTAATTTGGTCTATAAATGAAATAAATCCCTAAATGGCTTCAAACAAAGTCCTCAGATGTGGTACCAGAAATTTGATACATATGTGTTGAGTTTGGGATTTGAGCATTCTAAATCAGATCACTGTGTTTATTATAAAACTGATGGTGATCATTTCTTGTACATTGCATTGTATGTTGATGATATGTTATTCATTGGTAAAGGGAAAGGTATGATTTTAGAACTAAAGTCTCAGGTCGCTGCTAAATTTGAAATGAAAGATCCTGGTGCAACAAAACACATTCTTGAGATGGAAATTAGAAGAGATAGAGTGAACAGAAATCTATGGCTAGGCCAGAGTAAGTATGTGAATTCAATGTTACAGAGGTTTAACATGCAAGATTATAGACCATTGTGTGTTCCTTTTATAGTTGGAATGAAATTATCTATTGCAGATTGTCCTACATCTCCATCAGAGATGAAAGAAATGAGCAGTGTGCCTTACCAAAATGCATTTGGAATTTTTATGTATGATATGGTCTGTACTAGACCAAACATTGCCCAAGTAGTGGGAGTTCTATCCAGATATATGACTAATCCTGGTAGAGTTCACTGGGATGCACTCAAAAGAGTCTTCAGATATTTGAAGGGTACCTCATAGTATTATTTGTGTTATCATGGTAATTTAGTTGGAGATGTGATTTCCCTTGATTTTCATGGTTTTGTGGATTCAGACTAGGCAGGTGATATCAATAGTAGAAGATCCACCAGTGCTTATGTGTTTACTTTATTTGGTGGTGCAATTAGCTAGATGAGTAAGTGACAGATTGTGGTTTCTTTGTCCACTACTGAAGCATAGTATATGACATCTGCTCATTCTTGTAAAGAGGCCATTTGGCTTAAGAGACTGTGTTCAGACATTGGAATAAAACAAAGAGCCATGACAGTTTATTGTGATAGTCAGAGTGCGATCTATCTAGCTAAGAGCCCGACATTTCATGCTCGGACCAAGCACATTGATGTTCAATATCATTTTGTTAGAGGAAGATGGCAGGGTGAAGCTAGTTAAGGTAAGAACTTTGATGAATATTGTAGATTCTTTAACTAAGGCTATGACCACAAATAAATTCATATGGTGTTCATAGTCTATGGGCCTCATGGCCCCTAGCAATTGATTTATTGTGTTGATACTCCCTTTTCTCTTGCAAGGTGTTCGACAAGTGGGAGATTTGTTGGGAAAATGGTGTCTCAACCTTGCATTTACATGAGGTTACTATTTATAGTAAGTTTTCATTTGAGCATGAAATGGTGCAAAATTCTCTCAGAAGCTTTTGGTTGGCTAGATAAGCATTTCGGTAAAGTTACATCGCAAGATCATAGCTAGTTTTGAAGATATTAAATTTTTTGTTTCGAAGGGGTCCAGTGATATGTTTAAATATAATTCCGAGGAATTTAGAGGCCCCAAAACACCCTATAAAGTGGGCATAAATGGTTTAGTGGTTTACAAGGCAATAGAGAACTTCACGAGCTTTTTGGTGCTTCAAACGATTTGTCAATTGGACACACGGTTCTCAAGTTATTGGCTCAAGAAGTTTGTACTCCTGAAATAGGAAATATAAAATACACCAGACACATAAATGAGCTATAAAAAGGGAGGGACACGTCATAGGGCATCTAGAAGGGAGATAAGTTTGGCTACACCTTATTGGGTGGTTTTAGCCCATAGTTTTGCAATACCGTTTGACTGTTTCTTGTATTGTATCTCCTATATATGAGGTGCATAAGATAAAGGTTGTGTGTAAGAGTCGTATGGCTATTGAGTTACCTTTGAATCTCTAATTATTGGTACTCCCGTGAAGAGCGTTCTCTGCAAGTATATTATAATCTACTTTGATTGCCGAATAATATATTGGGTGGCCTTTGGAGTGTGGGTTTTTTCTCCTGAAAGGGTTTTCTCCACGTAAATCGATGTGTCATGGTTTGAATGTTATTATATCTATTTCATTTTTCTGTAACTGTTGTGATGATCTATAAAAGTTTTTGCATTACTTTTCTCTCAAGGTTAGTGTAGGAAGTTGTTTTGCTACTTGACTTCCTTACACCCCCCACCCTTGCGATACATAGGTACCGATAGGGTACCTTCTTACACAGGCCCTGTCAGCCTATGGTACCAGGTAAGTATCACGATACCGACAATATTGGAAGGACACAGTCTCGACTAGTAACATTGATCTCGTGGGGCCACTGGTATAGGCCATGGGGAACCCACTATAGGTGGTGGGCCTCGCTCCCCACTACGGTGGGCGATAAATAAATAATAAAAAGAAACAAACAATAAAAAAATGTTTTTTGCCAATAATTGAAAACTTTGGAAATTATTTAAAATGCCATGTAAAATTTATATGCCTATGTGATTAGTGGGTTTGCCCTACCCGAGGTTATTTGAAAAAATTATTTTTGTGGGCATATTGGAGAAAAAAATTGTAAAATTATTTTTGATGGCATATTGGTAAAATTAATTTGGAGTGCATGCTTGCATTTATAGCCTAAGTGGTTGTTTTCTTCTACGAAGCATATCTTGGGCATATGATGTCGTATTTTCGACTTCTTATAGTAGTTGGAAAGGTGATTTAATGTACTTCATGATTATATAGTTTTTTTTCTTCAGATTTTGCCATTTGGACTGTGAAATGTCAACTGCAAGTGGCAGTCACCTTGATGGCTTTGAGAGGTCATAACTTAAGCATACAAAGTCAATTTTTGGACTTCAAATAGTCGATGGAAATCTCTTATAGAGTACTACACTTTGATTCAGATTTGGAGATGGTTTGACATGATTTATATGCTGATATTTTGACTTGACTTGATTATGGTTCCTTTTGACTCTATTCACAGATTCATGTGCCTTTTATTTTCCAAGTTGTAGGCTTTTTCTCTAGCACAAATGCCTAAATCTGTCTTCCACTCCACAACTTCTTCAATCTACAGGAAAAATGCTACTAAAAGAACATGGTCTCCACCTTAAGCTCCTATCAAACTCCTATGTGTAAGATTTGGCTAAATAAATTTCTTTCCACTCAACAGTCTCTCCAACTTCCACTAATTCTTCAACTTGAGCCATTATAAAAATGGCACTCTAAACTCCTTGACTTTAATTCCTAACTTTCTATCAACTCTACATATTAAAAATATTGTAAAAGTACATATAAGGTGAATGTAATAAAAGGAGAACCACGACATGGTGACTCATAGACATAAGAAAGGTTTGCTATGATTACAAATTGATGTAGAGGTTAGCTTCTCAATCCATAATTTGAAACATTACAAACCTTTCAAAATACATGCAAATAGAAAGGAAGAGCAACTATTTTCTAATAGTAGACATATAAGATTATTAACAAACCCAAAAACAAAGCATAGATAAAAACCCTTATAAACAAAATACAAATGATACATGTTCCATTGACTTCGATGATATTTACAAAGACTTAAAGAATTATTCTCCTCTCTATTCTTCTCTCCTCGTTACTAATCTTCATCTTAATATCCCTTCCTTTTGCTAACAAAGACCCTCAGTTCTAATGGGAGTATCTATTTTTAGTATCCACGTTGCTAAGCCACTTAAAGCTATTTATTAACATAGCAAATACAATTGTGATTGCTTCCTATTTTTGAAGAATTAGTTGGACTACAACTTCCTGATTTTTAGGTGTCGATTTGCATCACTTGTATAGGATGATAATTGTAAACATTAAATTTTTTTAATAAATGTAAAAATAGGTAATTATGTGCAACTTGCCTTGTATTGAAAATAGAGATGTCTCAGTATTTATTTACTTGCATTGGCTAAATACAAATACACTATTGGACATGTATTGATGTAGAATGCAAATTTTTCTTGACCCCATTAAAGTTTTTTGCGAACCAGATACACAAAATCAATATCAAGTGCCATTGCTAGTTTGACATGAGAATTGTGAAATGACGTTTGTACGAGTCCTAATTAAGTTCAGCGTGAGCGTTACGATATACTGTACTGCAAGGAAACACGGCAGGGGGGACATTGACAAAACTGCTTCTGTGACTTAAGGAAATTAAGTTCAAAGTGAGCGTTACGATATACTGTACTGCAAGGAAACACGGGCAGGGGGGACATTGACAAAACTGCTTCTGTGACTTAAGGAAATTAAAATACAGCTGTATGGGCCCTCAACCATTGAAAATGCCCGATAAATTTACATCGTTGGTCGTTCTCAAAGTTGCGTGTTGCGGAAGTATGCCTACACCGAACCTTTGAAATAGGCAGTATTTCTCAACTTTCACGTCCCATTAATTAAGGAAGGTGTAATACAGGAGTCTACCTATCAATTCATTTGATCATTTTCGCCCAGTCTTCTTGTAGTCTTTTCCATGCGGGTTCGTCTTGTATTCAATTTGTCAACAGTCAAAAGATAATTTTGAACTTCCATTAGATTGAATTTTTACTGTATTTGACTGAACTTTCACGACTTTGCAATTTGGAGAAGTCAAGTCATGTAGACCATCGTTATGATTTTAATTATAAACTTGTATTTTGTAAGTTTGTCTAATGGTTAAGATATTTTGGAACAATCAAGACACCGTTTGTAATTTGGGGAAGTCTTGTAGGTCATTTTTGCGATTTTTATTATAAATTGATGTGTTTTTGTTTGTCTAGATTCAATTTTTTAATTATATTGTATGTTTTGGTAGCTAATTCATAATTTGAGAAGTCAACTCTTTTAGATAAACTTGAACATTCAAGAGTCAAGATATTTGATTGAATTTCTACTATGCTTAATTTGTGAAAGTCTTACAAAACACCTTACGATCTTAATCATAAATTTACTTTTTTTGTAAGTTTATATACATCCAGCATTTTAAATAATTAAGATTTATAACTTTCACTCCATTTTATTGAGCTTAAATGACTCATGAATGATTCGGTGAAGTTAGTTTTACAGACCACCTTTACAACTTTAAGAAGAGTATTAATGATTTAATTTTTATTTTGACCTCGAATAAGTTAGTTAAACATTAGTCGATCTATCAATTCGTTTCACATAAAAGTCATTAATAATAACCGTATGATGTACTTTACTCATTAAATAATAAGAATATTTTTACATGAAATTTGAAATAAAAAAACAATTTCAGGATTTAAATTGCTAACTACACCACAACAAAAATTTAAGATACTAATGATTCGAAATAGTTGTACTTTGAATGCAAGATCAGCTATTCGATCACTTTCACCCAGCCTTATTGCAGTTTTTTCCACGCGCAATCAGGATAATCGAACATTGACTGACTGCAATTCTTATCTATCTAAAGCAAAATATTCTTTTGTGTTGAATACAATGTTTGATAGGCACCACATCGTTAAATTCTTCATGCAGTTATTCCACGCGGAATTGGAAGAATCCAGCATTGACTGACTGAAATTCCCATCTTTGTTAATTTTCTTGTGTGTTGAACACGATGCTTGTTAGGCCTGCTTATAATATAGGCACCGCATCATTAAAATCTTTCATAGAGTTTAGTCGTTTCTTTCTCATCTCAATCTAAAGATTTTAGAATAAATATAGTGTAAAATTTGATCTCTTGTGAATAGGTTGGTTTGATATTTTTCAAGATTTATTGTTAACTTACTGTTTTAAATGCCTGAGTATTACTTATATATAATGGTAACGATGACGACTGAGAGAAGATGAAATCATTATAACTTCAGCTCGTTTTTGGTATGTGGAAGTGTTCTTTTCATTAATGGCGAAATTTGTATAACTATGTTAGTTTTTATTATATTTTGCAATTAGTTTTTTAAGAGTGTTTTGATACATTGACATTAATAAATTGTATAGTTTTGTATAAAGTTATGGTCTGTCTTATGTTATTTATTTATATGTTACTTATATTTTCATACATTTATCTCTTATTTTTTAAATATGATTACACATTCTCAAACATGTATCTATTTTAAAATGGATACTTATTTTGTTTAGCTTATATACCCATTTAATTTTAGAACAAGTATGCATTTTAGAGTGGGTACATGTTTTATTAAATTTCAAATTTAAACTTATAATGTTCATTGGAGGTTAAATTTTTATTTACTATATATCAATTTAAAATGGTAACAAGGTTTGTGGTGGGTTGTTATCGATAGACAATAAAATTTAGGTTACAATTTTTCAAACTCAGATAAGATAGTTTAAAAATTCTAACTTAAATAGTTTAAGATTGCAATATTTTTTCAATCAACTTTACAAACATGATATTGTTTATGCCTTGTTTGATGGTTTTCCGTAAACTATGAAAGACAAGATAGTGTCTTTGCGCAATGAGGAAACTCAAACAAATATAAGTATTCTAAGATATGAAGAAGTGCCCAACGAATATTATATCATCTTGGTAAGTGGAATCATGTTAGGACACAACAATGTGGGAAGAAAATGTGTATTCTTTCTTCTTAGCACTACAAGAAAGAGGCCTTCTTTTATGCAATCTATTTGAGTATTTGGAAGAACCCCAATATTTGGAGCAAAAAAACTGTTGGTTAATGATGTCTCTAATAAGCCTTTGCATGAAGGTAAAATAGTTGCTTCTTCTATAATGGATGCACAACGTTTTTTAACTCTCCTTGTATTTAATTTTTGCACAAGAACTAGAAGGGTTTGAATTGCAGCCTTCCAAAGTGGAGGAAGAACAAGATACTGAATCACCAATATGATCTGAAACTGGAAACTCATGGTGCATATAAAATATTAATATGCTTTGATCAATTGGAGCCTATGTGTTGATGCGTCGGTTAGATTCCCATAAGCCACTAGGTGGAGAAAATTGAGAGGACTGAAAATAATAATGTGAAGGTAAAAGTGCAGTGGTCTTCTTATAAGTGGGAGGAGTCGGTTGGGGGCACTAACAGTTTCACGACAAGGAGTATTTTTCTCGATAAAAATAGGTAACAAAAATCAACGATCAAGATGATTCACATCATCATGTATGTCTCCACATGGTCATATTGCTACTTCACTATAATTGCATAATATTAGACCGCATTTGGGCCAAAGACAAAACCAAGTAGCTCATCTAGATCAACAAGTTTGACATTAATGATAACAAAAGTTCATATTTTCAACAAATATTAGAAATATAAACATGCATGATTTGTAAGGCTTAAGACTGCAATGTAATATTTAGAGTGTGTCACGAATATATGAAAACAAATTCATGTAACCCCATATTTTACTTTTTCAAATCGAAAAGTGCATGGTACTAATTTAAAAATTGTGTACGTGTGTGTGTGTGTGTGTATATATATATATATATTGTAGCGTCCTAAAATTGTGACACTTGCAATTTCGACTGCATTTCGGTCTTCACGATGGCGACGCAACACGCAACCTGAATGGAGATCCCAAAACTGGCTCACGACACTGAAAACTGCATTTTTCAAGCACCCTGGCCTGAACCTCCTTGCACCCTGCTGTCCCGGGAGGTGGGACCAGAGCGCCCAGCGCCCTGGTCCCTCAGGACTAGGGCACCCAGCGCCCAGCGCCCTGGTCCCTGGGTCCTATTTTGGGCCCGGTCTCCTAAGGGGCTCGGGTCTTTTTGTTTGCAATTTGGAAATTACATTTCCTGGTCGGCCTAAGGTCGGGAAAATCAGTCTTTTAACCCTAATTGGCAAGTATATAAACTACTTTTTTCTCTCTCATTTGGAGATAACACATACATGAGGAGGATATATGTGAAAAGCGTGGAAACTATACTCAAGCATTCAAGCATTTAAGCATTCAAGCATTCCTTCAAGCAATTGATCATTTCAAGTCTCCATTCAAGGCTAAGTGTTGCATTCAAGTCAAGGATTCAACCATTGAAGAGGAGATCATATACTACATGTTACATACAACATACAACATACAACATCTAAACCTTCGCACATAAGGATACAAACATCCTTAGAACAAGGTATTAGTACTTGTTTTACAGTCATTTACATTTACAGCTCTTGCTCATTTCTTGGTTAATTCCAAAACCGGGGTTTGACCTAAAGGCAAACCCCTAATCCCTAACCCCCCAATCGTCTTCGCTTTTCTGTGTGTAGGTTGCAGGTACGCGGCTGAAATTGAAGATCTGGAATCCTTGTGCAGAGACGAACCGATCCCCCTTCGTTTCGCGGATTTTTCGGAGGACCGTGGCGCCGGGCGCCATCGTCCTGACAACTTTTGCTCAAATTTGCAGGACAGCATCGTATCGACATTTTACTGCTAATTCCAGGTCCGCAACTTCATACTGTATTCCTATCTCAGTTTATAAGCGAATCTTTATCACTTTCTATGCATGCTTAGCTTAATTCTCCTATCAACATTCTTTACAAAAGAGGGTAGCCTTGCTGTCTTAACCCTTGAAACACATTTAGCATCCAATCTTGCATTGCGTGGGATTGGATCTTGTGGGTTTCAACCCCTCTTTTGAATGTAAAGTCTCTCCCCTAAGTGAAAACCATCGAATCCTAGCGAACCTCCCTTCTCTCTCCTCGGAGTTGGAAGAGGGGAGAACAACTAGGGTTCGATCGTGATTTTCTGCTTTACATTTTGGTGAACCCGACGTGAACATCCTTTCTGATTATTCATGATTAGATCTAAAAATTGATTCCTTGATTACATTTCCATGTTTGATCTTTTGCAAAATTTTAGAGGTGATTGCATAAAAACCCTAAAATTTCTTTTTAGTAATTAAACTTGTGAAATGCTTAGTTGTTAATGTTTGTTTCAGATCTGCCCTTCTATTACAAATTATCAATTCATATCTGTGCTTTAATTTTGAAAATTAAGTGGTTAAATGTCAAAACCCTAATTTTTGAAACCCTCTTAATTCAACCTTTGTCCGACAATTTGACCAATCAAAACATCTCCAAATTACCTGTAACTTTGGATTCTGCAATAAAATCACAATATCCTTCATCCCTGAAAATTTGGAAAAAAGTTGCGAGGACCGTGTTGCACTCCGAGCGCCATCGTCCCTGACATTTTTTCCAAAATTTCGGGAGCGAGATCTTGCTGTATTTTCCTGCTAAAATCCAGAATTTTGGCTGATTTTGTCAATTATAACACTTTCAAAATTACAGTCAAAGTTGGTCTTGCGATTTCTTGGTCTAAGGCTTCTAATCATTCAAAAATTGTTGAAATTGAAATTTTGTGTCAAAATTGTGTTCTTACTGTCCTAAATCTGAAAATTGTGTTTGCATTCATTCAAAATTTCAGTGCTTTATTCAAATTCTTGCATTTTGTGACTTTTGAAATTAAGTGCTTAATTACAACAACTTTGATTTCCGCTTTCAAAATTGAATTTTGCGTGAAATTGAGTCAATTTTCAAATTTCAAAATTTGCATTGCTCTTGACATTCCCTCTAAAATCATAAAATTCAAAATTTCAGTTTCCCTCTCTTTTTCAAAATTCAAATTTTGCATTTTTCGACAATCTTGGTAGGGTTCAATTTCGAGATTGCAACTTTAATTTGGCCTATCTACAGATCGTAAAATCACTCAATTTCTTCAGATTAGCTCTAAAATCATCATACCTTTCATCCCTGCAAATTTCGAAAAAAGTTGCAAGGACCGTGTTGCACTCCGGGCGCCACGGTCCCGAACATTTTTTCCGAAATTTCGGGAGACTGTTGTGATTGCATTTAACAGCTTAAATCCAGAAGATTGGCTGATTTTACTGAAAATTGCTACCTCTAAATTAAAAATCTTCTCTCTCTCTCTAGTGCATGAGTTTTACAACAATAAGCCCTACCTACACTATTCCCGTTAGACGAAGCCGTAGAATTAAGTCTTTCCGAGGTTTAACTACTGAGGAGATGGAACCTAATTTGAATAGCCTTTTTAACGAGGACATGGGTAATTCCTCTAATCCTCCTAATGATGAAGAAGCTCTCCATGAGGTTTCTGAAGAACAACTTTCGAAATTGGATAACCAATTTGACGATTTTCGACAACGGATGTCTCAAGAATACCCTGATAGTCAAGCTCTTCCTTTAATTGAGGGTCTAAAACGTATGCTTCAAAGTGATAAGAATGGAATTGATATTTTGCGTGGTATTGCACACATTGTGGATTCAAATGTGATGCCTATGAAGAGTTGTGCCGAAACCTTAGGTTATACACAACCTCCTACTCAAGACAATCATTCTATTCCTTTGACGACTCCTATTGCTAGTATACCTACTTTTACATCAAACATAATGACTACTTCAACACAAGACATTCCTCCTATGATCACCAGTCATGGGGGCAACCCTTCTTCTTCAATTAACCCTCTTCCTTCATTTAATCCGACTTCTTCATTCATTCCTCCAATGAGTGTTCCTATTACATCTCCACAAATGAACATGACGCAAGGGGGCAATTCATTTAACCATTCCATTCCTCCTTGTAGTGTTCCTCTTGTCCAATCATCCCCTATGACTAATTATCATAGAGTCCCACCAACTTACTCTTTACCTTCTTTCAATAACATAACACCTCCATCTCAATCTAACACATCCAATATGAATTCTTCGACTGAAGCGACCATTAACAATCTAGCACAAACTGTCTCTTCTTTACAGCAACAAATTGCCTCTATGAATCAATCTAAGTTTAGTGTGCCCACATTTGATGTTGCGAGCCCACTTTCTCTTGATATTGTTCGAGCTATTCCTCCTAAACATGTTGAAATCCCGCATTTGGAGCTTTATAATGGTAAAGGTGATCCTCTAACACATGTTAAGACTTTTCAAACAATATGTACTGATTTTGCTTATGACCAAAGGTTGCTTGCAAAACTGTTCACTAGAACATTAAGAGACAAAGCCCTACAATGGTATTGCTCGTTGCCTTCCTATTCTATTACTTCTTTTGAACAACTTGCAAATGCTTTCATTCAACAATTTCAAAACAATATAAGTCCTAAAGTTACTTTGATTGATTTAATGCATTGTAAACAAGGTGTTAAAGAAAAAGTGACTGATTTCATTGGTAGATATAAGCATTTGTATGCTCAAATTTCTTTTCCAGTGCCTGATAATGATATTCAAAGAATCTTTATTTCTAATTTACAAAAAGATATTCGAGACAAACTTCTGTTTTCTGAGTTTACTTCTTTCCAACAGTTGTGTGCCACTCTTCACAATTATCAACTGACTGTGAGTCAAATGGAACAATCACATCCTATGGCTCCGAGTGATAAGGGTGATAGCAGTCAACAACCATTTGGGAAGTTTAAACTGAACAGAGATTCCATCAAATTCAATGAAAACATCATCAACAACAATGTGAATGCAGCATCAGGTGTGCCTCCTATTTCTAAATTTTTCAAGAAAGAAAGAAAGTATACTCCTTTGAATGAATCATTGCATAGTATTATGAATAAGTTATTGGAACAAAATGTGCTTACTCTTCCTCCTATAAGAAAAATTGATCCTGCAAAGATTACTTCACCTTATTTCGATAATAAATCTTTTTGTCAATTTCACCGTCAGCCTGGGCATGATACTGAAAAATGTTTTTCTTTAAAGGGTAAAATTCAAGATTTGATTGATAACAATACTATCTCTGTTTCTGGAGTGAATGATAAAGGCAATACATCTGTAGCTCCTCCTAATCAAAATCTTCAGATTTTCACTGATCCATTGCCTTCTCATACCTCTAATGCAATTGAGGCTAATGATTCCTCTCTTTCATCTGATGGTTTTGTGTCTATGACCCCGAATGTGATTAACTTTGTAGAGCAGCAAGAAATCCCTAAAGAACCTTCCATCACATTTGATTCTAGTGAAACCATTAGGGCACCTGATGGTCCTTTATACATAGTTGCAAAAGTTAAGAATACACCTTGCCGTGGAGTGCTTATTGATCCTTCGTGCATGGTTAATGTTATTACTGAAGAATTTCTTTTTACTTTGCAATTGAATCAAGTGATCTATGACAAAACAGATGTGATTGTGAAATTATTTGATGCATTTTCTTCTCCCGCAATTGGTTCTATTACATTGCCTATTGAGGTCCATAACAAATCTCTTGATGTGAACTTTGCTATTATTCCATCTTCCGAACAATTTCGTGTGAAGCTTGGTTATCCTTGGCTATCTTCCATGAAAGCTATTGCTTCTCCTATTCATAAGTGTTTGAAATTTCCCCATAATGGTGAAGTTGTTACTGTCAATCATAGTCTCTATAAACCAGCTGAAAGAACTTCTAGTGTTCCTATTGATTACTTTTGGCCTAAACAATTCCAATCTCTTCCTCCACGAAGTGATCATCTTTTCAAATCTTATCAAAAGTGGAAAACAGATATGATCTTATCTCTAAGTGAACCTAGAACACCTAAACTTGACATTCCTATCATTCTTGAGAAGGAAGTTCTTCCTTTGAAAGATAAAACTAATGTCTTTCCTCAAGAAGATTCCCAACCCATCCCTATGGATGTGACTATGTCTATGCCTAATAAACTTCCTAAGAGTAGACCTATACCTCCTCGTCATGATGGACTTGGTCTTCTCCCTAAACCAAATATTCTTCCCTTATATGGAGCAGTTCCTCCTCCTTCTTTTTATAGAGAGAAGAGACCTTCTATTATCTAGCCTAAGAGACCACAACCTAAACACCCAAGTGCTAAGGACGAGAACATTCCTCCTCCTCAATCTTCTCCACTTCCTACTAAGACTAGACGAAATCGTTCTGCACGTGAACGCCGACGAAAGCGTCGTCTTAGAGCTCAAACTTTGCAATCTCCAAAAACACCTTCAACAAGCATTATTCCATTTTCTCCTCAGCTGGACATTGAGCCTAAATCTCCTAAACATAAGATGCATGATGGTTTTGATCCTGTGCGAGTTAAAGATCCTATTTTTATAAATCTTGATGATGATATAGATGAAAATGTTATTCATGATGAAAATGCTACTTCTCTTGTTCATTCTGATAGTGAGTATGAACTTGTTGATATTGATAACCATTTATCTAATGAATTTTCTAAAGCACTTATCCTAGCTCCTAGACAAGAACAATGTGGCTCGGAACATGAACATAGCCCTTGTTTGGATCTTGTGATAGCTCCATCTGCTGTGTTGGATGTTCCTCCTCTAGCGTGTTCCCTGCCTTCCCGAAAAATTGAGCAGCAAGATCGGGGGGTAGATGATGTGCTAGACTAGTTACATTAGCATAGCAGATTCTCTCCTCCTCTCTTGTGTTACTTCTTCTATATGTTATTCTCATTCTTCTATTTGTTGTCCTTAGTGTTGTCTACTTGAGGACGATGCAAAGCATTGAGATCTCTCGATCTCTCTCATGTTGACTCAAAAGATACATGTGTTCCCTTCTTCTAGGTGACCTTCCTTGATTGGGGAATGAAGAACAATTATGCATACATACATATGATATATATACATGAATTATCATACAGCATACTGACCCCGAGGAAAGCGAAGTCACCTCGTGCTTTGTGTTTTGTGTCTATTATCCTTGGGTTTATCTCACACTTGGGGGCTAAATCCTTGCGATAATGTGCTCCTTTCCTTTCTCATTTCTTATGTGTATCACTACGTTAAAACAATCACCCCCGGTGAGGCGTGTGCGATCGCTTTAACGTAGGGGGGCATACATCCCGTTCATATCTTTTCAAGATACTTGAAAATTTCTTGGTAAATTTAACCTTGCCTTGAAAATTTTTGATATCTTTCTTGCATGACTCATAGTGAGGGAACCTTACTATTGACAGTCATGGTTCTCCCTCGTGATCTTCCCTTTTACTTTTTCAATCGAAGTCGTAAGATCCTTAGTCCACTGGGGGCTTGGTGTATCTTGCCTCCTTGACGTGGTGAAAGTTTTTCAATATTGTTTCCTTGTACTTTACCGGAAGTATGAGCATACATACTCCCGCTAAAGTGGGGGCTAAATGTAGCGTCCTAAAATTGCGACACTTGCAATTTCGACTGCATTTCGGTCTTCACGATGGTGACGCAACATGCAACCTGAATGGAGACCCCGAAACTGGCTCACGACACTGAAAACTGCATTTTTCAAGCACCCTGGCCTGAACCTCCTTGCACCCTGCTGTCCCGGGAGGTGGGACCAAAGCACCCAGTGCCCTGGTCCCTCAGGACCAGGGCGCCCAGTGCCCTGGTCCCCAGGACCATGGCGCCCAGCGCCCTGGTCCCTGGGTCCTATTTTGGGCCCGGTCTCCTAAGGGGCTCGGGTCTTTTTGTTTGCAATTTGGAAATTACATTTCTTGGTCGGCCTAAGGTCGGGAAAATCAGTCTTTTAACCCTAATTGGTAAGTATATAAACTACATTTTTCTCTCTCATTTGGAGATAACACATACATGAGGAGGATATATGTGAAAAGCATGGAAACTATACTCAAGCATTCAAGCATTTAAGCATTCAAGCATTCCTTCAAGCAATTGATCATTTCAAGTCTCCATTCAAGGCTAAGTGTTGCATTCAAGTCAAGGATTCAACCATTGAAGAGGAGATCATATACTACATGTTACATACAACATACAACATACAACATCTAAACCTTCGCACATAAGGATACAAACATCCTTAGAACAAGGTATTAGTACTTGTTTTACAGTCATTTACATTTACAGCTCTTGCTCATTTCTTGGTTAATTCCAAAACCGGGGTTTGACCTAAAGGCAAACCCCTAATCCCTAACCCCCCAATCGTCTTCGCTTTTCTGTGTGTAGGTTGCAGGTACGCGACTGAAATTGAAGATCTGGAATCCTTGTGCAGAGACGAACCGATCCCCCTTCGTTTCGCAGATTTTTCGGAGGACCGTGGCGCCGGGAGCCATTGTCCTGACAACTTTTGCTCAAATTTGCAGGACAGTGCCGTATTGACATTTTACTGCTAATTCCAGGTCCGCAACTTCATACTGTATTCCTATCTCAGTTTATAAGCGAATATTTATCACTTTCTATGCATGCTTAGCTTAATTCTCCTATCAACATTCTTTACAAAAGAGGGTAGCCTTGCTGTCTTAACCCTTGAAACACATTTAGCATCCAATCTTGCATTGCGTGGGATTGGATCTTGTGGGTTTCAACCCCTCTTTTGAATGTAAAGTCTCTCCCCTAAGTGAAAACCATCGAATCCTAGCGAACCTCCCTTCTCTCTCCTCGGAGTTGGAAGAGGGGAGAACAACTAGGGTTCGATCGCGATTTTCCGCTTTACATATATATATATATATATATATATATATA
The DNA here is from genome assembly GCF_030272615.1 of Cryptomeria japonica. Taxonomy (NCBI): domain Eukaryota; kingdom Viridiplantae; phylum Streptophyta; class Pinopsida; order Cupressales; family Cupressaceae; genus Cryptomeria; species Cryptomeria japonica. The sequence goes on along the minus strand of NC_081405.1, from coordinate 139,924,966 downwards.
TATATGTATGTATGTATGTATGTATGTATACACGTACACACACACACACACATATATACATATATACATGTGTGTACACACACGTACACAATTTTTAAATTAGATACCATGCACTTTTTGATTTGAAAAAGTAAAATATGGGGTTACTATATATATATGTATATAACTATATTTGTATATCTATATATATGTATATATATATATACATATATATATATATATATATGTATATATATTTGTATATATATATATGTATATATATATGAATATGTATATATACATGTATACATTTTCATATATACATGTATATATATTTATATACACATAAATATACATATATATACACACATATATAAATATGCATATATACACATAAATATATGTACACATGCACACACACACACACACACACACACACACGTATTTTCCATGAAACTTTATGTATCTCTACATACATATAAATATGTTTATGTGACATTTACTAAACTTGGTGACTTATATATTGAAGGAAATTTTTATATATAGAAGGGGGTTTGAGGAAAAAAATATATAATAGATGATTTATTTGATAGCCTTTGTAATTATGGCAATCAAACCTTATAAAATCTATTTAGAATCTATACGATAACAAAGAAAGCCTATACCCAAATAGAGTTATAATTGCTTCACAGTTGCTAAAATTATGTCATAATATAATGAAACTCTACACAAAATGCATATAGTGATGCAAAATTGATAAGATAAGAGTAGGAAAATAGATAAAATCGTATCACTATCTACAAAATGTAAGGATAAATGACTGGTAGTGGTTTTCTCAAACTTGGAGAGAATGCATGATATGTTTAATCTTGGAATTGGTCAAAAAAATGGGACAATAACCCTATAACCATTAAATTTGACAATTATAAACTACAGATTCAGAATAAAACTAAACAATGTTCTATTTATTTCATATGCAATCTAATGATTTCATAGTATAAAGTGAAAGAAATTTTATCTCAATAATACTCTTGACAACATACAAATAAATGATGATAAAAGACAACAAATTGCAAGTAGGAATAGATAATATTTATTGTTGACATCAAAATGTATAAGAGTCATATACATGTATTTGTATATGTATACATTACTACATATATGAATGTGTATGTGTATGTATGTATATGTATACATAAAAAATACACATAAATATGCGTATACGTACATAAAGTTATGAAGGAGCATGTGAATAATGCTATGAACAATGAAAATGCTACTATTTATAAAATTGTAATATTGTACTTGTAATAGGTGTAAGTTTATATATAGAGGGTTTGAATATATGTGTATTTGATGTATACAATTTGAAAGCTTATCTTGAATAATAAGATGTAGGAGATAAAGATATAACTATACTATGATTAAAAAATGGACAATGTTGTTGTTGCTAAATTTGGACCCTTTATTTTTTAAATGCTGACTAAAAATAATTAAATTTGTATTACTCTAAATATTATAGACATTGAGTACATATAAATTAACAATATTTTGATATATGAAAATATGAAATTAATAGTTATTTTATGTAGCCCATCTCTATTTATGTATGGCACGGCATTGAAGCTAGGGTGTACCGACTTGAATAAGTGCCCTTTAATTAGAAATGTGTAGAGGTTACTTTTCTAAGCTCTGAATTTTGGAGAGGATATTTTGTGAAAACGGATGAGAATTTGTTATGAAAATGATATTGGAAATTTCCTCTTATAAAATCATTTGAATGTGGAAATGAATGCATTAATTTATGGTGGTTGATTTTCAAACTTGAATGTAAATGAGAAAGAATCGGTCATTTCATATTGCAGTTGCCATTTGTGTCTCATGTGCTTGATATCTATTATAAATTGATTGAATTCAATTTTATATTTGGTTTAATATTATTATTTTTGTTTATTAGGGAGCTTTACACCATTTACTATATGTGAAGGTACCAATAGTAGATGGAGTTATTGTATGAAGATGTGAGAGGAAATATGGGAGAAAGCACAATTGATAGGCCATACAGTTAATAGGGGTTTTATATTATGATATATTGGGCACCATTAACTATGCATATTTATATGTAAATATGTTATTTTTTACGTTTTGGGCCACTTACTAATGTAGGGGATGAGCTTCTCAATCCATAACCAAAAATATTACATACCTTCCAAAATACATAGAAACAAAAAGTGTAGACACATAAATATGTCCACTAATTAAATCAATATTTAATATTTATTTAATGTACTAATATTCCTCTATTAATTAAATTTACATTTAATTAATTCATCTCAGCCTATTCTTCCATTCTAGTTAAATAAATTTCATAAATATATTCAATTGCTAATTGTAGTCCAAATATTAAATAAATTAATAAATTTATTTAATTCTCCCTTTCTTCTCATTTAAATAAAAAAAAAAAAAACACAAATCAAATCCCTATTTAGATAAATTAATATTTATTTAAAACTCCTCATCCATTTGCTTCTCCTACAAATGCAAGTTGCATTCCCCATTTTAATAAAATAAATCATTTAATTTAAAAGCCTATTTATCCTCACCCAATTGTCAAGCCCACTTGCTTACTAAACCCCCTTCTAGATTCTTCTAATACATTCCAATTAGCCTCCTTAAGAAGGGATCACTTCTCAAAAACATGCAAACTCTTCATAAAGCATTAAAGGCTTTATTTCTTCAACAAGATAACCTCCAAAGTCTTCCAAATTTGTAAGACTCTTACATAATGATTTATGGTTAACTCACCTTTGACCCTTGGTTAGAGACTATCTCTCTAACCCAACCATCCTTTTAACTCATAGGTCTCTTCAAGCATTCATTTCTTTGACCATGGTTATCCTTTTAACCTTTCACAATAGTTTATCCGTTAACTCAACCCTTACCAAACCCCCTAGGGTAACCACTATGTCTTCTCATGCATTTAATGTTGCTTACCTCTCCTCTCAATCCCTCTCATGGTGACACTTGTCATCACTGCATTGGTTTGAAAGTGTCACATGGATTGAGAATCATGCAATCCTAGCCCTTCACAAACTAGATCAATCTTGACCCTCCAATCCACTATTTTTCCTATAAATAGAGCCCCACTCCTCAAGCAAAAGAGGAAGCATTTTCTAGAGAATTGTTATTATACTTGCATAGGAATTACATTTGGCTTTGTCAGAGTAGTTCTATTCTATCATTTGCATAGCAATAGGAGTTTATCATTTTTCAACCATTTCAATACTCCATTTGGTATCCATGGCTTCAGGCTAAGGTTGAGATCTACACTCACACATTTGGTTCTTGGAGAGGAGAATAAAAAAAGAGTAACAACAAAGAGTATCATGAGAGAATCTTAGGGAATCTCTTCTCCCTTCTTTTCATTGTGTTAAGCTTCATTTGTATGATTTTTTTAATATGTTTTGGTATGTATTGGAAGGTTTTTAGAATTTGTTGTGTTTATTTAGTTTTTGGTTGAGACTAACAATACTAACTCTTTGGTTATTTTGCTTTCCCCCTTTTCAGTGCATCAGAAAGGAAGAACAACCATTGTCTAACAATAGAGAGATGAGGTTATCAATAAACCCCAAAACAAAGCATAGATAAGAATCCTTATAAGTAGAATATAGATGATACATTTTTAATTAAATATGACAATATTTATAAAGAATTAAAGAATTATTCTCCTCTTTATTCTTCCCTACTCATTACCAATCTTCATTTTGCTAAAAAAGACCCTTAATTCTAATAGGATTCTACCTATTTTTAGTATCCACTTGCTAAGCCACTTAAAACTATTTATTAACATAGAAAATGCAATTGTGATTGCCTCCTATTTTTGATGAATTAGTTGGAGTACTTTGTAATTCTTACATGTTAGTTTACATCATTCTTTCCTTTTAAAATTTTGAACTTCCTGGTTCAAAGCATAGATACATGAACACAATTAAACAATTAAAACACTACAAATTTTAACAATCTAATTGTTACATTTTTTTTTATGAAGGATTTCTTTTTATCCCAAGATACTACCACATCAAACATCTTTCAAAATAGTTGTAATAGATGATAGAACCATCCTTATGACTTGAGGAATCAAGCCATGGTGTTCCCTTCAACCAATTTAGATATCTCTTCAAATCATCACATTTTTTCTTCTTTTGCTTCTAATTTTTTGTTGAAATAGAGATCCTTCTCTTTTCCCAATTTCTCTTTTTCCCGTGTTTCCCAACTCCTTGAAAGCCTAGTAGTGCCCTCCACTGGAAATTGTCATTACTCTTTATATCACTTATACCAGGTCGTATTGCACCTACACATTAATCAATACTAATAGAAATAAGTTTAAGGGAATAAAAATCCCCAAGTGTTTTATCCTCTTTTGCATTATGCCATTTAGGCATGCTTCCATTTCATAATTTGTCAAGTGGCCTTAATTTCTTAGGTTAGTGTGATGTTTTTCACAATATAATTCCTTTTGGACATTTTTCTATATACCATAATTGTACATATTGTTACTCTCTTTCTCAATTATACTTGTTTTGTCCTTAGGGAAGCAATGACCTTTTACTCCTTTTTCATCACTAATGAGATTTTCAAGACAATCCTCTAGCTGCTTCTAGAAATTTGTGTTGTCTAAAACCAAAAAATCTTCATCACATATAGGGCTCCCAAAAATGTCCATCTATGTTGCAACTTCATCTCCAACATGGACCGATTTCACTGCAACAACATTTTGGGCCTCCTCTTGTGATAGGCCATATTCTTTCTCTTTGCAGGCTTCCAACTCTTCTCTTTTGGCATTGTATTTTTCAATTCCTTCCCATTCTTTCTAGTATCACACCTCAATATCTCCAAGAAACTCAACTACATCTTCATCTTCATGCCATTCATTTATTTTTTCTATCAATAAATCTTTGAAGGCTACATTCAAAGGTCTTTTATCCACTAATATTTCTGCCAACTCATCAGTAGATTTTGTCTTCCCTTCTTCTAACAGTTCCACTCCTTGTCTAATCCTTGAATCAATGGATTTCCTTTCTAAGAATGGCCCTTACCCACAAGTTGAATAATTTTCTCTTCTATTTTTTTTTACCTTCTCATAACTCTTCAATACCTTTGTTGTAGATTTCTCTTTCTTTGACTTCTTGTTGTTGCATGAACCATAATCTTCCAACATGCACCATAACTCCTCCAACTCAAAATTTAATTGTTGCAATTCCTTTTCTTGGTCTTTTGTTAAATTTTTCCTCTATATTTGTCTTACTATTTCTTTCAACTTGATTAGCCTCTTTTTCACTTCATTATATATAACTTCATAATTAGTTTTTCTTCAACCCCTAAATAGAGCTACAACTCTCTTCTCCTCTTTCGCTCTAAATGGATGATTTATTAATTATATAAAAAAATTCTTTTTATATTCATCATCTCTTTAAATAAATTAATAGAAATTTAGAGAGCACATCTACAAGTGTATACCTCACAAGCTAATGCAAAACTAGTTCAACTATTTTTATTTGATGTGCAACATTTTTGTAACAATCCTACAAAATTACTCTATAATAATATATTGTGTTCTAACATATCTAATTCAAATGTGTTTTTTTTCTACACCAGAGGTTACATAAAGAAGTAATGAAATGTACTTCGATTCATCATTGGAACACTTGACAAGTAGTTTTTTTTGTTGTATTTCCATAATCAAAAATAAAAATAGAGCAGTTACTAATGAATACTTTTCTACCGTATGAAGTTCCTCTCTCCCAAAATTCCTCTGTTGACTTGCTAGGCTTCTACTTGGTCACCATAAAAACTTCACAGTACAATTTCTATACTCATCATTCTAGCATTTTTCTACCAACCAAATTTTGAAGAAAATATTGAATATCTTAAGTGTATTAGAGGAACAATGACTAGCTCCAAAATACTCACTAACATCTGCAATGTCCATTCATAGTTCATGTGCCTTTTCTTTTTAAAGTTGTAGACTTTTTCTCTAGCACAAATGCCTAAATCTTATCTTCCACTCCATAACTTCTTCAATCTACAAAAAAAAGGATACTAAAAGAACACGGTCTCCACCTTAAAGTCTTATCAAACTCTTGTGTGCAAAATTTGGCTAAATAAATTTGTTTCCACTCAGTGTTCTCTTTGACTTCCACTAATCCTTTAACTTGAACCATTATAAAAATGAATCTAAATTCCTTGAATTCAACCCCTAACTTTCTATAACCTCTACATATTAAAAAATATTACAATCGTATATATAAGGTGAATGTAATAAAAGGAGAACCACAACATGGTGACTCGCAGACACGAAAGGTTTTCTGATAGCAATTTGATGCAAGGGTCAACTTCTCAATCCATAATTTGAAAAATTACAAACCTTTTAAAATACATGCAAATAGAAAGGAAGAGCAACCACTGTCCAATAATAGAGAGATAAAATTTTAAGAAACCCAAAAATAAAACATAGATAAAAACCCTTATAAACATAATACAAATGATACATTTTCTATTGACTCTGATAATATTTACAAAGACTTGAAGAATTATTCTCCTCTTTATTCTTCCCTCCTTGTTACCAATCTTCATCTTAACATCCCTTCCTTTTTCGAACAAAGATCCTCAGTTCTAATAGTTCTCTATCTATTTTTTTGTATCCAGATTGCTAAGCCACTTAAAGCTATTTATTAACATAGAAAATATGATTTTGATTGCCTCCTATTTTTTAGGAATTAGTTGGAGTACAAATTCTTCATTCTTAGGAATCCATTTGCATCACTTGAATAGGATGCTAATTGTAAGCATTACATCTTTTTTTATAAATGTTTAAGTGGGTAATTATGTGTAACTTGCCTTAGATTGGAAATAAATATGTACCAATATTTTTTTAATTGCATTGGCCAAATACGCATACACTATTGAACATGTATTGGTGTAGAATGCAAATTTTTCTTGACTCCATTAAAATTTAGCAATGACTAAAATACAAAAGGTTTTTTGCAAGCTAGATACACATAGAATCAATAATAACATGGGCAATAACTGGTGCTCTTCCCCTAGCCACATCCTTCATGTTTGTATGAATCCTAATTAAGTTCAATGTAAGCGTTACTATATATTGTATTGCAAGGAAACACGTTTAGAGAATACAACTTCTTTCTCAAGAATAACTTATTTACCAAGGATTTCCCTTGATAAATATCACCAAGATTTTTCCAAGTGTAGTTATAGTCTTTCATCATGGACATTCAAGAACACTAAATTAGACAAACAAAGTCTTATCAAACGCTTGGATTTCTGATGTAGGAGCATCCTGAATTCTTAGCAATCTTGCATCAACCAAAAACATTTCCTTTCCAGTTTCTTTTCTGTTTTGCAATTTCAACATTTATTTCTGCATTTTCTTGCATTGGTTCACTGGATCTTGCAAAGATGGATTTTTCTTGAGGACATGATCATCTTCCTTATTCCTAAACCACAGAGCATTTGGGTCATTTACCAGAAAGTTATCGCTTCTAGATTTCGAGATACTTGTGTGGCCCTGAAACCACTTAGACCTATTTGCATTGGAAAATCTTCTAGACCCTTTCCATAGCTTGCAGAGCCTTAGTTCATTGATCCCCATGTTCCTTGGCATGTGGCTGACCTTCCCTTTGATCTGCACTTCATCCTTTGGATTTTTTAGAGGAATCTCTTTGGTAGAGGATGACCTATTGGTTTTACACATTTGATCACTTTTGGGCTGACCGAATCTCCTTGGACACTATAAATCAATGTAATTAAGCATCATAATTTAGTTAGGAAGAATATAGAAGATAGATCTTAGTAATTAGAGGTCCAGAGTTGACCATTTCTGTAATTGACCATGTATGTAGCAGGCTAGTGAGTTGAATCTTGTAACTCAAATGTTATCGATTATCTGTAATCAATTTTCATGATCTAATTCATTTTCTTCTGCATTAGCTCCATCATATCCTCTTGTTTCTGTTGTGTTTACTCTTGCTGCCTAGTCTAGATTGATCTCTTTGAGGTCCTATTTAACCGGTGACTGCACCAAATGGAATTGGAGCGAGATTTCATTTGAGAGATTATGTTGTCCTAAGAATTTTGTTGTGGGGTGGCAGATTGTGGATCTGACGTATAGCTGTAGAGGACTAGGGAGAAGATGGCACAAAGAGGAAATAGGAATGGTGGAGCACATGGGAATGCAGACCCTGTTGTGATGGAACTGTTGAGAGGAATTACAGCCCGGTTAGAAGTCGTTGAGACAACCCAGAGAAGAGGTTGACCTATTGAAGATGTGAGTGAAGATGAAGAAGAAGAAGCGCTGATAGAATAAGTAGCAAATCCACTGGTGATTGATCCAATTGAAGAGAGGGTTTTGAGGTTTTTGAGCAGGGCGAACACTAAACCATATTTTACCCCACTAGAGTATGATAGAAAGTTGGATTTAGATGAATTAATGGATTGGATCTCAGAGATGGAGAAGTATTTTGATTCTGAAAACACCGTAGAAGAGAGGAAGGTGAAATATGCCTATAACTAGTTGGAAGGTCATGCATCTCTTTGGTGGGAACATTTGTAGGTCGATTGACAAAGAAGAGGTAAAGAGAAGATTAAATCATGTGAGTTGATGACTGCTAAGTTAAAATCGAAGTTTATGCTAGCTAATTATCAAGTAAATTTATTCCAGAAGTTGCATAATTTGAAGTAGAAAGAATCTAGTGTGAAGGAGTATATTGAAGAATTCTACAAGTTGAATATCAGATTTGGACATGTCGATGATGAGGTTGAACAAGTTTCAAAATATTTGAATGGATTGTAGATGTCAATACAAGATGAACTCAGTTTGATCAAGTTGCAGAGTGTTGAAAAAGCTTATCAATATTCCTTGAAAGCAGAAGAGAAGTTGAAAAAAGACATGAGCAGAGACAGAGAGGTATAGGTGGATGGTTTTTCGGAGGGATATTTCAGGGAGGAAGAGGAACCTGTACAGATCAGAATAAGGACAAGGAAGTAAGCAAAGATGATAGTTCATACCAGAAGGATGATAGAAATTTCTACCAAAGAAGAGAACCTGATGGTTATTAGAATAATTTTTTTGGAAAAGATGATAAAAGACAAGATAAGAGAGTGTTTGGAGGAACTTCCTATAAGTGTGGAGGAGAAGGACATCATGCTTTTGAATGTAAGAAGACAAAGAACATCAGGAGAAAAAAATTGGTAGAAGAAAGCCCCATTCGATCAACTAACCAACCAGAAGGTAGATAATTGTTGATGATGAGAACAACTTTGTCTCATACCAGAGAAGATGAAGAGCCCTTGCGGAGGCGAAATTTGTTCAAGACTAGATGTAAGGTATCTGGTAAGTGTTGTAAAGTAGTTATTAATAGTTGTAGTTAAGATAATCTTGTTTCAGAAGAAATGGTGAATAAATTAAAGTTAGAAAGATTGAAACACCTTAAGCCTTAAAGAATAGCATGGATTCAAGATGATCATAAGTTGTTAGTAAGTGAGTAATGTTTGGTGATATTGAAAATTGGGAATTATCATGATGAATTTTTGTGTGATATTATGCCTATGGATATTTGTCACCTTTTGTTGGGTATACCTTGGAAGTTTGATAGATAGACAATACATGATGGGAGAAAGAACATATACACCATTGTAGCAAATGGGATGAAACAAGCCTTGTTACCCTTGGAGGAGCCTTTGAAGAGTGAAGTCTACACAAATGCTAAAATCTATTTGGTGGATGGAAGGAAATTCCTAGATGGAATGAGACATGAAAATGTGTGTTTTTATTTAGTTCCTAAGAAGGCTGAGAACCTAGAACATGAAGAAGAACAACTAGAGAAGATAAAAGAATTGCTCGCAAAATATGAAGACATCCTTTCAGATAATGTGCCTAATGGATTACCACATGTGAGGAGTATCAATTATTGCATGGACCTGATTCTGGGATCTAGTTTGCCTAACAAAGTTGCACACCAGATGAAACTGAAAAAGAATGAAGAATTGAATATACAAGTGCATGAATTGTTGAAGAATGGTCTGATAAGAGAAAGTTTGAGTCCCTATGTAGTACCGGTAGTGTTAGCACCTAAGAAGAATGGAGAATGGATGATGTGTACCGACTCCAAAGCAATAAATAAGATCATAGTAGGGTACTTGTTTCCTTTACCTAGGATGGATAACATAATGGATTGTTTGAGTGGAGCCAAATACTACACAAAGATAGACCTAAAAATTGGATATCATTAGATCAGAATCAGAGAAGGAGATGAGTTGAAGACATCATTCAAGACAAATGAAGGATTGTATGAATGGTTGGTGATGCCTTTTGGATTGACTAATGCATCGAGTACCTTCATGAAGTTAATGAATGAGGTATTGAAGAAATTATTGGTGTAGACACCTAAAAATGTCTCATTGATCATGTACTAATTATTCCTCTAATTGATTAAATAATTCTTTAATTCTTTAATTAAGTTAATTAATCTTATTCTTCTAATTTCATATTTCCTCATAATCTTACTAATAAATTCTATTTTAATTCTATCTTCTAATCATTTAATCATTAACCCTCTTCTAAATATTAATTAAATATTAATTATTTAATTAATTATGATTTTAATTCCTTTAATTTAAAAAATATTTATTATTTAATTAAATTCATATTCTTCCAATTTCTTCCAATTTCAAATACATGCGCATGATTCCAAAAATCAAATTAAAATCAAAGTCAAGTTTTAAATATATTCAAATAACAAATTGAATTAAAATAAATTCAATATTTAAATTAAATCTCATGCAAAGATGAAATTGAAAATCAAAGTCAAAGTGCAAGCACATGCTAAACTAGTTAATTCAATTAATTAATTAATTAAATCAATTATATTTTCTATCTCTATTTCTATCTTCCACTTTTCTTTTTCCCCAAAAGCATTCTATCAGTCATTTCTGTTAACCATTCGATCTATTTTAATTGATCATTTCAATTAATTGATTAATTACATCATTTCTTTAATTCTCTCCAATCATTCTATTTCTATCTTCCAATTAGATTTTTCTAAATAAAGCTTTCTTTGTCATGAATTAATTATCCTTCAATCATTCTTTTTCATGTTTCAACTAGCTTTTTTTCTCAATCAATTAACTCAATTAACAATTCAATCAATTTTGCTCCACCTCCAAATCAACAATTCAACTATCAATCAGCATGTGAGCTCACCTAAGTTCCACCTCTTAATCAATCTATTCCACCTCTCAATCAATCCTCTCAAAAAATCTATAAATTGAGCATTCAATCTCCATTTTCAAGAATCACAAACTTCAAATCTTTGTGTCACTTGCAGCTTGCCAACCTAATATTTGAGAGCCATCATACAACAAAGAAGAGAAGAACAATGGAATCGATTATGCACAATAGGAAGTTTTATATTGTTTAATTTGATTCTATTATGCATCTATTTAATTGGTTTATATTTGAATTGCTAGAATAGGGATTCGTGATTTTCCTTATTATTTCTAGTTAAGCAATGATGAATTTTAACCATATACAATTGGATAAGTTTGTTATTATATATTTGGATGACATTATGATTTTCAGTAAAACAAAAGGGGAGCATTTGTTGCATTTAAGATAAGTTTTGCAGACGTTGAGAGAAGAAAAGTTGTTGATAAACCTTAAGAAGTGTACTTTCACCAAAGAAGAGCTAGTCTCTTTGGGATTTATAGTATTTGCAGATGGATTGAAGATGGACCCTGAGAAGGTAAGAGAAAATGTTGAATGGCCTACACTAGAGAGCATTGGGGAGGTTAGATCATTTCATGGATTGGCTACTTTCTACCAAAAGTTATAAAAAATTTCAGTTTGGTTTGTAGTCCTATGACTGAGACAATGAGAGGAGATAAGAAGGAATTCAAGTGGACAATGTCAGCAAGTAAAAGTTTTGAATTGCTAAAGTATAAGGTCACTGGACAACCTATGTTAGCTTTACTAGATTTAAACAAAGTATTTCAAGTGGACTATGAAGCAAGCGAGAATGCAATTAGAGTAGTATTGAGTCAGGAAGGGAGAGCAGTAGCATATTTTAGTGAAAATTTGAATGATTCTAGGAGGAGATATTCAGTGTATGATCAAGAATTTTATGCCATAGTTAAAGCCTTGAAGAAATGGAGACATTACCTGTTACCAAAGGAGTTTGTGTTGTATATTGATCATCAAGCCTTACAGTATTTGAACAGTTAACGTAAATTGAATCAAAAACATATGAGGTGCGTAATTTTTTTGTGAAGTTACACATCTATGTTGAAGCATAGGAGTGGAAAGTCAAACCAATTTGTTGATGTATTAAGTAGAAGGAGGAATTTGCTGACAAAGATGAGAGTGACAATATTAGGATTTGAAGAGTTGAAGACCTTATATGATGATGACCCCGATTTTGTAGAACCTTGGAAAGAATGTAGAGCACCAATTGTGGTATATAGAAGCAAATGATTGGACTATTTCATTGAGGATGGGATGTTACTCAAAGGAGTTCAATTGTGTATACCTAAGAGTTCTATGAGGGAGAATCTATTACTACTTACCAAGATTGCCATTAGTCTTATGTTCAAAGTTATTCTATATACTCTAGTTGGTTAACTCTACCGAAATATTCAGTCGGTATGCACAGCGTAGTCGGTAATAGAAGAAAGTAGTCACAAAGCCCAGTAAGCACCGAGCTATCTACCGAGTATCATTTCATGTTTACCGAGCAGCAAAGATGACACACCGAGTTGATATACACAGAGTGAAACGTGTTACTAGATTCATTGAACCTGGACACACATATGAAAACATGTTACAAAATTAAGGTACATAGAACCGTTATCACATTGGAAATTGCACTTAAAGATTGTGTATGATTTCGAGGTCATCTAACCAATGAAATATTTTACATGGTTATTCATTCAATAAAACATGTTTGTAAGATCAAAGCAATGAATGGATAACCGTCATAAGAGATCTATTTATACAACATGCATTAAGGATTAAACAATATGTGTGCATGAGTGTATGAAGAGTGTTACAGAGACACAGAGGTCACCAAGAAGGTTTTCAGAGTATAGTCAAAGAACAGACTAAACATAAGGGTTTACCGAGTTACTATATGGGTTACCGAGGTATGCTATAAGCAAGGTAATCTTATCTGAGCACATAGAATCTACTATAACATTTCATATGTAAAGTTGCAGATATTTGTAATGATTTTATTGTAATATTTTAAAATTGTAAGAAAAACCTTTAATAGGGTAAAAAACTCTAATCAAGTCTATAAATTGTAAAGCCTCTAACCAGGTGCAACATTTAGATTAAGTGTTGTAAAATCCTTTAGCAAGGTAGATCTAACAGATCTTGATACTCCTAACAAGGTAAGCTATCAGAAATAGCTAAACATGTAGCTCTAACCGAGCATCCTTTATTATTGCAGTAGTGAAGTTGTGGGTGCCATCCCCACCGCAGTTTTTCTCTCTAACCAAGAGTTTTTGCATAACCAAAATAGAAGTGTTATGGAGTGAATCATGTATGATTTTTATTTATTTGTTTTAGCTTTATGTTATGTTACTACAGTATTCGGTTTATGCATAATAGTAAAGATATTGTTGAAGAAAAGTTTTGAAGTACTGATTCACCCCTCCCCTCTCAGTGGATTAGCTTTCCATATTGGGCCTAACAATTGGTACCAGAGCTTGAATCTTGGAAAAGGGTTTAACTACCTAAAGAGAAAGATCTTATCAATGGAAGGCTATAAACAATCTCGGAGGATTGTGTATCTGCAAGAAGAATTGGATCATGCTAATCAAGTGATTGTAGACATGCAAAGGCAAATGCAAAAATCTCTGAAAGTAAGAAGAAGATTATCTAATGATTTGCAGGACTCTCAAGAGTTGGTGGAACATATTGAGACATCATATGAGAACAGTATATCTGAAGAGACTGAAGAAATGATTGGAGTATTGAAAGAAAAGAACAAAGCACTGGCTGATCAACTAAAAGCAATGAAAAGAGAACATGAACATTTCAGCACACAGATGACTGAAAATCTTGATGCATTAAGGACAGCTAAGGATAAAGTAAGAGATCTAGAAAGAGAGAAACAACAACTTGAAGCTTTAGTATTGGATAAGAATGATGAAATCATAAGAATGACTGGGATTCAACAAAATCTGTCAGATTAACTAGGTTATGCACATCATGAAGCAAATCTTAAAGATGATGAGAATCAAGCATTGAAACTTGAGGTATCAAGGTTAACCAATGAACTTGAAACAAAGAAGAAATCCAAAGAAACATTGAAGAAGAGTTATGAAGCATCAAACATGTTGGATGAGCAACTAAATACAAGACGACCCAACAAAGATGTAGGACTCGGTTACAAAGGAAAAGACTCTACCGAGAAGGGAATCCATACTACCGAGAGAGGAGAATCATAAAAGCAAGCTGGAATCAAGAAGAACATCAAAAGAAAGAAGCCTATTTGCAACTACTATGGAAGTCAAGGTCACACTGCCAACATGTGCCAAATCAGAAAAGGTAAGCAACCGAATGTCACTAAGTCCAATGGTTATTGTTATAATTGCAATAAATATAGTCACACATCTAATCAATGTAGGACAAAGTCTATTAACAAGTATCAGAAGTTAAAGTTCAAAGGGCTTTGTAAAAACTGCAATAGATATGGACATAATACCGAGAAGTGTTGGTATAAGCAAAAAAACTATATGTGGTATGCACACTGAGAAAACACTGGAAACTATCAAACCCATCGAGATCTTAACCGACAATATGCTATAGTACCATGGGATTACAATACAAGGATATGGTGTGAATGTTGTGGAAGATATGGACATATAAGTGCCAACTGCTTTATAAGGTTTGGGATGAACAACCGAAGATCATGGAGAAATCCTGGTATGGCATGTTTTCATCATCACAAAGTTGGACACTTGGCTAGAGATTGCAGAGATCAACCTAGAGAAGAAACTAAGGAAATAAAAGAAATTAAAAATGATTTGGAAAAAGAAGGAAATTATGTCAAATGAAGAAAGCACCTTACCTACCGAGTTAGGTGCTCCTATTCCAAATTAATCAGTAAAGGTATGAAGGGACTACATTCTCTCAAGGTTAAATCTTAATAGTTCCTACCTTATTATGTACTTAATTCAAAAATTTCATAGCTAAGATGTAGTAGTAAGTTTGAAATTCTATCAAAGTCTTTTTGAAGCATTATATAGGAAACCTATCAAGTCGGTGAATACAGGAAACTTGTCAAGTCAGTAAATGAAGGAAGTTTGGTTACTCGGTTAAAGTGCATAAAGGAAAGAAAAGTTTAGTGGAACCCAGTGCATTTATTGTTTTTGACCTAACCTGCACGGAACTCGATAAGGTATATTGTGTACTTAAAGCATTTACATGGTCATTTTTCACTCACCAAGTTTTCGAGAAAGCAGAGCAGAGCGATTCAAAGGTGATCAAACCTCCTACAAAGCAAAATTCAAGGTATTTACATCAATCTCATAGCATTATTAAGCTGGTTTACCGATCTTATTAAGTTGTCATTATCTGCTAAGAGTGAAGCCTCTGTCATTTGAAAATTCTCAAACCCTAAAGGATCTTTTGTTAGTTTTATTTGGAATTTTCAATGGCACCTAAGATCCAAGACCCCATTGTTGCATCTGAACCGAATGACAAAACCGCATTTTCCCTCATCCCAGATAGAGTATTATTAGTCGAAGATGTGAGATTCTACACCAAATTTTGTGTTGAAGAAGTCGGTCACGTTGAAATTAAAGACTCCTATGATGAATTGTGCACCGATGGTAAAATGGATAGCAAGTATGAGCACATCAAGATCAAAGGATTGACTAAAGCCCTAACCTATCCTCGTGTGTTCAAACCCCAGTGGGTCAAATTTGTTTTGAGCAGAGTTCATGATGACTTCATGTGGCTAGAAGAGAAACCATTCAAGATCACCAAGGATATTATTCATTTGATCATCGGTTACCCTATTTATGATCATGTCCAAGCCCAAAAAATGATATCATAGAAGGAATTGATCAATTTGACTAGAGTAGAATTAGATTGCAGAGGACTAAAACTAAACAATGTCACTGATGCAGAACTAAAATTTGCCATTAGAGTAATTGGTTACTATTTCTTCCAATCTGCAAGGGAAAATAGTGTACCCTATGTAGCAGTGGACTTAGCATACAAAATTGTGAAGAAAGGCATGAAAATTGACTTATGTGAGGTGTTACTGAAAAACTTGTTTGAGAATCTGAACACAATCAGGAAGACGAAGAAGAACAACTCGGCTAATACACTAAAGTTTGGATCACTGCTTGTATGCATGTTTTTCTATTTTGAGAAGTTCTTTCCAACAGTCGGTAAAGTTGTTTGGGAACTACACTGACCAATCACCCATTAGATCAGTGACTTCATCAAGAAGCTAGGTGATAATTTTAATGATATTATGGATGATTACTTTAGCAAGTTTCAGGAGAAAATGCATAACAGGTACCAAATTCCACCCAAACTAGTGGAGAAATACAAAGACGATATATGTTTTGAAGTAGACACTGATTATTGTTATGTGAATGTTGTGGAATCGAGAACTCAATCTTTGCCACCTATGAGTTACGAGATTGATTTTGACATCACACAACAACAAATTGATGCATTTCTTACACTACCACGACATGCTACCAAGCTAAGGTATGGAACCTATGAAGAAGTGAAGGAAAAGGTAAAAATGAGCATTGTAGTACCCAAAGCTACAAGAAAGGCTACAAAGATGATAAAGGCATTATCGGAGAAATTCGGAGAAGATTCTTCCTCCACACCTGAAAAAGGCACTCTAGTAGTTAACAAAGATGAATCTGAAACCCAAGAGGCAGCTATAACTCTAAGCACCAAATTGCCTAAGGGAAAAGTGTTGAAAAGAAGGAAATTGGACACATCAAAGGCCTCACTGACCCCTCCTGCTAAGCGACCTAATACAAGATCATCTATAGCTTCACCGAGTAAGAAAACAAAGAGTGTTGCCACACCTAAGGTAACAAAGACTTACAAGAAATCTACTTAGAGACTCATTTTGGCAAAAGAGTCTAGTGATACCGAGTCTAGTTTACCGAGTTACTATATGGGTTACCGAGTTACTACAACTTTTATGATTGTTGCCGAAGCACACCCTAGAGGTATATCAAAATTGAGAGATATCAGTACTGAAGACAAGAGGAGTGCAAAAGAAGAAGAATTTGCAGATCACATGAAGGCCTTACATATTTAGGTTAAGCGACATTTGGAGGATATGAACAATAAATATAAGGAGAAAGTAGATGAGAAGAGGAGACATAAGAAATTTGAAGTTAGCGATGAAGTGATGGTATATCTGAGAAAAGAGATATTTTTAGTTGGAACCTATAACAAGTTGTTGATGAGGAAGTTTGGACCTTGTAAGATCTTGAGGAAGTTCAGTTCCGAAAATGCATATGAAGTGGAGCTACTAGATAGTTTGAGTATTTCACCTATATTCAACATTGTAGATCTACATCAGTATCATGAATCAAAACTATGTGAAGACATTATTGCAAACTTGGAGAAATAGTTGCCCCGGAAGGAACCATAATAGTTTGAAGATATTTTGTATAGAAGGATTGGGCGAAGTACTTGGAGTAGTCAGTACATGTTGTATCTTGTGAAATGCAAGGAAAAACTAGTTGAAGATTCATCTTGGATTTCTCAAGCAGATGTAGACCGCCTTGGTTTTCCTCTGACCCCAGCAAAGTCAGAAGCTCACTTTTTCAACAACCCCGGATGTCTGATGCAGGAGCATCCCCAGTTCTTGGGAATCTTGCATCAACCAAAAACATTTCCTTTCCAGTTTGTTTTCTATTTTGTAGTTTCAATATTTCTTTCTACATTTCCTTACATTGGCTCACTGGATCTTGTGGAGCTATATTTTTCTTGAGGACATGATCATCTTCCTTATTCCTAAACTCCAAAGTGTTTGGATCATTTACCGACAAGTTATCGATTTCGGATTTTGAGATAGTTTTTTGGCCCCTGAACTGCTTGGACCTATTTGCATTGGAGAATATTCCATACCCTTTTTGTAGCTTGCGGAGCCTCAGTTCATTGATCCCAATGTTTCTTGGTATGTGGCCAACCTTCCCTTTGATCTGCACTTCATCCTTTGTATTTTTCAAAGGAATCTCTTTAGCGGACGCTGACATGTTGGTTTTACATGTTTGATCTTGTTCTTTGGTATTTAATCCCTTTTGGGCTAACTGGATATCCTTCGACTATATAAATTAATTTAATTAAGCATCATAATTTATTTACG
Organism: Cryptomeria japonica; assembly: GCF_030272615.1. Lineage (NCBI taxonomy): Eukaryota > Viridiplantae > Streptophyta > Pinopsida > Cupressales > Cupressaceae > Cryptomeria > Cryptomeria japonica. The sequence continues at coordinate 139,906,550 of NC_081405.1, read as the reverse complement.
AAGAATATAAAAGATAGATCTTAGGAATTAGAGGTCCGAAGTTGACCAATTTTATAATTGAGCATGTATGTAGCAGGCCAGTGAGCCAAATATTGTAACTCGGATGTTACCGGTTATTTGTAAGCAATTTTCATGATCTAATTCATTATGTTCTATATTGCCTCCATCATATCCTCTTATTTCTGCTGTGTTTACTCTTGTTGCCGAGTCTGGATTGATCTCTTTGAGGTCCCTCCTAACCGATGACAATACCACTTTCTGTTCCATTTTATACCAATCATCTTGTAGTGTGTTTTGAGGTTTTGTCAAATAAACCACAACCCATAGATATCTATCTATGAACATGTCCTCCATTTTGAGTTTCCACAACTCAAAATTGCTTCTATTAAAACTATCCATCTCTAGTTTGGTGGATATGCTTTCCATATCAAAGCTACAACAAAGTTATGAAATCTTCCTCTATAAAACTACCATTGAAACTAGATCAACATAAAAAAAACTATCAACCCAACAACAATAGAAAAGCTGGCCAGGGTTTGATACCAATTAAAAGGAAGTTTAATTGTGGAATAACGCTTCTAAATGCTAAATCTAATAGGAGAGGTGATGCAGAAATTTCTTACAAACTTTTAAACTATTGTAGATTAGATATCAAATATTAAAAAACAAATTTAAACAAATAAAACCACAATACTAGATATGTGTGGGAAAACCCTTTCGGAAAAAAACCAAACTCCAATAGCCAGACTCAATTGTATTATCATCGACAACAATATCTACAATACAATGCGCATAGCCAATGTTGTTCAAGAGTAGCTACAACAGAGAATTCAAGAACAATTTCAGTAGCATAACAATACCTTAGAAATAATCAACTTGTCTCTTCCAAAACAACTAAAGCATCAACCTATAAATAGAGATCATCACAAAGAGATATGTGCCCATAGTTTCCAAAACCATCTTCAATTCCCAAGAGGTAAGTTGTGTCACAAGCAATACCCTGCTAATCCAATGACATGTTGCACATGGCAACTTCCAAAGCAACAACACCTATCTCTTCCATAATGGTCATCTTGCCAAATGTAATGTAGGTACAAGATAGAAGCTACCATGACCAAATAGGCTCATTCCTTACCTCACACCACTTGTCAAAAGTGAACCCAAGCCATAAATACGGACTGCTAAAAAATAACTCTCCATGACTCTTCCACTGAACTAGAAACCATCATAGTCCTAATAGAAATTTGTCATAGTCTCAACATAGCAACTTATGACACCAGTTCCCTAAACTTTAGGACTTCCAAAGTGGGTGCAAAAACCAAATAAAATAAACATGTTTGGAATCTAAGGTTAAGACACCTTAATCCCAACACTAAAATACTTTCTATATATATATATATATATATAAAGGAATCTAACATGTACTTTCCAAATTTTAAAATATGATTTTTATTATTAAGATATTTTCGAATGAGATCATGAACTTGAAAAAATAACATGTTGCATCCCTATAACACCTTAATTGAATTATAAACTACATCACAAAATTTAGTATTATCCTAATAGATACTACAATCAACCTTATTACTATAAAACAAGACCATGTTTAAGGTCGGTCTCTAATACAACAATAAATCAAAATGCTTCTATGAATATGCCATTCTACAAAATTACAGATAATCTACTTAAGCAAAATCATCCTAAAAAATAAGTTTATGGAAGATGAAAATATGTGTCCTTCCCTTGTAATGCTACTCACACTTCTAGGACCTAACTAAGGAGAAATATACAACAATAGACTAGGAAACAACAAAAGGACTTACACTTATTATTATTCATCAACTAAGATTACACATTTATAGTTGCATACAAGTCAGCAATCCTCTTATAAATCTGCTAACCAGTTTGACAACTAACAGGTTTTGATTAACAACAAGTAACTACTGATCATTGACAACTAATTGAGAGATTATTGATAACGAACTGACACTCTCAAATATCTATTGATGTTGATAATACACATCATGAGGATAATTCAGTTATGAATAGAGAGCGTCAAAGCCATGAATTTGTTTTGCATAGAAGTTGAAATACTGAAAGGTCTTGTAGATTTTATCGTACAAACAATAAAGAGAAATCACTTTTAAAAAATAAATAAGAATATTTTATACGTTGGATCATAATGCACCTTGATGTAGAGGATTGTTATTACCTCAATCAGTATTTAATAGAGGTTTCAGCCTGAGTTCATGGATTCTACAGACAACTCATAATAACATCTAGGTCATGCAAACATAATTACAATCTAGGTCATACAAACATAATCGTAATCAGCATGCATTAGTGAGCTGCATGGAAATGTTGCATGCATATCTCAGCATGACATTTCCAGCACATCGTTGATAGATAGGGGTTTTGGATAAACTGGACGTATGGTTGCTAGAATTTCTAACACTCATTCAATCATCCGAACAACTTTGTTGATGTATGGCCTTAGATCTGGATTGTCTTGAATGCAACACAGACCCACTAACACCATTCTCTTTACCTCACTTAACTCAATTGTGACACCTAGGCCTTGCTGATGCTTCACCAACTCATCAAGAGTATCACATTCTAAGCACTCATAGGCAAATATAAATGAGCACACAAGTAGTTTGCCAGTAAAATTTAAATAGCATGCAAATTCAATAATGTAGATATCTTAAATCAATCATAGCCAATAGAGTAGAGATATTATATATTTTTTAATTAATATAATAGTTAAATTTTAAAATTAATTTTACATCAAAGTTATGAAGAAGCTTAGGGTTTAAATATAGATGTATAAGGAAATTTTTAGATGAAAGAAAACTATAGCAGTCGATAGTAGGTAGCTTGGAAGAAAAGTAATGTTAAATTGTTTAAAAACTTTTGGGATGATAGTGGGTTATACAAGAATCAATACATTAAGCTAATTTCTTGAAGATTGTTCTCCAATTAGATATGTGGACTTAAGTTAATAGATAGAATAGGGTTTCAATGTAGAAGTATAGTAATTTAGCAAGGCAAAAATGAGCTAATAATAAACTAAAGTAAGATTGAAAAATATGATAGAGGAATGGATTTGAATGCAAGTTTAAAATAGAACATGAAATTATGAGGGTACAAAATTTTCTCTTATATTATCTCCCTTTACCTCTATGAGTTTTTTGAGAGCTTATGATGAATCTAGTGACCAATTTGCTTTCGAATGTGAGAAGTTGCTCTATTCTAGAGGTTTGTACTAAGAGCTTAAAATAGAATGTATCATAGTTTTAACATCCCTAATGGAACTCAAACAATTGATCAATGTTTAGTTATAAGAGAAAAACATTTATTACAATGTCTATCATATTAAGAAATCCTTATATTATATTCTAGAAAAAAATTCATTAAACCCCTCTATTACTTCCATTTTGTTTTGTAATGGATGAAACAAAAACTGCCTAGAAACTATACCAATTATAATATTGTTAGTCCACTAATTCTAGCTATTTCTCTTGCTATCGGTAATACCCCTACCAATTTTCCAAAATCCCTGAAAAAATATAGTCTAGAGAATATTTTAAGAACCCAACCAAATATTTACAAGATGTAGTAAACATTTCTTAAGTGTTTTCCACTATTGAGTGTTTTGATGGTAACTTCATTACATTTGAAAGACAATCCTTATATTCATATTGATCACTTGTCCCCAATTCTATTCCCACATGGGACCAATTGGGAGATGCATTTTTCAAGATATTTAAAGAAAAAGGAAACAAATCATTATTATTACAATATCCCATCACCATCAAAATTGATCCCTAAGAGGCGATTACTAATTTTAATATCATGTTTAATAAGAAAGAGGAAATAATGCCTATATATATTTTATCTCTAGCAAATGAGGTAGCTATGTTTTAGCTCAAGGTTTTCAACTTAGCCATCTTAGTAATAAATAAAAAAATAGTATAATAAATTTGACAAAAATACTACCGATTTTGATCTTGTCAATGCTGCTAGAAGTTTTAATCTTGGTACAAATTGATTCTTCAACTACAAATCTTCCCATCCCAAGCACTTCTTAAACCTCTCAATATATGTATATTTAAAAGTCGAATCTAAAATGTGCTTTTCAAATTTATTCCAAAAAAATATTAAAAATATTCTTACGAACTTGAAAAGATAACATGTTGCATCCCTATAGAACCTTAATCATACAATTTAATATTATCCTAATAGATACTACAATCAACCTTCTTACTGTAAAACAAGACCGTGTCCAAGGTCAATCCCTAACACAACAATAAATAAATCATCCTCAAAAATAAGTTTATGGAAGATGAAAATATGTGTGCTTCCCTTATAATGATACTCACACTTCTAGGACCTAACTAAGGGGAAATCTACAACAATCGATTAGGAAACAGCAAAAAGACTCACACTTATTATTAATCGTCAACTAAGATTACAAATTTATAGTTGCATAGAACTCAGCAATCCTCCTGTTTATCTGCTAACCAGATTGACTGCTAACGGTTATTGATTAGTAAGTAATTAATGATCATTGACAACTAATTGAGAGATTACTGAAAACGAACCGAGACTCTCAGATATCTATTGATGTTGATACATACAGATCGTGAGCACAATTCAGTTGTGAATTATTCTGTAACATCTATTTCTAATAGAGAGCGCCAAAGCGATGAATTTGTTTTACATAGAAGTTGAAAAACTGAAAGATCTTGTAGATTTTATAAAACAAACAATAAAGAGAAATCGCTTTTGAAACATACAAGAATTGTTAATAAGACAATATTTCAGCCTGAGTTCATGGATTATAAAGATAGCTCATAATAAACTAATTTGATGCACCCAGCTCACGCAAACATAATCACAATCAACATGCTGCATGCATGCTCATCACGACTTATCCAACACACCGTTGATAGGTAGGGGCTCTGGAGAAACTGGACGTATGGGTGCTGGAATATCTAACGCTCCTTCAATCATCTGAACAACTTTGTTAATAGATGGCCTCAGATCTGGATTGTCTTGAATGCAACAAAGACCCACCGAAACCATTCTCTTACCCTCGCTTAGCTCAATCGTGACATCTGGGCCATGCTGATACTTCACCAACTCATCAAGAGTATCATGTTCTAAGCACTCGTAGAACCAGTTAATTTCTTCCTTCCCTGTTTTCATGCAATAAATAATCTCCAGCAACACCACACCCAAGCTATAAATATCTACTTTAGCAGTAACATGCTCACCCTTGTCCACCTCAAGCGCTAAATATCTACTTTAGCAGTAACCCACGCGCAACCAAGGTATGAGTTTTTATCCAGCAGAATATTGGCAGGCTTTATGTCACATTAATGGAGGATTTGTGAACCGTATTCTTCGTGCAGATAGCGGATACCTCTTGCTATTTCCCTTGCAATTTGAACACGTACGCTCCAATCAGGAAAGTCGCTCTCTACGAACAGAAAGGTGTCCAAAGATCCATTGCACATGTACTCGTACACCAGAATCCGATGTGAACCCTCTTTGCAAAAACCTTTTTAAGATGGTTTGTACCGATAGCCTTCATCTCTGTTTCGAAGTCGCTCCACTCTTTTCTTTCCTGATGAACAAGAAACTTCACAACGACTTCTCTTTTATCAGGCAAGAAGCCCCCATAGACTTTACCAAAGGTCCCCTCTCCTAGCAGTTTACTCATCTTTCTGTAATTTCTTCTATCTCATTATAAGAAAATTATTTCCACCCTTCCACAACCTTAGACTCATGCGCAGTGTCATCTGGGGGCTTTCTGCGATAAACATACGCTGCGAAGATGGCAACCGCAAGAAGAAACAAGGACAAAACTAGAAGGGGGATGTTAATCAGTAGAAGTACCTGTCGCTTCCTTTGTTTTCCTGATGGTGGTAGGATGTCGCCAGACACTTTCACAAAAGATCTACTGGTAATGTCAGCTCCTTCACTGCCGTCCGTCATAGGCAGCATTTTCATGTAGAAAGCTGCATCGCCAACTGTCGGAAGTACGCCACGTGTTACCACAACACACACGCAATCATTTAGGCAAGCCTGCAGACATTCTTCCTCACTAAGATTCTTCTCATTTGGTATCAGAGACAGCTTACTGCCGCATATATACCTCAGCAAAATGGTATTGTTGAAAGAAAGAACTGTACCATTATGGAACTGGCATGAAGCATGTTGCAAACAAAAAATCTTCCAAATAGTTTTTGGGGAGAAGCAGTTGCCACTACAATGTATATTCTCAACCGTAGTCCCACAAAAGCAGTTCAAAATCTAACTCCAAAGGAAGCCTGGAGTGGTCACAAGCCTTCAGTGGCTCATCTTCACATTTTTTGATGTTTGGCATATGTGCATATTCCAGTTCAAAAGCGGAAGAAGTTGGATGCCAAATCCCAACTTTGTATCTTTGTGGGCTACTCTACTGCAACTAAAGGCTACAGATTCTATAATTTCGAGACAAAGCAATGGATAGTTAGCCGGGATGTGGTTTTTGATGAAGGGGGAGTATGGCAGTGGAAAGATGATGTGGAGAAAAATCCATCAATAATCTTAAACATGGAAGATAATAGCGTTCCTCCTCCTCTCCTCACAAGCTCAAGTGGAAGTTCTAGCTCCAGTTCTAGTCCTCCAAGCTCACCTAGTTCTTCAAGTAGCACAAACTCAGGTGAAGATTCACCTCCAACATCCATTCCATGAAAGGTACAAAGTTTAGTTGATGTTTATCAGAGGAGTACCAATATAAATCATGTTGCTATTTTTTCTTTGTTTAGTACAATTAAAGCTGAACCCTCTATGTATGAAGAAGCAGTGAAAGAACCTATATGGGTTAATGCTATGAATGATGAAATGAATTCCGTTCATAAGAATAATACTTGGGAATTAGTTCCCCTTCCCAAAGGTAAGCAAGTGATTGGTGTGAAATGGATTTACAAAGTAAAATATCATGCAGATGGTTCAGTAGAATGCCATAAGGCAAGACTAGTTGCCAAGGGGTTTGCACAAACTCCTGGAGTGGATTATGCAGAAACTTTTTCTCTTTTGGCTCGACTTGACACAATCAAGATTATATTGGCTATTGCAACACAATACAAGTGGCTAATATTTCAGATGGATGTGAAATCAACATTCTTTAATGGTTACATAGATGAGGAAGTTTATGTAGAACAACCTATGGGTTATGAAGTTCCATAAAAAGAACACTTAGTCTACAAGTTAAAGAAAACCCTTTATGGGTTGAAGCAAGCTCCTCGTGCCTAGTATGCTAGAATTGACAGTTATTTCATGAAGAAAGGATTCAACAGAAGCCACTCAGAGCCTAACTTGTATGTCCAATGTATTGGTAATGATATTCTCATAGTTTGCCTCTATGTTGATGATTTGATTTATACAGGTAATAGCAAAGCTCTCATGGAAAAGTTTCAAGCAGAAATGAAACAAGAGTTTGAAATGTCAAATCTGGGACTTATGCACTATTTTCTTAGTGTGGAAGTACAACAAACATCAGAAGGTATATTTGTTTCTCAATCCAAGTATATAGTTGATTTATTGAAGAAGTTTAACATGGTGGCATGCAAAGAATTAGCAACCCCCGTAGCCCTTGGTGAAAAACTAACCAAGGAAGATGCTAGTCCCAAGGTTGATGCAACTCGGTATAGGAGTTTGGTTGGTAGCCTCATGTACCTTACAACCAGTAGGCCTGATATTATGTATGTTGTGAGTCTCGTCTCTTGGTTCATGCAGGATCCACATGAGTCACATTGGTGGGCTGCTAAAAGAATTTTGATGTATGTGAGTGGTACACAGAATTTTGGCATTCAATATTCTCCCATTGACAAGTTTGAACTAGTTGGTTATACAGATTCAGATTGGGCCGGTTCAGTGGATGATAGGAAATCTACATCTGGTTATATTTTTTCATTTGCCTCTGGAGTTGTATCCTGGAGTAGTAAGAAACAGGCAACAGTGGCTCTTTCTTTAGCAGAAGCGGAATACATGGCAGCTTCATCGGCAAGTTCTCAAGCGGTATGGATAAGAAGGATATTGTCAGATCTATATTTTGTTTCTGAGCCTCCAACCACCATCTATTGTGATAACAATATCACTATTGCCATGACCAAAAATCCAGTGTTTTATGTCAGGATGAAGCACATAGAGATCCGTCATCATTACATTCGTGATTTGGTTCAAGATGGACAGGTGGAGTTGCAGTTTTGTCCTTCATCTAAACAAGTTGCTGATATCTTCACCTAAGCTCTTCTAGTATAGACTTTTGTTACTTTCAAAAATCAATTGAGTGTTATCTCCATTGATCATTCAGAGAGAGATTGAAGATATGACTGATACGTAGGAGATAAGCCTGCTTAGTCAGAGATCTAATCATCTGATCACTGTTTCTTGTTTTTTTTCTAAATAAAACAGCAGTTTGGTAACTGCTACGAAGCAATGTTTTTTGTTTTAAAACAGTCTTTGTTACTGTTTTTTTATGATTTTTTAGATTTGTTTTATACTTTAGTCTGATCGCTGTAGAAGATCAGCACTCTTTACAAACTAATATATGAAGATTATCAGTTCTGAAAATATTTTTGTTCTTCTCTTTTAGTTCTGTTTTTTCTGTGTGTTGTAATTTTATATGTGTTACCACAACACACATGCAATCATTTAGGCAAGCCTGCAGACATTCTTCCTCACTAAGATTCTTCAAAACTGACAGGTAACATGTTGCTTCCTACACTGCTGCAGTTCTGCCCTGGCGATGAGCTTCGCATGCATCCCTCAAAGGGGTAGTCGCTGTCGATAAAATTGAACTGCGGAGGACAAGTGCAGTCGGGCTCGTTCTGGCTGTTGATCTGACAAATGCCATTGCGTCCGCACTGACCCTTAACCTCTTTGCATGGGTCACTCACTGGCTGTATGGCAGATGACCAAGAAGCATTTCTGGTGTTCCACACATACTGTGCTAGAATTCCCTCGCTCCCTAGTGTCACTCTACAAAGAAACTGCTCATCTCTAGCATCGCCTTCTGTGAGAGTGTAAACTGTCATGTTGGTGATGTTTACGATATGTAAGAGCCCGCTCGTTTCAAATTTCAAACTTAGTTCCCCAGATGTCACAGTAGCCCAGTAAGCACCATCATCCACGCCCGTCCGCTCAGCATTATAAAGCACCAAATTGCCGTCCTCTTGCATGGAAAGCTGAAATCGGCCTGTAGAGTAGCTTGCTGGTGAAACCTTAGAAAACATGACAGCCTTCCATTTCAGCATCTGACTAGGCAAGAGGGTGTCTGTAGGATGGTCGAAGCTCTGCCAGATAGGATTAGATTGCGCATTTAATAGCACAAAGTTTCCACTGTCCAGCATTGAAGCCGATGCAACCATTTCAGAGACAGCAATGGACCATTTCAGATTTGTTTGATCATCATACAGGTTGAGGCCGTTGTTTGTCAGCTTCAGTGTAGCCGCGTTTCGAAGAGGAATGTCCCTCTCGTCCTTGATAACTGTCCAGACCAGAATTTGCGAAGCGATACTGTCAAACCAAACGCCCAGCACATAGAGTGTTGGAGTCACCGGATAGAAACCGAAAGCAAACTGTCCATTTAGTGAAACCCATTTGGAATTCTCAGTCGTACTAAGAGTGGAGCTACTTGAGATTTCAGGATTCGGAGCCACGAGCTAGATGAGCTAATCAGTTTGATTGTAGTACCTATATTATAACCAGGGTACCAAACATTGTAAATCGTATTCAGCGGGCACGAAACTATTTCTCCAACTAGGTAAGGAATAAAAATATTGAGCGGATCAACAACAACGTGTCAGTTGCTTACCCGATCCCTGATGTTCAACGTCCGACAATTCGGACCGAGCCTTCACTTGCGCAAATTTCCTCTAGATTCAATCAACATATGTTTAAGTCCATATATAAAGTCCCGTACAATGAATGGCCAGATGAGACGACTTGAAATAACTTTATATTAATTTTTTTTTTTAAATTGCTATGTTTTGGGAATAATCACTCTTATTCGGACAACGACAGTATTCATTTTAGTTGAATTAGGGCGAGCTAATTCCGGCTATCAACGGTTAACAGCGTCACCGTCACCGTTTTCCCCTCTAATTTTTTAGTTAGCGGCTTTTCTATATATATTTACTTTCTTCAGTAAAGATATTAAAGAAGGAATTTTAAAAAGTTTGAAGTGGGTAAACACAAATAAAGTGACTGGACAACTAGTATTGTTCTCGTTTGCTCAAAAGTGGTGATATCAATAGCCCTTCAAATTACTACACTATAATGATCAATCTTTTTTTGTAAACTTTTTGGGAGTGTGAAAGGTCAAGTGGGCTTGAGGCCAAAACATTCTACCATTGACCATTACATTACACTCAAACACTTGATTGAGAAGGTTTGGGATAAACAAGAAGGTGAGGTCTTTTGTTGCTTTGTTGACTTCGAGAGAGATTTTAACATAGTACTTAGCAAGCAAATTATGAAGTAGAATGGAGGAATTGGGAATTATAAAATATTACAAAGCTTCTATCCATAGGTTGTATGAAGAAGTTTGGGCCAAAAATTGAACCAAACAATAATTATCAAAATGTTTTGGAAGTGACATTGGGGTCAAACTGGTATGCCCTTTATCTCCTACATTGCTTGGGATGTATGTCAACAAATTAGATGAATCGATGGCCGATTTTGATGATGGGGCAATCCAATTGACATAAAAGAGTGCCCAAATATCAAAGGAGAAATAAAATGTGCATGGAATAAAAATTCGAAGAAAGCATGTGGACATGACAACTTGAGAGGAAAATAGCATACTATTTCAAACATTTCAAACCCACATATGACCATGCTCAAAAGAAAAATATAGGAGCAGAAATAATTTGGATAGAAAAAATGTTAATGGCTTAGCTAAGAACTAGTTTGCATCAATTCAAATGTGAAACTAGAAGATGAATGATACCTAATGAAGAATGGACATGTAGATGTTGCAGTCATATGATTTCTATAGTCTATAATGTTAGTGTGCTTTGCTTCTGGCGTTAATTGAGTATGTTTATGTTTTGATGTTTCAGATCAAACTCCATGATCCATCATCAAGAAGAAGAGAGAAATACTCTTCTTCTCGATGATGGATCACGGAGCTTGATCTAAAACACCAAGAAATAAATACACATAGTTAACACCAAAAGCTAATCACACTAGCATAGAAGATGTTGTTAGCATTTTAAAGATGTGATGGAGATGGAATGACATTACAACATGGAGTGTTCAACTTACAAGGATATTTGGATGAATTACATTGAGATGCTAAATGTGAGCACCTTGAGTAATCTATTTGAGGAAGAAAAAATAACAAAATTTGTTTACTTCTTGATAAAGATAAATAGTAGAAGATCCAAGATATAGAAGGAAAAATAAATTAAGTAGGCAAGGTGTTGCTGGGTTCTTTTTTGTGGGTTTTATGTGCTTATCTACTTTACTAGCTATTTGTGGATCCAATAGGATATTTGGCCTCATCGATGTTATCAAAAGTATTCATTCATTTATTTCTATAAATATAATTGTTGGATTTTAAAATGATGCCATCAATTCAAAGGTAATCAAAAGAAATAGAACATGTAAAAATGTGAGCCACTAATATAGTTGTTAGCTACTATACTTTGAGTAGTGCAAAGGGTTTAACAAAGGGGCAAATATTAGAGGACATCATATTCCCAAAGCTTGAACACTTTAATTATTTTTCTCTCAAAATTTCTTTCAATGACAGGTTTGCAAATAAATAAAGAAAATTTACATAAAATATAATATTATAATATGTAAAGTTTTTATTTATATTAATTAAACTTATTATTATATGTTATTAAATAAAAATATAAATCTATTTGTGACAAAGAAAGGTGAAGCTTCATAAATTTGAAAATTAGAACATGATTGTTCAAATATGTGACATATTCCGAGATCGTTTCCAACTGAATTACTAGAACTAGACAATTCTGGAATTTCTCCAATCATCAATTTACTTTCTTCATTTGGGAAAAACCCTTCAAAGATGGGGAACCTTTACATGTCAATATTTTTCAAATGTGCTAGGGCACTTGCATCCAAGGAAGGATATGGATTTGAAATTTCCATAGCTCTAGAGATCACCAAACTTGGAGAAGCTTCATGCCCTTCCATCAAAGGACCAAGGCTAAAAGCCTGAGAAACAAAGAAAAACCAAGGAAAGCCCACTCCTCCAAACCCTAGGGTAGAAATCCCACACCAAACTAAATGACAAACAAGCTCCACACAAAGCACATAGGCAAGCCCCCAAAGGCATAATTGCTTATCCACAACCATAGCCAAAAAAATAAACAAAAATTTCCAGCAAAACCCTTACCCTCACAACACTCACCACCTACCCTAACCCCACCAAATCACTCCCCACAAACCGCTCTTACTTGGAAACAAATGAAGGCGAGTTGCTAGGATTTCTCCTACCCCACGAAGCCTATTACCATAGCTCATAACACCATCCAAAATGTCCTATTATATATATGTCTAATGTTGAATTATTTTATTTAAGTATTTAACATATAATTTATATTTATTATTATTATTATTATTATTCTTATTATTATTATTATTATTATTATTATTATTATTATTATTATTATTATTATTATTATATATTACTAGATAAAATAAATAAATAAATTTACATGTAGTATAGTTTATTATAATATGTGTTAAATTTTTATTTATGTTAATTAAATTTATTATTATGTGTTATTAAATAAAAAAAAAGTATAATACAATTTTTACATATTATATTATTTAAATTAATCTATAAGATAAGGAGGGAGAGAGAAGATACATAGAAGATAAAAATACAGGAGAAAATAATATTAGGAGATGAGAGAAAGCATGGACAAAAGGGATAAATGTAGAAAATGGATGTCAATAGAGGAAATCAAAAAAGAAGAGACGAGTTGTAGTTCATTTGGTTGAGGATAACTGATGAAAATATTATGTTTATTTATTATACCTCCACTAAAGTTTAAATTAAATTTTGATCCTAAATTTTCTATTTAAGTTAAATATTTTTATTTAAAGATATTACATTACACTTTTTTTATTTTAAAAATAATTGTAATAAATGTTTTTGATGAAATCATTTAATTGAGAAATGTTAAAATCAATTAAAATATATTTTTTAGATTTAAAACATTTTTTTCTTTTATTTCAAGAATCACCGTAATGTTTGCTTCATTGGTAGGGTATAATCGAGATAAATGAGAAAATTAAGTTGCATTAAGATATTACTAGTAGATCTAATGCATTCCTTTCGTTTATTTCTAAAATTATTGTAATTTTTTTTTATTGCAATATAATCGTCATATTTAAAGAATACTAAATTAAATTAAGACAATATTGATACAATCTACTTTACTTTATATTAAAAATCCAGAAAAATATAAAGACACATCCATGATGTTTATGAAACAAAATTCAGAAATAAAGAAATAAAAGCATTAAACAACTATTTTTGTACCAACATTAAAGGGATCTCTAAAGAGCTTAAACAGCCAAATATGTTTTGAACATACAAAATTATGCTCATCACAAATTATCCAAGTCCTAAAGCAAGATTACACATTCCAATCAAAATATTACTAATCATTATTAAGTTGTTATAAGATAAAATTCAATTATTTACAGTAAATCATCAAGGTCTAGTAAAACCCTTTACTACAATTGAGTTATCTCCAACAAAGTCACCTTTCTTACTAATTTATAATAATTCAGTCTAGATACATGTTTCTTAGATATTCTTGCAATAATATTCAATTAATAAACAAAACATTCATGAAAATAGATCAAATTTTATTCTTCAAAGTATCATTTAAGTGACCTTGCCTACATGTTTTTCTCAAAAAAATTAGACAAAATGAAGATATGACAAAAATCATTCTATGTGATAAATTTTGTGTAGTTATTCATTCTTCTCAATAAACCATATGACGTAATTGTAAGCCAAGTAAATCTGCAACTTTTCACGCCCACCGGATCAACATCAACAATTTATGTTTGAAATACAGTAATGTATAGGTTACGATAAGACTCAATGCTTATTTCTTTTACAGTGGTGGCTGCTTCTTTATGGCATTTTATATCAAATTCTAACGCGCAACTCCGTTGGAAAGAACCAGAGTAACTGTAATATGGATTTAAAACTGCTTCCACACTTTCAATCCCTATTCATTAATCTCGTACGAAGGGCGAGCTTAAACAGCCAAATAAAAAGAAAAATGTGGCGATATTGAAGAAGGTGCATGGCAGTTGCTTACCCAATCCGCGATGTTCACTGGCCGACAATTTGAAGCGAGCCTTCAGCAAAGGTGCGCAAATTTCTACTACATTAAATCAACAAAGATTAGAGTATTATACAAAGTCCGACATGATGAGAAGACAAGAGAGGAAAACAGGATAAAAATATATGTTTTCATGTAATCCCTGGTTTTTGAGAATTACAACGACAATATTTGCCGATTTGTATTTCGGGAATTGTGAGAAAAATTGATAAGAATTAACGTATTTTTTGTTTCTAATATTATTGTTATAATCATCATAACTAAGCTAGATTAAGACATTATTTGTGGATTCACCGCTAATGGGGAATAAGTGGCACCCTATTCAAATCATCAACAAGCTTAGCTTCTGTGAAATTATTCAGTGAGAGCAGAACAGAGTGAAAATAGTTATCATCGCAGTTTAAATAAAAATGTCTACGCGTTCTTCGATATAACCCCAATTTTTTGAGATAAGCCCGAGTACATGCCCATTTCTATTTTTGTATTTCAGGAATCATCGTAATTTTTTATTTTTATGCTTTTGGTATAATTATTCTAATTGAAAAAAGTTAAGTTGGATTAAGACATCAGTTTTAAATTCAGTACATTTTATTTTATTATTTTAAAAATTATTATAAAACTTTTTTTTTTTTTTGTGTTATGGATATATGTAGATTTTTTAAGCTAATCTGTCTCCTTGAGCCAACTGATTAATAAAATAAAATAGCAGAAAGAAAACAATAATAACAGTAAACAAATTCACTTACATATTCCTCTTAATTGGCACAATAAACAATCGAAAAAATTCATGAATCTAGATAACAATATGCTGCTTTGTTCTTAACAGCAATGTACTATGTTTTGATGTAAAACCTGTTTTCTTTATTACAGCATATAGAGATTACAAAGGGGCTGAATTTAAATAGATATCACAGCCTTTACTTAGAAATAAGACAAAGTGACAATAGAGGGAGTTAACAACAAGATGTTTATTATTTGGTCAATATTATAACAAGCAGTTGAAAAACTATGATAAAACGTGAATAAAAAGAAAACTCTAAAACCTATCGTATGTGCAACATGCTTTATTTGAATGAGTCATAAAAATATTAATTAAACTTAGAATCTATTAGATCCTCCTAAACTTAACCTGAGAAGATCTATGCAGCTAAATAATGACGATGCACAATGGTACATTACAGTGAATGATGATGCATTATGGTGGATCTCCCAATAAGCTAAGAGTTCAACATCAGTTCTCCACATACTCCCCCTTGATACTGAAAGGGCTTACAATCTAATCTTGGAGTGTCCAAAACTAAGCTTTTGTGTATGCCTTATCAGGAGCAATTGCTTTAAGGTAGGATACACACAAAGAAGACAAGAATGTTATCACAATAATTTAGCCCCCAAGAGAGGAAAAATCAAAGGATAATGAACACAAAGCACAAAACACGAGGTGGTTTCACCTAACTTTGGAGTCAGTATGTTTTTCATGATAACTCATGTATATCATGTATATATATATATACATAGAATCGCCCTCCTCTCCCAAAGAGATGAAGCCACCATGGAAGAAGGGAACACATGTGTCTTTTGATTCAACATGGGAGAGACCAAAAGAGATCTCAACACTTTACATCGTCCTCAAGTACACTAGGGACAAAAAATAGAAGAATAGTGAGAACAAGTAGAAGAATGTCACAAACGAGAGAGAGAGAGAGAGAGAGAGAGAGAGAGAGAGAGAGAGAGTCTACAGTGCTAATGAAGCTAATCAAGCATGATGTCCTCCCCCTGATATTGTTGATCATTATCTTAAGAAGGTGGACAACACACAAGAGGAGCCACGTCGAGTACGATAGATAGAGCTATCACAAGTTCCAAACAAGGACCATGCTCTAATGATAAGTCACTTTGTTCATTACAAGGAGCTAGGACTAATGGTTTTAAAATTCTTGCAGATAAGTCATTGTTAGTGTCAACATATTCTTATTCATCATAAAAAATATTAGGATCAACATTTTTCATCATTAAGAACATTTTCACCTATTTCTTCATCAAGTTTAATAAGACAAGTAGCTCTAATAGGAATAGAATTTGAACCATCATTTGTTTTAAGCATTTTATGTCTTGGAGAATTACGTTGGACATCATGTCTAGTAGAAAATGGAATCATGTCAAAAGTCGGTGTTTTGGGAGAAGAAATGGTCGGGGAAGCAAATTCACGAGCTCTAGTACAACGTCTTCATCGGTGATCTCTCGCACAACTATTTTGTCTAGTCTAGGTTGAAGGTTGAGGAGGGTTAAGTTCAATAGGTATAGGCTTTGTCTCATCTTTTAAGGAAGGATGAATGGGTTGAGGTATTTTAGGTTGGACAATGGGAGAGGTCGGTCGCTTCTCTCCATAAGATGAAGGAGGAGGGACCACACCATATAAAGGAGGAATGGGAGGTGTAGGAAGGAGACCAAGTCCATCATGAGGAGGAGGGATAGGTCTAGCCTTAGGAAGGATAGTTTGTTTTTTAGGAGGAATATTTTTTCTACCTTTGAGAGTAAGAGGGGACGTATTCATAGTAGAAGGAATGGATTCTTCTTTAGGAAGAAGAATATCTCTTTTCTTGGGTGAAAGGATACTCTTTTCTTTAGGAGAATGAATAGGTGCTTCTTTGGGAAGAAGATTATTTCTTTCCTTATGAGGAAGAATAATCTTATCCTCAAGAAGGGGAATATGATCATCAACATAAATGCTAAGTGTTGGGCTTCTAGGTTTACGCAAGGATATAATCATTTCATTTTTCCATTTTTTATATGATCTAAAGGGAGCATTATTTCTAGGTCCAAAAGGCTTCAAATTGTTCAGACCAAAAATAATCAAGATTAACATCTCCATGCCTCAGTGTAGGTTGAAATAGGCTATGATTAATAGTTATGATTTTATCATTATTAGGAAATTTTAAACACTTGTGAATAGTAGAAGTGGTCGCTTTCATGGAAGAGATCCAAGGATGTCCCAACTTCACATGAAATTGATCAGATGTAAGAATGATAGCAAATTGAACATCTAAGCATTTAGTGCCAACATCAATAGGACTTGTGTTATAGAACTAATAGCAAGACAAGGGAAGCCATCAAAAACTTTAACTA
Source organism: Cryptomeria japonica (assembly GCF_030272615.1). Lineage (NCBI taxonomy): Eukaryota > Viridiplantae > Streptophyta > Pinopsida > Cupressales > Cupressaceae > Cryptomeria > Cryptomeria japonica. The sequence goes on along the minus strand of NC_081405.1, from coordinate 139,889,028 downwards.
TCACATTAGTATCATCATATATCACTTGATGCAATTGCAAAGTATAAAGAAATTCTCTAGTTATCACATTAACCATGCAAGTAGGATCAATAAGGACTCCTGTAGCGGGTATACCTTTGATTTTTTCACTTATGTATAATGGGCCATTGTGTGGTTTAATGGTCTCACTAGGATCAAATGTTATGCATAAATCCTTAGAAGGTTCCTGTTGATCTACAAGGTTTACCATATTATTAGATTCAATGGTCACATCATTGGGAGAGAAAGCAAGATGATCAGTTTCAATCACATTAGTGGAATGGGATGGTAAAGGGTCAGTAAATTGAAGGTTTTGATTAGGAGGAGACACCGATTTGTTTCCTTTATCATTCACACCTACCATAGATATAGTATTGTTATCAATCAATTATTGAATCTTACTTCTCAATGAAATTTGTTTTTCAATATCATGACGAGGCTGACGATGATATTGACAAAAAGATTTAGCATCAAAATAAGGGGAATTTGTTTTAGATGGATCAATTGGTTTGATTTGGGAAAGTTTTAACACATTGCTTTGTATTAATTGAGACATAATGCTATGCAATGATTCATTCAAAGGAGTAAACTCTTTTTCTCTTTTAAAGAAGTTAGACAAAGGAGGCACACCTGTAGCACCTACGAGTTGACTGTTGTTGTTGTTGTTGTTATTGAATTTGATGAATCTTTTGTTTGATTTGAACTTTGAAAATGGATGTTGAGCACTGTCACCCTTATCATTCAGAGCCATGGAAGGAGATGATTGTTCAAATTGACTCATAGTCAGTTGATAATTGTGAAGTACTATGCACAACTACGGAAAGGAAGTAAACTCAGTTAAAAGAAGTTTATCCCTAATGTATTTTTGTAAATTAGCAATGAAAATCTTTTGAATGTCTTGATCAAGCATAGGAAAAGAAATCTGAGAATACAAATGCTTATATCTATCAATAAAGTCAGTCACTTTTTCTTTAACACCTTGTTTACAATGCATTAAATTAGTCAAAGTAACTTTAGGACCAATATTATTGTGAAATTGTTGAATAAAAGCATTAGCCAGTTGTTGAAAAGAAGTAATAGAACAAGGAGGCAAAGAACATACCATTGTAAAGCTCTATCCCTTAATGTTCTAGTAAGCAATTTTGTTAACAACCTTTGATCATGGGCAAAGTCACTACACAAAGTTTGGGATGTTTTAACATGAGTTAAAGGATCACCTTTTCAATTATAAAGTTCCAATTGAGGGACTTCTACATGTTTAGGAGGGACGACTTTAACAATGTCATTGGATAATGGGCTCGCTACATCAAATGTGGTCACATTATACATGGATTGATTCATAGAATCTATTTGTTGTTGTAAGGAAGATACTATTTGGGCTAGACTATTGATGGTAGCTTTGGTATAATGACTAAGATGAGACATGTTGGAGTGAGAGGGTGGAGTAATATTATTGAATGAAGGAAGAGATTGAGAATAAGGAGGTCGAACACTATGATAAGTGGGTAATGGAGAAGATTGGGTAGCACATGGAAGACTCATGGGAGTAATGAAGGAATTTCCCCCATGACTAAGAGGTATATATAGGCAGTGAATGTGATTGGGTAACAATGGGAACACTCATGGTAGGAGGGATGAAATAAGAGGTATTTCCCCCATGACTAACATTTGTATTTGTAGGTATGATATTTTGGGTAGAAGTAGCCATGATGTTTGATGTTAAGGTAGGAACACTAGTCATGGAAGTTCTCAAAAGAATAAAATGGTTAACTTAACTAGGAGGTTGTGTATAACCTAGGTTTTTGGCACAACTCTTCATAGGCATTATATTAGAATAAATAATATATATGAGAAATACCATGCAAGATATCAACACCATGTTTATCACTTTGAATCATTTTTTTTAATCCCTCAATCAATGGGAGAGCTTCACTTTCCAGGTATTCTTGACTCATCCATTGTTGAAGATTGTCAAATTGATTGTCTATCTTTGCCAACTGGTCAATGTATACTCTAGTTAGTCATTCCTCCTCATTGTGAGAATTATCAAGAGGATAAATAGAAATATCTAAAGGAAGGGAAGAAGCAACAAGATCCTCATTGAAAAAGATAGCCAAATTAGACTCCATTTCCTCGGTAATTAAACCTTGGGCAGCCTTAATTCTACAACTTCTTCTAACGAGGATACTATAGGTGGGACTAATAGTAGTAAAACTCATGCACTAGCCCGAAAAGAATATTGGGAAAAATAATGCAATCTTCTAAGAATTTAAAATTTAAAATTATGGCTTTGCTTAAATAACCTCTTGATTTTAAAAGTTTGAAAGGAGGGAAAATCAAAATTAGAATCAGGGTTGTCCAAATTTAACCTCTTAATTAAAATTTTGAGATTTTGGAATGTTGAAAAATTGAAGAAATCAATTTAATTTTGAAAATTAGGGTATGTGTAGTGAACCACTTAATTTTAAAATTCAAATTGACGATGGAAATGTTAAAATTTAGATTTGTTGTCGACCTTAAGGTGTCTTAAAATCAGTAAAATTTCACAAATCTATGGAATTGTGTAGTTAAATTTTGTCAAAACAAGCTCCCAAAATTTGAGTAGAAAAAGTCATGACCAAGTAGGTTGCCACTTGGTTCGAACACACAGTTCGACAAACGTTTTTTAAAATTTTCATGGAAGCAAGATATTGTGATTTGTATGCGATTTCCAAAAGGATATGGAAATTGGAGATGTCGATATATGCAAAATTAAGCCTTGAAGATCGAAATAAGACATACTTAGAATGTTTGGTAAAAGGATTAATTGAAAGGACAACAAAAAGGGCACACTGAAGGGCCAACTTTTTAGGATGTTTAAAAGGACAACAAGGGGCTTTAGATTTAATCGATTCAATTAAATGCTTAAAGGAAAATTTGAATTTGCACAAGATTAATTTAATTTTAAAAATTAGGGTTTGTTGCATAAACCACTTAATTTTAAAAATTTAAATTTGAAATTTAAATGTTGCAAGGAGGGAAAATGAATTTTCAAAATTTAAGCAAAGGCCAAATTCAAGATCTACACAATCCACAAGGTCAATTTTAAAATTAAAAATTAGGGTTTTGTGATTCAACCACTTAATTTTAAACATTTTGAAAATTGAAAGTGAATAAAAAATTGAATTGTGAAAATGAAGATTTCCCAGATCTAAAACAATTAATCCGATTTAGACAAATGAAAAGCTCAATTTTGAATATAAAAATTAGGGTTTTTGTGAATTTATATCTAATTTTTTTAAAATTACAAAGAAATTAAGCTTGTAATTGAAAATTTAAATTTTAAATTGCATGCACACAAATCTAAAAATAAAAATCACAAGCAAGCATAAGAAATGTCGGGTTCACCAAAATGTAAAGTGAAAAATTGGGAACCTTAGCCAAATTCGCCACATAGGAGAAAGGTGGGAACTTAACTAAGGTTGAATTTTCACTTGGGAAAAATTTACATTCAAAAGAGGGGGATGAACCTACTAGATCCAATCCCAAAGGATGCAAGGATTGAATACTAAGTAGATTGGAATGTAATTAACCCTCTTTTGTAAGTTGAGAAGTTGAATTAAGATTAAGTGTTAAAAATAAAGACAAAGTATGCGAAAATAGTAAGCTACAAGTTCAAGATTCAATCATGCACTTGGATTTGAGAAGTTTGAGATGATTTGGAGCTTCTCTTTGAAATCCACCAAAAGTTATAGGGACTGTGTGTCCGAACAGGGGCGCCCTCTTATCGGTCCTCTGAATTTTCCGCACATCAAAAAGGGTTTTTCCATCTCTACGAATAAAGCTTAATTCTAGAAGTATAAATCTGTACCTATTTCTTGCACACAAAAAGAAAGGAAAATATGGTGGGAATAGGGGTTTGTCTTCAGATCAAACCCTAGTTTTGGAATTAACTAAGTGGTTGAAATAATGTAAATGAAAGTATAAATCCTCCTCTTTGAGGGGATGTTGAATTGAATGAAATTGAAATCCTTATACCTCCTTGTGAATTTTTGCTCGCCTCTACATAGAATTAGGATTTCATGAAGTAGAATTTTGATCTCCTCTTCAATGCTTGAAATCTTGTCTCTATTGCTGCTCCAAAGCTTGAAGGGAGACTAAAAATGGTCAATTGCTCTTGAATGCTTGATCTCTTTAACTCTCAAATGCTTGATAATGATTGTCGATGGATTGTCTATCTTGTCAAATGAGAGGGGAAATCTCTCTTATATACTTGGCAGTGTGTTTAATTGACTGATTTTCTGACTTGGGCTGAGATAGGGGGGATTTTCCCTCTCTAATTTGAGATGAACCAAAGGGAGGGGCCTCAAAATAGGTCTCAAATAGGGGATCCTAGGGTGCCATGCCCTAGTCCTACCCTATTTTGGGGAAGGATCAAGGTGGATTTGAGGTGCAGGGTTGAGCAAAATGCAGGTTTTGATTTGTATGAGGATATTCAGGTCTTTGATGAGGCTGAGGGATGCAAACACTAAGATGAAGACACAAATGTAGTAAAAAATTGCAAGGGGTGCAATTTTAGGACGTTACACATTCAATGAAAGGTGGCAACATAAGGAAATTTTTGTTCTACTCATCATGGGCATGAACCATTAGCATGAGTGCATCGAAGTGGTTGGGTTTACACTAGGTATGCCCTTGTTTTTCTCACCAAGCTGTCAAATCCTTTCAAGTCACATTGTAGACACTTTCCCTTAAGTGCTCAAAGTACAAAAACTATCAAACTTTGACATCACGTATCTTGGAACTTGTGGCACTTATGGATGAGCCCTTTGAACAATACAAGTGAACCTCTATATGTTTAAATATTTTCCAAATACCTATAAACAAGATAGAAATTGGATAAGAAAAATTTGAGCTCTTAGCTTATGTGCATCTAGAACTAGGAAAAGTGATAACAAAGTAACACTCTAAATATGAATATCTTGTCTATGAGGAAGAATACCTTAGTGTATGAGGTTTAGTTAATGGAGATGAGAGTTAGTAGGTGATTTATGAAGAGAAATAGAAAATAGAAATCACAATGAGAATGCTACAATATTTTATTGAAACAAAATAGAAGATTATTTAAATAAAATTTATAGTGTGAATGTATAATAAAAATGAGCACATATAGTTTGCCAATAAATTTTAGAAGCATGTAAGTTCAATAATAGAGATATCTTAAATAAATCATTTCCAAGAGAGTGGAGAGATTGTATTATTATTTTAGTATTATAATAGCTAAACTATAAAGTTATTTTTACACCAGGGTTACAAGGAAGCTCAAAGTTTAAATTTAGATGTATAGGGAATTTTTTGGATGAAAGAAAGCTATAGTAATGAATAGCAGGTAGCTAGGAAGGAAAGTAATGTTTAATTTTTTAAAAACTTTTGATATGATGGTGGGTTGCACATGCATCAATACATTATGCTAATTTATTGAAGATTTATTTCCAATTTCATGTGTGCTCAAGCTAATAGATAGAACTAGTTTTTGATGTAGAAGTCTAGCAATTTGGCAAGGGAAAAATAAGCTAATAATAAACTAAAGTAATCCAAAAAACATGATAGAAGAGTGGATACCAACACAAGTTTAAAACATAGCATGAAATTATGAGGGTACAAAATTTACTATGTTATATTATCTCCATTTACCTCTATGAGGTTTTTGAGAGCATATTATGAATCTAGTGACCAATTTGCTTTCTAATGTGAGAGGTTGTCCTATTCTAGACTTGTACTAAAAGTCTAAAATAGAATGTGCAGTCACATAAATCTGTCCACTTAATTAAATGAATATTTACTATTTATTTGATTATTAAACCATCAATAACTAGTTAATTAAATTAAATATTTAATTAATTCATCTTCAACCTCTTGTTCTATTAATTAAATAAATTATTGAATATATTTAAATTAAGTCATTAAGCCACACTCTCAATCAATTAAATAAATAAAACATATTTATTTAATTTAACCCCTTGTCCTCCTTTAAACAAATAATCAAATACTTATTTAAATCCATAAAACTACCCCCCACTTGCATTCTCCTACAAATGCAAGTTGAACCTATTTTGTTGAAATAAAATTATTTTATTTTAATTAAAATCTTATTTTCTCTCACCCACCAAACCCACTTGTTCTTCTAATCCCCTTGTAGACTCTTCTAACCATTCCTAATTAGCCTAAACCATCCCCTAATTATTGTCACATTCCTAAGCAACTTGAAGTCACTTCTTAAAGCCTCCAAAGTCTTTTAAAATAATTAAATGCTTTATGTCTCCAATAAGTTAACCCCTAAAGTCTTTCAAACCATTAATGGTTCTTACATGACCATTTATGGCTCTTACATAACCATTAATGGTTAACTCAACTCACACACATGGTTAAAGACTTTCCCTCTAACTTAACCTCCATTTAACTCATGGGTCTCTTCAAGCATTCATTGCTTTGACCATGGTTATCCTTACTAACTCTTGCACAAGAGTTTTTCCATTAGATAAAAGCATTATTCATTGGATAAAGGCTTTATTCATTCAACTCAAGTCTAACCTTACCTCCTAAGGTAACCTTGATGTCATCTCAAGCATTTAATGTTTCTTCCCTCTCGTCTAAAGCCATCTCATAATGATATTTGTCATCCTGGGATTGGGTTGAAAACCCTCACATGGATCATAAACCCATCAATCCTGACCCTTGTTGAGATTACTCAATCTCAACCATCCATTTCTCTATTTTTCCTATAAATAGAGCCCATTTCCTTCATATCCAGATCCAGAAATCTTGTATGCATCAAACTTATAGTAAATTTGAGAGAGCGTTTAGAAGCACTTTTCTTTGTTATTTTGGCTAAAATTAACATAGATTAATTAAGTATTTTCTCATATTTAGCTTGTTTGCATTTGCATAATTAGTCATTTTCACAATCTTGAATCTCCACAAGACATCCATAATAGTGCAAAAAGTTGAGGGCTACAGTCATGTCGAACTTGGAGAGGAGAGGAACAAGGGAGGAGAAACTATGAACATGTTGGAGGGCATCTTGGAGGGTTTTATCTCATTCCTTCATTTTTGTGTGCTTTCCATAATACGTTTTATATCTCTCTTGGTATGCATGTTTAGGATTATTTTTTCATTTATCTTTCATTTTTTATTGCTACTAACAACACTAACTTTGGAATCTTATGTTTCTTGCATCCTTTTTGTAGTGCATCATTTGGTGAACCCAACGTGAATCAAACATGCAACCTTCTGATTAAATAAACTTTTTTGTGAAAATTACGAAATTGCCACACACAGGTTACACTATAGCGCTATTGAACATGTTTTCGTGCCTTTGATAGCTAAGGATATAGCTCTTTTTTCAGAGTTCTGGTGCTTATGTCAGAGAAGTAGTGCCTTTGTCTGAATTATAGCGCTATTATTCATTAAATAGTGCTACTGTAACTCTTTTAGCACTATTTTTCTCTCTGTCTGACCAAGATTTCATTTTGTTTGACAATTTTAAGTAGCACATCCATTCATATAGTAGTGTTGTTGTTGTTATTTTAGCACCTCTGTTAGTCTTTCAGCGTGTCTATATTAAAGTAGTGCTTTTGTGTTTACACAGAGTAGCACTTTTGTAACAGAGAGTTGAAAAAAAATATATATTGTAACCGAAAAATCAAAATTTTAGGCTTGTAGAAGCCCACCAAAAACCTTTTTTTTCACTAACTATTTTCATTTTTCTTGTGCAAGGTTTTTTTTTTTTAACTTCTTATTGCAGGATTGGAGGAGTTAGGGATTTAGAAAATTTATTTCTTTTTTTCTAAGCTTTACTTTTAAAGTTGGATTAAAAAGAATTCACTTTCCCTTTTTGGACTAAAATCAACTTCATCTTTCCTTTTGGACTAAAATAAACAAAATTTTCAATTTGGGCTTAAAAGGAATCTCACTTTGCAAAGTTAAAAAGAACCACAAAATCAAACAAACAAATTTGCTTTTTTGCAAGTTAGGGACACACTTTCATTTTGCATCTAAAACAAACAAAACAAATTTCATTTCTTGCAAGTTTAAAACTTCACAATCAACTTTTTATATTGCAAGTTAAAAAGAACAAACAACTTGTCCCTTTTTGTTACAAACTTGCTTTTACTTTGAGCAACGTGCTTTCAATTTTGTTGACTAGGATTTTCAATTTCTTAGTTAGAAAACAAATTTCCTTGTGAAGTTAAAAAGAACATGATGGTTGTTGGAGCAAAATCTCCAAATAGAATATAGATCACATTGCAATAAACCGGTTAAAAAGAACAAGTGTTTTTCAGTGTTTGGCACACTTGTGCAAAAATCTGTAAATTGGTCCCATTTCTAAGACACACTATCCTCTCCCTTGGCTCTTGTGGTCATAGGTGCAAGAGAAGAGTGTTAGTAACACTTGAATTTTTTTTTCAAGAGAGGCCTGCCAAGAGACACATGACTCTTGGGAATGACCTTGCGCAGTAAATCCTTCGAGCTGCTATAAAAATTAGGTGAGAGAGAAAGTTGTAGTCTTGGGTGTAGCTGTTCCTACAGTGTAACTTGCCGAAAGGACATATGGGCCCCACCATGAGTTACAAGGCTCTTAAGTGAGTCACTACAAAATGAACTTATGTCCAAAGACATCAAACATTACTAAACACCTTTTATTATATAAGCCTACCCTGTAGTACCCCTACCCTAGTTAGCTTTGTAAAATTGATTTGACCTTGGTTGACTTTTTATGTGGCAATCTTGAATGGTTGAATTACCATGAGGTAATATTTAGTCAGATATTATGATTATTGTGCATATCTGTTAATGTGCTTTCACATTGATTCTTATGTAAGTTTAAACTGTCCTCCTGATTCTTGTTATTAATCTTAAGCTAACATCTTCATTATATATATATATATATGCTTGTCTAACGCTTAATTGCAAGAGATTGTAGGTACAGTACTGCCTAGGTGCGAGGTTCGTCCTCACCTGGATTCATAGGGTTGAGTATACCTCTTTCGTCCTTAGAATTTGGGTTAGATGGTCGTAAAACCCTCAGTTTACCCTAGTCATGCTCAAGTAAGCGTCATCTGTGATCCGTCAGTTTCCCTTTTTCTTATTTGGGTTTGTGGATTGGGTAATTGGTTGTCTTACTTGGTTTGCGTGCTTGGCGTGTGGTAAATGGAGTATTTAACCCTAAGTATTTATTTTGATTTAATGTGTTCATTTACACATTAGTAATTGAGGAATTAAAATAAATAGGTTTCTTTTATGTGATTAATCATTAATTAAAAAGATCGCTCTATTTATGTTGGTAGTGAGTTTAATTTAATGGTTAATTTTAAATAATGAATTTATTCAGTTTATGGATTTTTAAAAAGGAAAGATTTAAATTTATTCGAAATAGAAATAATTTAATCTCTTTTGCTTTTTGGAATAGAAAGATTAATTTTAATTATTTAAGAAAATCAATTTTGATTAGAAAAGTGAGTTTTATTCATATTTATTTTATATAGTGTGTAAGATTGATTTTGAGAATTTAATTTAATTAAAAATATTTTACCCTCATTAATATTGTGAAATGCAACTATTAGCTTTGTTAATTTAAAATTAAATGAGGGAGAAAATCATTTCTTTTAATTAACTAAATTTATAATCTTAATGCATAAACAATTGAACTATGAGATAATTCCATTAATTAATTAATTAAATTAAGTTGCAAGCTGCATGATATTAGAAATATATTTTTATTTAAATTTTAGTGGAAAAATAAATTAGATTAATTATATTTATTGTTCCTATAATTTTAAATAAATAAATAAAAGAATAAATTAAAAAAAAATGAATAAAAGAATTAATTGGAATTAAAGTATTGTTTTAATTCTTTATTTAGAAAATTAATTAATTTGCATGAGAAAAGAAAAGAAAGAATAATGATTTTTAATTATTGCATGTTAGCTTATCTTTTGTTATAAAATTAGAAAATTAAATTAAATTACTTTTATTCTAAATTTAGTTTTTTGAGAAAAAGCTATTGAACCTAGAATTTTAGTTTAAATAGGGAATAGGTCTTTATTTTAGATACACAAGAAACAGGTCAGGAATTTAGGTGAAGAAATTTATTGGAAGCTTATTGAAAAGATTAGGGCTCTTCTACAGATTTCTTCCAGGAAAGCTATACCAGGTTGGGTGGCTTCTTTGATTTGTTGGTTTTTAAGAAAATAATTCTATTTTTCTCTTAATGGTGTTTGTGTAAATTATTTGTCAGATCCAAAACCCTCTTCTGGTTAATTTAGGTTTTGATTTAAAATTCTTGAATGATGTTAATTTTCTAGTTAATGGGAGTAATTTAATTTTGAGGAAATTAGTGAAATTATTATGAAAAAAATTATTCTCTCTTGTTGATTTGTTCTGATAGTCCTTTAAATAAATCTCTGTGAAATTAGTTGATTTCTTTAGAAATAAATTTAATTGTGAATTAAATTCATTGGTTTATCTAGTTTAAAGAAAAAGTAATTAGAATAAAATTTTGTGAATGAATTTTATTGAGTTGGGAATTTTATTTCTATGTAAATTCTATCAAAGGGGTTTTAATGAATTTGGAAATTATTTACATGTTTAAAAATAATAATAATAATAATTAAAAATAAATAAATAAATAAATAATAACAAAAAATATATATATTATAACATATTAAATTTAAAGTGGGTTTTAAAATTGTTTTATTAAATATTAATTAATATATTTGATTATTATATGTTAATTAGTAATTATTAATTAATATATATTTTAAATATATGTTATTCATGATAATATATATATATATATATATATATATATATATATATATATATATACTTAATTCGTTAATATTGTGTATTATTAAATTATTAATTGTTTATATTTTTGGGGATAAATAAATATATAATAATTAATATTTAATTTTGGTATCTGTTTTATTGAGGAAGTATCTTTTTAAGAAAAAGATAAAATATTATTTTATTTGGAAAATTGTTGAAATGAAATATATTTATTAAATTGATAATTTTTAAATAATATTTTATTCAGGAATATATTATATTATATGTTATTGGAATTATTGGAAATTTAATAATGTATCGTTTGGAAAATTGGTAAGTTAATGAGATTTTCATTTAGTAAAATAAATGGTTAGTTTATATTTTTCCTCTATATTGAGACATAGACAAATGGACTATTGCAATTATCGTATTGTATTCTCCTCATTATGGTGATTTTTCTGTTAATGTATTTTGAAAACTTAGATCATTTAGAAAACTTGATTGACTTTTATTGTTTAAACCAATAGGAAAGAAGATTGTCCTTTTTTGGTTATTGCCTATGCAAGTTTAATTTTTGTATTCACTTTTGTTTAAAGTAATGGCAAGGCCTTGATATGTTTGTTTGGACCCCGTCGTTTGGTTGATTTGGGGTACCTATTTATGTCTTCGGTTTCTAGTTTGGTTGTTGCCTTGTGATGGTCTTTTAACTGGTCTTGTCCTTTATGTGGATGTCAAGTGGTGATTTGTGGTTGGCCATAGTGGGTCAGGTCTCTAGTTAGAGTACTATTGGGCAATGGACCTTGTATTAGCTTTTGATATGTTCAGTTGGATCCATTTCTTTGTAGGGATCATTTATGTAATTATTGACCGATGTGGTCGGTTGTTTGTTGGTATGATTTTCCTTGATGGCAGGAATGTAAATGATATGAAACTTATGTACCCTTAACTTATTTAATTATCAGAGGGGTCTTGCAATTGAGCGGAATTGGAGATGTAGCCCTCTAGGGGTGAACTCCGAGATCATTTTGGTGTTATGTGTTGCTTTTGTTCTTATGTTTCATGTTTTAGTGTTAGCATGTATCGATGGCATTTTGATAGAATGTGTAAGTGGATTAGATGAAATTAATTGTAATGCATGTTTTCAGTCATCTCTTTATGCAGAAATGTGGTTCATGAAAGAGTGTAGTTGATTTGCAGAATGTATTATATAATTGTTAAGGAAATTAAGTATGCATGGAAATATCTCGTTAGTTTATGATGAAATTCAAGTGTGTTATTAAATTGGATGCATGACTAAAATTTTAATGAAAAGTATGGACGAAGGATATGAATAAACCTTAATAGATGAACTTTTTCTTGTGATCTATATTTTGTCTTACTGAAAGAAATTAACCTTGTTTAAGAATTATCTCGTTATTAAGACAGCCAACTTATTGGATTAATTAGCATGAGTTAAGTTAATTGTGTAATTAAGTAATCACGTTGGGAAACTCTTTAGGTGTTAGTTGATGTCTTCCGCTGTGTAATCTGTACTTTGATATCTTATTGTATCTTTATGTTGTGTCTTATTTTAAAAAAAATTATTGCACTCCATTTGTGTGTTTTAGCTTTATCCCTTCGGGGTTTCCTAGCGGGGCATTACATACCCATTCTATTGATTGAGGATATTTGTGAAAAGTTCAGTGCAAGAGCATAGATGGTTTTTCTCCCAAGATACCCACCATACATATTTACCTAAGTAGAAACAAGGCTTTTTGAAAGGCTAGTTGTAGCTTGATAAAAGTGGTGACTCCCCCATCATAGGGATCATCTATTTGTTATGCTCGAGAAAGAATTAGTATATCACATCCTTACCTACCACGACGAGATTCATAAGGTATGTAGTACCAAATTCAAATAAATATCAAGATGTGGGCTCAAAATATCGCAACTAGCCATTGACCTTACGGATAAAGTGTTTAAAGTTGTATTCATCTTGTGTCAGACCAGTAACAATTTGAGTCGACTTCAGGCTTTGGGAAACATAAAATACATTTGTAAAAAGGGTAAAGAAAGTTCATGATTGGTTTGACTTAGACCCACAGCTATTTTTGCCTTTTGTTGAAAAGGGGAAAGGTTATTGTGCTTGTGTGCTTGTTGTGTTTTCTTGTCAAAGAAATTCAAAATGATTTTAAACCAAGTATTCATCCAACAAATTTACGTCAAACATTGATAAACAAAACAAACATCAACCAAGTAAAATAAAGTATCTAGTTTATATGACCATCACTCACATCTTGAGAAAAAGGAGTCTTCATCAAAAGACCACATTGAAAAAGAGACAATTGAGTTCAAAAGCTCTTATCAAAATAAGGAAGTTTTTCTATATCAATAGACAATTTTTTCTCTGACATAGAGCCTACTTGCGCCATATGCACTTGTATCTTCAAGGAAAATCTAACAAATTTGACAAGGAGCCTTTGAAGAATAGAGCTTTTACTTAGTATAGAGCCTTGGATTATCACAAAAATAAAAGAGGCAAGATCAGCCCTGCTTTCTTTCCAAAAATCTGTATCACTTACAACGTAGCTCGAGGGGAACCACCAACCCCTGAGAGAGAGGAAGAAGTAGAAACCCCCTTTGTGAAAGAAAGTTTTTATTGAGGTCCATATTCTATCCACTTTCACCTTCACACATCACCAAACCATTCAACTCTCAAAACACAAAAAGGTCTTGTCCTAAGATCTTTTAAATATTACTCAAATCAAACCAACAAATCACTTTTAGGGTGTCTCTACATCTAGGATCAATCACCCTAAGAGGCATTTCTACACAAGTTAAAACTAGTAGTTTATGAGTGCATCCTCTCATTGATAGGTAGTTTGGTTTGTAACACATCTCAAACCTTGCTATACCTAATCACATCAAAATAGTTGAAAACACAAGAGCAATTCACAAAGAACTTTGGTAACATCCAACCTTCGATGTTATAGATCCATCTTCTAAACATTTCACAAACACTTATCTTCCATCAAACATTTCATCACCACCTCATAATCACTTTCACCAACCTCAAACTTTCAATAGCATGACTCAAACAAGATTAATGAGAAACCGACAACCAAAGATTGAAGATGAGGGAGAAAACCTCAACGATTTCCATGAGGCCGTTGGAGGAGGCACAAATGATGAAGATCCTAGCACTCCAGCTCCCGAAGATATAAAAAGAGCACAACACAATCCCAAGCTCAATAGAATCTTTGATGAAATCCTTAGAAACAACACAGATGCTCATTTTCTAAGACTTGCTCAAGAGGGTGCCAAACTACCCTCTGACTTTGATACCACACATATACGATAGACATCTGAACAACATAGCTGTGACGATGGCGGAAGAGGTAGAGATTACTTCCGCTATGACCTTAATCATCAAGGGAATCCCCCACCTCCTCCTCCTCCTTCAGAAATAGATGTGTTGAGACAACAAGTAGGAAATCTCGCTCAGCAACTCAATAGTGGTGTGAAGACTACTTGGTTTTCACTCAATGATATTTGTCCCTATCCTTTTGATAGGAACATTCTTATGCCACCTTTTTCGTGAGGGTTTGAAAAACCTAAGTTTGAAAAGTATAGGGGCAAAGGAGACCCTAGAGATCATGCACGAGAATTTCACTCGACTTTTTAAGAGGTGGCCTATGAGGACACCTATCTAATGCACCTCTTTCCTCAGAGTTTGGGAGCACAACCACACAATGGTTTTCCTGATTACTAGGTGGCATTAGAACATTTGAGGAACTAGTTCAAAAATTCATTGCTCATTATACACATAACATAGAATGAGATGTTTTTAATGGTAGTTTTATGCAACACCAAACGAAAATTAGGGGATTTGTTCTCAACTTTCCTACAATGATGGAGGCAACTGTCTAGCAGACGTTCTCTTCATTTGCCTGAACAAGAACTAGTGGAAATATTCATTTCCAACTTGAATGATGAGATGGAATTCCATCTAGACATGAAGGGTACAAAATCCTTTGAGGAGATGATCACTCAAGGATTAAAATGTGAAAGGGCCCTTATCAAAAAGGGACTTATCAAGATCTACAATGAACCCAAAGATGGCCCTCATTCACATTATAATAGTGATAAACCAAATTTTTGGAACAAGAACAAGAATGTTATCAATGACAGGATAGTGGATGCACGAACAATAAAAATTGCACAACTTGTGGTCAGGTTTGCAAGACAACATCCCCCTTCTAAAAAAAACACCATCACTCATCCACAAAATCAAGGTCGCAATGCACCACAAGAGGAACCCAAACAAATGCAACAGAACTACAAACCAAAATGCACATACACACCCTTAGGGGAACCCATCAAAATAATATTGCCTCAATTGGTCTCTTCCAATCTTGTGACCTTACCAAAAAAATAATAACTATGAGCCTCAGGTCAAACCTCCATGGTGGAGAGATAATGAACATTGTGAATTCCACCAGGGAAAAGGGCATAAGATGAGCAATTGCCATTGATTGAAAGATCTTGTTCAAGATCTTATTGATAGAGGAGAAATTGAGATAGAAGGACATGACCCTAAAACATCCAATGATGATCAGCTAATGTTCAAGAATCCACTTCCATCACATGATCAAAGGGGTTGCTCCACCTTCGGGTGAAACACATATACTACAACTAATTATAAATAAGTTGCATATAATTATACTATGAATAACCTCTATGATGTTGATGAACAATTTGCAACTCTCACCATTAAAGATCCAAATCCTACATACAACATTGTTACGCATCGTAGCAAAATTACCATTCGAGCAGCACCACAAGGAATGACACCCTTGCCCAAGCAAAATAATCTTGTGAAACAACTGGATAAAACGACCGCACTCATATCCATATTAGAGCTTTTGTGCTTATCCCCTTCTCATAAAACAATCTTGGATCAAGCTCTCTAGGAAGCGTCAGTCCGCGCCAACCTCAATTTCAAGCCATGGTTGGTAGCCTTAGGTCATCACCATGCCTCACTTTTTCTGAAAGTGACAACGCTTCATTCCAATAAATGCATAACACATCCCTTCATATTGAAGGATTTGTAAACCAACATAGAATCAAGAGAGTCTTGATTGACAATGGACCCGACTTGAATATATGCATCTTGCAGTTGGTCATAGCATTGGGGTATGTGGTAGAATTAGTGGATGCCAATAAAAAGATAACCATTAAGGCCTAATATGGCAATGCAAAGCATTCTTCCAAAGGAGCTGTTGTATTGCCTATCAGAGTGGGACCAGTAATGAAACATATAGTCTGCCAAGTTCTGGACCTTCCTTTGCCATATAATTTTTTGTTAGGAAGACTATGGATACATGTCATGCAAGTTGTTCTATATACCTATCATTAGTGTATCAAGTTTACCCATAACGGTGTAGAAATCACAATCCTTGGTGATGTCGATCCATTTGCATATTATAACAATATTAACCATCAGCTAGAGATTATCGTACCTAACAATAGAGAAGCTATCCCTTCCACATCATATGTTAATCCAGCCTCTCTTTCCAGTTCGATCACCCCTATACCAAAGCAAGAGAAGTTGAAAATGAAAAATGGCCAAGGAAGGTCCCGGGGAACATAATCTTAGCCAACTCTTTTGTGTTGGGAAATTACTCACCTCCCCTCGAACTCATGGAAAACCTCAAAAGTTTCTTCAACCACCACTGACCAAGCAAGCATGCACTTTGTCTCAATTCATCCCTTGTAAAAGTCAGGAAGAGGAAACCAGAGATGAGGACCTGGCAGAATGGATCTACAAGGACCCTATCAACACAGAAAGCCCAAAGGCTAAGCTTCCCATTGATAAATATGGAAAAGGCCTCACTATCATGCAAAGAATGGGCTATGACAGTCAGAGTTCTTTAAGACATTACAAAGAAGGGCGACATGAGTCCTTACAACTGGAGTTGAAACCCAAAGATAAAACTGGAGTAGGTTTTCAAAAGGAATCTTTTCCTAAGCTTAGATTCAAAGGAAAACCTAGCAAACCCATCTATCAAATAGTTACTCCAAGGAGGCCATCCTTGATTATCTCCGTGGCACCAATAAAACTGATAATCCCATCAATAACATGAAAGCCATCTGCAACATCAACAACACCACTAATCCCATCAGTAGCATCAGTAACACCAACTGCATGAGCATCACCAATACTCCCAATAGTAGCATTAACAACACCGATAACCCTTCCAGCAACCCCAGCAATCCCACCTCCAAAAGAGCACAAACCCGTAACCAATACACTCTTCAATTTGAAAGACATCCCAGCCCGATACAGTAATTGGATGTTAGAGAGTGATTTAGAGATCGACTCACATGTGTGGGAATCAGATTCAGTGAATCTAAATACTTCAAACAAGGAAGACACATTGCCTCCCCCACCTCATAAAGATATCCCATTTTACGAGGAGGCATGCATCAAAACCTTTTGGGTTCCTAAGAAAGAAGCAACTTCTACAGGCCCTACGTCAAATCCTACACTAGAATTTGACAAGGAGAGTACCATTAACAAACTTCACTCATCTATATTAACCCTCATTGACACCTCCTCTAAACTCAACTTATTTGATGAGGTCATGCCCATCATCCACCCCAAACTCATCGACTGGAACCAACCAAATCCCCAATTTCTCGATCACTTTTAAAATTATGAGGCACTCATCGACTTTTTAGAAATATAGGATAACATACCAAGTGGGGATCATAAAGATGGATTTGCCATCGAACTTAATAGCACATCGTACTTTGGGGCAGATACCAAACCTTTCAACTACAAAAATATCACAATCAAACATTGATCTTCTAGTGAAAACCACACAGTGGCACTTGTTGATCCCAAAAAAGTAAAAATAAAGAGTGCATCCAAAGGTGAAAACCTCTCTAAGGCGCCTGCAGATGAAAGGTTTGACATCCTCCCCTCTAGTACAAATTAGGAGAGATCGATGATTGTAATAAAACAAACAAAATAATTCAATGTGGGGACCCCGGAGACTCCTCACCAAATAAATTTGGCATCTCTACTAACTCCAGAGGAACAGCCAAAATTTGTGGAATTCTTCTAGAAGCATCAAATCAACTCTGCATGGTCTTATGTAGACATGCCTAGCTTAGATCCTGATTGTGTCATGCATCACCTAACCATGGTAGAAGGAGCTAAACCTGTTAAACAAAAGCTCAGAAAGATGCACCCACAGATTGTCGTCCTTGTCAAGACGAAAATCAAAAAACTCTTGGATATTGGTTTTATCAGACCAATCGATTATGCAAATTGGATCTCTAATATTGTACCTCTTGGCAAACCTAATGGGGGCATACATATTTGTACAGAATTTAAAGAATTGAATAAGGAATGCCCTAAAGATGACTTCCCCTTACCAAACATTGACATGATCATCGATCTAACAACGGGTCATGCAATTCTTTCTCTTATGGATGGCTTTTGCAGGGTACAACCAGATCAAGATTTCTCTAAAGGGTCAACATAAAACTACTTTCACATGCCCATGGGGAACCTACTATTGGAATGTGATACCATTTGGTGTGAAGAATGCAGGGGCAATGTATCAGAGAGCTGTTAGGGTTTCAAGCAGATTCGAAGCAAATATGAACTAACAATTATATGCAGATTTAAATACAAAAGATAAAGAAATAAAATAGGACACATATAACACAGAGATTTAACGTGGTTCACCCAGAATGGGTTACATCCACCATACAAAGTCGTCCAATCTTTCTTATTATCCAGCAAAAACAGTACATCAACCTTACAATGCCTTAAGCATCCCAGCCGCTTATAACATGCATTTTTAGGGTTTTATTACAATGTCGGTTTTCATCAACAAAAAACAGCAAAAAAAAAAAAAAAATTCTCGGGGGCTGCCGCCCCCAAACCCCTGCTCGGGGCCCGGCCCGGCCCCGGACCCCGGCGAGGATACGTGCTGAGTGTATAGTACTTTGCTGATCAGTCACCATATTTCAACAATCTCCCACTTGGAGACTGATCAGGGTCCACACCGAACAATCTCCCACTTGGAGACTGATCAGGGTCCACACCGAACAATCTCCCACTTGGAGACTGAAACTACACGACACCACTGTACATGCAACATCCGCTGGATAAAACACTAGGACTTGATAGGTATAAATTCCACAATTATCAATCAAGAAGACCGACAAAAACTGATGAAGAAATCAGCTTCTCCTGTGGAACTACCTTTGTGAACATATCAACAGGATTCTCACTTGTGTGAATCTTCTCAAGCCGTAACTGACCCTCCTCCAAAATAGTCCGGATGAAGTGGTACCTGAGCTGAATGTGCTTTGTCCTTGAATGAAAAGCAGAGTTTTTCGCAAGATGAATGGCACTCTGGCTATCAGTATACAATGGGCTATCCTCTTATGTCTGACCCAATTCCTTCAGAAAACATTGCAACCAAATCATCTCTTTGCTGGCTTCTGTAGTAGCAACATACTCAGCTTCAGTGGTTGAAAGTGCAACAACCTTTTGCAACCTAGAAATCCAACTAACTGCAGTTCCCCCTATAGTAAAAACATACCCTGTAGTACTCCTCCGTGAATCAATATCACCTGCCAGATCAGAGTCAACAAATCCACTTAGAGCAGCAGTAGATCCTTTGAAACATAATGCCTTCGTAGTAGTTCCTTTCAAATACCGAAGAATCCATTTTACAGCATTCCAATGTTCCATACCCGGATTACTCATAAACCTGCTCACAACTCCCACTGCATGTGCAATATCTGGCCTTGTGCATACCATTGCATACATCAGACTGCCAACAGCTGATGAATATGGGATGTTATACATTTTATTAACCTCTTCTTGTGCCTTTGGGCACATCTCCTTAGTCAATTTGAAATGACTAGCCAAAGGTGTACTAACTGCTTTTGCATCCTGCATGTTAAATCTTTTCAACACCTTCTTTATATACTCACTTTGGGACAAATTCAAGGTTCTATTTTTCCTGTCCCGTGTAATCCTCATACCGAGAATTTGCTTAGCTGCACCCAAATCCTTCATAGAAAATGACCTGGCTAATTTCTATTTAAGATCATTTATATGTTGCATGTTAGACCCAGCAACAAGCATGTCATCAACATAAAGCAACAGGATAATATAACTGCCATTATCAAATCTCTTAAAATATACACAATGATTAGAATGACATCTATGATAACCGTGTTCAGCCATGAAACTATCAAATTTTAAATACCATTGTCGGGGTGCTTGCTTTAGGCCATACAAACTTTTCTTCAACCTGCACACCAAGTTCTCCTTACCTTTGACCTCATATCCCTGTGGTTGCAACATGTAAATTTCCTCCTCCAAATCTCCATGGAGAAAAGCTATTTTGACATCTAATTGTTCAAGATGTAAATCATCTACAGCCACAAGACTAAGTACAGTTCTAATTGAAGTCATTTTTACAACTGGAGAAAATATTTCATCATAATCTATACCCTTTTTCTGTGCAAAACCTTTTACCACAAGTCTGACCTTATATCTTTTCTGACCTCCTTCCTCCTCCTTCAGTCAATAAACCCATTTGTTAGGCAAGGCTCTTTTTTCTGCAGGTAAAGGGACTAAGTCCCAAGTCTTATTTTTCATCAAGGAGTCCATCTCCTCTTTCATGCCTAGTTGTCACTGTTGTTTGGCATCCACCTGCATTGCTTCTTCATATTCTTCTGGTTCACCAGAATCCGTTAATAAAATAGAATACAAAGAAGGAGAAAATCTTTCAGAGGGTCTACTTGTCCTCGTAGAATGTCTAACACTTGCAGGAGTTTGTGGGACAATCTATTGTTGCTGAGCATCAAGTACCTATGGCATTTCATTTTCAGGAATCTCATCCAACACCACATATTCTTGTTTGTCCTGTTCATGCTTCTTTTCCTACATCTGTTCTTTATACACAACCTTCTCATTGAATATAACATCTCTACTTCTAATTATTTTCTTATTTTCAAAATCCCATAACCGATAGCCATATTCATCTATCCCATATCCAATGAAGGTACATTTCTGAGATTTAGCATCAAGCTTGGTTCTGTTTTCTTTATCAACATGGACAAAAGCTTCGCAACCAAAAGTTTTTAGAAAAGAATAATTTACCTTTTTACCAGTCCATGCCTCCTCTGGAATACCACCATCCAAAGGGGTTGAAGGTCCTCTATTTATCAAATAGACAGCAGTATGTACAGCATCTGCCCAAAAATGTAAGGGCAATCCAGCATGCAATCTCATGCTCCTCGCACGTTCCAGGATGGTCCTATTCATTCTCTCTGACACACCATTTTCCTGTGGAGTTCCTGGAACTGTCTTCTACTTTCGAATCCCATTTAAGGAATAGTAATCTTCAAATGCTTTGCTGCAATACTCACCTCCATTATCCGATGTGAGACACTTCAACTTTTTCCCTGTCTCATTCTCAACCAAAGCTTTCCATTTCTTAAAAGTTTCAAAAACATCTAATTTTTGTTTTAGGAAATATACCCATGTTTTTCTGGTTGAGTCATCAATAAAAATAACATAATAACAAGAGCCACCAAGAGAAGATACCTGAGCCGGTCCCCATACATCTAAATGTACAAGCTCTAACTTCTCACTCTTCTTCTCTTTCCCAACCTTGAGAAATCTGACTCTTTTCTGTTTACCATAAACATAGTTTTCACAGAACTCTAAATCAATCTTCTTTAGTCCTGGAAATAGATTTTTGGAGTGAAGGATTTTCATCCCTTTCTCACTCATGTGCCCAAGCCTATGGTGCCACATTATCAAATCTATTCTTGCAACATTTATTGTTGTTGTCCCTGCAGTAACTTTATCTGTAGCAGTTAAGGTAGAGTAAGCGTTACCAGTACACAGATATAATGTGCCTACCTTCGCACCTTTAGCTACTACTAATGATCCTTTAGTGACCTTCCACATACTGTCTGAGAAGGTAACTATGCAACCTTCACTACCTAGTTGCCCTGCAGAAATTAAATTTCTTCTTAAATTAGGAACATGTCTTACCTCCTGCAGAAACCAGTCATTACCATTCTGCAACTTGATCTTTATCTTTCCTTTTCCAATAATTTGACAGGGCTCATCATCACCCAAATATACCTGTCCAAAATCACCTTGAACATAATCTAGAAAATATTTTCTATGGGGTGTAGCATGAAATGAAGCCCCAGAATCTATTACCCAGGAATCATTAACATTATCCAAACATAAGATTAAAGCATCTTGTAAAGTATTACTTGCAATATTAGCTTCCTTACTGTCATTTTCATTTTTGTCTCCTTCTTTGTTTTTTCGAGACCAACAGTCTTTCTTTAGATGACCAGGCTTTTCGCAGTACCAGCAATCTTTCTTTCCTCTAGATTGAGAGCGTCCTTTCTTTGACTTCCCTCGTGACTTCTTATTCCCAGGGCCTTTTCCTCTTTCCTTTGATCTTCCTCTGTTCTCCACATTCAAAACACTACCCGATGATGTTGGAGTCTCACCTGTGCTTTTCCTTAGCATTTCCTCGCTTAGAATAACACCAACAATATCATCAAATACCAAAGTATTTTTACCAGAGACAGAGTTACTTACAGCCATAACCAAGCTATTCCAGCTTTCTGGCAAAGAACATAAAATCAAGAGAGCCTTAACCTCTTCTGCAAAGGTAATTTTTACCAAAGACAATTGACTGGTAATTGTATTAAATTCATTTAAGTGCTCCACTACAGATCCTCCCTCACTCATTTTCAAATTAAACAAACGCTTCATAAGAAATACCTTATTCGAAGCCGAGGGTTTCTCATACAACTTAGCCAATGTTGCCATCAAATCTACAGTCGTTTTTTTTTTTGTTATATTGAATGCTACAGATGACGCAAGGCACAATCGAATGGATCCCAGTGCCTTTCTATCTAAAATGTCCCACTCTTCATCTGATATTGTGGTCAGTTTCTTTGCCTTTCCTTCCAATGGCCGCCACAAATCCTTTTGATACAGGTAATCCTCCATCTGCATTTTCCATAACTGATAATTCTGGCCATTAAACTTTTCGACCTTGAATTTGGAATCCTCCATTGCTCCCACTCAAATCTGAAAGTCCTGCCAATTTACAGAAAACCTCGCTCTGATACCAATTGTTAGGGTTTCCAGTAGATCTGAAGCAAATATGAACTAACAATTATATGCAGATTTAAATACAAAAGATAAAGAAATAAAATAGGACACAGATAACACAGAGATTTAACGTGGTTCACCCAGAATGGGTTACGTCCACCATACACAGTCATCCAATCTTTCTTATTATCCAGCAAAAACAGTACATCAACCTTACAATGCCTTAAGCATCCCAGCCACTTATAACATGCATTTTTAGGGCAACAAAACAAAGTCATCCATTTTAGGGTTTTATTACAATGTCAGTTTTCATCAACAAAAAACGGCGAGGATACGTGCTGAGTGTACAGTACTTTGCTGATCAGTCACCATATTTCAACAAGAGCTATGACTAACATTTTCCATGACACGATGCACACCATAATGGAAGATTATGTCGATGATTTACTACCTAAATCATTAACAAAAGAAGGTCATCTGGCAATACTGGGTCAAATCTTTGACAGAATAGAGAAATATCATGTTCGTCTCAATCCAAAGAAATGTGTCTTCGAAGTAACCTCAGGGAAGCTCCTAGAATACATTGTCTCAAGAAAAGGCATTGAAGTAGATCCAGTGAAAGTCAAAGCAATCATGGACATGCCACATCCAAAGAACATCAGTCAGTTAAGGATACTACAAGGGAGGCTACAATCAATTCGGAGATTCATTGCACAATTGGTTGATAAGTGTCATCCCTTCACACATCTATTACACAAGAATATCCGCTTTCAATGGGATTCAAAGTGCCAGCAAGCATTCCAAATGCTTAAAGACTACCTAATGCATACACGCTTGATGATTCCACCAGATCCAAGCAAATCTCTATTACTAAATATTTCAGCTACAAATACAACATTAGGAGTACTGGTGGCACAACACAATGCAAAAGGAAAAGAATGTGTTGTATACTATATCTCTCGCACATTGGCAGGCTATGAACTTAATTACACACCTATTGAGCGAGATTGCCTAGCAGTTATCTTGGCAGCCACCAAATTGAGGCATTACATGTTAACACACAAGGTACAACTCATTTCTAGATAGATCCACTCAAGTGCCTACTCAGCAAGGCAACATTGATAGGCCATTTGGCCAAATGGGTTATGATCTTGAGCGAGTTTGATATAGAGTATGTAGACCGCAAGGCTATCAAGGGGAAAGTTATTGCAGATCAGTTGGCTGATGCACCCCTCATAGGAGACCATCCTCTTGTTTCCAATTTTCCAGATGAAGAGATCCTCATGATCATAGCTACACAACCTTGGAAGCTCTATTTTGATGGCTTATACACTAGACATGGCTCGGGGGTAGGTATTCTTTTCATCACACCTCAAGGTAACAACATTCTAAAATCATATAGGCTCACTTTCCCATTGTAAAGCGGAAAATTGCAATCGAACCCTAGTTGCTCTCCCCTCTTCCAACTCCGAGGAGAGAGAAGGGAGGTCGCTAGGGTGGATGGTTTTCACTTAAGGGAGAGACTTTACATTCAAAAGAGGGGTTGAAACTCACAAGATCCAATCCCACACAATGCAAGATTGGATGCTAAATGAGTTTCAAGGGTTAAGACAGCAAGGCTACCCTTTTTTGTAAAGAATGTTGATAAGAGAATGATTAAGCTAGGAATGCATAGAAAGTGACAAAGATTCTCTTATAAACTGAGATAGGGATATAGTATGAAGCTGCGGACTTGGAATTAGCAGTAAAATGTCGATACGGCGCTGTCCTGCAAATTTGAGCAAAAGTTGACGGGACGATGGCACCCGGCGTGCACACGGTCCTCTGAAAAATCCGCGAAACGAAGGGGGATCTGTTCGTCTCTACACAAGGATTCCAGATCTTCAATTTCAGCTGCGTACCTGTAACCTACACACAGAAAAGCGAAGACGATTGGGGGGTTAGGGATTAGGGGTTTGCCTTTAGGTCAAACCCCAGTTTTGGAATTAACCAAGAAATGAGAAATGCTATAAATGTAAATGTATGTAATGTAAAACAAGTACTAATACCTTGTTGTAAGGATGTTTGTATCCTTATGTGCGAAGGTATAGATGTTGTTGTTTGTTGTATTGTTGTATGTTGTATGTAGCATGTAGTAAGTGATCTCCTCTTCAATGGTTGAATCCTTGTCTTGAATGCAACACTTAGCCTTGAATGGAGACTTAGAAGGAATGCTTGAATGCTTGAATGCTTGAATGCTTGAATGCTTGAGTATAGTTTCCACGCTTTTTCCCTCCTCCATGTATCTATCCAAATGAGAGAGGAAAATGTAGTTTATATACTTGCCAATTAGGGTTAATAGACTGATTTTCCCGACCTTAGGCCGACCAGGAAAGTTAATTTCCAATTTGCAAACAAAAAGACTCGAGACCCCATAGGAGACCGGGCCCAAAATAGGCCCAGGGACTAGGGCGCTGGGCGCTCTGGTCCCACCTCCCGGGACAGCAGGGTGCAAGGAGGTTCAGGCCAGGGTGCTTGAAAAATGC
Organism: Cryptomeria japonica; assembly: GCF_030272615.1. NCBI lineage: Eukaryota > Viridiplantae > Streptophyta > Pinopsida > Cupressales > Cupressaceae > Cryptomeria > Cryptomeria japonica. The sequence goes on along the minus strand of NC_081405.1, from coordinate 139,863,504 downwards.
AGTTTTTAGTGTCGTAATCAGGTTTCGGGGTCTCCATTCAGGTTGTGTGTTGCGTCGCCATCGTGAAGACCGAAATGCAGTCGAAATTGCAAGTGTCACAATTTTAGGACGCTACATTTAGCCCCCACTTTAGCGGGAGTATGTATGCTCATACTTCCGGTAAAGTACAAGGAAACAACATTGAAAGACTTTCACCACGTCAAGGAGGCAAGATACACCAAGCCCCCAGTGGACTAAGGATCTTACAACTTCGATTGACAAAGTAAAAGGGAAGATCACGAGGGAGAACCATGACTGTCAGTAGTAAGGTTCCCTCACTATGAGTCATGCAAAGGAAATACCAAAAATTTTCAAGGCTAAGTTCGCCAAGAAATTTTCAAGTATCTTGAAAGGATAGACAGGGTGTATGCCCCCCTACATTAAAGCGATCGCACACGCCTCAATGGGGGTGATTGTTTTAACGTAGTGATACACATAAGAAATGTGAAGGGAAAGGAGCACGTTATCACAAAGATTTAGCCCCCAAGTGTGAGATAAACCCAAGGATAATAGACACAAAACACAAAGCACAAGGTGACTTCGCTTTCCTCGGGGTCAGTATGTTGTATGATAATTCATGTATATATCATATGTATGTATGCATAATTGTTCTTCATTCCCCAATCAAGGAAGGTCACCTAGAAGAAGGGAACACATGTGTCTTTTGAGTCAGCATGGGAGAGACCAAAAGAGATCTCAATGCTTTGCATCGTCCTCAAATAGACAACACTAAGGACAACAAATAGAAGAATGAGAATAACATATAGAAGAAGTAACAAAAGAGAGGAGGAGAGAATCTGCTATGCTAATGTAACTAGTCTAGCACGTCATCTACCCCTCGATCTTGCTGATCAATGTTTTGGGAAGGCAGGGAACATGCTAGAGGAGGAACATCCAACACAGTAGATGGAGCTATCACAAGATCCAAACAAGGGCTATGTTCATGTTCCAAGCCACGTTGTTCTTGTCTAGGAGCTAGGATAAGTGCTTTAGAAAATTCATTAGATAAATGGTTATCAATATCAACAAGTTCATATTCACTATCAAAAGCAAGAGGAGTAACATGTTCATCATGAATAACATTTTCATCTATATCATCATCAAGATTTATAAAAATAGGATCTTTAACTCGCACAAGATCAAGACCATCATGCATCTTATGTTTAGGAGATTTAGGCTCAATTTCCGGCTGAGGAGAAAATGGAATAATGCTTGTTGAAGGTGTTTTTGGAGATTGCAAAGTTTGAGAAGCAGCTGCTTGAGCCCTAAGACGACGCTTTCGTCAGCGTTCACGTGCAGAACGATTTTGTCTAGTCTTAGTAGGAAGTGGGGAAGATTGAGGAAGAGGAATGTTCTCATCCTTATCGCTTGGGTGTTTAGGTTGTGGTCTCTTAGGCTGGATAATAGGAGAAGAAGAAGGTCTCTTCTCTCTATAAAAGGCAGGAGGAGGAACTGCTCCATATAAAGCAGGAATTTTTGGTTTAGGAAGAAGACCAAGTCCATCATGATGAGGAGGTATAGGTCAACTTTTAGAAGGTTTATTAGGCATAGACATAGTCACATCCATAGGAATGGGTTGGGAATCTTCTTGAGGAAAGACATTAGTTTTATCTTTCAAAGGAAGAATTTCCTTCTCAAGAATGATAGGAATATCAAGTTTGGGTGTTCTAGGTTCACTTAAAGATAGGATCATATCTGTTTTCCACTTTTGATAAGATTTGAAAAGATGATCACTTCGCAGAGGAAGAGATTGGAATTGTTTAGGCCAAAAGTAATCAATAGGAACACTAGAAGTTCTTTCAGCTGGTTTAAAGAGACTATGATTGACAGTAACAACTTCACCATTATGGGGAAATTTCAAACATTTATGTATAGGAGAAGCAATAGCTTTCATGGAAGATAGCCAAGGATAGCCAAGCTTCACACGAAATTGTTCGGATGAAGGGATAATAGCAAAGTTCACATCAAGGGATTTGTTATGGACCTCAATGGGTAATGTAATAGAACCAATTGCAGAAGAAGAAAATGCATCAAATAATTTCACACTCACATCTATTTTGTCATAGATCACTTGATTCAATTGCAAAGTAAAAAGAAATTCCTCAATAATAAAATTAACCATGCAGGAAGGATCAATAAGCACTCCACGGCAAGGTGTATTCTTAACTTTTGCAACTATGTATAAAGGACCATCAGGTGCTCTAATGGTTTCACTAGAATCAAATGTGATGGAAGGTTCTTTAGGGATTTCTTGCTGCTCTACAAAGTTAATCACATTCGGAGTCATAGACACAAGACCATCAGATGAGAGAGAGGAATCATTAGCCTCAATCGCATTAGAGGTATGAGAAGTATAAGAAGGTAATGGATCAGTAAAAATCTGAAGATTTTGGTTAGGAGGAGCTACAGATGTATTGCCTTCATCATTTACTCCGGAAACAGAGATAGTATTATTATCAATCAAATCTTGAATTTTACCCTGTAAAGAAAAACATTTTTCAGTATCATGCCCAGGCTGACGATGAAAGTGACAAAAAGCTTTGTTATCAAAATAAGGTGAAGTAATCTTTGCAGGATCTATTTGCCTTATAGGAGGAAGAGTAAGCACATTTTGTTCCAATAACTTATTCATAATACTATGCAATGATTCATTCAAAGGAGTATACTTTCTTTCTTTCTTGAAAAATTTAGAAATAGGAGGCACACCTGATGCTGCATTCACATTGTTGTTGATGATGTTTTCATTGAATTTGATGGAATCTCTGTTCGGTTTAAACATTCCAAATGGTTGTTGACTGCTATCACCCTTATCACTTGGAGCCATAGGATGTGATTGTTCCATTTGACTCACAGTCAGTTGATAATTGTGAAGAGTTGCACACAACTGTTGGAAAGAAGTAAACTCAGAAAATAGAAGTTTGTCTCGAATATCTTTTTGCAAATTAGAAATAAAGATTCTTTGAATATCATTGTCAGGCACTGGAAAAGAAATTTGAGCATACAAATGCTTATATCTACCAATGAAATCAGTCACTTTTTCTTTAACACCTTGTTTACAATGCAATAAATCAATCAAAGTAACTTTAGGACTTATATTGTTTTGAAATTGTTGAATGAAAGCATTTGCAAGTTGTTCAAAAGAAGTAATAGAATAAGAAGGCAACGAGCAATACCATTGTAGGGATTTATCTCTTAATGTTCTAGTAAACAGTTTCGCAAGCAACCTTTGGTCATAAGCAAAATCAGTACAAATTGTTTGAAAAGTCTTAACATGTGTTAGAGGATCACCTTTACCATTATAAAGCTCCAAATGCAGGATTTCAACATGTTTAGGAGGGATAGCTCGAACAATGTCAAGAGAAAGTGGGCTCGCAACATCAAATGTGGGCACACTAAACTTAGATTGATTCATAGAGGCAATTTGTTGCTGTAAAGAAGAGATAGTTTGTGCAAGATTGTTAATGGTCGCTTCAGTCGAAGAGTTCATATTAGACGTGTTAGATTGAGATGGAGGTGTTATGTTATTGAAAGAAGGTAAAGAGTAAGGTGGTGGGACTCTATGATAGTTAGTCATAGGAGATGATTGGACAGGAGGAACACTACAAGGAGGAATGGAATGGTTAAATGAATTGCCCCCTTGCGTCATGTTCATTTGTGAAGATGTAATAGGGACACTCATTGAAGGAATGAATGAAGAAGTCGGATTAAATGAAGGAAGAGGATTAATTGAAGAAGAAGGATTGCCCCCATGACTGGTAACCATAGGAGGAATGTCTTGTATAGAAGTGGTCATTATGTTTGATGTAAAGGTAGGTATGCTAGCAATAGAAGTTGTCAAAGGAATAGAATGATTGACTTGAGTAGGAGGTTGTGTATAACCCAAAGTTTCGGCACAACTCTTCATAAGCATCACATTCGAACCTACAATGTGTGCAATACCACGCAAAATATCAATTCCATTCTTATCACTTTGAAGCATATGTTTTAGACCCTCAATTAAAGGAAGAGCTTGACTATCGGGATACTCATGAGACATCCATTGGTGAAAATCATCAAATTGGTTATCCAATTTCGAAAGTTGTTCTACACAAACCTCATGGAGAGCTTCTTCATCATTAGGAGGATTAGAGGAATTACCCATGTCCTCGTTAAAAAGACTACTCAAATTAGGTTCCATCTCCTCGGTAGTTAAACCTCGGAAAGACTTAATTCTACGGCTTCGTCTAACGGGAATAGTGGAAGTAGGGCTTATTGTTGTAAAACTCATGCACTAGAGAGGGAGAGAAAATTTTGAATTTTAGAGATAGCAATTTTCAGTAAAATCAGCCAATCTTCTGGATTTAAACTATTAAATGCAATCATGACAGTCTCCCGAAATTTCGAAAAAAATGTCCGGGACCGTGGCGCTCGGAGTGCACACGGTCCTTGCAACTTTTTTCGAAATTTGCAGGGATGAAAGTTATGATGATTTTAAAGCTAATCTGAAAAAATTGAGTGATTTTACGATCTGTAGATAGGCCAAATTAAAGTTGCAATCTCAAAATTGAACCCTACCAAGATTGTCGAAAAATACAAAATTTGAATTTTGAAAAAGAGAGGGAAACTGAAATTTTGAATTTTATGATTTTAGAGGGAATGCCAAAAGCAATGCAAGTTTTGAAATTTAAAAATTGACTCAATTTCACACAAAATTCAATTTTGAAAGCGGAAATCAAAGTTGTTGTAATTAAGCACTTAATTTCAAAAGTCACAAATTGCAAGAATTTGAATAAAGCACTGAAATTTCGAATGGATGCAAACACACTTTTCAGATTTATGATAGTAAGAATACAATTTTGACACAAAATTTCAATTTCAATGATTTTTGAATGATTAGAAGCCTTAAACCAAGCAATCACAAGACCAACTTTGACTGTAATTTTGAAAGTGTTATAATTGATAAAATCAGCCAAAATTCTAGATTTTAGCAGAAAAATACAGTAAGATCTAGCTCCCGAAATTTCAGAAAAAATGTCGGGGACGATGGCGCTCGGAGTGCACACGGTCCTGGCAACTTTTTTCCAAATTTTCAGGGATGAAAGATATTGTGATTTTATTGCGGAATCCAAAGTTACAGCTGATTTGGAGATGTTTTGATCAGTGAAATTGTCAGACAAAGGTTGAATCAAGAGGGTTTCAAAAATTAGGGTTTTGACACTTAACCACTTAATTTTCAAAATTAAAGCACAAATATGAATTGATAATAAATAGAAGGGCAGATCTGAAGCAAGCATTAACAATTAAATATTTCACAAGTTCAATTTTCAAAAAGAAAATTTAGGGTTTTTATGCAATCAACCTCTAAAATTTGCAAAAGATCAAACATGGAAATGTAATCAAGGAATCCAATTTTCAGATCTAGTCATGAAAAATCAGAAAGGATGTTCATGTCGGGTTCACCAAAATGTAAAGCGAAAAATTGCAATCGAACCCTAGTTGCTCTCCCCTCTTCCAACTCCGAGGAGAGAGAAGGGAGGTCGCTAGGGTGGATGGTTTTCACTTAAGGGAGAGACTTTACATTCAAAAGAGGGGTTGAAACTCACAAGATCCAATCCCACACAATGCAAGATTGGATGCTAAATGAGTTTCAAGGGTTAAGATAGCAAGGCTACCCTTTTTTGTAAAGAATGTTGATAAGAGAATGATTAAGCTAGGAATGCATAGAAAGTGACAAAGATTCGCTTATAAACTGAGATAGGGATATAGTATGAAGCTGCGGACCTGGAATTAGCAGTAAAATGTCGATACGACGCTGTCCTACAAATTTGAGCAAAAGTTGACGGGACGATGGCACCCGGCGTGCACACGGTCCTCTGAAAAATCCGCGAAACGAAGGGGGATCTGTTTGTCTCTGCACAAGGATTCCAGATCTTCAATTTCAGCTGCGTACCTGCAACCTACACACAGAAAAGCGAAGACGATTGGGGGGTTAGGGATTAGGGGTTTGCCTTTAGGTCAAACTCCGGTTTTGGAATTAACCAAGAAATGAGAAATGCTGTAAATGTAAATGTATGTAATGTAAAACAAGTACTAATACCTTGTTGTAAGGATGTTTGTATCCTTATGTGCGAAGGTATAGATGTTGTTGTTTGTTGTATTGTTGTATGTTGTATGTAGCATGTAGTAAGTGATCTCCTCTTCAATGGTTGAATCCTTGTCTTGAATGCAACACTTAGCCTTGAATGGAGACTTAGAAGGAATGCTTGAATGCTTGAATGCTTGAATGCTTGAGTATAGTTTCCACGCTTTTTCCCTCATCCATGTATCTATCCAAATGAGAGAGGAAAATGTAGTTTATATACTTACCAATTAGGGTTAATAGACTGATTTTCCCGACCTTAGGCCGACCAGGAAAGTTAATTTCCAATTTGCAAACAAAAAGACCCGAGACCACATAGGAGACCGGGCCCAAAATAGGCCCAGGGACCAGGGCGCTGGGCGCTCTGGTCCCACCTCCCGGGACAGCAGGGTGCAAGGAGGTTCAGGCCAGGGTGCTTGAAAAATGCAGTTTTTAGTTTCGTAATCATAGGACTCAGATTGGCTATACAATGAAATCTAAAATAGCTACAGGTATATGGAGATTCTCAGCTAGTCATCCGACAAGTCACCGCTGAGTATCAAACTAAGGATGATAAGCTCATGCCGTATAAAAGGATAGTGGATAGTTACAAAGAATAATTTACAACTATCACATTTGAGAAAATACCTAGAGATCAGAAGTGAGTTGCTAACACAATGGCTACTGTATGCGAGAAAAGTGGGCCAATAAAACTTAATATGTGAAAATACTACTAAATACTAGTCCACACACACACACAAGACTTCTTGATGAAAGCTATGGAGTAATAATGTATTACTTAGCTTCCCAAGGTGGGTCCCATGGTTCTCTATCTCACAATGTCCCTCAAACCAATGTTTTTGCTCTCAGATCACTAAGCAAAATGGTTTAGGGATGGCAAATGCAAGAACGAGGGATGCTTTGATAGTTTTTAGTATGAGATGCATCCTAAGCTATGCATGATCTTAAAATGCAATAAACTAAATGATAAGATGACAAGATTAGTATAAATACTATCCTAACATGATATATTAGTCTATGATTGAACTAAATGATAAATAAATTATTCTAAACATACATATTTAGACTAATTCCTGATTTCAAAGAGGCTAAAATGATGAGCATAAAGATGATATGAAAGCTTGAATGTATTTGAGCATAAGTGTGATACTACAAATTTTTGATGATTAAAATGGAGGAATGAGAGCTCTATTTATAGCAAAAACAGGGCAATGGATGGTCGGGATTGAAAGATTCAATCAAGGGTTGAGTTTGAAAGTTGGGGATCCATGTGCACAATTTGCACCAATGAAATGGTGACAAATGTCAACATAGGGTTGGGTTGAGAGAAGGGGTTGGAGGCATTAAAGGCCTGAGAAGACCTCATGGTTATCTAGAGGGTAAGGGTCAAGTCTAAATTAGGCTTACCCAATGGATTAAGATTTAATCCAAGGATAAACCTTTGTGCAAATGATTAAGAGATAATCATGGTCAAAGCATTAAAGGCCTGATGAGACCTTTGGGTTGGGTAGAGGTTGAGTCAAAACAAATGTTTTAACCATGTAGGAGGGTTTGAGTTAACCATTAATGGTTATTGGAGACTTTGGGGATTAAGTGGTTGAAGGTTGAAAGCCTTCAATGGTTTTCAAAGACTTTAAGCCATTTAGTGGTTGAAGGTTGAAAGCCTTTAATGGTTATCAAAGACTTTGAGGTTTGAGAAGTGACTTCCCTTTGCTTAGGGATGTGACAAAGTTTAGAGGAGGAGTTAGGTTAATTAGAAGTGATTAGACTAGAAGGGATTAGAAAGGGGTTTGGGATTTTGCAAGTGGATGGAGGGATAATAGGATTTAATTGAAATAATTTAATTCAATTTGGTTGCCATTTGGAGAAATTAAATAAATTAGATTTATTCAATTTTAGGATAACTATTTAATTAAATTTGAATTTAATTAAAAGTTGATAGGGGGGATTTAATTGAATAAAATGATTTATTCATTAAATGGATATAGTGAATTTAATTTAAATAAATTGAGTAATTTACTTAATTAAATAGAGGAATGTGGATAATTTAATTAAATTGGATTTAATTAAATAGAGAAATGAACATAAAATATTCATTTAGGAATATGGTCATTTTTATACGTCTACATTTTGCCCCTCTTTGAAGTGACGTGTGTGCACATGTTATTTCAAAGAAAATGATGTGTTTTTGTGATTTATGATCAAATGCAATTTTTGTGTCGCTCTTTTAATTTTCCAGTCATGCCCCGGATTTGATTTGATGGTGATGCCCCAGATTCGATATTTGATGATGATGCCCCCTCGGGAGATGAATCAATATTTTGAAAATTTTTTATTTGATTTGATGAGTTGCATACCTTGTTTCAAGTTCAATGTGTGAAGCCTGATTTGTGTTACAAGCTGATATGGGTTGGAAACTTGAGTTGTGTTACAAGCTGATATGGGTGGGAAACTTGAGTTGTTTTACAAGTTTATGTGATTGTGGAGACTTGAGTTGTGTTACAAGTTTTGATATGGTTTTTGATAACTTGAGTTGTTTTACAAGTTGATATGAAATGATAGGATTTTGAACGTGATGTAGATGAGCAAACTGATATTGGATTTGATGTTGAGATTTGATATGATAATGCCCCCTCGGGAGATCGTTCATGCACACAAAGCATGAATGATCTCTCGAAAGAAGAAGAATGTTGTTTGAAAGGTATAAGAGTAGATAGTGATGGCATGCATGGGTTTGATAAGATTGATTAGATTGAGTGGAATGAGAGCAAGTCTGGTTTCAGGTATGACACCTCCTGTATAAGACATGGATGATCGAGCATCTGGTTTCAGGAATGATAACGCCTGTATAAGATATGGATGATTGAGCGTCTGGTTTCAAGAATGATACTGCCTGTATAAGACATGGATGATCGAGTGTCTAGTTTCAGGAACGATATATCCTGTATAAGACCGATCAAAACGCCTAGTTTCAAGAACAATATATCCTATATAAGAGCTGATCAAAACATCGGATTTCAGGAATGATATATCCTGTATAAGAGCTGATCAAAACATCTAGTTGCGGGAAAGATACATCCTGTATAAGACATGATAGAAGATAGTTTGGAAGAATGATAGAAGATAGTTTAGAAGAATGATAGAAGATAGGTTGGAAGAATGATAGAAGATAGTTTGGAAGAATGATGAAGATATGAAAGTGAAGAAAGATTCCATGATGATGTGATAGATATGCATGCGAGGGATGCAATGATGAATGATGAATGATATTTTGAAAATGAGATGTATGATATGATATGCAACTAATTGTAAAATGATATGCAACTATTTTTTTTTTGGTAGCATCCTCATTCTTTATTTGCCATCCGATATAGCCATTTGTTTGCTTTCTTTGTAGATATCATCATTGAGCATTGATTTGTTTAGGATATGTTGAAAATTTATACAAGCATAATGGTATAATTGAACCATAATGACCTGAGAAAAATTTACATGATTTTTGATTTTGCAAGATAGCACAAGCATCAAGGTATAATTGAACCAGGACAACCTAAGTGCGTATTGCGTAAACATACAAGAGTTAACCTTTGCCCCATACAAATTCGAAATGTCATCAGCGATATGCCACCTGATTTCTTCATAGGACAAATTTACATGATAAAAGACTTCACTCACAGATAGAAGACAAATAAAACATCACATTCCTTCCTTGCTTCTCTAGTCGTAAGACATCCTTGAGTCACTTAAGAGATATGATAAGCAAAAATTAACAACCATAAGTAAGCATGCATGTTATTTGAAATGTATTCTTGTTAATTAAAACATCTTGCAAATAGATCTGTGTTTAGTTGAAATTAGTTCAAGTCTGTGATGTTTAGCCTTCTCACATTGTCGTTTGGCATTTGTTGGTTGTTTTGATCCTTGTTGTCTTGCTACGTTTTTGGTCTGATGTTGAAAACCCTGAAGGCGAGATGCCCCCAGCGAGGCCAGGATTTTGCCCCTTGTTATTGATACTAATTTGATATGGATATGTACACTGATCACCAAGCCATGGTGGAATATGATATGGATAACTGATTTAGATAAACCAAGGACAGTGACTACATTAAGTATGTCCAAGATTGATAAGCATTTGTGAATTTCTGGTGATGTCTCAGATGGGTGGATATGATATGTACAATATGATTTGTGAAACATGTATTTCCATCAATTGATAAAGATAAGGCTAACTAGAACAGAATCCAACAGTCATACTGATTGATGTCATTGTTATGATTTGGTCGATGATTGATAAGAATGTCTGGTTTCAAAGAGTGAGTACCCCATATAAGACCGATTTGTCTGGTTTTGAGTGTACCTGTCCGTGTATAAGACATGTTGATGTTGATGTTGATAGATGGATTGATTATCAAGACTTGATGATAAGTTTGATTGCCGACTTTGAGACTTTTCCTGTTGTTGATCTGATTTGATGGATGGTCCATGTGTTCATGCTTTGATTTTTTTTTTTAATTTTTTTTTTTGGATATTTTGATTTTATTTTTTTTTTAGTTTTTTTTTTTTATATTTTTGGATATTTTGATTTTTTTTTTTTTGAGTTTTTTTGATATTTTGATTTTTTTGGATTTTTGGATTTTTGGATTTTTTTGGATTTTTGGATATTTTGATTTTTTTTGGATATTTTGATTTTTTTGAGTTTTTGGATATTTGAATTTTTTTGGATTTTGGGATATATATATTTTTTTTGGATGTTTTGATTTTTGTGAGTTTTTGGATTAGAAGAAAGATGTATTTGGTTGCCCCAATGTATATCAAGACAAGGAATGGATGAATGGGTGACTGAACCATTGAGGTGGAAATAGATTTGTTGTCCATAGTTTTGATCAAGATCAAGGATGAAAAAGGGGATATGGATAGAGATAGGATATAGATAGCACTGGATGATGGAAGCAATGAATAGATAGGATAGATAGATATGAATTAGAGTGAAGCAAGATTGTAGAAAGAATTGGATGATAGAAGATATGAATAGATAGGATAAGGGATATGGATTAGAGGACATCGGAGATATGGTAGGAAAAATAGAGTGGATGAACTTTGCCCCCAAGCATAGAGGTTTCCATTAGCAAAAAGGTGATATGTAAGATTGTCATAGTATTTAGCATCATCTGAATAAGTGTTCTCGAACTTTTCAAAGATAGAGACCCAACCCACACTTAGAACCTCTGGAAATTTCAACTGAACATTTCTAGCAACTAGGAAGTAGACTCAAAAGGGAATAAGAATCTCAAACTGGATCAAGGTACTTAGTCTTTGATTACCCATGTGTGTGCAAGTGGGTTTATTCTGGCTCATATGATCATTGTAATCTTCAGAATCCAACATGGCTAGCTACATGAGTTACCTTGACTTCAAAAGCATCCTGGATAGAGCCTCACTGCCTGTGAGCGTCCATAGCCCCGACGAGGTTATCGCTGTAATCTCACAAATATTGCTCCATTGCCAGCCAGGCGTTCATAGCCCTGATGGAGTTACTTGCATGTTCCCATAGCCAATCATTTTGATATTGCATTTCATTGCATTTTTCTTTTCTTGATATTCATTTTCTTGCTCATGCTTTTGATATTTCTTTTTTTTTTTTTTCTCTTTATTTTTCTTGCATTGGCTTGCAAATGATGAAACTTACATGGGTCTGATAATTACAGTGGCGCTGAAGCAATATTTTAGATTTTTCACTAGCCATGTCTTCAATTTAAGAGATCACAATGATTTAGAGCAATCAATTTGTCTTCAATTTAAGATATCACAATGATTTAGAGCAATCAATTAAGTGTATGAGATATAGTAATCAAAAGATGTTGGTACCAAGATACGATAAGTGGTTCTTTTCTGGATTGAGTGTGTATCCCAACCAAAAGAAAATGTTAAAGAGGAACAACCTCAGATTCTGAAGCATTGCATGAATAGATATCTAAGAAAAGGACTAAACATGAGATTCGAGCATGGGCAAGTATGTGACAAAATGACACAAATTCCTATCTCACAGATGAAGGATTTATGCAAAGGATTGAATGAAAGGGATGGAAGGATAGAAAAGAGGTGTTGGATAATAGATAGAATGTTTGAAGATTTGTGCAAGGATAGATAGAAATGTTTTCAAGATGAGTGTTGGTACTTGAGAAGTGATGAAGAGATGGAGGAAAATTGAATTTTGGGACAAAAAGACCCAAAATAGATAGAGGAAATGATAGAAGAATAGTTTTGGAAAGATGTTTAGATAGAGGGTTGAAAGAATTTCAAAGATGTGCTCCTCGTTGATCTTTCTTATGGATTATTTGAGGTGATGGATTTGTGGATGGAGGGAGGTAAGGACCCAAGATGGATGAAAGGGATGGAGAGTTTGATTGTGGAATGAAAGGACCTAAGATAGATTTAGAAGAAGAAGAGTTTGACTTTGGAATGAAAGGACCTAAGATAGATTTGGAGGATGAAGAGTTTGACTTTGGAATGAAAGGACCTAAGATAGATTTGGAGGATGAAGAGATTGACTTTGGAATGAAAGGACCTAAGATAGATTTTGAGGATGAAGAGATTCCTTGATCTTGATCTTGACTTGGAGTAGGATCATTTGAGTTTGTGCTTTTCTCTTGATTTTGAATTAGAATAGTGGAGGATATGGAAGGAATATCATGATTTTTCTTAAGAGATGGATGTTGAATGGGACTCGGCTCTTGAGATGAAAGGGGGTCATCGTGGATGGAATACCAAAAGTTTAGGGGATCATCATAAGATTCTTGACAGGTGGGATCTTGATAAAAAATGGGATCAGATTGGAGAGCCATGATATCGTGATTTTGATTTATGCTAGGACTCATTTCCTTTGACTGGTTTCCTTTTTTTTTTTGGTTTGATGATGAATGATCAAAGTTGATGCTTTTGATAGGTTGACGCAGAGAAATTTACTCCTTTTGATAAGGGTCGTAGGACTAGGTTGTCTCTTCTTTAACTTAGTTTTTTGATAAAGACTTGTTCGTCTCAAAATGCTGGATTGATCTTTCTGCTACGGTTTATGGTTTGATTAAAAAGCAGACTTTTGACAGTATGCTCTTGTTTTCAAGGGTTCTTTATCAAATTTGCTAGATTTGTTTTGGATATAACGTTTGACGTGATGTAGAAATACCCGATGAGATTTGAATAGTTGACGATTGATGTATAAAAACTTATTTCTCTTGATGAATTTGGAAAAACTAGGTTGTTGTTTCTTCAACGTGATGTTGCGATAAAGGTTCTTTCTTCTTAGAATAAGGGGATTAGTCATGCATGAGTGATCAATGGTTTCCTTTGATTGGTTTGGATTTAGTTGATTCTTGTTTTTGAAAATTTCAAATCTTACTCTATCAAAGTGAAGGTTTAGATGCCCCTTCACGACAAAGTGTGTCAAATGATATGGATTTAAAAGTCTCCCGATCTGGAAACTTGATTTGACAATTTGAGATTTTTAAACAAGTGTTTTGAGATAAAAATCCGTAAGATGGTAAAGGATTCTATTGATATTGATGATGAAATTTCTGGATTATGATAGGAGAGACATCCTTAATGGCGCGATTCATTTCGGATTCTGACAACGTTTGTTTTGACACAAATTTAGCTTGAGTTCATTTGTCACTCTGTTTTGATGAAAGATGATATTGATGGAAAAAGGCTTCTAAAAATGTTTTTGAAATTTTCAAATTTCTCTCTCGGTTTGCTCTTTGTTTTCCTGTTTTGGATCACGCGCTAGAACAGATTCTACATGTGCTACTGAATTTACTTGATGCACTAAAAGAATAACCACACGCACTAGGCTGCCCCCAGACACGCGCTAAAGTTTTGACTTTTTAAAATTGTTTTTCTAGTTGTTGAAAAAGCTATACGCTATCCTGAGTCCGTCACACGCTATTTGTTGGACTTTATGCGCTAAGGTTTGGATTCTACGTGCTAAGCTGTTGTTTCCACGCACTAGACTGTTGTTTTGACGTGCTAACTTGATGTTTTGAATGCGCTAACAAAAGTACTCCATGCGCTAATAAGTTGCTTTTATGTGCTAAACTGCCCTGATTTTTTCTTTGGTTTGGTTTTTTTTGCGATTTTTGAAATTTTTAACACTTGTGATTTTGACAGATGATTTCTTTTTGGATACTCAAGCTTACTAAGTTGAATAGATAAACTCTTGATTACTTGGTTTGGTATTCCCCTAATCTTGTTGGATGAAAGTCTTTCCTAAAGATAGTTGAAATGTTGATAACCATCTCAAAAGATGTTTTGTTGGATTTGAAAATTTTCTCCACTTTATGATTTTTCCTTGTTTGAACTAACTTTTGAGTTTGATTGTTGGATACTTTGCAAGATATTTTAACATTTGTGACAACAATACATAGCACACATGAAGACAATGGTCATCCTAATGCTAAACATTGAGTGTATGTTCTTTTGAGGATGTGTTCAAATCCTCGATGTTATCACTGGTTTGATTTACAACAAAAGACACATCAGATAGACTCTTTATTCAAAGGTCATTGACAATATCATAGCCCACTAGTCTCGATACTCCGTCAGCTCAAACAGCCTTGTCACCCCCTAGAGGGCGCTCATTTTTTTGCCTTTTGCCAGAAATTAACTCAAAGTGAATTGCTTCACAATTGAGTACTTATCTTGGGAGATATATGGTGAGTAATCTTGGGGGCAGATTCTTCCCCACCCTTGCACTATGATATTGCCAATGTTTGGCAACTGACTCGGTTCAAAGTTTCTATTTCTAAGGTTCTTAATCAGGCTTCCTGTTTGGCCGTCAGTGATAAACTCCCTCAGGAGGCTTCCCAACCTTTAGAACAAAGGCTTTACGTATCGTAAAGATACTGGGGGGAAGGCTAATCGCTGTACTTAACCATTGAAAAAGACTTTCGTCACCCTCCACTTTTGATTATAGTGGGTTGGAATACTTGGTGTCAAATTCATTCCCCACTTAGGTCGTTCCCTTCACACTGGCCAAAGAATGACTTTAAGAGTTTTTCAACCCCTCAGGAAGGCAGGCCTGCTAAAGGTTTTATTGCTTGAAATACTGAAAGCATAAGAGTGGTTTGAATTTTTGATCACCTAGTTATGGGGAGAGCATATACCTTCCACTTTCGAGATAAGGCAATCAAGTTGTTCTTTTTAGCCTTCAAGACAATGATTTGCTAAGTTCTATTTGGAGATGTTGCTCCAACAAGCATGATGTTCTTTTTAACCTTTCATAGCAAAGTGTGTATTTCCAAAACTTTTGTAAAACAAGCCTGGTCAACAAAGTAAATCGTGATGTTTGGTCAACAAAATTAAAGTCGATAGGGGAAAACTTTCCCTCTTTGCCTTGCACCAAATGAAGATGAGGTTCTTTTACTTTGCCAAATGAAGTGAATCCTTTTAAACACCAAAGGATGGTGAGGTTCTTTTTAAAACTTTTGCCAAAGTAAAGATTGTTGGTTATTTTTACAGCTTCCAAAATGAAGTGTTTTTCCTCTAATCTTGCAAGAAAGCAAATATGAAGTTTGTTGTTCTTTTTACCTTGCAATAAAAAAAAAGATGAAGTTTTATTTTAAAACACCAAAAAGGAAGGCATGAAGTTCATTTTATGCATCCAAATGAAATGATGAGGTTTATTTTAACTTTTGCAAAAAGGAGAGTGAGTTCTTTTTAACCAACTTTTGTTGAAAGAAAGTAAAAAAAGAAACTTAAAGCCTCTAAACTTGCTCCTTCCCCTACACAAAAAATATTAGAACCTGCACACAGTCAGTGATCAAATGTTAGTGTGGGCTTACACAAGCCTAAATTCTGATCTTGGTTACAAATTTTACAATCCTGATCTTGAAATGCCTTGAATTTTGACTAAGTCTGAAATTTGGAGGATCTTCCAAAAACTAGATTTTGCATTATAACTCCTAGAGGTTTGAAACCCCTCTCAAACATCCTGACAATATATATGGAATATAACTTAAAGTATAAGAAAGAGAAAAGAGAAGAGGAAATGTCACTTATACTTAAACGTTATATTCCATATGTGCCCCCAATGCGCTAAGCTATTTTACAAATGCGCTATTCTATTTTTCTCTCACATCGAGACCTACAGGAAAAGATTAGTGGAAGTCATGCGCTAAAGAAAGGACTTCACGTGCTAGAGTATAGACCCCACGCGCTAAATAGTAAGCGGGATGCGCTAGACTGTTAACCGGATGCGCTACTCTATTTTTTCTCCCGCATTGATACCTATAGGAAAAGATTAGTGGAAGTCATGCGCTAAAGAAAGGACTTAACGCGCTAGAGTATAGACCCCACGTGCTAAACAGTAAGCGGAATGTGCTAGACTGTTAACTGGATGCGCTACTCTATTTTTTCTCCCGCGTTGATACCTATAGGAAAAGATTAGTGGAAGTCATGCACTAAAGAAAGGACTTCACGCGCTAGAGTATAGACCCCACACACTAAACAGTAAGCGGAATGCGCTAAACTGTTAGCCAGATGCGCTAGAGAATGTTTCCTACGCACTGATTCCTATTTCCCACGGACCTGCAAAAGTGATTAGTTTCAAAAATCGATATGATATTTGGGGTTGGGCCCCACGGTGGGCGCCAGAAATGTATGCGGGAAAAGTGGGCCAATAAAACTTAATATGTGAAAATACTGCTAAATACTAATCCACACACACACACAGGACTTCTTGATGCAAGCTATGGAGTAATAACGTATTACTCAACTTCCCAAGGTGGGTCCCATGGTTCTCTATCTCACAATGTCCCTCAAACCAATGTTTTTGCTCTCATATCACTGAGCAAAATGGTTTAGGGATGGCAAATGCAAGAACGAGGGATGCTTTGATAGTTTTTAGTATGAGATGCATCCTAAGCTATGCATGATCTTAAAATGCAATAAACTAAATGATAAGATAACAAGATTAGTATAAATACTATCCTAACATGATATATTAGTCTATGATTGAACTAAATGATAAAGAAATTATTCTAAACATACATATTTAGACTAATTCCTGATTTCAAAGAGGCTAAAATGATGAGCATAAAGATGATATGAAAGCTTGAATGTATTTGAGCATAAGTGTGATATTACAAATTTTTGATGATTAAAATGGAGGAATGAAAGCTCTATTTATAGCAAAAATAGGGCAATGGATGGTCAGGATTGAAAGATTCAATCAAGGGTTGAGTTTGAAAGTTGGGGATCCATGTGCACAATTTGCACCAATGAAATGGTGACAAATGTCAACATAGGGTTGGGTTGAGAGAAGGGGTTGGAGGCATTAAAGGCCTGAGAAGAGCTCATGGTTATCTAGAGGGTAAGGGTCAAGTCTAAATTAGGCTTACCCAATGAATTAAGATTTAATCCAAGGATAAACCTTTGTGCAAATGATTAAGAGATAATCATGGTCAAAGCATTAAAGGCCTGATGAGACCTCTGGGTTGGGTAGAGGTTGAGTCAAAACAAATGTTTTAACCATGTAGGAGGGTTTGAGTTAACCATTAATGGTTATTGGAGACTTTGGGCATTAAGTGGTTGAAGGTTGAAAGCCTTCAATGGTTTTCAAAGACTTTAAGCCATTTAGTGGTTGAAGGTTGAAAGTCTTTAATGGTTATCAAAGACTTTGAGGTTTGAGAAGTGACTTCCCTTTGCTTAGGGATGTGACAAAGTTTAGAGGAGGGGTTAGGTTAATTAGAAGTGATTAGAAGATTCTAGAAGGGATTAGAAAGGGGTTTGGGATTTTGCAAGTGGATGGAGGGATAATAGGATTTAATTGAAATAATTTAATTCAATTTGGTTGCCATTTGGAGAAATTAAATAAATTAGATTTATTCAATTTTAGGATAACTATTTAATTAAATTTGAATTTAATTAAAAGTGGATAGGGGGGATTTAATTGAATAAAATGATTTATTCATTAAATGGATATAGTGAATTTAATTTAAATAAATTGAGTAATTTACTTAATTAAATAGAGGAATGTGGATAATTTAATTAAATTGGATTTAATTAAATAGAGAAATGAACATAAAATATTCATTTAGGAATATGGTCATTTTTATACGTCTACAGCTACAATTGCATCTCTCCTGAATCTTCTGCAAAAATTGACACGCTACGAGTTCTTGGTAGAACAACTTTTGATCCCTGCATATGATATCCTCGAAACTGAAATGATATGTCACCTTGTTGGTTTTGAATCCCCATGGTATGGTGATTTCTTCACTTACCTCCACGATCACACACTTCCTCCCAACCAATCCAATAACCAACGAAAAACCTTCATCCGCCAAACCACTCAATACACCATCATTGCCCAAACCCTATACAAGCAAAGTCTTGATGGTACTTTCCTTCGATGTTTGAAAAAAGATGAGATAACAAAGGCCTTGAAAGAGGTATATGAAGGAATTTGTAGGGCTCACTCAAGCAGTCCTTCACTAGCAAAGAAAATCACGCGCGCTGATACTATTGGCCCACCATGGAAAATGACTCCTACTATTTTGTCATAAAATGCAAGAAGTGCCAAGTTCACGAAGACCTGATACATGCACCAACAAAGGAATTGCAACCAATCACAACACCATGGCCCTTTTGTCAATGGGGACTTAACCTTGTGGGTAAAATCCATCCATCTTCATCCAACAACCATAAATTTATCATTACCACCACCGAATACTTCACAAAGTGGATCAAAGCCATTCCACTTACCCAAGTCACCGACAAGAAGATCGCTCTCATTCATCCTTAATTACATCATCTGCTAGTATGGTGTACCCATGTCTATCATCACAGATAACGACCTTCCTTTCAAAAATTAGGATATCCGTGAGCTCTGTGAGAAATTTCACATCCAACACCATTTTTCCACCCCTATTACCCATAAGGCAATGGTCAAGCTGAAGCATCTAACAAAAAAATATTGCAAATCCTTAAAAAGACAGTCAATGATGATGTCTGTGATTGGCACATTCGATTAAATCTAGCACTATGGGCATATCGAAATAACATTCAAACCCCTACAGGCGCAACTCCCTACTCACTAGTCTATGGAGTAGAATCTATTCTACCTATTGAGGTTGAAATACCATCTCTACGTGTCTCTTTGAACAATTTGATAGATGATGAAGCATTCCAGGTCTCTAGTCTTCAGGACTTAGAACTAGTTGATGAACGGCGATAAGCTGCATACAACCACTTAAAATCCTATCAGCGGTGCATTTGAAGAAGCTATAATCATTGGGTTAAACCTCATATATTTGAGGTAGGTGATATTTTTCTCAGGGTGAACCCTCACAACCAACCAAATAGAGAACATCAGGGTAAGTTTGAATCCAACTGGTTGGGTCCATATGTTATCACTGTTGTATTTGGGTCTGGGGCATATTAGTTGGCAACTTTAGAAGGGGAACCACTAGCAGATCCAATCAACAACATGCACCCCAAACGGTTTCATACATAAGCTGGAAAGAGCATCAGGCTCCTCCAACTGTATCCGAAAATACCAAAACATTAAAAACAATTTCTTGAAGAAAATACAAAAAAATCATGAAAATAGTAAAGAAAAAATAATGCATCCAAATGGTGAAAATCACTTTGGTGGCACCTTGGGTAAGTGCGATGGTGAAAACATGGCAAACAGGCGCCACTCGTAAAATCTATGGCTCCATTGTCTTTCAGACTTTTTGCAATCATATCCATTGCATCCATTCATTCATTATTTATACCATGGCTTGTTATTGATCTGCAATCAAGGTTAGTACTTCATGTGTCCTGCATCCCACTTTTATAGCAACATCTAACTGGGGGAAATACTCTTAGACCTACTAATGGAAGTGGATTCTATATTACTTGTGATTCATTGAGTTCCTCATTTAAAATTGGCTGAAAATATACCAAAAACATTCAGAAACACTCACAAAATCCAAAAACATGATAAAACATCAAAAAATCAATCAAAAACATTGCAACATATAATATTCTTTGTACATACACATCACAACGGACACCAAATAAACATTTTGAGCTACTCAAACAACGATCACTTATCAAATCAATCAACCAAGTCAAAACATCTACACACACTCATCTTCGCAAGGATGCATCCTTCCCTTGAAACAAAGACATGATTACATTTTCTTTGACAAGAAAATTCTGTTTAGTTGATAAGCACTTGGTCGATTTGTTATTTATTTACTTATTTATATAAAGTTCCTACATTACTCTAGGATATCCACAAGTGATTAGAGTAGCCAGGATGGCTCCTAATATCTTTTTCTTTGTTTGTTATCTACAGATTGATCCAATGAAGTTTTGGGGCATGTACTAATGGTGTCTACATGGGAATTTCACTAAGATACGTGATCCTATGCATAAATACACTCATGAATCACTATGGCTTACTGACTACACTGTATACCTCGACCATTTGTGCATGAACCAGAATGGAGGGTAACTTTTCCTTGTCTATGATGTTTTCATCTAGGTAAAATGCTAAAAACTTGGTTCCTTCTACCTTGGCCAAGAACGATACTACCATGCTCAATGATGAAAATAAAGCACTATGAATAATCTATGGATCGTCATTTCATCTCATCTATATATATTGCATTTCGTTGCATTCCATTCATCCATACATCCATATAGTTGCATATCATTCATACATAAGTAATGACAATGGATAATCTCTCTTTTTTCAATCTTCTTCCATAGGAATGAGTCCTAGGTCCTCCATATCTTCTATCTAACAATCCCCCCTCACCCTCCCTATCTAGGTCATCATCATAGTCCCTTCATCAGTTCCCATCAACCCAATCAAGCCAGTTACTTTGTGTACGCAGGCACATCCACTCATACACACCTAGACTATCAACATATACTTTTTGATCAAGTATCTTCGAGTCTCAACAGGTAATCGATTATGGAAATCCTAGACTACAATAGACATTAATCACAATGACCTAGTCTCAATGGGTCTACTATGATTCATCACAACCAGCCTACAACGCAAACACTATCAATTGATCAACCAATCAAACACAATCAAAATAGACAATTACATCAATTATCTAAGTCTCAATGAGTATTTTGCTTCAGATACCTTGACTTCATCGGGCAATTACATCAATTGTCTAAGTCACAACAGGTCCCTTAATTCACTTACTCAGACTTTATCCTGTCCAAGTGAAAAACTAACATCAAATGTCACGCTTTGACTCAACCAAGGCAATTCAACCGATTACACCAGATTGTCCAGCCAAATTTTGATCAATTGTACAGTATCAATCAAAAGCATAAACATCTAATTTGCACAGTATCTCCTGGAAGACCTAAGGGTACTCACTGGCTTGTTGTTTCTCTATATTCACTCCATCTTCTCCCATTCTTTCGCCATTTTTCCTAAATTCTTCTATTCTACCTATCCCCAACTTCTTTTTCTATTTTGAGAGATCGCCCGATTTAAAAAAAAAAATCGGCCCATCTCTCGAGGGGGCGTACCACCCAATAAATTAATATTTATGGGGAATATTTCTTCACACCTATCTTTCTTTCTTTAAAACGACGCGATAAGCCGCACCATCTCAAAGAGGGGCAAATGTAGTCACATAAATCTGTCCACTTAATTAAATGAATATTTACTATTTATTTGATTATTTAACCATCAATAACCAGTTAATTAAATTAAATATTAATTTAATTCATCTTCAACCTCTTCTTCTATTAATTAAATAAATTATTGAATTTATTTAAATTAATTCATCAAGCCACACTATCAATCAATTAAATAAATAAAATTGATTTATTTAATTTAACCCCCTGTCCTCCTTTAAATAAAGAATCAAATATTTATTTAAATCCCTAAAACTACCCCCCACTTGCATTCTCCTACAAATGCAAGTTGCACCTATTTTGTTGAAATAAAGTAATTTTATTTGAATTAAAATCTTATTTTCTCTCACCCACCAAACCCACTTGCATCCTAAACCCATTCTAGATTCTTCTAAACCATTCCTAATTAGCCTAAACCCATCCCCTAATTATTGTCACATTCCTAAGCAGCTTGAAGTCACTTCTCAAAGCCTCCAAAGTCTTTGAAAAGCATTAAATGCTTTATGTCTCCAACAAGTTAACCCCTAAAGTCTTCCAAACCATTAATGGTTCTTACATGACCATTTATGGCTCTTACATAACCATTAATGGTTAACTCAACTCACACACATGGTTATAGACTTTCCCTCTAACTCAACCTCCATTTAACTCATGGGTCTCTTCAAGTATTCATTGCTTTGACCATGGTTATCCCCACTAACTCTTGCACAAGTGTTTGTCCATTGGATAAAAGCTTTATTCATTGGATAAAGGCTTTATTCATTCAACTCAAGCCTAGCCTTACCTCCTAAGGTAACCTTCATGTCATCTCAAACATTTAATACTTCTTCTCTCTCCTCTCAAGCTATCTCATGATGACATGTGTCATCCTGGGATTCGGTTGAAAACTCTCACATGGATCATAAACCCATCAATCCTAACCCTTGTTGAGATTACTCAATCTCAACTATCCATTTCTCTATTTTTCCTATATATAGAGCCCATTTCCTTCATATCCAGATCTAGAAATCTTGTATGCATAAAACTTATAGTAAATTTGAGAGAGCATTTAGAAGAACTTTTCTTTGTTATTTTGGCTAAAATTAACATAGATTAATTAAGTATTTTCTCATATTTAGCTTGTTTGCATTTGCATAATTAGTCATTTTCACAATCTTGAATCTCCATAAGACATCCATAATAGTGCAAAAAGTTGAGGGCTACAGTCATGAGGAACTTGGAGAGGAGAGGAACAAGGGAGGAGAAACTATGAACATGTTGGAGGGCATCTTGGAGGGTTTTATCTCATTCCTTTGTTTTTGTGTGCTTTCCATAATTTGTTTTATATCTCTCTTGGTATGCATCTTTAGGATTATAGTTTCATTTATCTTTTGTTTTTTATTGCTACTAACAATAGTAACATTTGAATCTTATGTTTCTTGCATCCCTTTTGCAGTGCATCAGAATGTATCAATTGCTTTAACATGCTTAATGAGACTCAAGCAATGATAATTACTTGATCAATATTTAATTATAGGAGAAAAACATTTATTACAAAACCTATCATATTAAGAAAACCTTGGGTTTTAGTCTAACACTTGGTTATCATTCTTAAGTGAAGAGAAATTCATCAAACCCCAATATTACTCCAATGTTCTTTTGTAATGGATGACACAAAAACATATTGTTAGTCCCCTAATTCTATTTATTTCTCTTGCTACATGTAATACCTTATTCCTTACAAATTTTCAAATCTCTAATAGAGAATATTTTAAAATACCAACCAAATATTTACAAGATGCAATAGACCCTCTCTCTAAGTTAAAGATTGCTTCATTTGAAAGATAATCATTACATTGGTACTGATCACTTGTCCCCAATTCCACCCCAACATGGGAATAATTGAGAGATGCATTCTTCAAAGTATTTAAAAAGGAAGGAGACAAATATTTATTATTATAATATATTATCACTATCAAAAGTGATCCCCAAAATCTGAATACTAATTTTAATAAGATAGAGGAACAATATCTACATCTAATTTATCTTTAGCAAACAAGGCAACTATGCTTTACCTCAACGTTTTTAACTTAGCCATCTTAATAATGAATTAAAATAGTATAATATGTACAACAAGGCTACCCGTATTTTGAACTTGCCAATGCTGCTAGAAGGTTCACTCTTAGTGCAAGCTGATTTTTCAAATATGAATCTTCGCACTCCAAATACTTCCAAACCATCGCAATATATATATCTACAAATCCAATCTAATATGCACTTCTCAAATTTATTTCAAAATGAAAGTTAAAATTCCTCTTGAGAGATTTTCAAATGAGATCATAAACTTAAAAGATAAAATCATCCTCAAAAATAAGTTTATAGAGGATGAAAAAAAATATGTGCTTCCCTTATAATGATACTCACACTTCTAGGACCTAACCAAGGGGAAATCTACAACAATAGAATAGGAAACAACAGGAGGACTCACACTTTTTATTATTCATCAACTAGGATTACAAATTTATAGTTGCATAGTACTCAACAATCCTCCCGTAAATCTTCTAAACAGTCTGATAGCTAACAGTTGTCTATTAAAAAGCTGATGGTCATTGACAACTAATTGAGAAATTTTTGACAACGAATTGAGACACTCAGATATCGGTTGATGTTGATACATACACACCCTGAGCACAATTCAGTTATGAATTATTCCGTAGCATCTATCTCTAATATAGAGCGCCAAAGCCATGAATTTGTTTTGCATAGAAGTTTAAATACTGAAAGATATTGTAGGTTTTATAAAACAAACAATAAAGAGAAACCACATTTATAACACACACAAGAATCTTTTGTTTATTCATATACATTGCAGCATAATGCACTTTGATGTAGAGAATAGATTGTTATTACATCAATTGCCTGCTACTTGATATATTACAGACTATATTTCAGTCATCACAATAAGCCATTATTTTATAGAGGTTTCAGCCCGAGTTCATGAATTCTAAGGACAGCTCATGATAAATTAGTTTCATGCTTCCAGCTCCAAAACATGCAAGGGTAATCGCTGTGGACGTGGGGGTACTTGAATAACTTTGTTGATAGATGGCCTCATATCTGGATTGTCTTGAATGCAACGCAGACCCACCGACACCATTCTCTGTACCTCGCTTAACTCAATTGTGACACCTTGGCGTTGCTGGTGCTCCACCAACTCATCAAGAGTACCATGTCCTAAGCAATCGTAGATCCAGTTAATTTCTTCCCTCCGCGTTCTTTTGCGACAAATAATTTCCAGCAGAACCACACCAAAGCTATAAATATCTGCTTTAGGGGCTGGCTTAACCAGCACACACTAAGCGTTGACCGCTTAGGTGGCTCGTGTGGGGTCCACTACTCCCGTCTCTCTTTCCGTTTGCAGTTTTCCGTTTGGTGTTAACATTCAAATTGTTCCCGCCTAGTTTTAAACTGTCTCTCCCGCGCATAGCACTGTCAAAGTCCCACGCTGCAGATTTTGTGATGCCAATAAAGAATTTAGCTGCGTCTCGTGTAAAATAGGTAGTTGCTACAGCTCTTTCCCGTCACCTGTGTGTAGGGATCTTTGAACCAGCGTATGGCCTTCCATCAAAGCGAAAGTGAAGAGGTATGTATGCAAAATGCTGAATAGTAGACAAGGCATATGAAATTACACAACCTTCGCCCACATCCGTCCTTCCTGTGGCTTATAATAGTTTATGGTGTCTACAAAAATGTAAACTAAGGGATTTCCGCCTAATATTATTGTTTGAAATGCTTTGCCTTGGCCAGCATGTATGCCAGATGTGGAAGTATGGATCAGATGCGCGAACTATTTGACAGATTGCCTCAAAGAACTGCGATGATTGATTTGTTATTTTAGAATAGGTATGTATAATATGCGTTTGTGTAGGTAATTCAGCATAAAAGAAACTGTTGATATTGTTGAACCTTTTGAAGGCCTCCTGCTATCCATCTTTGCACCGATCTATGCATAATTTATTCACGGGCTTGTTCTTTTTCTCTTAGTTTCTCTAATTTCCTATGTGTGAGGTAGCATCGATGCCTGCAATGTTTTCAAAATAGGAAAGGGGAAGTTGGTTGCCACCTCAACTGTTACTGTTTTTAAAGCTGAAGAGTGGTATCCTGAACAATCCATTTGTTCTTTAATAAAATAATATGATGTAATTTATAAGCCTTCTATTTAGATACAAATTTGATTTATTTTAAATTTGTACGTACGAGTAGTTGTTGATTTATTTATTTCATTAAGAGATTATATAGATGGTACTTTGTGAGTATTTATGATTAGTATATTTTGCATTTTTGATATTGAGATGATCATGATAAAAAGATATTCAACATTTGTAAACAATGTCAATGTCTTAAGAAAGTTGAATCATATCAAGAGAGGATACTTATATCATTTTTCCAAGTGAAGGTACATGTTATAGAAAATTTAGCATATATGTATTATCATTATAGGAAGTAAAGTCATATTAATCTCCCATCTATGCCAAATATAAAGCTTTTACCAAATGTTGATGTCATGTGAACACTTTTGGTATTAGAACAAACATTATCATATTAGGGGTATTTTTGTACCAACTATAGAGTCTATGTGGATTTGCAACTAAGTTAGACCCTACCCTTCATGCATAAGTCATACAAGAGAATTGGGTATAATTGATGCAACCAATCCAATGTACATATCACAATTGACATCATGTTATAAATAATACCCTTTGCCAAGGATTTCAATGGTACTCAAGAACCACATGTCTCCACAAGTACTAAATGTTTCCACATGAAATGTTGGTATAAAATAGAAACATGTAGCATTTAGTATGAAAATAAACATTTAGTTTTGAACACAATATATAATATAAATAAGATATATGTAGTGTTAGAAACACACAAAATAAAATACAAGATTGATACATGTAAGTTCAAATCTATGATAGGCACGTGTAGTGTTTAGAGATGGAAAAAGTGCATCTAAACATGTAAATTAGGTTTACATGTACTCTATACATAACACTTCCACTAATCATATTCACTAGCATCATATAATATAGGATATTCTTTTACCTTTGAACATATCATCCAATATGTATATATTCAAGTGTTGACCCATGTACATTTCAAACATTTCACATAGTAACATGAGTTTGTTATCCTTTCTAGGATTACACCTAAAATTGTTCAAGAAGTGTAGCTACTTATTACATACATTAGTCAAATATGCTCCCAATGACATCACTTGATCATTGAAAATCTTGTAAGTAAGGTCAAAATTTACAAAATAGATAACCATAGTCTCCTTTCACATATAGCACAATCTAATGTAATTAAAAGAATAATTGTAGCCTATGACAAATTTAGATTAATAATAGTAAAAGGTTCACTCATTCTTTTTCATACTACTATCGATAATCATAGTTCAACATAATTAATTTTATTTCATGGAAACATACCATTAGTTTCATTACCACAAATTACTTTTGCCAAGGTGAAAAGGCTAAACAATTATATATAATAAAATGTTAACATTAAAATTATAATTAAAAAATATGGATAAAAAAGAGAATGCATACAAAACAACTCACTCAATCCATGTGGAAGAAAGGAAGGTGAGGAGTTGTACATGAGGAAGAAGATAAAATGGTGAGGGTTTCAGAAGACTAACATGTGAGAGGATATGAGAATGTGTGTGGAAGTTATGAAAAGATGATCACACACATGTGTGAGAATGTGGAGTTTTTTGTGGTGATGATAAGTGAAAGATCCCCCAAATGTGTAAAAATGTAAAGATTTATGAGACATGACAATTGCTTGAGATCTTGAATATATGTGAGAATGGGAGGTGTAGATATTCGATAATGAATGATGAGGATTATGACATTATTTATTTCTTAAAATTATAAAAAAGGTTTCTCATTTGTGGAAATGTTAGAGTTCAAAGATTGAAGTTGCCTCTTGACACATGCTAGGAATTTGTTAAATATTGAGGATTAGATGTATGCTACTTGACTAATGTTGAAAATTTGATAGGCATTGGGGTTTGACGATACTAGTCAACCCATGCCAAGGACCTCTCGTAGGTCAAGTATTGAGTTTCTAGGTCTAATACATGTCAATGCGCCATCAAAGGTTAGGTATTAGGATTCTAATTGATGCATACTAGGGACTTGTTGAAGGTTGGGGATCAAGGTTGCAACCTAACAACTGCCAGCTACTTGTATTTGAAGGAAAAGAAGTTGTGATACTATCATACAAACAATAAAGGGTGGTAGAAAATAATTCAAGTGGATATCTCTAGTGAAAAATGTTTTCAATTATTGAAGTAGAAAGTGATTGAAGATATGTATTATCATTGTCCAATTTTGATAAAGTGTTCCAATTTGATTGCAATACAAGTGATACGATGAAGTTATGGATTATAACAAGAGGGAAGGCCCATATCCTACTTAAAGAAAAAGTTAAATGAAGCTACTATCGTCTCAAGTAACACGACTTCATTTTCCACTCCTACTATTATATTATTGCATTTGTGTGCATTCAACTATTTTATGGCCCACATATTTGCACCTTTAACATTCTCCATCAAAGCTTCTATCTCTCACATGATCAAATCTTCAACCTTTATTTGATTAGGTAATTTATTGAGCATCATAGCCAATTTTCTAATTATAATTAGTGTTATCTTCTTTATCCTAGATATACCTCCTTTTGGCCACATGCATTTTAACTTTATCATCCTTAGTGAGCTCTCTGTTACCAACAATTTAAACCTTTATATAATCTAAATCTCATTGTAAAGTCTTGATAATTTATCCTCAACTTTTAATATATATTGGTAAGATCATCAATAATTCATAGATTGATCATACTGAACTCACCTTGTATGCATAGTCTTAACCATTAAATGCCATTATTCATCTCATGGTGATCCATCCTAATGGAAATTCTTTAAACTCCTTAGTGTAACACTTCCCACTCGTTTCCTTTTATTTTAAAATTTGTAGCTTATTGAGTAGCTCAAGATGATTTCAATCCTAGAAACTTGGCCCTCATTCTTCACACCATCCTATTCCACCAAGTGATATTCTCTTTACCATTTTTTCTCCATTCAACCTACACATATTTCTACCAAATTGTAGTGTGTCCTTTCAACCCTATTTACACCACCTTCACTCTCTTTGGATCCTCAATATTTTCATATTCAAAACACTCCTCCTTTTTGGTTATCTAATTAATTAATTTTTTCAATTATAGACTTATTGAGAAGCATGAAATTAGAATTTTTATTATTGTTCCTATCCTATATATGGCCTCAAATATTCCTTTCTAACCCACATTCATTTCATCACCTATGTATCTTAATTCTCTTATCTTATTACGCCATCTTTTCCTTTTTCCTCACTATAAAATCTTTTCATTTGTTTAAGCTCTTCTCTTATAACCTTCTAGGACATCCATCCTTTCTTGTCTCCCCTTTATGGATTCCAATATTTGAACAACGATACCCACAACTTCTTCTTCTACTAATATTATTTTTAGCACTCTTCCTCTCGAAGGCATCTTATTGCCTTATCTCTCTTCTTCTTACATTTCCAAGTCTTTTAAAATCTAAAATTCTTTATTGTTGGCAATACATAGCCAATAACGATCAATACCTTCATTTGAAGACAACCTACTTTAAATCTTACAATAAACTTTTCCTATAGTTGTAGCTCATATTAGTGCCATAGTGGTGGTGACATAACCATATGATGTTATATTTTGGACTCAAGATCCATACGATAACTCATAATTAGTTTTAGAGATGCCATGTTGTTTTACTAAATGCACATAGCCTTCCAAATAATCAGTAATACTTCTTATAGTTAATTTCCTACTACACCAAGTCACTCTAGTCTCTATGTACAACTCTAAATAATTCCGTAGATATATTCAAAAGAAAAATGTTAATACTTAATAAACTCAAGTAATAAGTATAAATTCTTCAACATGAAATTAGTTAAGAATTATATACTTTGAGTTATAAATTGAATCCATATTTTATTTTTCAATATGACTTATTAGAATTCAAACATAATAAATTACTTTAAATACATTTAAAATATATTTTTAACATATTTAATCAAATCTAAAATCTATATAAATTTCAATTACAATTATAAAATCAAATTATTTATTTATATTTACATTAAATGCTTAAACATTTCAATATACTTAAATTCAGTTAATAATTAATTTTTGATAGTTTACATGGAACTGCATCTTTTTTGAGGCAATATGTCAAACAGTTCACATGTCTGATCTATTCTTCGACATCTTGCATACATAATGGCTAAGGCAAAGCATTTCAAACTTTAATATCTGGCGGAAATCCCTCCCTTTACAGTTTTGTAGACACCGTAAGGAAGGATGGATGTGGGCGAAGGTAGTGCAGTTTTAGCCTAATGATTCTACAACTTAATTAACAGATCCATTTTGTGTATATCCCGCAATCAATTACGTTCCCAGAGAATTTGCTGTCAAACAATTCATTTGCCTTATTTATTCTTCAGCATTTTGCATACGTACCTCTTCCCTTTCTCTTTGATGGATAGCTGTACGCTGGTCCAAAACTCCCTACACACAGGTGACGGAAAGGAGGTGTAGCAGCTATTTCCCATGAGGCGCAACTAAATGCTTTATCGGGATCACCAAAACTTCTGCAGCGTGGGAATTTGACAGTGCTATGCGCGGGAGAGACAGTTTAAAACTAGGCGGGAACGATTTGAATGTTAACACCAAACGAATCTGCAAACGGAAAGTGCGACGGTAGTAGTGGACCCCACACCAGCAACCTAAGTGTTCAACGCTTAGTGTGTGCTGTTTAAGGGTGGTTCTGCTTTAGCAGTAACATTGCTCACCATTGAGTAACTCAGGCGCCATGTAATCAGTGGTGCCCCGAGCCGAAGTCAAGGTATGATGAGTCTGTTCGGCCGTGAACAATTTTGCTATGCCAAAGTCACATATTTTAGGATTGTAATTTTGGCCCAGCAGAATGTTTTGGGGCTTTATGTCAATGTGCAGAATTTGGGGACCGTATCCTTGATGCAGATAGCGGATACCTCTTGCTATTCCCTTTGCAATTTGAACACGTACTCTCCAATCAAGAAAGACGCTACCCCTGAACAGAACTTTGCCTAAAGATCCTTTGCACATGAACTCGTACACCAGAAACCGATGTGGACCCTCTTTGCAGAAACCGTACAATCTGACAAGATTTTTATGATGGCTTGTACCAATAGCCTTCATCTCCGTTTCGAAGTCGCTCCGTTCATTTTCTGCCTGGGCTTCTTGAACATGAAGTTTCTTCACAGCAACTTTCATAGCACCTGCTCTTTCATCAGGCACGGAGCCCTCATTTGCTCTTTCATTAGGCAAGGAGCCCTCAAAGACGGTACCAAAGGCCCCGTTTCCTAGCACTCTACTGAAATCTGTAATAGTTTCTATCTCAGTATAAGAATACTCTTTCCAGCCTTCCACAACCTTAGACTCGCGTGTAGTAAGCTTTGCGCTAACTATACTGTTCTCTTGGGGCTTTTTGTGACAAAAACACGCCACGAAGAAGGCAGCTGCAAGAACAAGGACAAAACCAGAAGGCCGATGCCAATCATCAAAACCAGCTCTACAGCAATCCTTCGCTTCCTTTGTTTTCCCGATGGTGGTAGGATGTCGCCAGCCACTTTCACAAAAGATCTAGTTGTAATGTCAGCTCCTTGACGGCCGTCAGTCATAGGCAGCATTTTCATGTAGCAAGCTGCATCGCCAACCGTCGGAAGTACGCCATGTGTTACCACAACACACATGCAATCATTTAGGCAGGCCTGCAGACATTCTTCCTCAGTAAGATTCGTCAAAACTGAATAATCGCCGCTCCCCCAGCTCGTGTTGTTGACAGGTAACATGTTGCTTCCTGCACTGCTGCAGCTCAGCCCTGGCGATGAGCTTCGCATGCATCCTGAAAGGGATAGTCGCTGTCGATAAAATTGAACTGAGGAGGACAAGTGAAGTCGGGCTCGTTCTGGCTGTTGATCTGACAAATGCCGTTCCGTCCACACTGACCCTTGACCTGTTTGCATGGGTCACTCACTGGCTGCCATACAGATGACCAAGAAGCATTTCTGGTGTTCCACACATACTGTGCTAGAATTCCGTCGCTCCCGAGTGTCACTCTACGAGGAAACTGCCCATCTCCAGCGTCGCCTTCTGTGAGAGTGTAAACTGTCATGTTGGTGCTGTTTACTATATGCAAGAGCCCACTCGATTCAAATTACAAACTTAGTTCCCCAGATGTCATAGCAGCCCAGTAAGCACCATCAGCCACGCCCGTCCGCTCAGCATTATAAATTACCAAATTGCCGTCCTATTGCATGGAAAGTTGAAATCGGCCTGTAGAGTAGTTTGCTGGTGAAGCCTTCGAAAACATGTCGGCCTTCCATTTGAGCATCTGACCAGGCAAGAGGGTGTCTGTAGGATAGTCGAAGCTCTGCCAGATAGGATTAGATTGCGCATTTAATAGCACAAAGTTCCCACTGTCCAGCATTGAAGCCGATGCAACCTTTTCAGAGAGAGCAACGGACCATTTCAGATTTGTTTGATCATCATACATGTTGAGGCCGTTGTTTGTCAGCTTCAGTGTAGCCGCTTTTCGAAGAGGAATGTCTCTCTCATCCTTGATAACTGTCCAGACCAGAATTTGCGAAGAGATACTGTCAAACCAAACGCCCAGCACAGAGTGTTGGAGTGAGCGTATAGAAACCAAAAGCAAACTGTCCATTTGGTGAATCCCATTTGGAATTCTCAGACGTACTAAGAGTGGTGCTACTTGAGATTTCAGGTATCGGAGCCACTAGGTAGATGAGCTCATGAAGGAAAATGAGAGAGAGGAGTATTTGAAACGCAGCCATAGATGAAATGAGGGGAAGAAGCTAATCAATTTGATTGTAGTACCTATATTATAACCAGGGTACCAAACATTGTAGGTCGTATTCAGCGGGCACGAAACTATTTCTCCAACTAGGTAAGGAATAAAAAATATCGAGCGGATCAACAACAACGTGTCATTTGCTTACCGAATCCGTGATGTTCACTCGCCGGCAATTTGGACCCAGTTTTCACTTGCGCAAATATCCTCTAGATTCCATCAAGAGAGATTTAAGTCCATATACAAAGTCCCGTACAATGAATGACCTGATGAGAACACACGAAAGGACTTTATATTAATTTTTTTTTTAAATTGCTGTTTCGGGAATAATCACTCTTATTCGGACAGTATTCATTTTATTTTAGTTAAGGCGAGCTAATTCCGGCTATCAACGGTTAAAGAGGTGTGCAAGAGGATCGAAATCTTGCTCGCGGGTTCGATTTCACCGTCACCGTTTTCCCCTTTAGTTTTCTAGTTAGGGGCTTTTCCCTATATATTTACTTTCCTCCCGTACAAATATTAAAGAGAGAATTTTAAAAAGTTTGAAGTGGATAAACACAAATAAAGTGAACAATATCACAGATTTTTAATGACTGGAATATGCAAAGCAGTTGTATGAGAATTAGATAAAAGATATCATAGAAGGGCTAAACTTTTCTCTTCAAAAGATATTAAAGAAAGAATTAAAAAGCGTGCATTGAGTAAAGATAGAGATATAGATGGTGTACAAACATAATACTTAAAATGGGGTCTGGAAGTCCTCACACCACACATCAAAAGTTTAATTAGTGGGTTCATTCAGAATGAGTTTTCAAAAATTTGGACAACTACTATTGCTCCCCCTTCGCTCAAAAGTGGTGATATCAACAACCCTTCAAATTACTACACTATAATGATCAATCATTTTTGGTAAAGCTTTTGGGAGCATGATAGAAAGACAAATTTGTATTTGGGTTGAAAAGTAGAAAAAGAGGACAAAAAGTCAAGTGGACTTTAAGCCAAAACATTCTACCATTGACCGTTGCATTACACTCAAACACTTGATTGAGAAGGTTTACTAAAAGCCTGAGAAACAAAGAAAAACCAAAGAGAGCCCACTCCTCCAGACTCTAAGACAGAAATCCCACATCAAACTAAACAACAAACAAGCTCCACACAAGGCACATAGGTGAGTCCCCAAAGACATAACTACTTAGCCACAACCATAACCAAAAACCAGAAAAAAACAGAAAATTAAAAAAAAACAAAAAAACTATTACACAACCAAAAAAAAAATGCAACAAAACCCTCACCCTTACAACAGTCAACCCCGACGCTAACCCCACCAAATCACTACACACAAAGTGCTCTCACTTGGAAACAAAGGAAGGCGAGCGGCTAGGATTTCCCCTACCCCATGAAGCCTATCGCCATCCCAAATGTCCTATTATATAATTATTTAATTTTGAATAGTTTTATTATTACTATATATTATATGTTATTAAATAAAACAAATAAAGAAATTTACATGTAATATAGTTTATTATAATATGTGTTAAACTTTTATTTATGTTAATTAAATTTATTATTATATGTTATTAAATAGTATAGAGAGAAGATACATAGAAGACAAAAATAAAGGAGGAAATAAATTTAGGAGATGAGAGGAGGCTTAAAAAAGAAGGATCAATGTAGAAAATGGAAGTCATTAGAAAAAATAAATATAAGGAAGAGTTGGGTTGTAGCTTATTGAAAATGATATGTTCATTGATTACACCATCTCTAGAGTGTGAATTAAATTTTGATCTTAAATTTTCTATTGAAACTAAATTCTTTTATTTATTATTATATACAATATTTTAATTAAACATACATGTGTGGGGTAATTGGATCAAGATGTTACAATCTATTTTTTATTTTAAAACTAATTATAATAAATATTATTGGTAAAATCATTTAATTGAGAAATGTTCTGATTGATTGAAAAACAAGTTTTAAGGACCCGAAACCATTACAACATAGTTAAATAAAAAGTTGAGAAAATAGAGTCCTCATACAAAGCGACTGGTCCAAAATACCAACGAACAGAAAAAAAAGCTAAACAACAAAAAACAGCAAAGAACCCAAGGAGACACTACATAGTAATTTTCTTCAGCAGATCCTCTGCCTTAGTCACCAGCTCATCATAGGTTGCCCCAACTGCTTTTAGCTCCTCCAGGTCCTTATTCACTTTCTTTTCCTTCCTCTTTCCACGGGTGTGAGTTCTGGGACCTTGGGCTTCCCCGGTTCCTTCTACATCCAGGTCAATTTCCTGGGTTTCCTTTTCATCATCGAGCTTGCTGATGAGGGTATGGGTGTTGTTGGCTGAGATTTTCAGAATGTTGAGACTCTGCTCCGCAATGTTCTTGAGGCACTCCTCTATCTTGTCCACTTTGGCAACTGTATCCGAGAGCGTTTTTTTCGCTAGTTTCCTCCAGGGTTTTTCTATCCTGTATCTCCTTTTCAATTTTCTCAAACCGGGGATTAAAGGCATCTCTGATGTCTTCCGCTTTGGCAATTGTGTTCTTCAAATCTTCGATATAATCGGCCATAGTGTTCCCCTCTCCAATGTTAATCGTCTCCAGGATCATGACTTTGTTGCAGAGTTTTTTGTATTCATCCATAGTATTCTTATTCCCATCAATAAGTCATTCAATGGTTTTCATAAAACCCTTCAAGGCCTCGAGGTGAGGACCAGGAGAAGGAGTAACTTTACCAGGAGTTATCTGTTCATCTTTAGCAATATGGAGGACAGAAATGGTGTCAGCGGCCCTGAGGGTCTCCTCCATAGTCTCCATCTCCAGGCTTTGTTCAGCTTCCAGGGTTCTTGTTTGTTTGTCCTCTTCCGGTTCCTTGCTTGTGTCCTTCGGATCTTTGCCAGTCTCTTCTGTTTTCTTTTGCTTCTTCCTAGGTTGGGCTTGGTTTTTACTTTTTTCCTTCAGCACTCCCTTAGGGTTCTTCTTCTCCTCAGGGAAATCAGAGTCCTCTTCTTCCGAAGAAATACTAATCAAGGGTTTGCTTTGGGGTTTTTTGCTCTTAGAAGAAGAGGGTCTTGATTTCCTCTTCTTGCTCCTCTCATACTCTGAGTTGTCAGAGCTTTCCTCATTATCAGTCGAGGAATCATTATCTGAATCCTCCTCCTCTGAGAAATCAGAATCAGACATTTCTTCTTCTGAATCCACAGAGAGCTGCATTCGATTGATTTTACTGGCCTTTAGATGATCATAAATGAGGACCATAAGTCCCTGGTGCATTGCAGTGTCACCCCGAGGATTTTCTTTATATGCTTTTAGGGATGCTTTCATAGAACAAAGAAAGAAGTAAGGGAAATTCACCTTATCGTTATGCCTAAAATGATTTAAGAGGGCAAAGTGATATCCATATACTTTCGTAAACCTGCCATTTAGAGTTATATACCTCATTAAAACAAAGAGAATTTCCCGCCAGGGCTTTGCAAAAGCCTTAGGCGGGCAATAGGTTTTGCTCAACTTTACCAATCTTTTCTTCTCTTTCTCTATGACCGGGTACCTTTCAATGGCTTCCCTGCTGACCTTCCTATCTCTGTAGAAATTGCAGCCCTCCCTTTTGAGTCCCGTAGCTTTAACTATTAACTCTTCGTCAATTTCCACCAGTTGGTCGCCCATTTTAAGCTTGCCCTTCTTCCAATTTTTGCAGAAGAAGCTGGTTTTCTTTCCATCATGGCCATGGAGTCTCTCAATGAAGCTCGAAAGACCACCCTTCTACAAAATTTCCCACACCTCTTATTTCTGTTTCCACTCCTTGCAACTTCCTGGCTCATATCTTCTCCTATTTCTGCCCATGGTGTCGTATCTCACAGTCAAGTTCAGGTTACAGAGCTTGTGAAACAGAAAGCTTTTCGAAGCTAAAACAAAAGCCCAGAAAGCATGCGTAGCATTAATGATTTGACAAGTTATAATGCACGTTTTGCTAACTTTGATGTTATAATGAGTAATTCCCTCATTATCGAAGTAACTCGAAGTGCTTACTTCAGTACATATCATAATTGCCTTGTCAATCAAGATTCTTTGGGGTACTTCGATATCTTTCATTTATTATGATTTGTCTTACATCTCCGGGAAGACCGCTCTCACCTGTCCACGTGGTAATTGTATCATTCTTCACTGCCACGTTTGCAGCCCAATTAGCAGAACAGTTGGCCTCCCGATATATATGGGATATGTGGCATTTTTTGAAGGTTCTGATGATGTCAATGGCAGAAAAAAATTATATTGTGGATTGACCAACAGGGCTAAGAGGTCCCATTGAGACACTTAGTAATATTATTGGAATCCCCTTTGATCTAGAGATGGGTGCAGTTCCATTTTTTGGCTAGAATAATGCCTTGAAGGGCTGCCATAACTTCCACCTTATGATTGGTTTGAATGCCAATAGGGACAGCAACCATACCTTTGCAAATGCCTCTGTCGTCTCTGAGAATAGCTCCACAGCCTGAAGGACCTGGATTTCCTTTGGCTGCTCCATCAAAATTGATTTTAAGCCAACCATGGGGAGGGGTTTGCCATTTAACTTCAAGCCTTTTATTGTGGCTGATATTATGACCATCAGTGATCTTCATATTCCAGGCTCTTAAGATATTTGACTCCAAAGAGTTGTTTGAGTAACAAGAGACCTCCAGAGACCTCCATAGTTCCCATATTTTCCTAAATAGCCCTTTGAATTTTCTGAAAAACAATGTCTTGATTTAAGGACACATCTCTGAAAATTCGGTTGTTTCTTTCTTTCCAAAGACCCCACAGAATGTGAGGCAGAGAGAGCTGCCACATACACCTCAGAAAAGAGTTGGTCTAATGAATTTGCCAAGAAGAGAACAAATCTCTGATGTTACTGGGAAACACCCAAGCAAGACTAAAGCTTTTGAGGAAGCTTTCCCAAACAGAGTTTGAGAAAGAACAGTGGAGGGCAAGATGGTCCACTGACTCTTCCTCTTGAAAGAACAACACACACCTATTTGGAAGGGCAAAACCTCTGCATTTAAGGTTGTCAATAGTAAGGATCTTATTCTGGAGAATAGTCCAGAAGAACATATTGATTTTAGGAGTTGGCCCTTTTAACCAAGCCTTAGACCAGAAAGGATTCATAGGAGGGGAGGGGGAGAGGATACAATACATCAAAGATACAGTAAAGGTATCTTTGGGGTTATATTTCCAGATCAGGGAATCCTCTTCCTTATTCAGCCAGATAGCAGACAGTTGGGTTTTGAGCTTGGAGAGACTGGGATGAATACTATCAACATTCTGCCAGTTGTTCCCATCCCAGTAATCTGCCACTAAGGTACCAAAAGAGCCAATACAGGGGGGGGCATAGGAAGCCCACTCATGGAAATCCATTAGGGGTTCGTCAAAAAGCCAGGGATCCTCCCAGAATCTCACTTTTCTACCATTTCCAAGTTTCCATGTCACACCTTTAGCAATCACCTCTTTACATTTAGAAACATGGTTCCAGATATGAGATCCATTTATACTGAGATCCAATTTAAGAAAAGAAGATAGAGAAGAGGACAGAAGAGAATACTTACTTCTCCAAATTTTGTACCATTCAGAATCAGAGTTAGACCATCTCCAAACTTGTTTTGACAAGAGAGCTTCTTTTAAAGTGCGAATCCTCCTAAGCCCCAGACCACCTTTTCTTTTTGGCTTGCAGACCTGATCCCATGCCACCAAGGACATTCTTTTCTTTTCCTCCACCCCAGACCATAGGAATCTTCTTTGAATTTTCTCAATAGCTTCAGCATACTTGACTAGAATTTTGAATAAGCTAAGAGTTTAAATGGGGATACTTTGAAGAGTATCCTTAAGAAGAAGGAGCTTACCAGCTTGACTTAAGAGAGCCCCTTTCCAACCTGCAAGTTTTTTGTGAAATTTATCAACTAGTGAACTCCAATAGGAGTCAGGAGGGGCAATCCCCATGGGGAGACCAAGGTAGGTAGCAGAAAGGTCAACAATCTTACACTCCAGAATTCTGCTGATCCTTTGTTGTCTTCTCTCCGGGGTGTTAATGAAAAATACATCACTTTTGGCCCAGTTAATAAGCTGCCCCGTTGCAGAAGCATATTTACACAAGGTATTCTTTAGAACTTTATCTTCTGAGATGCTTGAATCCCCCATAATTATTGTATCATCAACAAACTGCTGGTGTGAACAAATAAGGTTAGTAGAAGAAGATTGGAGACCCTTAAAGGATCCTATCTGCACCAAATTTTCCATGGTCCGTCCAAAGCATTCTGCCACAATAATGAATAGGATGGGGGAGATAGGATCTCCTTGCCTAAGACCTCTCGAAGCTTGGAAAAAGGTTGAAGGAGAATCATTGACAAGAACAGCAAAGGACGCAGTAGTGGTAAGTTAGGATAAAAGATCCACAACTTTTGGGGCAAACCCAAAGGCAGTGAAGACTTTCTGAAGAAGAGACCAGTCCACCCTATCATAGGCTTTGGAGAGATCTATCTTAAGGATGAGACCCTGCTTCTTCGCTTTAACAAGAGAGTGAATGTTCTCATGAACAGTAATAATGGAATCGAGAATTTGTCTTCCAGGAATAAACCCATTCTGCTGGTGTTTAATAAAAGTTGGGAGAATAGACAAGAGTCTAGAGGTCAGGACCTTAGATATGATCTTGTAAAAGGAATTGCAGAGGCTAATAGGTCTGAACTTGTCCAGAGAATCAGCACCTTGAATCTTGGGGATAAGAGCAATAAAAGTACCATTTATTTCCTTCAAGAGTTTTCTAGCCCCAAAGAATTCCTTAACCCCATTAGCAACATCAGTCCCGATAATGTCCCAGAACTCTTGAAAAAAGAGCATTGGGAAGCCGTCAGGACCAAGAGCTTTATTTCCATCAAAGGAGAAAACAACATTTTTAATTTTTAAGGTGGAAAGAATGGAAGAGAGAAAAACATTATTTTGGGCATCAATGAAATGAGGAATGTTCTGAAGAAAAGAGGACTGAACTTCAGCATCTAGACTTTGATCCCTCGAAAGGAGGTCCGAGAAATACCTCTTAGCTTCATTCCTTATTTCATCTTCCTTGACCAACTCCCCACTGTCCACAACTAACTTGTTCATCTTGTTGGTAGCTTTATGTTTGATGGTTGACATATGGAAGAATCTTGTATTCCTGTCTCCTTCCTTGAGCCATATGCATCTCGATCTTTGCTTCCATAACATTTCCTCTTTAGTAATAATATCATGGTATTTCTTAAGAATCTCATTCTCCTTAGCAATAGAAATAGTACTAAAACCATCCTTCTGGATCTGGTCCTGTATCTCTTTTAGGTTTTCTTGAATTTTACTCTTAGCCTCAAATATATTCCCAAAGCTGTTCTTATTCCATATTCGGATGTTGTCCTTCACACTTTTGAGCTTCTTAACCACTTTGAACATTGTCGTTCCCTCAACTTGGATACTCCACCATTTTTTAGTATACTTTTTAATATCAGGGTGAAGAGTCCACATTTTTTCAAATCTAAAGGGATAGTTTTTTCTTCTGTTGATCAAATCAGCATTAAAAGTAATTTAATTGAGAAATGTTAAACTGAATTAAAAATATATTTGTTAGATTTAAAACATCATATTTTTTCATTTTAAGAACTCACCTTAATGTTTGTTTTGTATGATATTGATATAATCATGATAAATGAGAAAAAAATAAGTCGGATTAAGATAATATTTGTAGATCTTTATTGCATTCTATTCTTTTGTTTTTGAAATTGTCATAATTTTTATTTTTATCTATTGTAATATAATCACCATATTTAAAAATGATAAACTAAATCAAAACATTATTGATAGATACATTCTATTATACTTTACTTTATAATAAAATAAAAATAATAAAATATTTTAGAAAAACCAAAAAAATTACAAAGACACATCCACAATGTTTATGAATTCAGAACCAGAAAAAATAAAAACATTAATAAACTATTTTTGCACCAACATTAAACGGATCTTTTGCATTATAACCTAACATTAACCAGCCATATTAAGCGGGAAAAAGAGTATTTCTCGAACAACTTAAACAACCAAATAAATAAAAATTGCTTACCCAACAATTCTGAGCGACTCTTCAGCAAAGAGTGCGCAAATTTCTACTACATCAAATCAACAAAGATTAGAGTTATTATATAGTGTCCGATCTGATGAGAACTCAAGAGAAGACAACGGGATTAAAATAGTTATTATCGTAGTTTAAATAAAAATGTATGTCTTCCTATAACCCTTGTTTTTTCAGATGAGACCGAGTATTTGGCGATTTCTTTTTTTTTGTATTTCAGGAATCATCGTAAATTTTATTTATTATGCTGTTGGTATAATTGAGTAAAGTTAAGCTGGATGAAGACATCATTTCTAATTTCAGTAAATTTTATTTTATTATTTAAAAATTTATTATATATATATTTTTTAATGTTATCACTTATTTTATCTTTTCCATTATTGGTATAATTATCTCATCTAGAAAAGTTCAGATTTGAATATTTTATGTTTTGATTTTAAAAATTATCATAATTTTTGTTTCTTATATTGTTGTTAGAATCATGGCATTTACATCATTTGTCGATTCAATATATTCTAATCTTTTATTCAAAAAATGATCATAAATCTATTAGTTATGGTTCTAGTACTCTCTTTCTTTTATTTCAAAAACAATCTTAATTTTCTATGTTGTTGATAATATCATCATAATTGAAAAACTAAATTAAATTAAGAAATTATTTGCAAATTGGACATATTATTTTATTTTAATAATAACCATAATTTGTATATCTTATATTGTCATATAATAACTTTGATTGAGAAAAGATAACTTGGATAAAGATAATATTTTTCATTGAAGTTTACTACTATTCTCACACTTACAAGAGCATATACAAGGCAACCGAACTGTTTGAAGAATGCCTCATAGAAATATGTTCTTGTGGAACACCCTAATTACTGAATATTAACAAAATGGATTGATGATCACTTCTTAGGTTCATAAAGTGAGAAAATATGCAATGATGGGCTATAAATCTCAGAACTTTAAATATTTATAATTCCCTTATCCAACATCATGAATCTACTCTTAATGTCAGGAGTAATATTAATCAAAATAAATTCATAGAATTTGAATCCTTTGAGAGGAAGGGTACTCATTCACAAGAGAGTTGTTATCAACAATTGAGCTTCAATTCTTATCATGCTCTTATTCCAAATGTAATATTGTCCCATGGCCCAAGAGGTTGTAATTTCCTAGTCACTAATGAGGGTA
Source organism: Cryptomeria japonica (assembly GCF_030272615.1). Lineage (NCBI taxonomy): Eukaryota > Viridiplantae > Streptophyta > Pinopsida > Cupressales > Cupressaceae > Cryptomeria > Cryptomeria japonica. Next base: position 139,821,409 of record NC_081405.1, on the reverse strand, counting down.
TAGATATTACACATAAACATGGAAGAGGTATCAATGTTTACATTGTGTCAAGTAAATATTTTGATGATATCTATACAAAGAACTTTTACAATGGCAACTAAGATATCACTAGTTCGGAAAATGATTTTTTGTCTCAATCTAGTTTTGTTGATCTCCAAAAGGATGGCCATCTACTATACAATTCACCACCAAAGAGAATGAGAAACCCGAGTGAGTTTTTTATTTTGAAAAAGAGAGTAGAGGGGAAGTGAAATAAATGATGATCATATAGCTAAGGATGAGAAAAAAATGACAAAAAATAGTGAGAGGCCAAAAACCCTTTTGAACAAAACCAAATGTGTGGGAAGTGTCACTCCAATAGAGGAAAGTGGAATGATTATAGGAACGCCAACATTAAATGTGTTATTGGTCCCATGCTTTTCTAATCTAGACCACCACTGATAGAAATGTGTTATTGGAACACTATGATCAACCTACTAAATAGAAACAATCTCCAAATTTGAAGAAGTAGGTGTGGGAAGAATCATAAGGAGATTCACAAACCCATTACTCCCTTGACTAGATGAAGGAGTCAAAGGAACATATGGATCAGGGAAAACTTTAAGAAACCCCCTCAGACATGGTGTAAAAATATGGCGAAAGTTGTATAATTGCCGAGGAAAATTTTAATTTTACTGGAAAAATTTTGCGGTTTACGAAGAAACAATAATAATCTCCATTGGTGAATCATTTGTCATTGCTCAAAGCTTGTGAAAAATCCTAGCGAATTGTAATGTTTTTAAAACCAAAAAAATATTTGCATGGGTGAATTGTAATGTTTTTAAAACCAGAAAAAATATTTGCACTGACGATTTCAACCTATTTTCAAACCATTAAAAAAAAATATTGGCGATTTCAAGCTATTTTCAAACCATTAAAAAAAAATATTGGTGATTTCAAGCTATTTTCAAACCATAAAAAAAAAATATTGGTGATTTCAAGCTATTTTCAAACTGTAAAAAAAAAATATTGCCGATTTCAACCTTAACGTAAAAAAAATATTGGCACTTCAGCAGTCCATGTCAAGTCATTAAAATACGTGGCACACAGTCGTCAACCCTCTGCCTGAAAGACTGCCCATTAGAAAATCTCACGACCTAGCGACAAGCCCTTACGACTCTATCTCTAGCTCGCAAGCTGAAAATGCTAAGCCTTCATAACCTCAAGATCTAGAAACCGAGGGCAACTGAACCGCCACTCGCCAATTCTCGACCACAAAATGTTAATTCCTCATCACCACAACGACTTGGAGATAGTGGTAACTTTAACCTTTGTCGCGTACTCGTCAACATAAAACCATTTATCTCTTAACTTCTAGCACTTCACTTGCAAGCTTGCGGCTTGATCAGTTCTTCAGACATTTAACTTCACGAGTTGGCGATAACTATAAAACTTAACCACAAACTATCTAGTCGCTAGCTCGCGACCTAAAAATGCTAACATTAAACAAACATGAGAGCTAGTGGCAACTGTATGAAATGAGTTACTAACTCTTGCAGCTATAATGTATGACATCAGACCAACTCGAGACCTCACGACCAAAGAAATCTCATTAATAATCTCCAACTCGCTAACATAAAATGCTAGCACCCAAAAAGTTAGAGACCAAGCAATGTAAGCTCAAACCAACTTGTCGCCAGCTCGCGGCTTGATCATGTCTTCAGACATTTAACCTCATGAGCTGGCGATAACCATAAAACTTAACCACAAACTATCTAGTCACTAGCTCGTGATCTAAAAAATACTAACATTAAACAAACATGAGAGCTAGTGACAACTATGGTGACAAGCTAATATGTACGAGGAATTTTTAAGGCTTGGATGCTGACTCATTCCTAAGGGACTAGTTTGAAGGTTTCTCTTGAGTCGAGGTTGATTAGACAAGCGATGATGACGGTTTCAGAGGCATAAAAGGATTGGATAGCTTCTAAGTTAGAGATGGGAGATCATGGATTTCTCTGAGAAATTAGAGGTTGTTTGTTATCATGGATTCTGAAGCAGAATTTATACAATCAAGAAGGAATAAAATAAGAACAAAATCGCTCACATAAGATGAGCCTTGGTAGGATTGAGTGGATTTGATAGGCATGACTTCTAGAGTCTAGAGTCGCGTAAAAAAGCACCAAAATGATGATTTTTCACGTGAATGAGCATCACCAGATGAAGTGTTAAAAAGTTATAAATACAATGGAGTGGTGACTTAATTGGTAAAAGAGAAGAAACCTTTTTCATTTACTAAGAGTGGTTTCTTCCTCAGAAAGGAAGATGATGTTTGAGCAAGATAGTGCATGGAGTTGTTGTGTTCTCTGTGATACCAGATGGGTATTTTTTTTCCTCTTGTGTGAGTTTGTTTATTGTCAAAGGGGTTGTGAAAGTGAGAAGGATTGCCGAAGGGGGTGTGAAAGCATTTTCTTATCAAGAAAGGCCACACATGGCACATCCTCTGCTTCTACTCTGCCACAGGATGGCAGGGGATTTGAAGAAGGAGCCCGCAGAGGAATGTAAGAAGGATTTGTTTGGGTGGGGAGTGGTAGTCATTCATCTTTGTGACGACATGGAAGCTGTGACCCCTCCCCAACATATTATGTTTACCCTAAAGCTCCTCTTTCCACTTTCTCTGATCCTGGGCATGAAGTTTCGAGATCCTCTTTCCATTTTCTCTGTTCTTGGGAATGAAGGTTGAAGCTTCTCCTCTATTTTAGGGGTGCCTTTACTTCTTGACATGTCCTAGTAATCCTTTCAAGAATGGAAATGATATGTTGGACATAATGTAACATCTCACACTCCATCTAAAGGCATCAGGGTGATAATGGCACGACTCAAGTAGTTTTGCTTCTACCTGTTGTTATGTTTTGTTGACATGTGTCTCTTGGCCTGAAGCTTGTTGCTCCCTTTTCTTCTATAAAAAGGGAAATCAAGGCGCCATTAGAAGGATTCCTTTTCTGGTTCCAGTAGTGAGTCTAGGTAAAGGGAGAAAGTTGTACAGTCATTTACAGAGCAAATGAAAAGCATTTAGTGTCAAGCTATGTGCAGGTTCTTGAAGGAGTTATATGTAAAAAAAAATTGTGACAAAAGTAGTAATTTTATTCAATATAAATTAAATTCTAATCTATTTCTCTCTGGTGTATGATTCTATCTCTTTCAAATGAACAGAATCAAGAGTTTTTTCATTTGTTGCATTGTTATAGTTTATGTAAGTTTTTATTTAATGCTTCCTATTATGCCCAGGAATGCAAAATTTCTTTTACTCTGGAATTATATTAAGGATACAAAGGTCGAGATACATGTTAATTATAGGTATGAGGAAATGCCAACTTTATGGAGGGAAAACATGTACATGATAGAACACCTCCATATATATTACATAAACATCCATAGCATATAAAATCATAAGAGTATTAAGAATGAAAGGATCAAACACCACAATAGATAGGAATACAACATAATTAGTAAAACATGCACGCAACTCAATTAAAGGGAATATCTTTTGAGGATCCAATTCCATTATAGATGCTATAGACAAAGAAGTAAGAACACAGTCTAAGGTTGGGTAGGTGAGATCAAATATATACAACACAATGAAAACCCAAACCCTAAACAAGATGTAATAATGAAATACAAATGAGGGTAGATATCAAATCTAATATAAAAAGAATGCAATCATTAAATCAGATCTCAAAAAAATCACACTTTAATAATCAAAGGCAAAAAAGAAAACATATTCACCCACAATGAATCAACTATTATAATTGGAAGGTCACTTCATCAAGACAACATCAAGACAATAGACCAATGCATTATCCTAGGGTGCAAAGTCACTTACAATTCAAAGACAACCTAATAATAAACTTCAATAAGATTCATTTGCAGATAAATAGGAATGAATATACCATTACATACATAACCCAGATTCATACAAATGATATAATCATCAGATTTGTATTTAAAAAAATGATTTCACTGAAATTGCCCCTAGAACTTTAATTCTTTCCTTAAAAGAAATCCTAGAATAATTCCATAATCTGCCTTGCAGACACGTAAATTGAAAAACCCTTGACCATTCAATTCATAATGAAAACATAAATTCAATACAATGACAATTATATGAAGATCTCAAACTACAAATGATATTGATATTATATTCATAATGATATCAGAAAGAAAATTCAAAATTTGAATCAACTATGCACTTATCAAATTATTGAACAGTTGAACTATTATAACTGTATCAGAGTTTTCAACATCAATAAAAGTGGCCAACTAGCCATCCCTCTCTACCGATAAAAAAAAAGTAGTCATCCCTCTCAAATTAATCTTGGAATTGTTTTATAAGATGAGGATGAAACAAGCTTAGAATTACTTTGAGGAATCTTGGATAGCAACCTGACATGTTTTCTTTTTCTTTAGCATGGATTGCCACCTGTCTACCTCTTTGTCTGTTGGCCAACTGAATGCCTTTACCTCTTCCAACTTTGCAACTGAATCTGTCCATCTAGCATCTGTAACTGCCCTAGCCTCAACAATAAACTTTGTATGGTCAACCTCAACCTTGAAAAGTGAATCAAGCATACCGTTAAGGAAACCAACATCAACCGGATCATCTATATGCTTAATTATTTCTTCTTCCTCCAGAATCAAATCAAATTTGCTAGTCCAGTCAGAAACTGATTTTAATTCTCCATTACTACCATAAATTGAAGGCACCAATTTACTATAACCTTCCCCAAATGTCTATAATTTTTCATTTATAAGCACATCCTTCCCTATGAAAAATGCATAAGCTGCATTCATTACCTCCACCATGTCTTTAGTGTCACTGATCTTGGGAGGGAACTCGTCACTATACAACATTGCAATATCTAGCCTATCCATTAATTTGCTTCTTCCTGACCAAACATTGAACAAAGGTTAAAAAAAAGCGACAATCTCAGAGGATGTTTTACTTGCCTCTTTCAAAGCAATGTGCACATCATGCAATACCATCAATTTTCCTTTCACTACATTAATCATGTGTTTCAGAATTCCTGACACAACAGAGATAGCCTTGACATTTTGTTCCTTTTCAATCTTTTCAATTGTCTCTGTGTATTCCTCCATTTTTGTCGTCACATTAGCTAGTATTTCTTGTACTTGTTTTGTAATCTATATTGGAGGGGTCTCATTTACAATTTTTTCTTTCAACTCCACTAACTCTTCCTCCAGAGCACCCTTCTTCATCAGTGTCTTTTCATATTTTTTAGCTAATGCAATCAATTGGTTATATGTTTCTGTGTATCTTCTTGACAAATCCTCTATTTTTGATAAATTCATGAAAGAAACTTGAGTCAAAACTAAGGCAATCTCCATGTCACTTGTGTTCTACAAATTCTAGATCATTTTATCAGCTTTCTTTTCTACTTGGATATTTAGAAGGTGGGGCTTTTGAGTGGAAGGGGCCAAAGACCAAGCAGCAAGTGTCTTTGACTTAGGATTAAATCCTGATCCTCTTATTACATCTCCAATTTCAAATTTAGTTTTAAACATTGGGTCCTCTTGCTTCCTAATCTAATCAATAATAAAATTAGACTGGATATCCCAGTCAGGCATCACAATCATACCAGTACTCTTAATCAATTGTCTTGCCTGTTCCACAGCTATTTGCTCCCTGTTAGGATCATATTCCTGCAGTGCCTTGAAAATCTCATCATTCTTTTCTACATTTCCTTCCTCTATGATTAGATTTTGTCTTAATTGATTTTGTTTCAACCTTGTCAAAAAAAATTTAAATTCATCCGACTTAATAAAGTCATCATTTTTCATGAACTCATTTGACAACATCACACGCTCATCAAAGCTGTGAGTAGGGGCTTCATTTGTTTCTCCCTGTTCTTCATTCTGCCCTGCTTCTCTGAGATGTGTCCTTATTTGATGAAAGTAGTGTCCTTGTTTGGTAGCAATTTCTCTAGTAGGGTCTCTCCTCACAATTGAATCATCCTCTTTGGTCTTTTGTTTCTTTGCAGGTGGCACTCGGGTAGATTGAACTTCACCCCCCCTCTCTACATCATCAGCAGACACAATAAGTGGCCTCCTACCATGTGAAGATTGTCCATCTTGGGGGGCAACCACTTCTGGAATTTGAGGCATTTATTCCATTAGAGTTTCATATAAACTCAACATTTTGTTAATCCTCTCCAAGGACAGGTTATCAGGGCAAAAACCTAAGAAACTAGGGTCAACAACCTTCAATTATGCTTCATCTCTCATCAAATTTTTCCATTTTATTCTCCTTTCTTGTACTTCATCTTTTCTCATCAAATTTCTAACCACATCTTCATCATCTAATGGTTCATGTTCCCTCATTGTGGCCCAAGGTGTCATTTTTGGTAATGCACGTTTAATAAATTGTTCAGGATCACAGAATCTAGACATAGCATTAACCAACTTATATTGTTTAAGGAAATTGTTTACTTCATCAAAGGAATTCCTACCAATGTTAAAATCAGACACAACCCAAAGCCTAGGAAGAAAAGAACCCTTCCTATGTTTCTCAAGGTATTCTTTTTCAACTAGGGTCAATTGCCAAATAAACTCCATAAAATAAATCCTAATTGGAACAAATTTTGGTAAAATATGGGGATGCTAAGGACACCCATAGAATTTGACCACAATAAAGTTATCAAAAAAGAAAAAGTCCCCCTAGTTATGTGAAATAGACCAATTTCAAACATACTGTTAAGGTCTCAAAACTCTCCTAACATTAATTGACAATCTTTCCCTATTTATTCCTAGCATTTCCATAATTGGCAAAACAATCCAATTTTCAAAGTAAAGGAAAGAAGAATGGGGAGAACTACTGTCCCAAACCTAGGTCCATCTTTGTATTGGCATTAAGACACCCAATTCTTTATCCATGAACTCAACATTATAGAACAAGATTAAATGCATTGGCAATGAATAATGCTTAAATGTAGGGCTGGGTGCACCACTCTGAATTTCAACTAGAGCATTATGAATGCGTTCAACCACAGCCCACATAATCGTAATCTTTGTTAACATATGGGTGTTGAATGTCCATAGCCATCATCAGTAGTTCAGCTGACACCGTTGAATCTCCATCAAAACCCAACACTCTGCATAATCCATAGATTATACAATGCATATAATGGTGGAAAGGTGTGATGTCAAATGGTGGCTCGATACTAGCTAGAATTCTAACTGGTTTGGAATTGCATGCTTCTTGATAACACCTTTGTATTTGTCATAATCCTTTGCAATCCGCTCCAAATCTATATCTGTACATGCAGCACCAATAATCTGGAAAGCTTCAATGAAGCTAGTTCTATTAATTGAAACTAGGGTAGACTAGTTCTTTCTTCTAAATACTGTGCAATAGAATTTTGCCAACTCTTTGATCAAATCCACATCAACATACACCTCTAGCACAATTAACTCTGCCATTTTTAAATTCCAAGGGTTTGACATCAGAACACCCTTAACCCTATTATTCTAGAAATAATCAAACAGAGCAGTACCAGCCATATAAAGCGTGGTTGGGTTTCTGCATTGGTTCCATAAATATTTCCATACCATTTCATTTGTATTCAAAGCAATGGAAGTCCCTAGCAGCAAATATACAAATTCTTCTTTGTATTTCTTATCCTTATTTTCCTCAATGGCCTTGGGCTTGGAACCTCCAGTTCCACTCGTCGCCTTGCTCATTTTAGCTACAGGAGAAAAACTTAACCAATTTTCTGAATTTTTCCCACACCCAACACTCCAAATTGTGGACCACATTACCAGAGAGCTCAATTCAATGGATTACCTCAAAGATAGAATCATAGAATGCAATTATACAAAATATTTGCTCAATCATGCAATTTATGGTATTTGGGCATCGTCACTTCTCTCATTAATTGGCACACTTGCATGAACTAGCTACTGTGGCATTAATTCAAAGTTGAAGTACTAGAGTGAAATTTGAATTCATGCCCTTCTATTTAATTGCCATTCAAAACTTTTACAAAACCCGACAAACAAGTCCACATGTCAATCCCTAATTGCTTAGCAACTGGTTATAACAATTTGGAAAGAAACTACCTAACCAGCGAGTTAGCGACAATGCTACCAAATCCTCTTATTCACAAGCTCACAACCCATTTTACAAATCCTCAAAGAATCTCACGAGTGAGTGAAAATCATTGATCTTCATCAAGCCCTTCATTCGCAACATCGCAACAACATTTGTAATATTCTTTCTTTACCTGCGAGTTGGAGACCACTACAAATCTAAAAAAATAACTTCTTTCATTGCAATCTCGCAACTCAAAACTTAACTTGACTTAAACCCTTGCGATCTCGCAACAACAAGACACTTAACCGCCATCGCATGCTTGCAACACTTTTTGACTTGAAACTTACAAACCCGCAAGCATGCAATGGCCACAAAATCAGACCAAAACTTACATGTCGCCAGATCACAACATAAAATGCTAAACAACTTCAAAACCCACGAGCAAGCGATGGAACCAACTAAGTTGTGATACCAACCACAACGTATGATCACAAATAAAAATGACTTAACTGTGAACACCTCGCAACCTTGTGATAACATAAAATCACACCCAGTCGCAACCTCGCAACATAAAATGGTCAAGTCCAAAACATCTTGCGAGGTAGCGACAACTAAAATCTCCCAGTACTCGCAAGATCATGACTTAAACTGACTTGATGATAAAGGACCCGCGAGCTAGCGACCCAACGATTACCAACAAAAATTGATGTTTTATGTTAATTACCTTCATAAACAGGCGTGAGCAGTGGCACAACATGTCCATTAATGACTCCCTCGCTAACTCTCGTGGCTATAATGCATGGCATCAGACCAACTGAGACCTCGCGAACAAAGCAATTTCATTAACAATCTCCAGCTCGCTAACATAAAATGCTAACACCCAAAAAACTAGAGACCTCACGATTTAAACCCAAACCAACACTCGCTATCTCGCCACTTAAATTGTTAAAAATGACATTTATCTATGAGTTAGAGATGAAACATTAAACTTGTGTCATTGGCTGACCAACCGTTTGACCACACTTGACGTTGACATGGACAAATAAAAAGAAGACAGCTCAGATTTTTAATGCATGACAACTTCGTTTTACTAGCCAACTAAGACAAAAAACAAACACAAAACCCTAATCTCCATGAACATCATGTTAAGCATTTAATGTAGAACAATAGAAAGGTTCTAACAATTATGCAATATGAATAATTTTATGGATCTTGTCACACAAATTGTTGCATTTCATGTTCAACATAATGTGGAACCAATTTACTAATAATTCAATTGTTTACTAATAATTCAGAAACTAAATTCTAATTGTTTACTAATAATTCAAATTCACAATTAAAAATATGAAATAAGTATCCGTTCTCATTGACAAATTCAAGGAATACAATATCAAAAATCATCAATGACAACTATAGTATTGTAAATTATAATATGACTCAAGAACTATAGTATAAATACTTATAAACTGACTGCTAATTCACTTCAGTGACTCAGACTAAGACTTCTATATCCCAAATGGACTCAAGATCCGGAAATTGACTAGTACTAATAGGCTCATCTTCATTCTGAGTCGGGTATTCAAAAATTCATTTGTCTTCATGTTGACTCTGATTCTACGATCCATCATTTGTCTCAGCACTAGCACTAGCAGTAGCACCACCAGCTTTTAAAGTGTTGCACAACCCTCGTCTTTCATGCATGGAATTCCAGATTGTCAGTGCCCTATCATATGGAAAATATCTAACATTATACTGAGTTACAAACAACCTCAAGCAAGTTTCCAAATTTTTGTCTAATTTGTTTCTGATCTTTGATTTCAAAATCCCTAATGCACTGAAAACACTCTCATGTTCCATTGACCCCAATATCATTGTTTGACATAAATCGACAAGTTTGAAATATTATGGTATTGCAATATGCAATACTTCACTCTGATCTATCATTTTCCAAAGCGTTGTGATTGATCCAGGTTCAAATGGATTCTCCAAGTTATCAAACTGTTGTTTCATACACAATGCAAAGTGTTTATATTATTTTTTAAGATGATCTGAATTTAAAATTCCTTCTATTGGTTGTCCATTGCAATATGCATCTTTTAAAAATGTCAATATCAATTCCTCTAGTTTTTTATGAAACACCTTTGCATCATTTGGATTATCTCCAATTGAATGTCAGAATTGAGGATACACACAACCCATGGCTTCAAGTATTGCTTCTCGAGGGAATCTTTCATGAATCTCAGTTGAAAGTTCGTATGCAATAGACTTCAAATTATCACTAACAGATTTAACAATCTTGTCAAAATCTTCCTTTTTAACTGGTAGTTCTCTGCCTCGCTTTCCCGTCTTAGATTGGTGCATTGGTATCTAAAATCCTTTTACAAAGACACATAACTCATTTTTTGCATTGATATGTAAAACAAATTTAGCATGATTCAAATCTGTAATTATCTGCCACCTAAAAAAATTTGGGCTTCGCCCTGTTAGATCTGAATATAGGCCATCCAGGCCCAAGCATGTCATTTTACGTAGAGTGCTATACTCATTGATATACATAGTTATGTCTTGGGCTTTCTTAACAAGTTTATTCATTGAATCCAACATGGGGAGAAGACTAGCTAAAGTTAACAAAGTCTATATATCACTTAACTTATGTAAGAGATCAAGAGCTTTGTCTACTGTGAGGCGTTGCTCATACATTAGTCCGATCAAGGATTGATATTCTATTAGAACTCGTTCCGTTGGTCCATGCAAGGAGATCCATATGGTCTCAACGTCCCTGAGAAGCTTTTTTCCTGTTGTTACTCCCTCAACAAAAATCTGAAATTCTGCAAAACGTTTAGGACTTCGGCAGAAGTATGAGTAGAGCTCGGGAATCAGTTATTCAACTTTTGACACTGTAGGGAAATTGCTTACAATTATATATGCTAAATTCATTCGATGGGGCAGTGAATGCCAACCATGTATGGTGTAATACTAAATTTTAATCTTGCGCAAAGACCGGTCCTTTGACCTTGCATTACTATAGCTCCATCAGCTCAAACACACACCAACTTCTTGGCAACTATGAAGTCATCCATACCAGCAATTTCATTCAAAGCTTTCTTAACATCCAAATATAAATTTTCAGTTGTTGAATTGCCCCTCATTTTACAAACATAGAGTAGATGAGCTCGACGGACATGTTCTTTTACGGTATACACATGCATACAAACCCAAGCAATGTTATCTACCATAGTAACTTCATCTATGGATAATGAAATGAATTTTGACTCTTTTACACTCTTCTGCAAATTTTGCTTTTCCACCTCAGTGAGACAGTTTGCCATTTCCCATCCAACGTTTATTGACCAATGTGACATAGGATAGTGAGGAACATTCAAAAAAGATAATAAATTACTATATTCTGGGAAATCTTTCATAGGACGCCCTCTCAATAGAATATGAAAAATAACACTCATCTAAATAGTCTTTTCCAGGTTTGCATCTTTCGCTGCATGTTCAAGCCCAACCTTGATTGTATTTCCACTATTACCAATCAGTGTCATTTTGTGGTTATGCTCTTCATATTCCGCGACATACTTAACATGAAGACATTCTTCCTTTGATTTCCATCTTACTACTAGTGTTTCCTTTCCATCTATGATCTGTTTTTCATAAACCTTACCAATATGCTTTTCTATGGTGTCAAACTTTAGTTGCATCATCTTCTCTCTTTTAGTTTTCCAGCTACAAATCTTACACCTGCATTTTGTTGGTTGGTCATCATTGTTTGGGACTGGTTCAATGAATGGGTACTTTTCTACCCAATCAATCTTAAAACTCCTTATCATTTCCCACTCCTGCTCCAGTTTTACTTTCCTTTTTCTTTTCTTCCTACCAACATCATCTTCAGTACTAGCATTTGCATCCGAGTGAATTATCTCATTATGTGTATCCCTTAGAACATCTTCTACCGTGTCGGTATTGTCATCCTCATTTGATGCATTTAACTCAATGACAATTCCACCTTGTGGTGGTGGTGAGCTACTGTGAATGGATTCTGCAACTATAGAAGTTGATGGACCAAAAACTTTTCCAATTCCAAAGTAAGACTTTATGGTAGTATCTTTAAGTTTTGGGAATTTTGATGGCCTCCCAATCCCTTCAATTTCACCACTCTGGGGATTCTTACCCTTTTCTGACATCCCAATCCCTTCACCACCCTGAGGAGTCTCAGCCTCACCCTTATCTGACATCTCAATCCCTTCACCACCCTGAGTAGTCTCACCCATGTCTGACATCTTGAGTCTTGACCTCTCACTATGAATTAAAACTAATACTATCAAGTATGAAGAAATGATTACTCACCTTTATGCCTTCTCAATTCTCTAAATCAAGAATCAGGAATGCATGGGTCTGTGTTGCAAGATTGTAAGTTTGGCACTCCGCCCTACAATCAACTTCGACATTCCAACTCAAACTGTGGAATGCAAATTGAGAGCTCCCAAATTTATTTCAAATTTTCAATTATATTTATATCAATCAATGATTGTATTTCTGGCGAATTTCGCGGGCGTTTCAAAGTGCATCTTGATTCAAGCAGGGTGAAATGGGTCCTCGAATGCTTATAATGTTTTAATTGATATTGGCGAATTGGGCCTCATTATGCTTAATGTGAAAATTAACAATAGGCGAAATTGCTCGACGCGTGCAATGAACATTTAATTTACTATTGGCGAAATAGGTCCTGGGTACATTGTCGTTTTACTATTTCTGGTGAATAACAGAGGTGATCTAATACCCATGTCTGAGTGATTCCAGGCGAATATTACGAGCATGCACGTCGAATGGTGTGTGGTCAATGGCGAAGCCAGAATACAATGGACTGCTAACCCCAAAATTCTAAGCGATTTGACCACTATGTTGCACTAGACTATTCGCCATTTCCTCAAAAAAAAAATGCGGAATTTGCCAATTGGCGAAGATTTGCCACTAAAAAACTCTCTGATATGGATCATCATCATTAATGAAGTGATCATAGATAAATACCGTAGACTGGTTATCAACCCTACCAATTGCAAATATCTCTCCTATAGGATGAGGAATGAGCACTAAATCTAGAGTGAACTCCACGTTCTTGCCTTGTTATGTGATTTGATATACTGATAATATATTATGAGTAATTTCAAGAATCAAATGAACATTAAAAACTAAATTTGTGCCCAAAAACTAATCACAAATACCATCAACATGAACAAACTAATTATTGGTAGTTAAGAGTCTATCCTGTAGTGGTGCTTGAAGAGAACCTGGAATCATTGTATCATCAGAATAGGCAATGTGAACTAAATATCTCAAATCAATGATCCACCCAACATCCTTAGGTGCATGAGTGGTAATCAAGGCATGACCTTTTTCAAAATTCTTAACAAATGCATCCTCATGTTTGATTGAAATATGGTGCTCCTTGGTAAATTGCTTCAACTCACAAATCTCCTTCTTGAAACGATTGGATTTCTCATTTCCCTCTTTCTTGCAAAATCCACATGTGGGTTTATTCTTCTTGTAGCACTTGTCTTTATTATGTGCGGGTTTCTTAACAAAGGTGCACTTTGGTTTGTCCTTCTTAGGATGAGCTATTGTAGAAGAGGTGGGGCGAGACTCATTAGATGTTGCCTTGGACTTGTTTTTATACTTATCCTTACTCTTAGAAGGACGAGCCACCAAAGCATGGCTCTTAGGAGGAGCGTACATCTAGATCAACTTGGCATACTCCCTAGTTAAGTGATTACGAAACTCCACAAATGAAGGCATCTCATGAGCTTCTCCCACAACATCCATGATAGAATAGAAGGTAGAGGCAAAAAATTTCAAAGGACCTCTATGCTTGGATAGAATAAAAAAAATGCACTCCTTGTTTTCTTTGGTATGAACACAACCTTTCAATTGTTATAAACCCAACTTAAATTGTGCAAGGAAGTCTTGAATAGTAGGAAATGCATCTAGAGTGAGAAAAGTGAGGTTGGCTTCGAGCTGCATGATCCTAAGTGGGCTGACCTTACCATACAATGACTCAATCTTATCCCACACCTCTCTAGGTGTTTTACACTCAATAATATGAAACAAAGAAAATTCTAACACATGAAGACCTATAAATTGTTTTGCCTCATCTAATTTGTTTCTATGAACAAACTTGTCAATTTCCCTAGTGAACTCGGGTTGTCATCATTCAACATTTGCCAAAGATCCCGAGATTGCAATAGTTGGGACATCTTGAGCTTCCATTTGTGACAATTGTGTGGTGTGAATAGCTCAATGCTAGGGTGCGACATGATAGATAAAAGAATAATATGCCAAAATAAAATAAAAATATGCACACCCCCTACAAAATAGATACAAATAATTTTGCAATTTCCTAAATACCAAATAATTTTGTCAAAACAAACAACTATGATGGCAAAAATAAATTTACAAAAAATTGAAATGTACCTTGGGCTATTAAAAAAACAGGTCCCTTAGGGGCAATAATTTGGCATACAAGCCTGCCCCAAGGACCAATAAGAAGCACGAATGTGAGGTTACATCAGCTCGCCACACTATGAGCTCATCAAGGCAGAGCACTATACCCCTCACGACATAAAATGCAAATTCCACTACCGTTTACGGTCAAGCTTCAACACTAGCATTTACGATCAACCTTCAACGTATAACATCACCATTAACTCGAAACGTTATGAATGTCGGTGCTAAACTCAAACACTAAAAAACTCTTTCAATGTAACCGATGTGGGACTAAGAAAAACTCCAATGACTTTGTCAAAAACCGATTGGGCTCACCAAGCTCTACACTTTAATGTCACGTACGCATCCTACACATAGAATGGTTGTGTTGTTCAAAGGAAAACTCCAATGACTTTGTCAAAAACCGATTGGGCTCACCAAGCAAACGCTAAGCGCTTCACAAGAAAAACTCAGAGATAACACCGCCAAATATGAAAGTCAACTCTCCAAAAAAAGCTCTACACTTTAATGTCACGTACGCATCCTACACATAGAATGGTTCTGTTGTTCAAAGGTCTTTATTTGCACTAAAATAATAATATTGCAGCTTTGTATTATGGCAAAAGGTATTGACCGCTGGAACTGTAGACATGAATAGTCATGTACTGGATATCGATTAAAAGATGATTCTTCATGCTTTCTGGTAGATATAGTTAGTTTTGATGAACCATGTAAATAGACATGTATAAATAGTCATTTCATACCTAAATAAATGTATAACAAACTTAAATAAATGTATAAATAAATATGTATAGTCATGTACTGGATATCGATGAATAGATGATTCTCCATGCTTTCCGGCAGATATAGCTAGTTTTGGTGAACCATGTAAATAGTTGTGTTATGTGTTTATTTTCAATTTGTTTTTTGCTTTAGTTTAGTTGTTTATATGCTTTTCTATGCTCATTTAAATTAACAATTGGTATCAGAGCTATGGTTGGATTGAGTAGAGATGAAATATGGAAGAAGGTGATATGGAAAAGAGAATAAACTGGAAAGAGTGGTGTCAAGCTCTCATGTCTTGGTCTTGTGGCTCTTGAGAATTTTATGATGAAGTTGGAGCTCTCTATTCTACCTCTGATTCGCCTTTGTGTGAGATTTTGGCTAATGAGACTAATATTGTCATCAATAATTTTTTGATAATTTAGAATCCACTGAGAGTGATATTGTGCAACTAACAGCTGAAACGAATAGCCATGTACATTGGTGGGACAGCCGGAGAAAAGAGGAGGTTTCAATTGAAAAAGTCGAAGAGTTTGAAGACGTTGTTGTCCAGGCTATTGTGACGAAGGAATTCAATAGATTGTTGGAGGATGAATGGATTCCATTTGAGACATAAGGTGAATTTGTTGTCGATTTTGCCTCCTGAGATGAGGAGGATGCAGATTGGGGTAAGGTAGTAGGACACAAAGTATTGATAGCCACGGAGAGGAAAGGCTTGTGTAATGGCCAAGAAGTAGTTTTAAAAAATTTAACAGTTATAGAAGAACTTCTTGAGCGAGAATATGAATTGGAGGACATGCTTGCAACTGGCAATGATACAGTGGAAGAATGTAAGAGTGGATAGTGTGGGCATGATCAACCTTTAGAAAATGCCTGATGGTGTGCAAGCGAGACGGTTTCTCTTCTGGACATGGATGAAAAGACCTGTGAGGTAGTCAAATTGCTGCCAACTCACCATAATTCTGATACGAAAAAGAAAATGAGTTCTACAAGAGGTGGAGGTCAAGGGAAGAGAAAAGCTACCAAAGAAGTCTCTCGATCACATAAAGTAGGGTTGGAATTCCCTGTAGGTCGAATTGCTAGCTTTCTCAAGGTGGGGAAATATGTAAAGCTCGTAGGCACTAGTGCTCATGCCTATATGGATGATCTATGAAAAAAATCAAGAGTCCACTACTTGTGGAATCATAATATTATAAATATAAGTTTATTTGATGTTTTGATTACTTCTCTATTTTCTAAATAGACTTTAAGAAACAAAACCAATGTTAACAAGAAAATTGGAGCCATAGACCAAAGTTCTGGGCCTTAAGAATCCTTGAAGAATTGTATTTATACCCCACTGATAACAATAGTAGAATGACCAGAAATTAGGTACAATGTTGTATTATACTAGATTCCTAAAATAAACCACTGTCAATAATCAAATTAAATAATCCATATACTATCTCCATATATATAGGTACAACATACTCTGAGCTTACAACTAATTCTTCTATAGCTTATATAGATATATCTTTTATCTCTTCTTCTAGTACATATCCCCATATATATATACACACACTAGGACAAGTTATCGTTATGCTTTGTATCCATTTCTGGTAAGTTACGATGGATTCACTATCTTCTGCAACTTTTTTGTTTTTGTTTTGTTGTTAGTCCAACTAAGATTTGCTATGAAAAATTATGTAGTAAAATTTGGATCTACGTTGATAGTGTTGGCGTAACTATTGAATGTTAAAGTAGCAATAGTTGTATTACATTGGCAGTTACATACTATATAGTCGTTGCATGTGTTATGACAACTGATAACCACTCATTTCCCTTGTATATATTTGTATGCTTACACATCAATCGAATCAATAAAGTATTGACCATATTTCCATCATATGGTATGAGAGCTTAGGGCGATGTAGACTGTGTAAAGATGTGTTGATAAAATATGGCATGAAACCTTTGTAGATTGTAATTACCTTATGTCCATAACATGAGAAGATGACTAAGGTCATGAAGATTGTTTGCAGGTTTATTCATTGAAGCTTTGGAGATGCCACACATGCAATGGAGACTACAACATGAAGGCACTTTGACCTGTGGAAAGGAATAAATTATGCTTGTGTGTAGACATGTCATAGACCTGTAAAGGAAGGAATGAAGATAAATGTATGTTGAATGAAGGCATTGAATTTTGCTTATATGACAAATGATGTTTTTGCTAGTGATATTGAGGATAACGGTTATTTGCAGGATGGTGGATGCCTTCTTAAAGCTGTAGCAATATATAACACGCAAGGAAAGCATTCTATTTTTCTTTTTCAGTTACAAAATTGCATTGATGCAATCAAAAGGAATCTAAAGCGTTGATAGACTTTTTCAAGGGGTCCACCTTGCAGTCACACTTCTCCTTAGTCGGTGCATTTCTTTTCCTCTATGTTTGTACATGGTATGAGCTTCTAGAAAGTAGTTGGCTTTAGAGAGAAAACAGTGTATGAAACAAAGTATTTAGTCATTGGCTGAATGTAATTCATGTGAAGATTTTTGGACATCTTAAAGGGTAAGGATGAAGACTTAGATAGGTTGTTGTGTGTGTCTCCTTAGACTAAGCCTCCATTACACTTTTCTAGAGAACTATTTATAGTCCATTACTGCACTTTGCAAAATATGCCAAATCGAAAGATATAGAGAATGAGGTGAGAAACGAGTACGATAGCAAACACGTCAAGTAGGTGTAAAAGGTATCCTATATGTTTGACAACCTAAGGCTTAATCACATTAAGTATTTAGGACAAGGGCATCCACTGGGTATGACTATATTTATTTCCTTTCTCTTATCAAAAGTACGATCTAGTATCTGAAAAAAATTTAGTAGCTTGTGAGCAAACCTACATGTTTTTGGAGGAAAGAAGAATAAAATGCAGCATAGAGGTTGAATGTTTTGATTTGGTGAAGTAAATAAAGGAAATATCAAAGTTTAGATTTATATTTCATTAGATGCTATTAGTTAAAGTTTTAAATGGTGATATAAGGAGCTTTGTTTTGGTTTTGAAGTAATAAGGAAAATAAGGGTGTTGCAAGGTGTGCGCCCTTGGTTTCTTTGTGTTGTGCAACATAGTGCTCGGGTTTGCGACATGGCTTAACCGCCTCCTGTGTATTCTATAAGTTTAGTGGTTGTATCGGGCATTAACATGTCTATCTTTTGTTGCAACGACAACCACACTTATAACAAATGGTGTATGGGTTCATCATTTGTTAAAGTCGACATATGATATGAAACTTAAATAGCACAATCTTCTTAACAACACATCCATATTCTATAAAAGGAACATAGAGTTTTTTTAGGTTGCATTTCAAATTTTGAGAAACTTCAACATGTTGTATACACATTATTTACAAGCAATACATTTGGAGATACAAGGTTTTAAAATGATTGTAGAAAGGATTGACGTTATAATATTTTTCATGGAGACCCAATTTAATGCTACTGAAGTTGTTTATGTTGGTCTTGCAAAAAAACTTGTTCAGAAGTGTCCTATGAATATTTTTTATTGGGCTCTTGGAGGTTCTATTACTTCCTTTGGTGCTACTTTTGAAGGGTAATTGTAACAAGGTGTAAAGCGGAAAATCGTGATCGAACCCTAAGTGTTCCCCCCACCACTCCAAGGAGAGAGAAAGGAGGTCACTAGGGTTGACGGTTTTCACTTAGGGGAGGCTTTACATTCAAAAGAGGGGTCAAAACCCACAAGATCCAATCCCACACAATGCAAGATTGGATTCTAAATGAGTTTCAAGGGTTGTGACAGCAAGGCTACCCTCTTTTGTAAAGAATGTAGATAGAAGGATTAAGCTAGGAATGCATAGAAAGTGAGAAAGATTCACTTATAAACAGAGATAGGAATATGGGATGAAGCTGCGGACCTAGAATTAGGAGTAAAATGTCGAGACGGCACTATCCTGCAAATTTGAGCAAAAGTTGACGGGACGATGGCGCCCGGCGTGCACACGGTCCTCCGAAATATCCGCGAAACAAAGGGGGATCTGTTTGTCTCTGCACAAGGATTCCAGATCTTCAATTACAGCCGCGTACTTGCAACCTACACACAGAAAAGAGAGGACGATTGGGGGGTTAGGGATTAGGGGTTTGCCCTTAGGTCAAACCCCGGTTTTGGAATTAACCAAGAAATGAGAAATGCTGTAAATGTAAATGATTGTAATGTAATAAAGTACCAATACCTTGTTGTAAGAATGTTTGTATTCTTACATGCGAACGTGTAAATGTTGTTGTATGTTGTATGTTGTATGTGATCTCCTCTTCAATGGTTGAATCCTTGTCTTGAATGCAACACTTAGCCTTGAATGGAGACTTAGAATGATCAATTGCTTGAAGGAATGCTTGAATGCTTGAATGCTTGAGTATCGTTTCCGCGTCTTGTACACATATGTCCTTTCTTTTTTCATCTACCCTTTTTGAGAGGGGAAATGTAGTTTATATACTTGCCAATTAGGGTTGAAAGACTGATTTTTCCGACCTTAGGCCGACCTAGGAAGATTATTTTCCAATTTGCAAACTTAAAGACCCGAAGCCCCATAAGAGACCGAGCCCAAAATAGGGCCAAGGACCAGGGCGCTGGGCGCCACGTACCTGGGGGACCAGGGCGCTGGGTGCCATGGTCCCACCTCCCGGGATAGCAGGGTGCAAGGAGGATCAGGCCAGGGTACTAAAAAATGCAGTTTTTGATGCCATGAACAAGTTTCAGGGTCTCCATTAAGGTTCCATGTTGCATTGCCATCGTGAAGACCCAAATGCAGTTGAAATTGCAAGTGTCACAATTTTAGGACGCTACATTTAGCCCCCACTTTAGCGGGAGTATAAGCATACACTCATACTTCCGGTAAAGTACAAGGAAACAACATTGAAAGACTTTCACCACATCAAGGAGGCAAGATACACCAAGCCCCCAGTGGACTAAGGATCTTACGACTTCGATTGACAAAGTAAAAGGGAAGATCACGAGGGAGAACCATGACTGTCAATAGTAAGGTTCCCTCACTATGAGTCATGTAAGAAAAATACCAAAAATTTTCAAGGCAAAGCTAAGTTTGCCAAGAAATTTTCAAGTATCCTGAAGGGATAGACGGGGTGTATGCCCCCCTACGTTAAAGCGATCGCACATGCCTCAACGGGGGTGATTGCTTTAAGGTAGTGATACACATAAGAAATGAGAAGGGAAAGGAGCACGTTATCACAAAGATTTAGCCCCCAAGTGTGAGATAAACCCAAGGATAATAGACACAAAACACAAAGCACGAGGTGACTTCGCTTTCCTCGGGGTCAGTATGTTGTATGATAATTCATGTATATCATATGTATGTATGCATAATTGCTCTTCATTCCCCAATCAAGGAAGGTCACCTAGAAGAAGGGAACACATGTGTCTTTTGAGTCAACATGAGAGAGACCAAAAGAGATCTCAATGCTTTGCATCGTCCTCAAGTAGACAACACTAAGGACAACAAATAGAAGAATGAGAATAACACATAGAAGACGTAACAAAAGAGAGGAGGAAAGAATCTGCTATGCTAATGAACTAGTCTAGCACGTCATCTACCCCCCGATCTTGCTGATCAATGTTTCGGGAAGGTAGGGAACACGCTAGAGGAGGAACATCCAACATAGAAGATGGAGCTATCACAAGATCCAAACAAGGGCTATGTTCATGTTCCAAGCCACGTTGTTCTTGTCTAGGAGCTAGGATAAGTGCTTTAGAAAATTCGTTAGATAAATGGTTATCAACATCAACATATTCATATTCACTATCAGAATGAAAAGAAGTAACATTTTCATCATGAATAACATTTTCATCTATATCATCATCAAGATTTATAAAAATAGGATCTTTAACTCGCACAGGATCAAGACCATCATGCATCTTATGTTTAGGAGATTTTGGAGAAAATGGAATAATTCTTGTTGAAGGTGTTTTTGGGGATTGCAAAATTTGAGAAGCAGCTGCCTGAGCTCTAAGACGACGCTTTCGTCGGTGTTCACGTGCAGAACGATTTCATCTAGTCTTAGTAGGAAGTTGAGAAGATTGAGGAGGAGGAATGTTCTCATCCTTATCACTTGGGTGTTTAGGTTGTGGTCTCTTAAGCTGGATAGTAGGAGAAGAGGAAGGTCTCTTCTCTCCATAAGAGGAAGGAGGAGGAACTGCTCCATATAAAGGAGGAATGTTTGGTTTAGGAAGGAGACCAAGTCCATCATGACGAGGAGGTATAGGTCTGCTTTTAGACATAGACATAGTCACATCCATAGGAATGGGTTGGGAATCTTCTTTAGGAAAGACATTAGTTTTATCTTTCAAAGGAAGAACTTCCTTCTCAAGAACGATAGGAATATCAAGTTTGGGTGTTCTTGGTTCACTTAGAGATAGGATCATATCTGTTTTCCACTTTTGATAAGATTTGAAAAGATGATCACTTCGCGGTGGAAGAGATTGGAATTGTTTAGGCCAAAAATAATCAATAGGAATGCTAGAAGTTCTTTCAGCTGGTTTAAAGAGACTATGATTGACAGTAACAACTTCACCATTATGGGGAAATTTCAAACACTTATGAATAGGAGAAGCAATAGCTTTCATGGAAAATAGCCAAGGATAGCCTAGCTTCACACAAAATTGTTCAGATGAAGGAATAATAGCAAAGTTCACATCAAGGGATTTGTTATGGACTTCAATAGGTAATGTGATAGAACCAATTGCAGGAGAAGAAAATGCATCAAATAATTTCACAATCACATCTGTTTTGTCATAGATCACTTGATTCAATTGTAAAGTAAAGAGAAATTCTTCAGTAATAACATTAACCATGCAAGAAGAATCAATAAGCACTCCACGGCAAGGTGTATTCTTGACTTTTGCAACTATGTATAAAGGACCATCATGTGCCCTAATAGTTTCACTAGAATCAAATGTGATGGAAGGTTCTTTAGGGTTTTCTTGCTGCTCTACAAAGTTAATCACATTCGGAGTCATAGACACAAGACCATCAGATGAGAAAGAGGAATCATTAATCTCAATCACATTAGAAGTATGAGAAGGTAATGGATCAGTAAAAATCTTAAGATTTTGGTTAGGAGGAGCTACAGATGTGTTGCCTTTATCATTCATACCAGAAACAGAGATAGTATTATTATCAATCAAATCTTGAATTTTACCCTTTAAAGCAAAACATTTTTCAGTATCATGCCCAGGTTGACGATGAAATTGACAAAAAGATTTGTTATCAAAATAGGGTGAATTAATCTTTGTAGGATCAATTTGCTTTATAGGAGGAAGAGTAAGCACATTTTGTTCCAATAACTTATTCATAATACTATGCAATGATTCATTCAAAGGAGTAAACTTTCTTTCTTTCTTGAAAAAATTAGAAATAGGAGGCACACCTGATGCTGCATTCACATTGTTGTTGATGATGTTTTCATTGAATTTAATGGACTCTCTGTTCGGTTTAAACTTCCCAAATGGTTGTTGACTACTATCACCCTTATCACTCGGAGCCATAGGATTTGCTTGTTCCATTTGACTCACAGTCAGTTGATAATTGTGAAGAGTTGCACACAACTGTTGGAAAGAAGTAAACTCAGAAAATAGAAGTTTTTCTCTAATATCTTTTTGTAAATTAGAAATAAAGATTCTTTGAATATCATTTTCAGGCACTGGAAAAGAGATTTGAGCATACAAATGCTTATATCTACCAATGAAATCAGTCACTTTTTCTTTAACACCTTGTTTACAATGCATTAAATCAATCAAAGTAACTTTAGGACTTATATTGTTTTGAAATTGTTGAAAAAAGCATTTGCAAGTTGTTCGAAAGAAGTAATAGAATAAGAAGGCAACGAGCAATACCATTGTAGGGCTTTATCTCTTAATGTCCTAGTAAACAGTTTTGCAAGCAACCTTTGGTCATAAGCAAAATCGGTACATATTGTTTGAAAAGTCTTAACATGTGTTAGAGGATCACCTTTACCATTATAAAGCTCCAAATGTGGGATTTCAACATGCTTAGGAGGGATAGCTCGAACAATGTCAAGAGAAAGTGGGCTCGCAACATCAAATGTGGGCACACTAAACTTAGATTGATTCATAGAGGCAATTTGTTGCTGTAAAGAAGAGACAGTTTGTGCAAGATTGTTAATGGTCACTTTAGTTGAAGAATTCATATTAGATGTGTTAGATTGTGATGGAGGTATTATGTTATTGAAAGAAGGTATTGATTGAGAGTAAGGTGGTGGGACACTATGATAGTTAGTCATAGGAGATGATTGAAAAGGAGGAACACTACAAGGAGGAATGGAATGGTTAAATGAATTGCCCCCTTGTGTCATGTTCATTTGTGGAGATGTAATAGGAACACTCATTGAAGGAATGATTGAAGAAGTCGGATTAAATGAAGGAAGAGGGTTAATTGAAGATGAAGGATTGCCCCCATGACTGGTGATCATAGGCGGAATGTCTTGTATAGAAGTAGTCATTATGTTTGATGTAAAAGTAGGTATACTAGCAATAGAAGTTGTCAAAGGAATAGAATGATTGACTTGAGTAGGAGGTTGTGTATAACCTAAAGTTTCGGCACAACTCTTCATAGGCATCACATTCGAATCCACAATGTGTGCAATACCACGCAAAATATCAATTCCATTCTTATCACTTTGAACCATACGTTTTAGACCCTTAATTAATGAAAGAGCTTGACTATCGGGATACTCTTGAGACATCCATTGCTGAAAATCATCAAATTGGTTATCCAATTTCGAAAGTTGTTCTACAGAAACCTCATGGAGAGCTTCTTCATCATTAGGAGGATTAGAGGAATTACCCGTGTCCTCGTTAAAAAGGCTATTCAAATTAGGTTCCATCTCCTCAGTAATTAAACCTTGGAAAGACTTAATTCTAAGGCTTCGTCTAACGGGAATAGTGTAAGTAGGGCTTATTGTTGTAAAACTCATGCACTAAAGAGAGAGAGAGAGAGAAAATTTTGAATTTAGAGGTAGCAAATTTCAATGAAATCAGCCAATCTCCTAGATTTAAGCTGTTAAATGCAATCACAACAATCTCCCAAAATTTCGGAAAAAATGTCAAGGATCGTGGCGAATGGAGTGCACACGGTCCTCGCAACTTTTTTTGAAATTTTCAGGGATGAAAGTTATGATGATTTTAAAGCTAATCTGAAAAAATTGAGTGATTTTATGATCTGTAGATAGGCCAAATTAAAGTTGCAATCTCAAAATTGAATCCTACCCAGATTGTTGAAAAATTTGAATTTTGGAAAAGAGATGGAAACTGAAACTTTGAATTTTATGATTTTAGAGGGAATACCAAGAGCAATGCAAGCTTTGAAATTTAAAAGTTGACTCAATTTCACGCAAAATTCAATTTTGAAAGTGGAAATCAAGATTGTCGCAATTAAACATTTAATTTCAAAAGTCACAAATTGCAAAAATTTGAATAAAGAACTGAAAATTCAAATGAACGCCAACACACTTTTCAGATTTAGGACAGTAAGAACACAATTTTGACACAAAATTTCAATTTCAATAATTTTTGAATGATTAGAAGCCTTAATCCAAGCAATCACTAGGCCAACTTTGACTTTAATTTTGAAAGTGTTAGAATTGATAAAATCAGCCAAGATTCTGGATTTTAGCAGAAAAATATAGTAAGATCTAGCTCCCGAAATTTCGGAAAAAATGTCGGGGACGATGGCGCTCGGGGTGCACACGGTCCTCGCAACTTTTTTCCAAATTTTCAGGGATGAAAGATATTGTGATTTTGTTGCGGAATCCAAAGTTACAGCTGATTTGGAGATGTTTTGATTAGTGAAATTGTCGGTCAAAGGTTGAATCAAGAGGGTTTTAAAAATTAGGGTTTTGACACTTAACCACTTAATTTTCAGAATTAAAGCACAAATATGAATTGATAATTTGCAATAGAAGGGTAGATCTGAAACAAGCATTAACAATTAGACATTTCACAAGCTTAATTACTAAAAAGAAAATTTAGGGTTTTTATGCAATTAACCTCTAAAATTTGCAAAAGATCAAACATGGAAATGTAATCAAGGTATCCAATTTTCAGATCTAACCATGAATAATCAGAAAGGATGTTCACGTCGGGTTCACCAAAATGTAAAGCGGAAAATCGCGATCGAACCCTAAGTGTTCCCCCCACCACTCCAAGGAGAGAGAAAGGAGGTCACTAGGGTTGACGGTTTTCACTTAGGGGAGGCTTTACATTCAAAAGAGGGGTCGAAACCCACAAGATCCAATCCCACACAATGCAAGATTGGATTCTAAATGAGTTTCAAGGGTTGTGACAGCAAGGCTACCCTCTTTTGTAAAGAATGTAGATAGAAGGATTAAGCTAGGAATGCATAGAAAGTGAGAAAGATTCACTTATAAACAGAGATAGGAATATGGGATGAAGCTGCGGACCTGGAATTAGCAGTAAAATGTTGAGACGGCACTGTCCTGCAAATTTGAGCAAAAGTTGACGGGACGATGGTGCCCGGCATGCACACGGTCCTCCGAAAAATCCGCGAAACAAAGGGGGATTTGTTCGTCTCTGCACAAGGATTCCAGATCTTCAATTACAGCCATGTACCTACAACCTACACACAGAAAAGAGAGGACGATTGGGGGGTTAGGGATTAGGGGTTTGCCCTTAGGTCAAACCCCGGTTTTGGAATTAACCAAGAAATGAGAAATGTTGTAAATGTAAATGATTGTAATGTAATAAAGTACCAATACCTTGTTGTAAGAATGTTTGTATTCTTACATGCGAAGGTGTAAATGTTGTTGTATGTTGTATGTTGTATGTGATCTCCTCTTCAATGGTTGAATCCTTGTCTTGAATGCAACACTTAGCCTTGAATGGAGACTTAGAATGATCAATTGCTTGAAGGAACGCTTGAATGCTTGAATGCTTGAGTATCATTTCCGCATCTTGTACACATATGTCCTTTCTTTTTTCATCTACCCTTTTTGAGAGGGGAAATGTAGTTTATATACTTGCCAATTAGGGTTGAAAGACTGATTTTTTCGACCTTAGGCCGACCTAGGAAGATTATTTTCCAATTTGCAAACTTAAAGACCCGAAGCCCCATAAGAGACCAGGCCCAAAATAGGGCCAGGGACCAGGGTGCTGGGCGCCATGGTCCCACCTCCCGAGACAGCAGGGTGCAAGGAGGATCAGGCCAGGGTACTGAAAAATGCAGTTTTTGATGCCATGAACAAGTTTCGGGGTCTCCATTCAAGTTCCGTGTTGCATCGCCATCGTGAAGACCCAAATGCAGTTGAAATTGCAAGTGTCACAATTTTAGGATGCTACACAAGGTCATTTTTCAAGGTTACTGGCACTAAAGGATAGAGGAATTTCTATCATATGAAGTTAGCTTCTCACTTTAAGATCATGCTCTATGTATGGAAGTTAAATTCCTACACTAACCTTGAGAGGAGGGTAATGCAAACTATTTTATATATTCTTACAATAGTTACAAAAACTAAAGAGAAATAAACATAAATAGAATGCATACCACAACGTAACAATTTATGTGGAGAAAAGCCTTTTGGGAGAAAAATCCCACACTCCAAAACCCGCCAAATATATTATTTAAAAATAAATAATAGATTACAATATACTTGTAGAGAAATTTTTCATAGGAGTATCACCAAACAGAGATTTAGAGGTAACTCAATAAATATAACTCTTACACCCAACCTCCATCTCATGCACCTCATATATAGAAGATACAATACACAAAACTTGCAAACGATACTACAAAACCATGGGCTAAAATAACCCAATAAAGTGGCACCCATCTTATCTCCAATCCTAGATGCCCTATGATATGTGAAAATACACATCAACATGTGTACCTCCCTTTTATATCTCATTTATGTGTCCTCACATTATATTTTCTATTTTAAGAGACCCAACTTTTGGAGGTCATAACTTTTAAACTGGGTGTTTGATTGATGAACCATTTAAATTGTTGTAAAGCTCGCAATATTCTCTATTAAGACATAACCATCTATGCCAGTTACAAACACTTTCATGCCATTTTGGAGCCTCTAAAGCCCTCAAAATTCACTCAAAAAATTTCATTCACAACTTTCAAAAATGAAAACATAAATATCTTCAAATCTAGACATGATCTTTTAATGAAAATTTACCGAAATGCTCATCTAGGCAACTTGAAGCTTTGGAGAAATTTTTGGACCAATCAATGCTCAAATGAAAACTTGTAACTAAAAATAGTAAACTTATGTATGTGCAAGATTGAGACACCAATTTCTCACCACTCTCTCACTTCGCGAACACCTTGCAAGACTAAATTGAGTATCTAAACCATAAATTAATTATTAGGGACCATGAGACCAATAGACTTCAGACACCATTTGATTCTCTTTGTGCTCGTGGACTTAGTTAAAGAAACTGTAACATTCATCAAAGTTTCTACCTTAACCAACTTCAACCTACCATCTTTGATCATCTCTTTGACAAAATGATATTGAACATCAATGTGCTTGGTCCAAGCATAAAATGTTAGGTTCCTAACTGAACGGATCACACTTTGACTATCACAATAAATTGTCACTACACCTTGTTTTATTCTAATATTTGAACATAATATCTTAAGACAGATGGCTTATTTACAAGCATGAGTAGATGCCATATACTCTACTTCAGTAGTAGACAAAGCAACCATAGCCTTTCTCTTACTCATCCAACTACTTGTACCGCCAAATAAAGTAAACACATAAGTAGTAGTAGATCTTTTTCTATCAATATCACCTACCCATTCTAAATCCACATAAGCATGCATATCAAGGGAAATCACATCTCCTACCAAATTACCATCATAACATAATTAATACTATGAGGTACCCTTCAAATATTTGAAGACTTATTTAACTACATCCCAATGAACTCTACCAGGATTAGGCATATATCTAGAAAGTACTCGCACTACTTCAGTAGTGGCTGGTTTAGTGTAGACCATAGAATACATCACACTTCCAACAACACTCTAGTAAGGTACTCTTCTCATGTCTTCCATATCTAATGGGGATGTAGGACAATCTAAAATAGATAACTATGTTCCAACTATAAAAAAAACACATAGTGGTCTACTATCCTACATGTTGAACCTCTGTAAAATTGAATTCACATATTTACTCTGGCCTAAGTAGAGATTTCTATTCATTTTATCTCTTATAACATTCATCCCATGAATGTGTTTTGCTACACCAAGGTCTTTCATTTCAAATTTAGTAGCAAGTTGAGACTTTAATTCTGAAATCATGCCTTACCCTTTTTTAATGTATTAGATATTAGCAATGTATAATGCAATATATAGGAAATGATCACCATCAAATTTATAATAAGCTCAGTGATCTGATTTAGAACACTTAAATACAAAACTCAACACATACATATCAAATTTTTGGTACCACATCCTAAGACTCTGTTTGAGGCCATAAAAAGACTTCTTCAATTTATAGACCAAAATACTTTTACCATTTACTGCTTAGTACTTTGGTTGTGTCATATAAATAGCCTCCTCCAAATTACCATGAAGGAAATAGTTTTCACATCTATTTGCTCAAACACTAAATCATAGACAGCAACAATATAACGCAAA
Organism: Cryptomeria japonica; assembly: GCF_030272615.1. Taxonomy (NCBI): domain Eukaryota; kingdom Viridiplantae; phylum Streptophyta; class Pinopsida; order Cupressales; family Cupressaceae; genus Cryptomeria; species Cryptomeria japonica. Next base: position 139,792,356 of record NC_081405.1, on the reverse strand, counting down.
CATTTAATGGATGTCATTTTTGCAACAAGAGAAAATATCTCACCATAATCAGTTTACCCTTAACCTAAGAGTATCCTCTCGTAGCCAGCCTTGTTTTATACTTATCTAACCCTCCATTTCAACCAATCTTTTTCTTGAACACCCATTTATAGCCAATAGATTTTCATCCTTCAGGCAATGGTATAAGATCCCATGTATCATTGTTCTTCAAAGCTTCCATTTCTTCATCCATAGTAATCTTCCAGGTTTCTGCATCGTTCATACCCAATGCCTCATCTATAGATATAGGTTAATCCACAACAGTATTCAAAGAAAAAATACATCTTCAATTATTAGGTGAATACCTTTTAGGTAGTTGTTTATGTATTGTAGACCTTTGAACAAGCTAAGTTAAAGGTTTTTCCTCCTCTTATAAATATTTAGAGATAGATGAGGCATCCTCAACTTCTTGCCTATCTAGGGGTCCCAATTCATCCCTTTTAGATGTAGAAAGAAATCGAATCACATCTTCCTATTTAGTCTATTCTGGCTACAATGTGACAGAAGAAGAATTAGTTTCTCTAAAAATAACACTTCTAATATGTAGTACCTTTTATGCAACAGGGTCCCAAAGCTTGAGTCTTTTCTCACCATGTAATTGTATTTGATGAAGATATATTTTAAGTGCAGCCTTAAATTCTACAATTTTGTCTGCTTCTCCATTCACACATGTGCATATACCTTACAACCAAAAAATCTTCAAGGTCATAATGAAGGCTTATGACCTTACCATGTGTCCATAGGTGTTATCAACAAGGGTTGATATAGGAGAGCTATTAACTAGGTAGCAAGTAGTGGAAACCACTTTAGCCTAATTTTTTTTTTTCTAGACTAGTACCACTCAACATACTCCTAGCCTTCTCGATCAATGTCTTGTTCATTCCTTTTGCAACTCCATTCTACTACGAAGAATACAAAGTTGTCTTTTATCTATTAATGCCACAATATTGATAAAATATTTCAAAATCATTAGAGAAAAAATCATCACCATTATCAATCTTCAATCATTTTATTTTATTTCCAATCTACAACTCAATTATTGCTTTAAATTTTTTAAATCGACTGAAAACATCACATTTACTCTTTAGAAAGTATACCCATGTCCTACTAAAATCATCAATAAATATATGGAAGGAACATCTAGAGGACCAGACAAATGAGAATGAATAAGATCCAAAATACCACAAGATTAATGAAAACTTTAGTAAACTAAACATCATTTTATTTTCTATAAATGCAATTCTCACAGAAATTGAAGTCAAGATTACAATCATTCAAACCTTCAACAAGGTTTTTTATTTTTTACGGTCCTTACGCCCTTTTCTACAATTTGGCCAAGCCATTGGTGCTATAACATAGTCTTCTCTGTAGGTGGATTTGCTAAGAAAAAACAACACTCTTAAGTACCCAAAAGCCATGTCCATCTTTTTAAGGTGAAACCCTAAAATATTCTAAAAAGTATCCATAGATTTACTTTTCATATAGAAGTTCTATTACACTCAATAGTGTATGCATCCAACTTATATAATGTGTCAAATTTGATACCTCTAGCAATCAACATAGCACCCTTCACCTTTTTACACCCTACATAAAAAAAGACTACTTTCATACCCACATCTATCAATTTGCTCACATTTAATAAATTTTTTGCTTGTCAAGGGATATGCAACACACCACTAATATATTTTACTCTACCAATAGGAAACCTAATTATAACATTTCCATGACTAAAAATATCTAAATGAGAGTTAGATCACCCAAGTGCACCTTACCTCTATTAAATTCTTTATATTCAAAATATCAATCTCTATTGGAAGTCATATGAAAAGATGCATCTAAGTCAATTAACCATGTATCATTACCTACATGAGTGGCCAAAGATTCAATAAATGCATCACCATCTTCCTTCTCATACTTAGGATTAGAATCAAACTTCTTCCTTTTTCTTCTTCTTTTCTTCTTTCCAGTCCTTCTGAATGTGTCCTGATTTACTAGAATTATAGCAAATGACTTTGGACTTTGAAGAAGATTTCAATCTCCCTCTATACTTAAACTTATTATGCTTCTAATTCTTCTTTCCTTTTTCCTTGAGTTTTCCACAAATATTTAGTACTTCCCTCAAACTAATGAATAGCTTTCTCCACATCTCATTCTTCTTTCTTTTTTTCTTGAGTGTTCCCCAAATATTTAGTACTTCCTCCAAACTAATGGATACCTTTCTCCACATCTCTTCATTAGGAATGGAACCCACCACATAATCAGACTTGAAAACAATAGAAGTATTATTGATAGCCATAATAAGAGAATCCCATGAATTAGACAAAGAATAAACAAAGATCTGACATTTCTCCTCATAATCCATCTTGACACTAACAAGTGCCATTTGAGCCATCAATAGATTGAATGCTTCAAGGTAGTTTGTAACTCATCCATCCTTTTCCATTCTCAAGTAATACAATTTCTTCCTAAAGAAAAGCTTATTTAATAAATATTTGGCTTGATACATCTCACCAAGCTTATTTCAGAGCTTCTTTGTAGAGGTCACTTCATGGACCTTGATTTGTACAGAGTCTTTCAAGAATAATATTATTAGACCCTTAGCTTTATGGTCCATAACATCAAACTAAACAGTCGTAGTAGGATCTGAAGGTCTTGAGACATTTTCATCAATAGCATCTCATAGATCTTGATCTATTAGAAGATCCTCCATCTTCAACTTTCACATCTCAAAATTACTTCTAGAAAATCTCTCCACCTTTATTCTCCATGATGAACTTTCCATCTGAAAATTATTTCAATAAGATCAAAAAATATCTTCTACAGAAACTCCCACTCAAATCTAGATGAGTTCAAAAAACCCAACAACCCACAACTGAAGCCAAAGGTGATCAGACTTTGTCACCACTATAAGAAAGTTAAGTAGTAGAAAAAATTCCTACACTAACTATTGTAAAGATCTATAAATTTATTTGCATTACCCTCCTCTCAAGATTAGTATAGGAAGTTGTTCCACTACTTAACTTCCTTACACTCTACAAGAGAAGTATTTTTGGAACTTTTGGTTTATACTTTTCTTTTTATTTTATTTGTTGATGATGATGAATTTGAAGAATACATGTATTATGAAGATTATATTTTGGAGACAAATTTTGGATTTTTTGTTGAGCTCAATATGGATTATTGCCTAGCAAGCTTCAAAGTATATGATGGAGAATTATACCCTTTCATGGTGACTAGTCAATGATAGAGATTTGTTGCATCTCTTAGGGATTGTTGTGGAATAATTCAAGAATCTTTGATTGTAGAGTTTGGTATTGAGAGATTAAGAACACAAAACAAAGCTACACCTTTCCAAGAGTCAAGAGATAACTTGATGGAGCATTTCTTGGATTAGGATTTTCTTCTTCTTTAGAAGATCTAAAATATATATATTCATTTTATGAATCAATAAGTTTTGTTGTGTTAGCCTTAAGGGGAGAATGCTGGTGTAGCTATTGAATTTCAATGTAGGATAAGTTGTATTACATTGGTTGTTACATACTATATAGTTGTGGTATCTATTATGGCAGCTGATAACTGCTCATTTCCCTTGTGTATATTTGCATGCCTACAAATCAATCAAATCAATAAAGTATTCACCATTTTCCCAACAAATAGGTGGTCTTTTTCCAATTGCTAAAGTCTTTCAAGTGGCAAGGGTTGAATATTTTTTAGTAATTGTATACAATATAAATGTTAATGCATGATTTTAAAATTGTTGGACACCCATGTGGCTTCATTAGGTGTGAAACTAGTTAACTAGTGTAAGAGGTGCAACAATTCTCTCATCTTCCTCCCTTATTTAAATCCTCTACATGTAGCTTTGGGAAATTTTTTGGATCACACCCTTGGTGTTGAAGAAGCTAAAGAAATGATGATTCTTGATAAAACAAAAACTTTAAATTCCTCTAGTTGTTTATTTATTTTTATTTTTTCATGTATATGCCCTATGATGCTAATCAACATTTTTATTTTCTTAACCACTTAGTTATATTTATCTTATTTTCATGCCAAGTGGTAGTGTCACTATAAATTAGTGCAAATACATGCCTATTTTAGCTACATTGTGCTTTTGCTAGGTCACCTTTTCATTCTTTTTATCTATATCATCTACTTCTCTAATTTTTTTTAATATATAAAATAAATATATTATAGGTGGTTACCACCTTTCCATTGAAAAAAATACAAGTAACCTCTATAGCTAAGAAAAGTGATAAAAAGTAACACTCTAAATATGATTCCCTAGTCTATGAGGAAGAATACCTTAATGCATGAGGTTTAGTGAATGGGGATGAGATTTTTGATTAATAAAATTGGGATAGCTCTGTACCATTACATATCCACATATTAATAGTTGGGGCACTCGAGGGATGCATAGCTAGCAAAAAAAACCCCAACTGAGATAGAACAAAAACCCAGCAGGGCATCTTGAAAGCTAGTAGAGAAACTAGGAAAATAGTTTAGAAACAAAAGACCCGAAAATTGAAAACAAGAACAACCACCCAAAAAAGGCACAAAGAGATGGGCAACTACATGGGGGAATTTTTATCTTGCAAATCCTGGCATAAACTTAACAATTTATCAAAGAACAAAGCCTTTTCGCAAGACCCAATTCCAAAGCCAGAGGGCACCTAGGCAGAATCCGGGTTGGCTTTAACCAAGGACTATGTGGGTCCTATGCCCGCAATTAGGGCCTCAATTCATTTTTGTTTCTTCTCCCTTTTAGTAGGTGATTTATGAAGAGAAATAGGAAATAGAAATGACAATGAGAATTCTACAAAATTTTATTGAAAAAGAATAGAAGATTATTTAAATAATATTTATAGTGTGAATGTATAATTTAAATGAGCACATGCATTTTTCCAATAAAATTTGTAAAGCATGTAAGTTCAATAATGGAGATATCTTATATCAACCATTGCCAAGAGAGTGGAGAGATTGTATTATTATTTTAATACTATTATAGCTAAACAATAAATTAATTTTACATCAGGGTTATGAGGGAGCTCAAAGTTTAAATTTAGATGTATAAGGAAATTTACAGATGAAAGAAAACTATAGTTGTCAATAGTAGGTATCTAGGAAGGAAAGAAATGTTTAAATTTTTAAAAACTTTTGACATGATTGTGGGTTGTACATGCATCAATATATTATGCTAATTTCTTGAATATTTTTTTCCAATTTGATATGTGTGCTCAAGTTAATAGATAGAACTAGTTTTTGATGTTGAAGTGTGGCAATTTGGCAAGGGAAAAATAAGTTAATAATAAACTAAAGTAATCCAAAAATTATGATAGAGGAATAGATGCCAACACAAGTTTAAAAAATAGCATCGAATTATGAGGATACAAATTTTTCTATGTTATATTATCTCCCGTTACCTCTATGAGGTTTTTGAGAGCTTATTATGAATCTAGTAACTAATTTGCTTTTCAATGCGAGAGGTTGTCCTATTCTAGGCTTGTACTAAGAGTCTAAAATAGAATGTATCAATAGTTTTAATATACTTAATGGGACTCAAGTAATGGATGACACAAAAATTTAAAAGTGACTTTACAAATTATAATACTGTTAGTTCACTAATTCTAGTTATTTCTCTTGCTACATGTAATACCTTATTCCTAACAATTATTCAAATCCTCTTGAATAGAAAATATTTTAAAATACCAACCACATATTTACAAGATGTAGTAAACCCTAGACCCCCCTCTCTAAGTTGAAGATTATTTAAAGATGAAAGAGACAAATATTTATTATTACAATATCTTATCACTATCAAAAGTGATCCCCAAGAGCTGAAAACTAATTTTAATATCACTTTTAATAAGATAGAAGAAATAGTACCTACATCTAATTTATCTTTAGCAAAAAAGGCAGCTATGCTTTACCTCAATGTTTTTCAACTTAGCCATCTTAATAATGAATAAGAATAGTATAATAGATACAATAGGGCTACTACCTATTTTGACCTTGCCAATGCTGCTAGATTACATCAACTAGGATTACAAATTTATAGTTGCATAGAACTCAACAATCATCGTGGGGTGGGTGCAAGAAGTTGGGTCCCAATTCCGCAGAAGTCTGCGAACATAAAAGTTTGCCGCTAGAAGCGAGTGCCTGTTTTTTAAGAAACAGACACTCGTTTAGCTTCGGAGCCCCGACCCATAAAAATAAAACGGGTGCCCATTTAGGATCGGACCACCGTCGAGAAACCTGTGCACAATTTTTAGAAACGGGAACACCTTTCTAAAAATGGGTACCCATTTCTAAAAACGTGTAATTGTTTCTAAAAATGGGCACATGTTTCTTAAAGTGTTATAAATTTCAAAACAGGTGCCTGTTTTTTGAATTTAAAATAACGGGCGCCCATTTCATAAAAGATGGAGCGAGAAACACACCTATGCCTTGGTTTTGACTTCGGGTTAGGCTTGTTGGGACCAAGCCTATGCTTGGACCTCCAAAAAAAGGGCTAAGGCACTGGAATACCAGATTTCTGCCTTGCCATAATTTTTTGAAGGTCTTTCTGATTGTATTTTTTGATGAAACAAAAACCCATTAGAGTTCTCACTGTCCTAATTTAAAAAATGTAAATTTCATAGTGATATGATTAGTTTTACTATTTTTGCATTATTCATTAATCAAAAGCGGTACCTAAATGTAAAATAGTGAGGTTTAGTAAAACTTTAATAACTTTTTTGTTTTTTAGGTTTTTTTGAAAATAAATTATATGACATCAATCTACATACAATTCTTTTGAATATTAAAAAAAAAATTAAAAAATAAGAAATTTTCATCAAATAATGGTTGTCGTACACCATATGTTTTGAAAATGTACTTTATAGTCAATTAAAAATTAATTAAAAAAAATATATTCAATAAAAAAATAAGAAAAAATATCTTCATCAATATTTGGTGTCTTAGGTATTTTTTCCCAGAAGGATTTTCAAACATTCAATTATTTACTTCAAAATATGGTGGTTGTACACATGTGTGGTATGGTCCTGAAACAAGCATTTTGAAAATGTTGTTTTTAAACATGCCTACTAAAAAGAAATTTTTACTATGTGGGTATTCAAATAAATTACATATTTAAAAATTAGACTCCGAGCACTACATTTTTTAGTACGAAAGTTTTTTGAGATTCAATCTCTAAGTACCTCAAATTTTGACATCAATCGACAAAAATTTTGAAAAATAGGGAAAACACTTCCACTTTTCGACCAAAAGTGGGACTCAACTTCTTGCACCCACCCCGTGTAAATCTTCTAACCAGTTTGACAGCTAATGGTTGTCTATTAACAACTAACTAATGATCATTCACAACTAATTGAGAGATTATTGACAACGAACTGAGACTCTCAGATATCTGTTGATGTTGATACATACACATCGTGAGCACAATTCAGTTGCGAATTATTCCTAAACATCTATCTCTATTATAGAGCGCCAAAGCCATGAATTTGTTTTACATAGAAATTGAAATACTAAAGGATCTTGTAGATTTTATAAAACAAACAATAAAGAAAAACCGCTTTTAAAACACACACAAGAATCTTTTGTTTATTCAAATACATTACATCATAATGCACTTTGATGTAGAGAATAGATTGTTATTACATCAATTGCCTGCTACTTGATATATTACAGACTATATTTCAGTCATCACAATAAGCCATTATTTTATAGAGGTTTCAGCCCGAGTTCATGAATTCTAAGGACAGCTCATGATAAATTAGTTTCATGCTTCCAGCTCCAAAACATGCAAGGGTAATCGCTGTGGACGTGGGGGTACTTGAATTTCTACCAGTCCTTTCATCATCTGAATAACTTTGTTGATAGATGGCCTCATATCTGGATTGTCTTGAATGCAACGCAGACCCACCGACACCATTCTCTGTACCTCGCTTAACTCAATTGTGACACCTTGGCGTTGCTGGTGCTCCACCAACTCATCAAGAGTACCATGTCCTAAGCAGTCGTAGATCCAGTTAATTTCTTCCCTCCGCGTTCTTTTGCGACAAATAATTTCCAGCAGAACCACACCAAAGCTATAAATATCTGCTTTAGCAGTAACATGCTCACCATTGACCAACTCAAGCGCCATGTAACCAACGGTGCCCCGAGCTGAAGTCAGCGTATGATGAGTCTGTTAGGCCGTGAACAATTTTGTTATCCCAAAGTCACATATTTTAGGATTGTAATTTTAGTCCAGCAGAATGTTTTGGGGCTTTATGTCAAGGTGCAGGATTTGGGGACCGTATTCTTGATGCAGATAGCGGATACCTCTTGCTATTCCCTTTAATGGGGAATAAGTGGCACCCTATTCAAATCGTCAACAAGCTCAGCTTCTGTGAAAGTACTTTCACAGGCTTAGTGTGTTGTTTAAGTCAAGACCTTCGCGATAATCTTGGAATAGTAGTTTAGGCAAGTTGAATGTTTGAGATAAAATTGCATGTTCTAAAATAGTATTAGCAATTTCATAGCGAAATAATAGGACATAAGACTATGTGTCCATTTACTGGAGATAGTATGTATTAAAATCTTTTGTTTAATTCAATTTTACTAACCCACTCAGTGAAATATAATAAATCAGATCAATATAATAGTTGTAGCTTTGTTACAAATGAGTTTTGTAACTCTTGCAATCAATATACTTCACCGGTTTGACTCTTTTCTACCGGTTCTCTTCTGCTCAGTTCCTTGCCGGTTCACTGTCTTCTGTTTATATCCTTTCTATCCTGATTGTTTCTTGCATAACTTCCACCGATACACTCTCTTTTCTCCTTCACTTTCAGTAGCTTTCTTCTTGAATCTCCCTTGTCGATTCAAACAATTTTTTATCCTTTCTGGCAGCTTACCGGTTGTTCTAACCTTATTAGTAAAACCTCTGAATAGCCCTCTTACCGATTCAATTTTTTTGTCAATCAACTCCCACACTTAGATGATTTTGATCTTCTCTCTGATCACTCTCTGCTCTCTCAATTGCTCTCCCTTCACCGATATCTAGCATCATCAACTTAAGTCTTCAATCTGCATATTTATACTTGAATGTTCCCGCCAAAACCTACATTCAAACTGGACACGTTAGGGTTTTTCTCCATCGAGTGAGTCCGTATCAAATCTAATCAAATCTCATCTCCTCGATTAATGATCTGCAGTAGATCAAAACAACACTGCCACTTCAGCAGACATTTGTACATAATTTCTATATTTAGCAACCTGCAACATGATTTTCAGCCTTGTTCTATCAATCACCATTAATGCCTTAGATATTTCCTTCGATCAACGATCACAAAGATCAGATTGTCTTGCTTGATCTTTATCACCAAGAAACATCTGTAACTTGATCCTCCTTGAGCCACACTCTTATGTCATCAAGCTGTGATTTACAGGTTCCTCATTTAAAGTCGACTTACTCATCACCTACCATGTCGATGGATGGTTTCTTTGCAACTGCATGCATGCCACATGGAATCTACATGTCGTCCTCAGTCGCCATCCAACTCAACCCAGTCTATTATGTCGGTTTGACCTCATTAATTGACCAAGACACACGATCAGTGATAAGGTCCTTACCGGTTCATATACCCTACCAGAAGATCATATTGACTTGGATTGCTTTCGGTTCTGTATCCATACTCCATGTGATCCAGTAACCATTCACTCTATTTGTTGTCTTCTCCATGTTCATGCATGCTCACCGGTGGGTCTCCTTATTGTTAGCAAACCGGTAATCTTCATGACTCCAACATTCCAACAGTTTCACACTGATACATTTCAATCTTCATGTTTCATGCCAGTCGCCATTCTCCTACTTGCATCTCCATAACAAGAAGATACCTACCGGTTGATATTTCCTACCTGTTTCCAACACTTTCTTGTCGGTTATCATCCTATATCGGTTGACATCAATGACAAAACAATGCCAACAATCTCCCCCTTTGGCATTGATGTCAACACTTGTAATATCCGGTATACAACAGGCATTATCTCTCCCCCTTTGACGACAATGGAAAAGGGCACAACAAATTTTTCTACCAATTGCTTCTCCCCCTTGGACCGCTATCCTCTCAACTAATAGTATATAAGATGGAGGGCTCAGACACCAACTAACACCAATTGTACATAAGAATCAAATGTGATTGTACTATGAGTACTACCAATTGAGAAAATAAATTTCCTTAGAATGAAATTATCTTAGCATGACATTCTCTTGGGTATTCCTACTTGTATGGAATCTGATACCAATTTGTGCATTTTCCCTCTTTGTGCTCACAATCGGTTGAGTGAGAACATTTCTCTTCTTCTGTAGTTTATTCTTTCGATACACCTATCTAGTGTTCCTTTCACCCAGTAGTCCAATTGTGGTTTTCATTAAAGTACAAATTGAATAGACATTGAAAGAACTCTCAAACGAGGGCCAATGAGTACTTCCCAAATGCTCAAGCATACCGGTACTGTAGCATAAACATGTGATCTCCCCCTGTGTCCAGCATTTTGGTCCAAGAGACAGGATATTTTGCAATGAACCTCCCCTAAACCATAGATCTCCATACACATTTAGGTGCATGAAGCAGGGGATACAACGCCTAACTTGTGTCTCAGATACTCAAATGTGCTTATCGTTAAAAGTTTGGTGAAGATGTTAGCCACTTGCTCACCTGAAGGAACATATTCTACCTTTACTTCCTGCTCTTCAACCTTCTCCCTGAGATAATGGTACTTGATGCCAATGTGCTTTGTTCTTGAGTGCATAATTGGGTAATTTGATCTGTTAATTGCACTTGAATTTTCATACCGAATACAAATAGGATTAGTCATCTCTACCTGAATATCCTTGAGGGTCTACTACATCTATAGCACCTGAGAGTAGCATGTTGCAACATCAATGTATTCAACTTCAGCAGTTGATAAGGAGATTGAATCTTGCTTCTTGTTGTGCCATGAAACCAACTGGTTACCTAGGAAGAATGCACCACCACTTGTGCTCTTTCAGTCATCAATGCATCCTGCCCAATCAGCATTAGTGTAGGCTTGCAAGGTGAATTCTCCATGCTTAGGGTACCAAAGTCCATAATTGAGTGTTCCTTGCAGGTACCGAAAGATCCTTCTGGCTGCATTCATGTGTGACTGTTTAGGTCCTACTTGAAATCTTTCCACCATGCATATTGACTACACTATATTTGGTCTAGAGGTAGTAAGATACAATAGACTACCAATCATGGATCTATACAATGTCAAATCCACTACCAGTAACTCATCATTCCATGGGAGTTCTTATTGGTTTGCTATCTTCCATTTAAAATTTCTTCAACATATCTCTTGCATACTTCATTTGAGAGATATATATCCGTTTATCCTGCTGTGAGATCTGCAAACCAAGAAAGAATGACCATGGATCATGGACCAGAATTGTGCATTCAATGCACAAGTGATATCTCCTAATGCTTAAAGGAGATACAGGACCTTAGGGGGAGTTATTCATTGATTACATTATTCACCCCCTCAGTGAAAATGGGCAGTCAAAAGGATTATTTGCTATCAGTATGAAGGAAGGAAATGAGATGGCAAGTGTGTGTAGTGGTTGCCTTAGCTACACACCTAAAGATCAGAGATGGATCACTTCTGCATGTGTGAATGACTAAAAAATTTACAATTGGCATTAGATACAAATTGACACAAGAAGACAGGAGTTACAGGAAGGTGCTCCAGTAGTGATGATGGACCAGTACAAGAAATCGGTATTTGCAACACGTTACTCGTATGAATGGTAAAAGGTACTTGCAGGTTATGTAAGACAATGAGGTTCAGGATCATTGCATTAGCCCCGGTAGCATGGAATGAGGAGTTTATGTATTAGGTGGTGCTGATGAAACCTGAATGACAGATGTTGGCCCGGTTATTGATCATGTATGCATGCATCCTTTAATATGGGCTAACCAGTTTGATTTATGGCATTGTGTATACCTAGGATCATGTCATATGTTGTGGTGGAAATTGTGGAGATGATAGATCATTAGATTGATCACATATGCACAACTCAACCAGTATATGGTGAAGATTGGAGCTCTGGTTTTGGACCTGACCGATAATGTTGACCTAAGATGCATGACTCAAGGGGAGTTGACAGCCATGTTTTTTGACTAGTATCAGACTTGCTGGATTTAGAGGGTGTGCAAGTGTCTATGGTTGTACCGATATGTTTTTGTATGTGGAGGTATCCGAGATTGTGAGATATTTCAATGCCTATTCAATTAAAATCATAACTAGATCACCAGGAGTGTTACTTGCTAAGAAGGAAAATTACCTACACAAGAGAACATGCATTTGGTATCAGCAGAGATACAATTGGTATCAATGTTAGCCTCAACACTTGATATCATCATTTTCAGGTCAGAATGGCTTCTGCATATCAAGGGGAGATGATGCATATTGAATGGTAGGTATGTTATATTCACTGACACACGGGCCTTCAATTGGTTTCAGACTTGTATATGCATGTGTTTCAGATTTCCATATACACTTGGTTCTGAGAAAATTGGTGTCAGTTGGTGGTTGGGCTCTCCATCTCAAGTGTTGTGACTTGAGAAGATGTAACAAATGATGATTAAATGAGAAGATGCATCTAGTAGAGGAAAGAGGGGAGAAAAATCTCTGTCAGTGCCCGATAGACACAAGGAGGAGAGAAACCTTGACTGTGCCCTTTGCCATTGTTGTCAAAGGGGGGGAAAGATTATGTAGTATGCTGGATACTACATGTGTTGACATCAACACCAAAGGGGGATATTGTTGACATTGTGTTGTCATTGATGTCAACCAGCATAGGATGGCAACCGGTATGGGAGATGTATGTGAAGTGTTGTCATTGATGTCATCTAGTATTACTGTCATGGGAGATGTATGTGTAGTGTTGTCATTGATGTCATCTGGTATTACTATCATGGATGACAACTAGAAGTGTGTGCAGTTGAGGCTAACTGGTATGCAAGCTAGAGTCACAGGTATACAAGTTGTTGTTGAGAATGAAGAAACCAATATCCGGTGAACAAGTGGATGAACGTGTTAGTATACATGTTGGTACTAACTAGTAAGTTGATGATCAGTAAGACTGCAAAGTGCACAGGTCACCGGTATGCTAGTGTGATGCCAACTAGCAGGACTCCCACCGATAAATGATGTTGTCCCTGAAAGAAGAGAAGACTCAAGAAGGAATTCTACTTGAGGATTGTAGGGAAATTGCGTCTGCCCAATAACAGGGAAGTCACACCATTGGCCAACATATCACATAGTTCCTCTCCCACCAGTGATTGGTAGATTGTGAACCATGGTGTATCTACCTCTATCGACTGGATGATATGTGTGAGCCTCCACCATGTGAGATCAGTGATGTGCACTTGATCATCAGAGTAAGCAGATGAGCCACCAAAACAAACAAGGAGTGATTAGTTTTTCACTTAGACAAATGAGTCTACCATCTTGACAAACCAGTTAAGAGAAGAACCGGTCAAATAATGAAGAAGGCAAAAGGTTGAGAAGTTGCAAACAAAGAGTGCAACCGGACTAAATATGGAGAAAGGTATTGTTGCAGATGCATATAGATGAATTTTGATGTCACCGATGTGCATGTCATCTTACCAGTTTACATGCAGAAGATACTACCAATATAGAGGACAATTGGTAAGGTGACAAAGTATAGATGTAGAAGGCTCCCATCTATTGAAGATGTGCATGAGGTAGGTTGGAAAGTGTGTTGTTCGGTTTAGGTGCTCCAGCGGAAGAGAAGAAAGGTGCAAGGTTAATGACATACCGGTTAGGGTATAACCGACAGGGTTAGTGAACCAGTAGATGAACTCGATTGTGTGTTGGCTAGTGACAGAGTCCAAACTGATATGGAGGCCTAAGTTGAGGTGGACACTGACAAAGTGGCCACGTGGAGTTGAAGTGGCAAGCATGAATGCACAGGTCGACGTGGTGTCAAGGTGAAGTATTTGTCGGCAAGGTAGATGGTGGCGGGTCAACATTTATGTCGACTGCTTGATTCGTGGGATGTGTAGTAGAGGTTTTTGGCTCAAGGTCAAACGGACAATAGAGATCCAAGACAAACTGATTAAGCAGATCAAAGTAGGTGAAGGAAACTGCCAAACCATTCTTGGTGATCGACCAAGAGATCAGCTGACAAATTAAATGCAAATTGCTAAATATAGAAGGTGTGTTTTGGAAGGCACAACAATGGTGATTTTGATTGATGAGTTGTAGATTATCAATCAAGGAGATCAGATCTGATTGGATTTGGTTTGCCTCAAGGTCGATGAAGAATCCCTAACCGCCTAAAGTTTGAATTGGTTTTTGGCGAGAAGACTTGTTTATAAATATGCAAGTCAAAATCGATGAAAGTTGTTGTTGTTGCATGAGAGAGTGAAGAAGTGAAGAGAATCATTCAGTCAAGTGCTCAATGTCGATCAGAGAAAAGACTGAGTGTGCGAGAGAGAAAATTGGGTTGAAGAGTTCAACCGGCGAGAGTGAGGCAACTGGTGAAAGGGTTTAGTAGAGGTTTAACTGGTAAGGTGAGAGAAAATGATAAACTGAAAGAGTGCATCAGTGAAGATAACCAGTAGTGGTAGAACCAATAGGGAGGTAGCTGAGAGTGAAGTGGTGAAGAGTGAGTGTTTGAAGAGATCCTGTAGGCAAAAAATAGAGCAGTGATAAACTAGCAAGCAGAGGAACCGATAACAAGTGTTTGGTCTGACAGGGGATCTGGAAAGCAGAGTTAGAACCAGTGTATAATTAGGAGCAGGTGAAGGAAAGTAGAGAGAGAAAGTGAGAAGAAGAGAGGAGAGGAGTGAAAACCAACAGAAAGCATAGTAGAGGGTAATTGGTAGAGAAGAGTAAACCGATAGAGAGATCATTTCCAGTGGTTGCAAGACTCACTTGTAAATGGTTTAATACTATTGTATTTCATAATGTTCATTGTAGATCACTGAGTTGGTGCTTGGTGTAGGGGTTGGTGCTCCTTGGGTTGCTGCCTTAAATCAGGGGTTGGTGTTCCTTGGGTTGGTGCCCTAAATCAGGGGTTGGTGCTCCTTGGGTTGGTGCCCTAAACATTGTAATCATATTTTCATTGGGAGGCTGGATTGGAGCAGTAGACTCCAACAACATTTCTCACCGAGGTTTTTCACATCTAGGGTTTTCCTCGTATAACTGATGTTATGTTATGTGCTCCTTTTGTGTGGTTGTATTGTGTAATCTCTCTTTATCCTATCAGTACGTTAACTTAGCTTTAGATTGTTAACTGATAATCATTCTTAGTGTTAAAAGGGTAGAATGTGGAAACAACTGATTCAGCCCCCTCTTAGTGGGATCTTGTGTCCAACACAGCAAATAGGTCTTCTACCTTTAGGCAAGGGAACTAGATCCCAAGTTTCATTCTTCTTTACTAAAGCCATTTCTTCGTTCATGGCCTCCAACTAGGAATCTGAATCAATCATTTGTATTGCCTCTTTCAAAGTCCTAGGCTCATCAATTTTAGTAACCAAAGAATAGGCACAATTTGTATCCAATAATGAGAAACCATACCTATTAGGTTATCTTCTCTCCCATGTAGACCTCCTCAATGGATGAGGTGGGGTTCTTGTTCTTCTTCTTGACCAAAACTATCAAAGTTGCTTGATCTATCCTCACTTTCAGATACACATGGCGTTCGAAGTTTCTCCTTTTTTGGAGTTAGAGGAATTTCAACTTTTGCTTCCCCTTTTTTTGTCTATTCATATTGCATATCAACTGAGGTGGTCTTTACCTCATAGAAGATAACACTTTTGTTGTACGATACCTTCTCAATTATAGGATTCCAAAACTTATATCCTTTCACTCCAAAGTCGTAACCAATAAAGATACACTTAATATCTTTGTTATCCAGCTTAGATCTATTTACATCAGGCACATACTCATATGCCTCCCAGCAAAAGACCCAAATATGTCTCAAAGAGGGCTTCTTACCAGACCATGCTTCCATGGGCATTTTATCTACCAATGCTGAAGTGAGAGATCTATTTTATAAATAGCATGCTATAGACACAACCTCAACCTAGAACTTTTTCTCCAAACCAACACTACTCAACATGGTTCTCGCCTTTTCCATCAATGTTCTATTTTGACTTTCAGCAACTCCATTTTCCATGAAGTACGTAAGGTGTGGTCTTATGCCTTTTAATTTCATGGTCTTTACAAAACTAATCAAATTCTGCTGAACAAAAATCACCACCATTATCAATCCTTAAGTGTTTAATTTTCCTACTAGTCTAATTTTCAACCAAGGTCTTAAATTTCTTAAACCAACTGATCACTTCTGATTTATTTTTCAAAAATACACAAAAGTCCTTCTCGAATAATCATTTATTAAAGAAACATAATATCTAGTATTTGACAAGGAAAGAATATTAACTCAAACAAATACATCAAAGTGAATATAATATAGCAAACTAGAAGATTTATGAGGACTACAATAAAATGAAACACGATGTTGTTTTCTATATATACTGTGTTCACAAAATTCAAATTCAAAGTTACAATCATAAAGCCCCTCTACTAGGTTTTGTTTTCTAGAGCTTTTAAGCCCTTCTCTCCTATGTGATTGATTCTATGATGCCAAAGCATGGTTTTCTCAGTAGGAAGTTTGACCTCCGTTGAACTTGCAACGTTCTTCTTCCAGGTAGCCTTATTTAAATTTCTAGAGACACTACTACATTGAACAGACTATGCATCCAGCTTGAATAGAGCACCAATCCTAAGACCCTTATCCAACACTATAGAGCCTCTAGTCATCTTACATCCACCCCCTGAGAATAATACTTGTACACCAGCATCATTCAGCTTACTAACAGAAAGTAGATTACAACCTAGAATTGGTATGTGTATTATTCCATCAATTCCCTTCATTCTTCCATCAAGAAAATGAATTTTGACTCTTCCTCGACCAAAAATTTCAAGAGATGAGTCACTAGTGAAGTAAACCTTTCCACAATCATACTCTTCATACTTGGAAAACCATTTTCTATGAAATGTCATGTGGAAAGATGCAACAAAATCAATCAACTAGACATTGTCGGCTATCTATGTTGCCAAGGAAACAATGGAGGCATCTGCATCTCTATGAGAAGATTCAGTATCAGAAGAGTTTTTCTTCTTCTTCTTTTTCTCCTCTTTGCAATCCTTTCGGATATGGCCAATCTACCCACAATTATAGCATTTCACCTTTTACTTCTTCCCAAGAGAATTTGATCTCTCCTTTGATTTGGATTTGGAATTCTTATCCTTCTATTTGCCTTTCTCTTTTGATCTGCCTCAAACAACAAGGGCCTTCTTGGCCATTTTAGAAGACTTTCTTTGTGCCTCTTTTGAGAGAAGTGAAGAAACCACATCCTCCATTTTGAAAGTGGTTTTTGTACTCTTGATAGCCATCACCAAATGGTCCCATGTGTCTAGAAAAGAACACAACAACAACATACAACAGTCCTCATCCTCTATCTTATCTCCTCCAAAAGTTAACTGGCATTTAAATGATCTTCCGTAGATGTCCCTTCGCTCATCTTCAAGGAGTATAACTTCTTCCTCGAGAACAACTTATTTACCAAAGACTTTTCCTAATAAATATCACCAAGTTTCTTCCACAAAGAAGTTGTCTTCTCCTCATGAACATTCAAGAGAATAGAATTTTCAAGGCATAATCCAATCATCCCTTTCGCCTTCCTATCTATGATATCCCAATCTTCTTCTTTCATGCTTGATGGTTTTGATCCAAATAGTGCAACCCAGAGGTCTCTATCAACCAATAGGTCTTCCATATTGAGTTTCCATAACTCGTAGCTGCTACCATTGAATTTCTCAATGTCCACTCTTCCTGATGTGCTCCCATCTTAGTCTTCAATTTCAAAGAAACCTCTCCAAAACTCCCACTATAGAATTAACACAAAAACCCATCCTACCCACAAGGATAACACAACTTGCTAGGCTCTGATACCACTTGTAAGGAAAGATGAGTGCAAAAAATGCCTTCCTAATATCAATTTCTTAGAGAAGTAAAGCAAATGAGTGTTTCAATTCGAATTACAACAACTAAGATAGACAATAAAACATAAAAGAGAACAACATGAAAAACACAAACACAAAGATGAACACCAAATTTCACGTGGGAAAACCCTTATAGGAGAAAAACCCACACACCAAAGTAATCCCTTGTATTACAGTAAACCATTTACATACAAGTTTTAGACCTTTGATCTGGTCTCTATTCAAGAAGCAATACAAAAGATTACAATCTTAATCCGCTTCTCAATTTAGCTTTTTCAGAATTACCAATCGATTGCTTTAATTGTCTTTTGTACAAGGATAGAAATCATTACCAAAAAATCCTACCTCCTACAACTACTTTTTAAACGTTTAAATGTCGCTATTGAAAAATAGCTTGTTTCAGTTACTACATCTTCCAACTATCAAACTTCTCAGAGTGTCAATAACATGGATGCTATTGCCATCACTTTGTTTGAGTCATTCCACTTTTTGCCAATCGTCAGCAGACAACTCGACAAGTCAAAATGAGTCCATCATGGTTCCCACCAAGATCATTTCAAAGTATATCGACAGATCACCACCAGATGGAAGTGTAACTCATTAGTTCTTCACGCTTTGTTACACTCGATCTTCGATCACCGATAGTGGGTCTCTCACAAGTCTTGTATAGGTTGATCACCGCCTGATGGAAGTGTAACTTTCATTATCACCAACCTTGTTGCACCTAATCTCTGATCCTTGATAGTGGTTCCCTCACAAGTCTCTTATCGGTCGATTGTACTTTGTCATAAAAGTGACTTTGGCTACCAAAAAGCCATGTTCGACTCATAACACTTTCGTGCATTACCAAAACACCGATATAATCTGTATTGCCACAAAATGAGACTTTTTTTATCTCCTTCAGACAGTCTTACCAAAACCCCAAGCTACATTGAAATGGTCTTTTTCACCCAGACCACTCTGAAGTCTTCTCGACATGGTATTTCATGGGAGAAACAAAGTGACTTCGTCCGACTGCTTGGAGTATCTTAGCAACATCGAATGTCACACTAAAAACTGCTTCATGTCGGCAAGACACATCAACTGTCTCCTCAACATCGATAAGAGGAGTGACTTCTCCGAACTGCCTGACAGAGTCTTAACGAACCCAGATGGTATACCGGAATCACTAGTTCTCCAGCTGAGTGCATAACACGAAGGTTATTTAGACTGAACTGCTCATTCCAAAGACCAAGTGTCATCTGTTTGAGATTTCAACCAATAAGTTTGAGTCATCCATTCTCAACATAATAGAGAGATAAGATAGGCATAAGATCATAGAGTGTGATTCAAAATGTTCATACAAAAAATAATAACATGGTCTTATCTGGAAACAATAGCAATTAAATTCATGGAATATAAAAATTTGTCATCATTAATTAATAACTAGTTTACAAGGCCATTCCTAATATTACACTTCATCCTTTACTTAAAATTATATTATTATATTCATTATAGATTCTTTGATATTTGGACTTGTAGCTAGTGGATTGGATGAAATATCTAAAAGGAATATAAGGAAGTTGGTATGTAATATCTATTCATAGAAGTAGACATGCACTTTTATTAGTCATTCTTGTATCCTAATTACCACTAGTGCATGCTCTAAATGGTAATCTACAACATTCAACATCAATGTATCGGCAATCTATGTTTTGTTTTGCATTCCATTTAAAGAGACATGAATCCTGTTGAGGAGGAATAATAACATTTCAAGAGAGCATTTTCATTTGGTACATTCTAATTGATGAGATGAATTTCGTTCAGTCTAGGTTTTTAGCTCACATTGATATGTACTTGCATGAAGCCTTTCCCATCCACAGTCAATTTCCTTTTGATGATCACTTCATAATTTTCATTGGTAGCTAACATGATTGTTACATAAATGATATTATTTGTCAACTAGGCAATTTAAGCCACCTTGACTTTCATTTTGTAGCCTTCACTATGATATTAGAATGCAAGGCCAACAATCTACAATTGTGAACTCCTATTCAAATATTGAAGATAAATAACTAGGTGCAAGGGTGCTTTTATTTATTGCCAAGTTTGAATGTTATGTAGGCACCACTTTCGGATTTACATTTTCTAGAACTAGTGCTAATTATTTCAATTACTTGTGGCAATAATTACCAACTCCTACTAAAGATGGTGAAGACTTTGACAATCCATAACTACCAAAGGTGTAACACTTGAAAGAGTGGTAAGTGGCATTAATAAACATTGATTGTTAGGGCCTCACATTCATTGATCTCTTATGTGTACAATATTTTGTTGATTGCACACCTTCTCAAACTTTTCTCAACCTTCAATTAGTTGTAATACATATGCATGCAAGATAGTGTTTATGTGTTCCTCTAGAAGAAAGTAGACTATTGATCATCTACATACAATATCAATCTTAAATTTACACCCTTCAATTAATAAAACATTCTACCCTATTAAAATATACATTACATAAAATGTTTAGGGGAGAGAACCCAATAGTTGAGCGCATTGCAATCGTTGTTATAGCACTTGTTGAGTGGGTTACATTTTGATTTTATATTCATTTGTTTGCAACAATTTGCTAGATTGAACTATATTAATAAATATATGCCAGAATAATTAAGGTTGCTAGGTACATGGTGTAACGTAGAACAATTAAGGGAGTGAGTTGATGTGAGGTTGCTTTTACTAGCTATCAAGTACAAACATTATATAGGTACACTTTGGGATCTACATGACCCACAACTAATGTCATTCATTTCAGTTACTTGTAGCAATTACCACCAACTCCGACTAATGATGATGATGAATTTGACAATCCACAAATCCATAAGGTCTAGAGACAAAAAAACTATTATCTACATACAATATCAATCTTGAATTCGTACACTTCCACCAATAAAATACTACCTTATTAAAGTATACACTATACAAAATGACTACCATTATCACAAAAATAATATTTGATGACATTTATACCTAATTTATATAATCTCTTTTAAGACATTAATCCAAATTATAAAAATAAAAAAGTTTGCATTTTTCCTAATTAATCTATGGACCATTGTGTGGGCCGAAGCTATTCCGGTTCCAAAACAGACCTTTCGTACAACGTGATAGCGACGTGTTAGTCAATCACAACCGTTAATTACAAAATCGACGATGTAAAATGCGTGACTAACACACGAGTTAGTCAATCCGTACTGTCGTTTTAGAACCAAATAGACACGTCCCATTATGTGTAATTGAACAAAATGCTTTGTACGAATCCTAACTTGAGTACACCGTGAACATTACACGAAATCGAACTGAAATTATTGGCTCTCCAGCTCTGCCTGACGAGAAGTAAATTGCACTACGGCTGTTTGAATGGACCCGTTGGAACCTTGGCCACCGAACATGCTCTTGCAGGTTTTGTCCGATGAAAAGTTTGCTTAGACCCAACTACCTATCTAACGAACATAGTCATTGAATATGTTTGCTAGAACCAAAGTTTTAAATTGTCAAGATTCCTGAGCTTTTACGACCCGTGACCTTTTGAATGAATGGAAGATTTTAAGAAGTTTAGGAGACTAAATAGTCTATGAGACAGAATAAAAATATCTTTTATGTTCTTTTTCATGTTGGATTTTAGTAAGGAAGTTGGTTGTTGGATTGATCTTATCTTCAATAATTGGTGTATATTGTTAACTTTCCAGTCTCGATATTGAGTACAGATATTTTTATAAGCTGTACATTCTATGATGTAGTGTCATTCTGTTTTTATCACTCTCTTATTGTAGAACATGTAGATTTTTTCTTCTCAAGGATTTTTTGGGTATTAGTTATTAGGTGGATTAAACTCTTCGATGTAGTATGTCTTTTTTCGTCCAATCTGCTTTATCCACATGACAGCTCTACATTTTTCAATCACATTAACTTTTTACACCGAAGGTGTCTCTTACTATGGAATGCGCCGGCTAACTTTTGCAAATCAATGATTTACATTTACGTAGTGCAAGACGATTCAAACGTCTGCCACCGTTGATCGATTTTCATCAAATTTTGGTAGCACTTTCCTCGAAAACTTTCATGGGAAATGGTGACATGACTGTTGGAATTTCTCTACTTTTTCCTCCCATCAAACGCTTTTAACAAGACGATTAAAAGGAAGTAGGCCGTCAGATTTCTGATACTTCGGAAGTAGTCCGTCAATCAACATACATTACACTCGGGAATTATAATGTACAAAAAAGTAGCTTGAATTCCCCGGCAATGAAAATACAGTAAATTCCTCGATTAAACCTCAACATATCGAACTGCCCTCTCATTCATTTTTTTATCATTTTATTGACACTTGACAAGTTATTATTAATTTACTAAGAAAAAATATCTTAATTGTCTTCCACTGGTTGCTACCGATGTAATACCGATTTCATAGCTTTTAAAAGACTTAAAAGTGCCCTAAAGTTTATTACGTAAAACAAAGTGAGAAAGTTAGAAATTTTAATATTATTATTATATTTCATGTATTTTAAATTATTAAAAATAAAATAAAAAATATAAATTTTAATATAATTATTATATTACATGTATTTTAAATTATTAAAAGTAAAATAAAAATTATAAATTTTAATATAATTATTATATTACATGTATTTTAAATTATTAAAAGTAAAATAAAAATTATAAATTTTAATATAATTATTTTATATTTTGTGTATTTTAAAGTATTAAATATAATTTACAAATTTTAATTGATGTTATATATAATTTAGTTTACATAAAATTTATATTATGATTATATTTGTTATTATATATTTTATTTTATTTTATTATATAATGCAAACATTAAATACATTTTTAATATAAGATAATTAAATTATATATTTAAATATATTTATGTAATTTATATAGTTCATTAAGATCATTACTAATTTCTTTCTGATGATTGATTATATGTTATGATCTCAAACGTTGATGAGAAAAATTTATAAACAGTTGAATCCAAAAAATTACTAATGAGATTTCACTATATTTGTTATTAATTTTATTTATGTACATAATATTATATTATTATATACTTATTATATATTTTATGTATTACAAATTCTTAAATAGAAATATTATATATAAATACAAGAAAATTAAACAAATTTATTCGAGAAAAATAACATTAAATTATTTTTACATTAGTCAAACAATATGTGAGAATTATCATTTGAAGGTAATGAAATCTATGACAAATTTTAATTTCAAGCCCATCATGTTCTCAATCAACACGTCTAAAATAAATAACTATTCAATCTCCGCTCTTGTTTGTTTTTCCTCGTACATACACCATGACATTGTCATGGAATCCATTGAATTGATTATACCCAATTACAGATAGTATGGTATGCAACTCTTCCCATGTATTAACAATAAAATTTTACTTTTGCCTTACATTCCACTTGTATTTGAATATTCAGTCCATGTATTTGAATAGTATTGATGTCAATATTTGTTATCTAAATAAACAACAGATCATATTAAAGCACTAGAAGAGTTGTGTAGCTCAAAACACATTAATGCTAAAAAAAAAAATACAACATATAAAGATATTAAATGAAAAATAACAATGACTATAAGTAAGGGCTGCCAACTTCCTCATCTATCACCGTGAAGTTTAATATGTAAACAGATCGTGATATTCCTACTTAATTTCAATGGCAAATCAATAATAGTCACACATTTGTAATCCTTTCTAATAATGTAATATGGCTGAAGTCATCCTAATCGTTAAAGTTGCAAAGCCCACACTTGTCATTAGTTTGCATGTGAACGTGATAGTAATAATTATGCTAAGCAAATACACCATTGATCTACATTAATTGGTTTGGCCTATGGAATTCATCCATATACCCTCTCACTAATGGGGTTCAAAAATATTAGGTCAAGTGTTCAATTAACTCTACATCTTGGTCCATATAACTCTACTTGTTCGAACATGGTCAATTGTAGATTATTTGTTTATAATGACTTGGACTCTTCGTAAGAATAAATAAAAAATTACACAAAAATATAAATAAATAAATAAATTATGCAATCATAGTTATATGCCACAAGCTATAAAATGTTATCATGAAATGAGAAGAAGACACAAGAAAGACAAAGACGCAGACTTTTATTCAAGAACTTTGAACTAGACTACAACTAAATAATATTAGGTGCTTAATAATGTGTAAATAATGGAAAACTCACCCAATGACTAGAATATTGGTTAAAGTCCATACTTGATCATTCTTGGTAGAATGTACAAGTTACGTTATTAACTAGAGATCAATAATAAAAGCCAAGAGGAAAATTTTAACAAACATAAGATCAAGAGATTTTATGGATGGAGAGAAATATATGCCTATCAAATTGAAACAATTTCATAGAGTTTTATAGAATAGTTCTCTTAAATACCTACAAATTTTAACCTTAATATTTATTTTTTTCTTACAAGATCAAACTTAGAGAACATAATTATTTCTTTCTATATAGATATCTAATAATATAAATATTTTATAAAAACATATTTTTAAAAATAGATATATATTATCCTTTCTTATAATACATTATATACAACAAATAATATATTATAAAATATAATTATATATTATATTAATATTTATATAATAATTACATATGATGGATAATAATTGATTCCCACTATCCATTTTGTATATCTCTTTAATATTATGTATTTCAATGTCTATTTATGTCAAGATAATTATCCTAAGAAAAAATATATGTGAAGACATGTCTTGTTTTTCTATGTCCAAAGATGTTTTCTAACAACTTGTTATATCTTTAAATTATACATAATAGTTGCTTAGATGTTATTTCAAATTATGTTTACATATTTATGTAAATTGATGTCATAAAATAATTATTTCAAATAATGCATGCATAAGTAAAGCTAATCAACTTCAAATAAACATATATATCAACATATGTTGTGTTATTTTGATCTATGACAAATTTTAATTTCAAGCCCATCATGTACTCAATCAACACATCTAAAATAAATAACTATTCATCAACAAAAGGAATATGATATAGTTTTATCATATCTATATTCTAGTACTTTACAATGATATTAAAGATAAATGATTCATCTCTATACAGTAAATAGTTTTGTTTGTGAAACTTATTAGCACTTATGATTTATTTTTCCCAATATTGTTGCCATTTGTCTCTCCAATTTACATGTTTTAGTGTTCTGCATTTTATTTTATTTGTAAATTTTTCCCTCTAGTTAAGGGTTTCTATTTTTTTTCTTAAAATAAAAAATGTAAACCTATTTTGAGCTCATTTTGTATAAATCAAACCCTCTACCAGCACTTCTTTAATATCCAATTCAAATATATATACACAAAATAAACTAAAAAAAATTTATTCCACCTTTCAATCCTCTTCGGTGTACTCATTGCACACCTAGGTGCAATACCTTAAAATACCACAACCTATGTGTAGATTGAAATAAATACAATAATGTATTCATTGAAATGTATCATAATTACGCTGAAGGCATCTCTTATTTGAGATGCACCGATTGATTTTTAAAATCAAAGGTTAAGAATTCACCAAAATCAATGCAAGACCATTGAATCTCTTTCGTCTATTGATTTTTCTCCTCTTCGTTGACTGCAATCTAATCCTTTCCTTTAGTTTTTTGTTGGTTTTTTGTGCCAAATTATGTTCTCAATTTTTTCCTTTCATTTGACATTTGTACCAGCATTAACCTTCATTCATTATTTTAGGGTTTCCACTTCTCTTGGGAATTCAAACTAATTGTGCAGAGCAATTTTTTTATTATTATGTTTACATAATGTTTATTATTTTATTTTTTCACCTCCTATAAATGCAAAAGAGTCCACGTAATAAGAAGTTTTCTAAGTTTAATATTTATATTATATTTTTTAATAATTGGGTGGATTTTCATTTAAATCATAATGATGTGGTTAGTGAATTCAAAGTTTTATGTATTATTATAACTATTTATTTAAAATTTATATATTATTTATTCTTTTATTATAGACATGTTTTTAAATAATTTTTCAATTATAAATTATTAATTTATTTGGCATTCAAGCACCCACTATCAATAGTGGGTTACAACTTACCATCGCACTCGTCCATTGATTTTTCTCCTCTTTGTTGACTGAACAATTTTTTGAAAAGAATGAATATATGACGATTGCAGCTTACAACAATCTAGTCCTTTCCTTCAGTTTTTGGTTGGTTTTTTGTGCCAAATTTTGTTCTCGATTTTTTCCTTTCATTTGACATTTGTACCAACATTAACCTTCATTCATTATTTTAGGGTTTCCACTTCTCTTAGGAATTCAAACTAATTGTGTAGGGCAATTTTTTTATTATTATGTTTACATGATGTTTATTATTTTATTTTTTCACCTCTTATAAATGCAAATAAGTCCACGTAATAAGAATTTTTCTAAGTTTAATGTTTATATTATATTTTTTAATAATTGGGTAGATTTTCATTTAAATCATAATGATGTGGTCAGTGAATTCAAAGTTTTATGTATTATTATAATAATTTATTTAAAATTTATATATTATTTACTATTTTATTATAGACATGTTTTTACATAATTTTTCAATTATAAATTATTAATTTATTTGGCATTCAAGCGCCCACTATCAATAGTGGGTTGCAACTTACCATCGCACTCCAAGGTCAACCCCTATATAATATAAATTATTATAAATAAACATATTTAATTATATTATATAATCGATTGTATATAAATAAATAATAATTATAAGTATTACAAAGATTTAATTATATAAAATAAAAATATCATTAAATAAATATTATTATAAATACAATTCCATAATGTTATTTTATATTAAGAATATTTTAAAAATTTATGCAATATAATATATAATATATAATAATAGATAACATATTATAATTAAGTAATATAATAAATTAATAATAAATTAATAAATATTAAATATATTTATCTCTTCCTCTCCTCTCCTCTCCATATCACTCCCAATATCCATCTTCATCTCCATTTTTTTCTTTTTATCCCTATCTTTATCTCATCTCTATCTCTCACACTCTTCCTTTTGTGTGTTCATTTCACTCTCCCTCTCTTGACTCTTCCTATGACATCATGGGTTATTTTGTATATGCAAAAAAGAAAAGAAAGAAAAGACAAGATGAGTTCTTTTTTTATTCACCTTCCACACCTCTTTCGGCGTACCCATTGCACACCAAGGTGCGATTGCTAGTTATATCTTTATTAGTAACATTCTTGCAAGTTAATGTTCCACTTGTTTACCCAATTGTTTTGGTTCATCCAATTTTGCTTTCCACCCTCTAGAACCTTGTACACAACCATTTTAAACTAACATAATTTTGATCTCAAATAATTTGCCTAGACAACAATCTATCTATCAATTCATTTCACATAAAATTAATAAATAATAAACTATACTTAAAAATAATTTGACCTATACTTTAGCACTTTAAATAATAAAAATATTTTAGATTTACTTGCTAACTAAATTAGTATATAAATTTAAGAGTCATATAATGCAAAATAATTGTCTTTGAATGGTTCAAATGCAATACCAGTCATATGAGCAACTTTTGCCCAGTCTTCCTCCACGGGGAATCAGAAAAATCCAGCATTGACTGAATGCAATACAGCTTTTTCTGTGCGGAATCAGAAGAATCAAGCATTGAAAAATGCAATACGTTTTTTTACACGCGGAATTAGAAGAATCTAGCTAGAGCATAATTTTCTTGTGTTGAGTACATTGATAAATTTGTAATATAGGTGCCATATCGTTAAAATCTTCCATCAAATTTAGTAGCCATTTCCCCCTTTCATCCATGGCTGCCATTCAGATACTCTCTCTCTCTGTCATTTTCATTCAGATTCTCTTCTACGCTTCGGCTCAGAAGCAGCATAATATCACGCTTGGCTCCACTCTTAGCCCTTCCCAATATGACCCATAACGACACAATTTGGTATCTTAAGGGGTTATATGGTGTCCTAAGGGGTCGTAGGACACAATATGACCCCTTAGGACACCATAAGACTCATAACAAACCAATATGGTGTCATAAGGGGTCATATGTTGTCTTTAAGGGTCATATGGTATCCCATGACCCTTAGGATACCATATGACCCCTAACGACACCATACGGTGTCATAAGGGGTCATATGACCCATAACGACACCGTAAAGAGTCATAAAGGGTCATAGGGTATGTGCACAAAGATGGTGGTCAAAAAATTAGACACTAGCCAAAAAAAACATGGAAAAACAAGCATCACGTACGTGGTTTTAAAATTTGAAATTCTCGCATATGCGCTTAGGTTTGTTCTTCCCGAGCCTAGAGAACATAGCTCGTACGCGCTGCTTTTAGGAAAATGAGCACGTACATGCTACGCCTAGGAAAATGAGTGCATACGTGCTAATAATCCAAATATAACCGCGTATGCGGTGCCTGGTAAATTTTTTTTTAAAGAAACAACTGGGTCTCATTTACCCATGAATAGCGCATTTTTTACTTCATTTTTTTTCCATTTCCTCTCCTAAACTGCAAACGGGGTGCTAGATTTGTCCTCCAAGCTATGGATCAAGGTTATTTTTTGTTTATTTTTGTCTTTCTTTCCCATTTGTTCAATTTGTTTTACATTTTGAATTTAATTTCATTAATTTTGATTAGGTTTTTTAATTTTTTGTTTAAAAAACCAGATTCTTCTAATCCAGAACAAGAACAACCAAATGCACCTCCTAAAAAACCACAAGAATAACCAAATGCACCTCCTGAAAATACACAAGAACAACCCCCAATTCCTCCTTTTAACCGCACACCCAAAACAAAGGAGCAATTAATTAATCAGTTAGGACAAAATACATCTAAAATCAATAGACTAATTGTTAAATTGAAAACTTCTGAACTTGAGCATCATCAATCCCTCGCCACTAGCCTAGAAACATTAGCTAGTGGTGCCATAGTTGTTTCCACACAAATTACCAAATGGGGAAGCTTTAGGGATAGGTGTCGTCAATTCTATGCCAATGGGCTATCATATGATGGAGTAAAAAATAAAAATATTACTAAACAACAAATATGTACCCTTTTCATTGATCCCAAAACTAGTCAGTCATTACCTCTTAATGCAAAGAGGTTTCCCATACATTGGTGTACCAATGTGTAGATGAAGAATCTTTTTTGGCAGAGGTGGTGGATGGTCTTTGATGATCTACCTTGTAATAATTATGAGGTGTCATTATATTTTTGAGAAAAGTATATTGTGAGTTTGTGCTCAATGTGCGCCCAAACTATTTTGACATGAGAGAGTTCCATGGTAGAGGTGGTGGCTCTGTCCAAGATAGACCTGGAGCCCATAGGTGATTACCCACAGAGAGTCACCGCCCCTTAGCACCCAAACCCAAGGTGCATCAAGCTATCCCAGTAGAGCTGAAAGAGTCGATGAAGCTATAGACTCTTCATGCAGCCACAAAATTAATTGGTGCCATCATCCAACATGGGACATCATTATCACACCCTATTGTATTGGATGATGAGCCATTAGGTGGTGACAGAGAGCCCATCCAACATATGTGTATCAGTTGCTTGGGGATATGCTTGGGGATAGATGATGTAGCCGGTGCAGATGAATCCTCATCTCAACTATGCACGATTTGTGAGAGTAGATGTTAGGCCCACACGGCTGAGGATTTCACACTGACAGATGAGTTGATGGACATGGTGTTTTCCCATGAGCCATAGATATGTAGGTATGTTGATTTGAATTCATATCATTTTATTTATCAGTCACTTTAAATTTTTAATTACATAAATGAATTTTTATTTATACATCAATTTAAATTGATACAAATAATATGCATTTCAGGATGCAGCTGCAATATCCCATACTCCTCCCCCAGTTACTATAGCTGCAACTTCGATGTCTGAGGTATAAATATTATAACATGTTAAAATAAAATAGTACACTTTGAATTCAAAAAATTACAAGATATACTAACTATCTTTAATGCTTGGTCCAATTTCTGGTTTGTAGGTGTTAACAGAGGACGAAATGTCCCAGATTGATGACATCACACTCTCAGCGACCGATTTTGGCCTACAGGGCTATACGGTATCATATTTTGTACAACCCTTTTTATTTATTGTTTTGATGGAATATGCAAGTCATTTCATTTTAGATTTTTAAAATTATGTTTAATTTATTATCTGTACTAATATCTCATGTTAATTTTGTTTTTTTAGGGTACCCCCTCCGCATCTAGGGCTCGTCCTAAAAAAAATAATTCCTCGAAGATACCAAAACGTGGGAAGATGGTAATTGAACACATTTTTAGTTGTACAATTGTTTGAAAATGTTGAAATCAACTAGGTTTATGGACAAAGATGGTGGTCAAAAAAGTGGACACCACCCAAAAAAAACTTGGAAAAACAAGCAGCGCGTATGCAGTTTTAAAAATTCAAATTCCCACATATGCGCTTAGGTTTGTTCTTCCCGAGCCTAGAAAAGGTAGCGCTTACGCGTTGCTTTTAGGAAAATGAGTGTGTACGTGCTACTCCTAGGAAAATGAGCATGTACGCGCTACTTATAGGAAAATGAGCATGTACACACTAATAATCCAAATAAAACCGCGTATGCGGTGCCTGGTAAAAAAAGTTTTAAAAAAAAAATGGGTCTCATTTACCCATAAATCGCATTTTTAACTTCATTTTTTCCCCATTTTCTCACCTAAACAGCGAACAGGGTGCTAGATTTGTCCTCCAGGCTATGGATCAAGATTAGTTTTTGTTTATTTTTGTCTTTCTTTCCGGTTTATGCAATTTGTTTTACATTTTGAATTTAATTTCATTAATTTTGATTATGTTTTTTCATTTTTTGTTTAAAAAACTAGATTCTTCTAATCCAGAACAAGAACAACCAAATGCACCAAACCCTCAAGAACAACCAAATGCACCTCCTGAAAACACACAAGAACAACCCCCAATTCCTCCTTTTGATTGCACAGCCAAAACAGAGGAAGAATTAATTAACCAGTTAGGACAAAATACGTCTAAAATCAATAGACTGATTGTAAAATTGAAAACTTCTAAACTTGACCATCATCAATCCCTCGCCACTAGCCTAGAAACATTAGCTAGTGGTGCCATAGCTATTTCCATAGAAATTACCAAATGGGGAAGCTTTAGGTATAGGTGTCGTCAATTCTATGCCAATGGGCTATCATATGATGGAGTAAAAAACAAAAATATTTCTAAACAACAAATATGTGCCCTTTTTATTGATCCCAAAACTGGTCAATCATTACCTCTTAATGCAAAGAGGTTTCCCATACATTGGTGTACCAATGCATAAATGAAGAATCTTTTTTGGCAGAGGTGGTGGATGGTCTTTGATGATCCACCTTGTAATAATTATGAGGTGCCATTATATTTTTTGAGAAAAATATATTGTGAGTTTGTGCTCAATGTGCGGCCAAACTATTTTGATGTGAGACAGTTTCATGGTAGAGGTGGTGGCTCTGCCCAAGATAGACCTGGAGCCCATAGGCGATTAGTTGCGGAGAGTCACCACTCCCTAGCACCCAAACCCAAGGTGCATCAGGCTGTCCCATTAGAGCTAAAAGAGTCGATGGAGCTATAGACTCTTCAGGCCACCATAGCATTGACTAGTGCCATCATCCAGCATGGGACGTCATTAGCACACCCTATTGCATTGGATGATGAGCCGTTAGAGGGCGACAGAGAGCCCATCGAGCATATGTGTGTCAGTTGCTTGGGGATATGCTCGGGGATAGATGATGCAACCAGTGCAGATGGATACTCATATCATCTGTGCACGATTTGCGGTTGTAGATGTTAGGCTCACACGGCTGAGGATGTCACGCTGACAAATGAGTTAATGGACATGGTGTTTGCCCATGAGCCACATACATAGGTATTCCATACACCTCCCCCAATTACTATAGTTGTAACTTCGATGCCTGAGGTATGAATTTTGTACCATGTTAGAATAGAATAGTACACTTTGAATTCAAAACAATAAAAGATATACTAACTATCTTTAATGCTTGGTCCAAGTTTTGGTTTGTAGGTGTTCACAGGGGACAAAATGACCTAGATTGATGACATCACACTCTCAGCGATTGATTTTGGCCTACAAGGCTATACGGTATCATATTTTGTACAACTCTTTTTATGTATTGTTTTGATGGAATATTCAAGTCATTTCATTTTAGATTTTTAAAATTATGTTTAATTTATTATGTGTACTAATATCTCATGTTAATTTTGTGTTTTTAGGGTACCCCCTCTGTGTCTAGGGCTCGTCCTAAGAAAAAGAATTCCTCGAAGATGCCAAAACGTGTGAAGAAGGTAATTGAACACATTTTTAGTTTCAAAATTGTTTGAAAATGTTGAAATCAAGTATTAGTTGGGGTTTGTAGATTGATTAGTGTTTTTTGTCTATTTTACATGTATAGCGGCCATTGAGCTTTGTTAATATGTTGAATGCACTTGATTCGCTTGCGGATCAAGAGAGGGTGGAGGTATGTATCTCTACTTTATTTTCTTGATTTCATGATTATATGCATGCGTACATGTGAACTTGTGATATATTATAATCTTATAATTTTTTCATATAGGAAATATCCATACCTATTTCTTCAATGGCGAACCCTCCTCCTTGCACTAGAGAAGCATCTCAGGATCCGGTACACTTTTGTTTGATATGTAAAATTAATTATTTTCAACCTTCAATACTTATTATTATATTAATTGTATTTAATCTTTGTACATTTTTTGTATAGGTAATAGCGACAGTTTCTACATCGATGGTGAGCCATCCTTAGTCCATTGGAGAAGCATCTCAGGCACAGGTACGTCATTGTTCTCTATATTATAGCTTTTAAGTGTTTTTGATATATTTATGTTAGTACATTGTATTAATTGTACATTTAATCTACAATAGAATCCTTCACGGTATGGCCATAACGTGGATCCATTTAAGTATTTCTTTAAGAAAACTCCTAAGAGTGACAAGGAGAGGAGAGCGAAGACATTAGCTCCTGGATCAGCCAATGAGGTAATCTACATTTCAATTGCAAAGGAATTAAAGTTAAATTCATAGTCATGTTGTTAATACTATTTTCTACAAAAGAATTCTAACTTGGCTTTTGAATTGAAGTTTTGCAGCCATCTACAAAGCTGTGTACTGCACCAAAGAGGCTTGATTTGATGATCCACCACAAGTTTAGGATCATATAGTGTTAGTTTTGGTCATAGAATGGCCAATACATGTGGATATATTCTACATTTTTATTGTATATCGATTTGGACATGGCATATGCCACATTTTTGTAATACTTGTATTGACTTGGCAAACATGCCTTTATATATATATATATATATATATATATATATATATATATATATATATATATATATATATATATATATATATATATATATATATATATATATATATCGATATTCGATCCAATAAATGTGTAATGAGTTCCTTATTTTGTATTCGCTATATTTTGTGGTTGTCCTTATATAAATTTAAATGAATATTTCCATATGTAATCAACAAAATGAATATAAACAACAAAAATATATGATATAAAATATTACAATAGTGGAATATGTTTTGATAAAATTTCTAAAATGTTGAATTAACCCTACAAAACTCCTTGTATTCAGTATTCGTTGTATTTGGTGGCTGCCCTTTTATAAATTTAAATGAATATTTGCATATGTAATTAACAATAAGAATATAAACAACAAAAATCGATAATATGAATATAAACAACAATGTGTTTGGTGCGAGAGCACCCTCACGCTCGCAATGGTCAAATTTTGTTCATCGTGTGCACAAACCGACATCATGAGCGCATCCAGGTAAGAAGGTTTACAATAGGCATGCCCCTGTTGTGCATCCCAAAGCACCAGAACGTCGAGAGTCATACCCTACCGGTGCGATCTCTCAAGTGCCCTAAGTCCAAAAAATTGTCAAAATTTGACGGATTGTTTCTTCCTATCCACGACACATACGGTTGATTTGTTTGATCCCATGGGGTCATGTGAGGCTCCTCTACAATAGCCTATCTCATTTTTTTATGACTCGGAGCCATTTTCAATTAGTAGCATTTTTTTGCTTGCTCAAAAAACTGTCAGTTGCTTGCAAGGAAAAGATGCAAGATTGGCTAGAATTGATCATGTTCATCGTGTGCACAAATTGACATTGCAAGCGCATCTGGGTGGGCAGGTTTATGCTAGGCATGCCCCTGTCATGCATCCCAAAGCACCAAAACGTCGAGAGTCATACCCTACTGGTGCGATCTCTCAAGTGCTCTGAGTCCAAAAAATGTCAAAATTTGACGGACTATTTCTTCCAATCCACGACACATATAGTCGATCTGTTTGATCCTATGGGGTCATGTGAGGCTCCTCTACAATGGCTTATCTCATTTTTTGATGACTCAGAGCCATTTTTAATTAGTAGCATATTTTTGCCTGCTCCAAAAACCGTCAGTTGCTTGCAAGGAAAAGTTGCAAGATTGGCTAAAGTTGATTTGGTTCGTCATATGCACAAACTGACGTTGCGAGCGCGTCCGAGTGGGTAGGTTTATGCTAGGAATGCCCCTATCATGCATCCTAAAGCACCAAAACTTCGAGAGTCATACCCTATCAACGCAATGTAGAAGTTGCTTGACAACTTTTTTGATAATTTTTTTGACAACAATGATAATTTTTGCTCAAAGTGTATCTAGTCTAAATCTATGACTCCTATGACCCAATAATGACTCAAATAATTATCCATGATTATACAAGAATCAATAATGCTCATGATTGACCAAGGACACATCACATATACTCAAACCATAGTCACAAAATATTGACACTATGTAGGGGAAAAAGCGAGACTAGGTCAACATACCCTAATCCTACCTTTTGACACACATTGCGGAATACGAAAGAGCCTAGAGATATCGCACAATTGGCTACTTCTTTTGGTGAAAGAGAGAGCCACGGGATATCTATTAGGATTTCTATTCCCTTGTTGAATTTGTAAGATCAAGTAATGCAAGTTCAAACCCTAATCTCAAAAATACAAGTATGAACTAATAACAAGATTGCAGAATTGAGATTAAACAATGAATAGCTGTAAATGTAAGGATAAAATAAGAATGCAGATATGTACCTGGAGTCAAAATCGGACTGAAAATGTCCGGGACGGGGGCGCGGGCGCCACTGTCCTGAAAACCGCACTGGAAACCACTGTTCTGCACTCTGAAACACTGTCTGGAAACTGTCTGTACACTGTCTGTCCGGAGGACCAGGGCGCCCAGCGCCTCTGTCCCAGGGACCAGGGCACCCAGCGCCCCTGTCCTGGCAGGACTAGGGTGCCCAGCGCCCCTGTCCCAGTCTTCTGCTATGCAATTTCACACAGAGTGCTGTTCCAACCTTCTCTCTCTGGATCTGTATCCTGCGGCGTCGTCCGAATCCCGAAACCTGCAATAATATCTGAAAAGGGGAAGGGGCGGCTATATAGGGTTTTGCCTTAGTCAAACACCCGCTTCAGTGATTTCCACCTCCACGAATAGCCAAGTTGTTTTGTAAAATGTATTGTGTGTGCAGACCTAGTGTGTGTGCAAGGTCCTAAAATGCAAGAAAGCAAACTAGAGCAACCTAGAAAGTAAACCCTAATTGCTTGTAAATGATAATGCAAATGCTCTAAATCAAGATGCAATGTGATCTAAAGCATGAATAAATGATGTATCAAAGCTTATGCAAAGACATGAAAACAATATGAAATCATACCCAACCCTCAAGGGAGGAGTACAAGCCAATCTTCAGTCGGTAATCTCCTATTGTTCTTCAATGTCTTCCAAGCCCTAAGTGGATGAATGAATTTGATAGATGCTTGATAGAATGATGTTGAATGTTGCTGAAGTCCTCAAAGATCTGCTCTTTCACTGCATATGAAGTCCCTGGAAACAAAAATCGGGTCGGATCCCTTCAAATGAAGAAAGAGAGCTCTTATGTATGAAACCCTAGATCGTAAATTCGTATTTTGGCCGACCTAGAGATTGAATATCCCACCAATTTCTTGGGGTTAAGCTTTATTTTATGATTGGATCGTGCTCCCAAAATTTTGGGAAAAATGTCCGGGACCATGTGCACGGGCGCCACGGTCCCGACAACTTTTCACCAAATTTTCAGGGCCATCGGATATGATGATTTTAGAGAGAATCCCGAAGTTACAGGTGATTTCGAGATGTTTAGACCCCGAAACCAAGCCCCCAAGTTCGAAATAGGACTTAATTAGGGTTTTGGATTAAGTGATGTATTGGAGGAATAAAATGCGAAGGGCGCGCTTTAGTGAAAGGGCCCAACTTTATGATGTAGAGAATGATGAAATAGGACATTAGACCTAATTAATTTGATTAATTAATTTCTTAAGGAGAAATGCAATGCAGAATGCAAAATGCACTAAAGCGGGTGCTAAACTAGGTGTGAAATTGTACCACCTTAGCGAGTGCGTACAATTTACGACGCTACATTTAGCCCCCACTTTAGCGGTCATATGAGTACTACGTGCATATGCAAGCTAAAGTACAGAAAAGTAAACATTATTTGAAAAAGGATATATCCATAAGTCGTCGGACGAAGCCCCCAGCGGTATCTGCAGTACACAGTTAGGAACCGCACCCTACAAAACAAACGTTAGATCACAAAATCACCTAATGCTTACTAGGGAAAGTGATGAAATCTGTGAGTAGCTGTTTGCTTAGTGTCCGGGACCATGTGATTTGGGCATGTTTGCGTAGTGTCCGAGACCATGTGCACAGGCGCCACGGTCCCGACAACTTTTCACCAAATTTTCAGGGCCGTCGGATATGATGATTTTAGAGAGAATCCCGAGGTTATAGGTGATTTCGAGATGTTTAGACCCCGAAACCAAGCCCCCAAGTTTGAAATAGGACTTAATTAGGGTTTTTGATTAAGTGATGTATTGGAGGAATAAAATGTGAAGGGCGGGCTTTAGCGAAAGGACCCAACTTTATGATGTAGAGAATGATGAAATAGGACATTAGACCTAATTAATTTGATTAATTAAGTGCTTAAGGAGAAATGCAATGCAGAATGCAAAATGCACTAAAGCGGGTGCTAAACTAGGTGTGAAATTGTACCACCCTAGCGAGTGCGTACAATTTACGACGCTACATTTAGCCCCCACTTTAGCGGTCATATGAGTACTACGTGCATATGCAAGCTAAAGTACAGAAAAGTAAACATTATTTGAAAAAGGATATATCCATAAGTCGTCGAACGAAGCCCCCAGCGGTATATGCAGTACACAGTTAGGAACCGCACCCTACAAAACAAACGTTAGATCACAAAATCACCTAATGCTTACTAAGGAAAGTGATGAAATCTATGAGTAGCTGTATGCCCCCCCCTGTTTCGACTTGCTTATTAGGGAGGTGAAACAGGGTAGCATGTTTACTTGCGACAAATTATGTAATAGAGTATTGATGAGGGGTGTTCACTAAATAGGCTTCATCAGAGCACTTTTTGGAACATCCCGAGAGTAGGAGAAGGAAAATACGATTCCAATGCAACAAACAGCTCGAAAATCGCATCTCCCAAACTCAAGTTATGATAAAATGAATGATAGAGGAGAATTAGGGTTTTAAAAAGTAAGAATAAACAAACGAGAGTATATACTTCAAAAGTGACACTTGTATTCATCACTTTGTCGATTTCAGAATACTATTCAGTGCAGTGGAGCCCACCTAGACATCACCATGCCTTCACGACGACCAGAGCGTCCCACGAGGATCGAGATCCTGCGCTAGGCCGTGATCAACGACAAGCCACTAGACGAGGTGAGTTGACTAAACGTTTGACTTTTGATTTTTTGCATGTTTGACTTTTCCGTGATCGTATGCGGACCTTGAACGCCGACCGGGGCCCACCTAGGGTGCCATGGTCCCTGAGGGGCGCCCTGGTCCCCCCAGGGTGCCATGGTCCCTGACAGGGGCGCCATGGTCCCTGCAGGGCGCCATGGTCCCTGACAGGGTGCCATGGTCCCTGACAGGGCGCCATGGTCCCTGACAGGGCGCCATGGTCCCCATCAAGGTGCCATGGTCCCCAATCAGGGCCTGGCGAGGGGTTTCAGGGCTAGCATACAATGTGCAACGGTTTGCATTTGCGATTTCGATGATTGAGTACTAATTACGGTCATGTTTTCGTGTTGCAGGGTCTCCCGTACATGAGAGAGCATACAGCGGGACATATTCTTCGCACTTTGCGAGATCAGATTCCACGGCTGACTCAGTCAGAGAGAGACACCCTATCGATAGTGGGATTATGGTACGTGATTCTCATGCCGGCCATTCGATTTCATCCTGCGATGTTGATGGCACTGATGGAGCGATGGGATCCTAACACATGTACCTTTCACCTTCCAGTAGGAGAGCTGACGGTCACACTCGAGGATGTGTACCGTATACTTCATCTTCCTATCAAAGGAGCGACAGTTACATACAAGACCGATCGGTCAGCGGAGGATCATGAGAGAGAGAAGATGTATTGCAGAGGGAGAGTCATGCCGAGCGAGACGAGAGGTCGCATTATGGTCAGCTGGCTCTTACATCCTATAGGGGAGATACCACTTCTGAGACGCCTTATGATAGCCATCATAGCACTAGCCGTCTGCCCTAATGGGCGAGGGACACACATGCATGGGGGCCTCACATGGTGTATCAGAGCGATGGAGAGACACGGGAGAGTGTATGCTTGGGGTTGGAGTATGCTTGCACATCTCTATCACGACCTTGAGGAGTATGTATTCGGACAGGGTTGTAGTTTGATGACATGCACACTTCTGCAGGTGTGGATTTTAGAGCACTTCACATGCACCAGGCCCGTCGGCTTTCCACTGAGTATAGCGAGCGAGCGACCTAGGGTGTTTGCTTATCCACTTACCAGTGAGTGGAGATTTGGAGATTTGTTGTATTGGAGAGTGAGCTTTGATAGACTGATAGCCGAGATGATAGTGTGGAGACCTTACCTACTGATGCACAGATGGGATGATATGGAGAGACAGTTAGCATGCCTACAGAGGAACCGCCTACTGCGAGGACGATATGCACACATCATAGTCCCCTTCTACTTTGACTGAGTATGGAGGCAGTTCGGACTAGAGCAGTGTGTTCCAGCCGATGTGCCCATCTATACTCGACACTCACGGGTCCTTCCCAGACCTGGAGCAGGAGCGAGACCGACGGTAGATGATATTGAGACGACAGACTTAGAGGGATCAGATCAGGATGTAGTGACTGACTATTCTGGAGAGCCTGGAGCACAGCGCAGATATATTTCATGGTTCATGAGATCATATCCGGGTCCTATCTTTCCACCAGATCATCCGACAGGCTATCCAGGCCCATGGAGACATGGAGACCGAGACGAGGACGAGGGATCCAGGTCAGAGGAGCCAGAGGAGGGAGAGGGTCATGAGGAGGCGGGAGATCCTGATCCACCTACAGGCGATCAGCCCAGTGATGAGGAGGAGGAGGATGAGGATGCAGATAGAGAGGAGGACAAGGAGGATGCAGGTGATGATGCAAATGAGGACGAGGATGAGGATGACGAGGAGGATGACGAGGAGGAGGATAGAGATGATGAGGAGGAGTCAGATGCAGCTCCCCACCATTCAGGAGACGATACCATAGCTCTGGATCCACCTCTTATTCCCCAACAGGGGGAACATGAGGCGATACGGAGACCTGTCACCAGTACCGTCCAGCCTACACCCATCGTGGATAGAGTATTCGAGCGAGGGGAGCCTAGCAGTTCCCAGTCACAGATGCTACCATATCATGATCCCTACTGGCGTGAGGGAGATCCAGGTATAGTAGGGTTATATTGATTGATTAATGCTTTGATGATATAGAATGGTACTAACAAAAATTTGTTCTACTGCCACAGCTAATGTGCAGGAATGGCGTTCCTTGATTCAGCAGGCGATGACAGACATTTCCATGATAGCACAGATCCCCAGTTCCTCACAGATTGCCTATAGGCCTCAGGGGAACGCGGGTCGGCATGAGGATTTGTTTTTCCCATTCCGAGTATAGGTAGATATATGGAGGGAGAGAGAGAGAGTCCTATCAGAGGACCTCCAGCAGGCACGGTGAGATCTAGCAGCGGCTCAGACCGAGGCTACCACCTATCGTGCGATCCTTATGGATAGGGATCGTAGGAGTTCCTCTCGGAGTCACTCACGATCTGTATCACGCTACACACCCATGGGTCCACCTTCGCGGCCAGACCAGGAGGGAGCATCCAGTCGACACTCTCCAGCCACTAGCCCTAAGGATAGGAGATGATTGTATGATTTAGGAGAGAGGTCACATTTTGGATGTACAGTGACCTAGATTTGTATACGATCCACACATATATATATATACATGCTTCTCTTTTTGTCTCAAATGTGTTATTTTTAATGCCTAAAACAATGTATATTTTGTTTTGATTAAATCTAATACATCTGGTAAATGTACATGTATGTTCAGAATTTAATTTCCATGTGATTGATTTCTCAATGCTCCATGATTAAATTGATACATGTGTGACTTAATTAAAATATTTAATCAAGTGCTACATTGATGATAAGGAAGAAATATGCATTAAGTCTAAGAATCATATAACTAATGTGATTTAATTTTGAACTTAAACACAACATGATACGATTCTACTTAACACACATAAAGACACTGTATAATATGCTAGCATAACGGGAATGTAAACCTTTTACAATTTACATAAATGAATTCAAGACAAACTATAAAGTAAGAAGACACGCTTCTCAGGAACGAAGCAATATAGATTAAACGACATAACATTTAATTCCATTTTGCTTTAAATAAGAAATACTAACATATTATCCAATGTTGAAGAATTGAAAAGAAGATAGGTAAGAAATGAAGAATTAAGCATAATATCTACGCAAGTGCATAGCATTGATAGGTTCTTTAAGAGGCGTACCATCTACATCCGCTATTTTATAAGCACCTGATCCATAATCCTCAATAACAATATATGGTCCAAGCCAATTAGGACTAAATTTTCCCTTTTCGGCAGGCAAGGCATTCACTTTGCGCTGATTCTCATAAAGGACTAAGTCACCTACTGAGAAGGAACGTTGAATGACCTTATCATTATAGCTTCGTTGTAGAGTTTTGTGATACGCTTGAATATGCTCAAGAGCGTTTATACGCTGTTCATCAAGCATCTCAAGCTGTTGAAGTCGTTGTTCTCTATAAGAGTCATCATCTACTATACCTTTAAGAGAAACCCTAAGTGATGGAATTTCTAACTCTAAGGGCATAATAGCATCAGCACCATAAACAAGATTATAAGGAGTAGTTCCCGTAGCAATTCGTACACTCGTTCGGTAGGCCCAAAGAGCATAGATTAGCTGGTTATTCCAATCCTCACCATGGTTATTTACGGTTTTACGAAGAATTTGTTCAATTATCTTATTGGATGATTCAGCTTGACCATTTGACTGAGGATAATATGGTGTAGAAAATCAATGTTTGATATGATATTTCTCGAGGAATTTCTTCACGTCCTTGTTCTTAAACGATGTCCCATTATCGGAGATAATAGTGGAAGGTATCCCAAATCGAGAAATAATGTTTTCTAGAAGAAATTGACAAATCACTTCAGCAGTAGTAGAGCGAAGGGGAATAGCTTCTACCCACTTCAT
The DNA here is from genome assembly GCF_030272615.1 of Cryptomeria japonica. Taxonomy (NCBI): domain Eukaryota; kingdom Viridiplantae; phylum Streptophyta; class Pinopsida; order Cupressales; family Cupressaceae; genus Cryptomeria; species Cryptomeria japonica. Next base: position 139,750,352 of record NC_081405.1, on the reverse strand, counting down.
AAAGTAATCTGTTGCAGTTATAATGAAGGTGTGTCCTTGAGATGAAGGAGGAGAGATTTTGCCAATAAGATCCAAACCCCATGCGGAGAAAGGCCAAGAAGCTACTTGAGAACGAAGTTCTTGGGTAGGAGCATGAATCAGATTATTGTGTTGTTGACATTGATGACATTTCTTAACAAATGAAAAGGAATCCTTCTGCATAGTTTGCCAATAGTAACCCATACGAAGCAACCTATGAACCAAGGATTTGCCCCCAAAGTGCCCCCCACAGGCACCTGAATGTGCCTCTTCAAGAGCAACAGGGATTTCCGACTTGTTAAGACAACGAAGGAGAAGACCATCATAACCCCTTCGGTAAAGGACATTAGAAAGGATGATATATCTAGCAGACAGCTTGTGGATTCTAGCCCTAGTGTTCCTACTAGCAGAATCAGGAAAGGTATCATCGGTCAAATATCTTATGATATGCGAGAACCATTCATCTGAATCTACAAAGTCACAACATGTTACCAAGCTAGAATCATCTTCAATAGCTGGAGAAATAAGATTGTGAATAACGAAATTAAGATCGACCATAGGGTCCTCTAAAGATACTAGAGAAGCCACACATGCCATTGCATCCGCATGTCGATTATCTTTTCGAGGAACGGGTTCCATGGTATAAGAATCGAAATTTTGTAATAAAGAGATAGCAAGGTCTTTATATTGTGATAATTTGTCTTGTTTTGCTTGATACATTCCTGTTACTTGTCTTATAATTAATTGCGAATCTCCATAGATATGTATGTGTTTTATATTCAGAGCCAAGGTTGCTTTTATTCCCGCTATAAGAGCCTCATACTCAGCAATGTTATTGGTACACAGGAAATTTAGACGATATGATAAGGGAATAGGTTTCTTTGTAGGAGAAACTAGAACAACACCTGCCCCCGATCCCGTACGACACTTAGAGCCATCAAAGTATAACTCCCAAGTTTCATCTTTCTCTATAGAAAGAATGAAGTCATCCGGAAAGGACTCAGGGTTAGGGAAGGAAAAAGGCGAAGGGGCCTCAACTAAGTGATCGGTCAACGCTTGTCCTTTAATTGCTCTTTGTGAAACAAATTTAAGGTCAAATTTAGTTAACATCATAATCCACTTAGCTAGACGTCCTGATAAATCAGTTTTAGAGAAAAGATGCTTCAAAGGATCAAACTTAACCATGACGTGGACTTCTGAATTTAAAAGATAATGTCTCAATTTCTGAGTCGCAAACACCACGGCCAAGCATTGTCTTTCTATCGCAGAATATCGGGTCTCATAATCGAGTAAGGTACGACTTATGTAATAAACTAGACATTCCTTACCATCTTTATCATGTTGAGCTAACAATGCTACGAGAGCATGAGAAGAAGCAGTTGTATATAGAAGAAAGGGTTTAGAAGGTTCGGCAGGTTGAAGAATAGGAGGATTAGCCAAATACACTTTTAAATCTTCAAACGCCTGTTGACAATCCTCATTCCATTGAAAAGTGATATCCTTCTTAAGAAGTTGAGTAAAAGGAAAGGTACGATCCACAAGTTGAGACACGAACCTACGAATAGCCTGAATCTTTCCTTGTAAACTTTTGAGTTGAGAGACATTTCGAGGAGGTGGCATGTTAACAATAGCATCTATTTTCTTAGTGTCCACCTCAATCCCACGATGTGAAACTATGAACCCTAATAGTTTTCCACTATCCACACCAAAAACACATTTTCGAGGATTCAAGCGCATGTGATATTTACGAATTCTTTCAAAGATTTGACAAAGGACCTTAACATGATCCATGCAAAGAAAAGATTTAACTAAGATATCATCAACATAATCCTCTAAAATCTTATGCATATAATCATGAAAGATAAGGGTCATCGCTCGTTGATAAGTTGCACCGGCGTTTTTAAGTCCAAAAGGCATCATTATCCAACAAAATGTACCCCAAGGAGTAGTGAAAGCGGTTTTGTATTGATCCTGAGGGTTTATGAAAATTTGATTGTAGCCTGAAAAACCATCCATGAAGGATAACAAGGCATGTCCTGTCGTAGAGTCAACTATCATGTCAATGTTTGGAAGAGGGAAATCATCTTTTAAAGAAGCCTTATTTAAATCCCGAAAATCAGTACACATTCTTATTTTGTTGTCTGGTTTAGCCACAGCGACAATATTTGAAATCCATAGGGAATAGTCAATAGGGCGGATAAATCCAGCCTCCAATAATTTTTCAATCTCAGCCTTAACAAGCAGAGCCACCTTAGGATTCATTTTTCGAATCTTTTGTTTCACGGGCTTAGCATCAGGAACTAAGACAATATTATGAGTAACAATCTTAGGATCTATACCAGGCATGTCAGAATATGTCCAAGCAAAGATCTCAGGGAATTCATGCAATAGTTCTTCATATTGTTTTTGTTCCTCTTCATCCAAACATTTTCCAATTTTAATAACTTTCTCTTTGTTGCAAGGATCCATCTTAACATCAGTGGTGTCACTTATGAGAAGATTACTTTGTTGAGGAGTATCCTTTAACTGAGGAAATTCTTTCACAATCTTATCGTTATCAATCTCTTTTCCAAAATAGGCTTCAGTGTTCAAACAATAAGGGAGTCCCCTATTGTGATGATAATGAGGAAGAGTGTCATAGGCTCCCAAGAACTCAGCTAAAGCATCATCGGTAGGGAAGATATCCAGAGCACAATCACCCGAAGAATCCTCATCAATATACTCAGGGTGTTGTATTGATAAAGATGTAGAGATAGCATTAACACTAATGCATGGTCTTTTAGAGGCTTTAGTACGTCTGCAGGGATTATAGCCAAGTCCAAAGGCATAACGTTGAAAATTAGTCTCTAGAGGAACTCTTATCCCTTGTTCATTAGCACCGCAACCTTTTCCATGATACCCATGCTTAGCAAAAATGCGAAAACCACGACCATAATGATCAGCCATTTCAGGAAGAGAAGGTGGTTTTTCATAAGACAAAGAATCAAACTCGTCATAATTATAGATGTGAGGAGAAGAAGTTTGAGAAGCGGCCACAAAATTATTACTCATAGATTCAGGTAAGGTTGATTGATTTTTAACTTCTTCTTTCTTTTCAACTTTATGATTTTCAGCTTCTTCCTTCTTTTCCACTTTAAGTTCTCTAGAAGGAACCTTATATTCACCTACAAAGGTAGGGTTAAAATCAAGAGATCCCCAATCATCTTCTGCGAGAACCTTCTCAAGATCAAAATCCTTTTTATGTGTAGTGTCAAGCCGAGAAGGATCTTCTTCAGGAGTTCCAGACTCATCCAAAGGATTTTGATCATCGGAAAGCGAAGACTCATCGATAGGTTTCTTGTTTAAAGAGTCATCACTAGATGAGGATGGCTTAGAAGAATCTCCTTTGGAATTAGATGTTTGTAGACAAGCTTGAAAATTAGTATCTCCTATCAAAGTATATGTCTTATTGTTATAAACAAATTTAACTTGTCTATGCAATGTAGAGGGGACAGCTTGCATGCTGTGAATCCAAGGCCTCCCTAATAACAAGTTGTATGTTAAATTTCCCAGCATAACATGGATAGGAGTAGGTAAAGTAACAGGTCCCACTGTGAGAGGTAAGGTGATGATACCCAATGAAGTCTTAGCCACATTGTCAAAGCCACGAATGGGACGAGAGTCAGGCTCAATAAGAGATGTATCCACATTCATCTTATGCAATAGATTAATACTACACACATTAAGGCCAGAGCCATTATCTACTAGTGTTCGTCTTATAGCAGTGTCTTTCATGACAACCACAATCATCAAGGGATCATATTGTTGTTGAATTTCACTCGTAGGCAACTCATCTTGGGTAAACACAATTTGAGCTTTAGGATTCATCACAGAGTTAACAAAAGATGCTATATTACTAGATGTATTCGGTGGAGGAACATTCAAGTCTTTCAAGGCATCTTGTAACATTCCATGATGAGCAGAAGAAGTTTGAATCAAATCCCAAAGGGATATCTTAGCAGGGGTAGCTTTAAGTTGTTCTATGAGATCATATTCCTTACCCATAACTTGCGAGATATGGGGAGCTTGAGGAAGAATTGGTTGAGGATTAGGAAGAGAGACTGGAATAACAGGAGGAGGATTAGGTTGCCTATTATTTCTAGTATGATAAGTATGGGCAACTGCATGATAACTCTCTCTAGTTATTTGCTTAGCATAATTGTAAGGACTTATAGGTTTTCTTCCTTGTACGGTGATGATTGGTTTATTCGGGGTACGAAAGGAATCATGATCATACCTTCCTTGGATAGTAAGGAGAGGAGTTTTAGGAATTTGAAAGGTGTGAGAAGGATAAGCACCTTGAACTTCAAAGAGAGGCTTGTTATATTCATTCAAATTTATCATGTTAACCAATTTAGAGGTCTTGTTTTTGTTTATAGGTTTCGACAAAGCCACAAAGTCATCAAGAGCATCATCCAACAAAGCATGATCATATCGGTTAAAAGGTTTGTCTTTTGATTCAAAAGGAGACATCTCCTCATAGAGGGGATTATTGAAAACAACCATGTTACTAGATTCAGGGGAAGAGTGGATAGGAATGTATCCTTGAGAGGAATCATTCGACTTATCTTTCTCATCACACCTAAATGGCATAGTAACAAGGTTTATGAGTTTTTGGTAAAATGAAGGTTTAGCATCCTTAGGATTTAAAAAATCAGCTAAAGCTTCATCTAATTCATCTTGGCTATACTCATAATAATCATCAAAAGCATGAACATTTTGCAAATAAAAATCTGACATTTTGAAAAGATTGCATAAAATTTAAACACACAATGCAAAGAAACACACTTTTTTTTTTCTTTTTCTTTTTAATGGAAATGAAATGAAAATACACTAAATCTAGATCCAAAATGCAATGCAAGAAGAAGCAATGATAGATTCACGTCGGGTTCACCAAAATGTGTAGGGGAAAAAGCGAGACTAGGTCAACGTACCCTAATCCTACCTTTTGACACACATTGCAGAATACGAAAGAGCCTAGAGATATCGCACAATTGGCTACTTCTTTTGGTGAAAGAGAGAGCCATGGGATATCTATTAGGATTTCTATTCCCCTGTTGAATTTGTAAGATCAAGTAATGCAAGTTCAAACCCTAATCTCAAAAATACAAGTATGAACTAATAACAAGATTGCAGAATTGAGATTAAACAATGAATAGCTATAAATGTAAGGATAAAATAAGAATGCAGATATGTACCCGGAGTCAAAATCGGACTGAAAATGTCCGGGACGGGGGCGCGGGCGCCACTGTCCTGAAAACCGCACCGGAAACCACTATTCTGCACTCTGAAACACTGTCTGGAAACTGTCTGTACACTGTCTGTCCGGAGGACCAGGGCGCCCAGTGCCTCTGTCCCAGGGACTAGGGCGCCCAGTGCCCCTGTCCCAGTCTTCTGCTCTACAATTTCACACAGAGTGCTGTTCCAACCTTCTCTCTCTAGATCTGTATCCCGCGGCGTCGTCCAAATCCCGAAACCTGCAATAATATCTGAAAAGTGGAAGGGGTGGCTATATAGGGTTTTGCCTTAGTCAAACCCCCGCTTCGATGATTTCCACCTCCACGAATAGCCAAGTTGTTTTGTAAAATGTATTGTGTGTGCAGACCTAGTGTGTGTGCAAGGTCCTAAAATGCAAGAAAGCAAACTAGAGCAACCTAGAAAGTAAACCCTAATTGCTTGTAAATGATAATGCAAATGCTCTAAATCAAGATGCAATGTGATCTAAAGCATGAATAAATGATGTATCAAATCTTATGCAAAGACATGAAAACAATATGAAATCATACCCAACCCTCAAGGGAGGAGTACAAGCCAATCTTCAGTCGGTAATCTCCTATTGTTCTTCAATGTCTTCCAAGCCCTAAGTGGATGAATGAATTTGATAGATGCTTGATAGAATGATGTTGAATGTTGCTGAAGTCCTCAAAGATCTGCTCTTTCACTGCATATGAAGTCCCTGGAAACAAAAATCGGGTCGGATCCCTTCAAATGAAGAAAGAGAGCTCTTATGTATGAAACCCTAGATCGTAAATTCGTATTTTGGCCGACCTAGAGATTGAATATCCCACCAATTTCTTGGGGTTAAGCTTTATTTTATGATTGGATCGTGCTCCCAAAATTTCGGGAAAAATGTCCGGGACCATGTGCACGGGCGCCACGGTCCCGACAACTTTTCACCAAATTTTCAGGGCCATCAGATATGATGATTTTAGAGAGAATCCCAAAGTTACAGGTGATTTTGAGATGTTTAGACCCCGAAACCAAGCCCCCAAGTTCGAAATAGGACTTAATTAGGGTTTTTGATTAAGTGATGTATTGGAGGAATAAAATGCGAAGGGCGCGCTTTAGCGAAAGGGCCCAACTTTATGATGTAGAGAATGATGAAATAGGACATTAGACCTAATTAATTTGATTAATTAAGTGCTTAAGGAGAAATGCAATGCAGAATGCAAAATGCACTAAAGCGGGTGCTAAACTAGGTGTGAAATTGTACCACCCTAGCGAGTGCGTACAATTTACGACGCTACAGACACACAAAATAGTCACAAAACATTGTCACATATTATTCAAAAATTTGCCTCTAAATATGGTCAAATCACCTAAATCCACTAGGTCGGATACATGGTCAAAATCCACTGATGTCTCCATCTGGCTCAATTGTAGTGTTTTGGGATTTTGATATGAATCAATGGGAACCAACGGTCTACAAGACCATTTGTCAACCCACTCTTTTGATTCACATTCTTCCCACAAACAATACATGCATGAAGAGCAAAAACATACCATCTGTCTCGTTTAAATTACTAGTGAAATTGAATTTGAACTCATAAATGAGTGCATGTCACTCGATCCTACAACTGTACAACAATCTAGATAGTTTTCAATGTTAGATTCAATGATCAACCAAAAATATCTACGATCCAATGATTTACCTGGATTACCTAGACCCATCGTAGACTTATACCATCGCATAATTTTTTCTGCATCTACAAACTCAGCACCACCTTCGTACTTCAATTCTTCCCTGGCTAGGGCTCTTTTCACACATGCTCTTGCACCATCGTGCTCTCCCTTACCATGTCCAGCCTCAGTGAAATTCCAAAAATGTTGTACACCACTTGTCACATGCATCCTTGTCAACCAATAAAACATACTTGCATTCTTGAATTGTGTGGTGCAATTATCTGACCATATTAAGTGTCGGTTCTATCATATGTTCCTTTCCCTTAAACTATCATAGAAAACTTTAATGCATCCTTGGACAAACTTTGATGAATGAGTACGATCATCACTTATGTAGAAGTGATACTCTCTTACAACCTTTCTATCCTCCTCTGTGCTATCATCTACATCCATGAATACTATGTGTATAAAAATAGAAACTTGTGTAGAGTGATAATACATGGATTGCACTTCATTTTGAGGTTGTAGTGTATAATTTTCAGCGAAATCAACGATAGAGACAATGGTGCCAAGAGGAAATGTGTCCTTGCACAACTTGAATTGCTCATCTAACCATCGAGCTCTATGTGTATGCATTATGTACTCATAAACTAGTTTCTCTTGAAACATTTTCATAAATTGAGCTACACATATATAATTTTTCACTAGCTCACATCTCTTCAAATCTTTTTCATCTTTAACTCCATATGTGATTGTCTTGTATTTTCTGAAAGAAACTAGTTTCGTACAATTTCATGTGTGCTCTCCAAATATATGCATCTTGGTAAACATTGCAAACCACCACATATAGCACAAGAACCTTCCAAACAAGGCATCTTATAATAAATGCAACCATCATGTCCATTACATGGCACACTTGAAATAAATTCTCTTTCCAACTTAGGAGGTTCTTGTATATTGCATTCCTGCAAAACATCGTTAGTGTGCAAAGTAGAATAAATATGATGAAAAATATCATAATGCATGGAAAATTCGATATGCATCTTACAACAACATGTGGTGCATACATGATTAATCTTAATATAAAAAGGTTTTGCCATTTCAAAAAATCTTTGAGAAATTTTTATTTGAGGAAACTTTTGAAGGAATCTTTCATAAAATTTAGTTTGAGTCAAAGACAAATAGTGCTTCGCATGTGGCTCACAATTTTTAGACCCAATTCATCTTCTAACAACATCTCTTTGGTTGGGATATACTCTTGTGTTGTCATGCCAAAAAATTTCAATTAATGTTTTTAGTGCATCTACAACAACCTTGTCTTTGCATGGTAGTCTACCCGAGAATGCCCAAAGAGAATTATTGTTATGTTCCTCTATTTGTTCTCACCTCTTTAATGCTTTACTTAATGTTGTTCTACTAATGTTTAATAACTTGCTTGTTTTGCTTATCAAACGATCTTTTTTTATTTTCTTGCTCATTATGGTTGATGTAATGAAACGTCGAGTAGTATTCGAATCTTTACTATGTGATTTTGAACCAATAGATTGATATGCATCAAATAGATTCCTGACAATAGTTCTTTCACTGTTACTTTCAGATGATCTTAGGCCTAGAATTTTTATTGTCTCTCTAAAATTCAAATTTTTAATCATTTGAACAATTAATTTACATCTTGCGGTTTGATTTAAGTTTTTAGAATAACTTTTTCCATATTCTTTTAGCCATTCTCCTACAAGTTCGTTCATTCATTTTATTGGGCATTGACTTCAATATATTCTCATCAATGTCAATTAGATACTTTGGTTTCCTATGAATGATTCTAGGAGGTGTTAACATCGGTGTATTATGTACATTCAATTCATCAAGTAGAGAAGGTGTAATATGTTCATCATTTAATTGATTATTCAATGTGGTATCTTCTTCAATTACATTAGGTTCAAATGGTAAATTATCAAATGTTTCTTCTTCAATTGCATTAGGTTCAAACAGTAAATTATCAAATGTTTCTTCTTCAATTGCATTAGGTGCATTATATTCGTTTGGTAAATCGAATTGTGATGTTGAGGATGACATACCTTCTTCTCCCATTGTTCTTATGTCACGCAATTTCTTCATACGCTGCCTTTGTCTTTCCTTTTGAGACTCTCATTGTTCCATCATTCCTAGCTTGTTCGTTCCCATGTTTGATATCGGTTGACCTAAATAGAATCATATTACATATATATGTAAAGAAAAGTTCAAAAATAAATAAATAGCCATAAATATGCATCTTATCACTATTTTTTGGAATCAAACTATTAAACAATCACAATTCAATCATTTGAAACCATGCAAAAACAAAAAACTAATAAAAACAATAATTCAAACATTTGAAATCATGCGAAAAAAAAATTCACTTACTTTTATGTATACAACAGTGATAGAAGTGTAGACACCATTCCAGTGGGGCCTTCAACGACCTCAAAAACTTCTTTTGAGATCGTTGAGGCTCTTGGACAACTAAAAGTATGTCTATAAATCGCGTACGCACTACATTAATAACCACTTACACGCTATTAGACCATAAAATGTTGACAAGCCCAACGGTATTCTTTTTTCCCATTTTGGGCTGATAAGTAGCGCGTACGTGCTACTAAGCCTAAAAATGTTATCGCAGGGTAACGAATAATGAGAATAGTACCCCGTACGCGCTTATGAGTAATAAGTAGCGAGTACGCACTACTAAGCCTTAAAAAAGTTATGGCAATGTAGGGAACTAATAGTTTTAGTGCCTCGTACGTGCTCTTGAGAGAGGTAGAGGGAGGGAGAGAGGTAGAGGGAAGGGGGAGAGAGAGACAGAGACAGAGACAAAGACAGAGACAGAGAGAGAGAGAGAGAGAAGGGAAGGTAGAGAGAGGGAGAGAGATAGAGGGAGGGAGAGAGTGAGAGAAGAGGGGGGGTGGGAGAGAAGAAGGGGTATGGAAGAAGGGAGAGAGAGAGAGAGAGAGAGAGAGAGAGAGAGAGAGAGAGAGAGAGAAGGGAGGGAGAGAGAGGGAGAGAGAGAGAGAGAGAGAGAGAGAGAGAGAGAGAGAGAGAGAGAGAGAGAGAGAGAGAGAAGGGGTATGGAGGAAGGGAGAGGGAGAGAGGGAAGGAGGGAGAGGGAGGGAGAAGGAGAGAGGGACAGAAGAGGGAGAGAAGAGGGGGGAAGGGAGGGAGAGGGGAGGGAGAGGGAGAGGAGAGGGGAGAGGGAGAGAGAGAGGGAGAGAGGGAGAGAAGATGGGGGAAGGGAGAGGTGGAGGGAGGGAGAGAGGGAGAGAAGAGGGGGAGGGAAGGTAGAGAGAGGGAGAGAGGTAGAGGGAGGAAGAGAGAGAGAGAGAGAGAAGAGGGGGGTGGGAGAGAAGAAGGGGTATGGAGAGAGAGAGAGAGAGAGAGAGAGGGTGGAGAGTAGGAGGGAGGGAAAGAGGAGGGGTCTTAAGGGTCACAAGATACCATATGACCTCTTAGGAAACAATACGACCTAGATAATGACACCTAAGGGGTCATATGGTGGGCTAATAAAATGATATGTTAAATTTAAAGTTATGAATAGAACATCATACAATGAGACTCCAAGCGAACAAACAACGAGGCTTCACTAAAAAGCAAGTGTAAGAGCTTGACCTAACCCTAAGAGTACTGCCTAAGTTCTAAAACATATGATGTTATTAAATTTGCAAGGTTATAAGACTGATCTCGATTGTGACTATAGGAATTACACACTTGATCTCTTTCATGGGTATGTATCGTTCCAAGCTATTTGACAAGTGATGATCATCATATACTACCACTGCCATGCATACAACAAACTTTAATTTATTTAGGTGACAGGCATTGTGTAACAACATGGGAACTCTTGCATACCCACCACTATCATTCTATAGGACATCATCTATGTTACTCTCCTCTTTCTCTTTCTACCTGTTGTTTTCTTCTAAAAAAAATATTGCAAGTACTCTAACTCATCATGTTGCTTTGTTGACACTATTTTCCACATCTGCTTTGCTCATTAAAAAACACATTCGAGAAGAATATTGCTACAGGTTTCCTTTTTTGTCACGGTAATACACCTGTGGTTCAATTTCAAACCCTATTCCTCTTATTCAATAAACACACAAAAATCCATCAGTCAATTTTTTTAGGAGAGGATACATGATAAAAATCAAAGAGGAAGTTGCAGACAAGAAATAAATTCACTTACTTATATAGAAGTGCAGACACAGTTGCAGTGGGGTATGGAGGGAGAGAATAAGAGAAAGAGGGATGGGGTATGGAGAGAGAGAGAGAGAGAGAGAGAGAGAGAGAGAGACCTTGTATGCATTTGAGAGGGAGAGATGATACACTTACATGTGTATATATATGTTTAATATATTATATATATACATATATTATATGTATATAAACATATTATATATACAATGTCATATTATACACATATTACATATTACATATATTATATGTATATACACATATTATATATTACATATATTATATGTATATTCACATATTATACATAGAATATCATATTATACAATAGCACGTACACGTTGTTTATAGGGAAACAAGCGCGTACGCGCTGCTTACACTATAAGTACCCCATACGCGCTTTTGACTATTTAGGCTTGGAAATAGGCCTGGATGCCAAAGCTACGGATTGGAAGTTTGATTTCCCTCCATTTCTCTCATTTTTGACGTGTTTTATTTTATCAACTTGTCTTATTGACTTTGTCATCATCAAGTTTAGACTTCATAAAGTGGGTATTTCTAAAATTGCCACCATATTTTCACCCATCTTTTGATCTTTCTAACCATATAATATGTTTTCAATTTGATCAACAATAACATATTATTATTGAATTTCTTTTACTAGTGTCTCCATAGTTCTCACAGACATAGGTGCACCATTTTTTGAATAACTTTTGATATACTGATCCAAATTTTAAAAAAATTATATATTATTGTAGTGCACTTGAATCTCTACAATTTCAAAAAAAAATTGTATTTTCGATTTGTTTAGTGAAAATTATGCTTCACGCACGAACAGGTACCTAATTTTCAAGTTGTGCTCGATTGGAAAAATCATAAAAAACATAATACTCAACAAAAAATTACAAAAAAATACACATCTTCTAGTTCTCACTCTTAACTATCTTTTTGCTAAAGTATTTGTCAAAATACTAAATCTAACTATGACTTTTTTGATGCGCACGTCAGACACTATGTTATGTTTTCCAGAAAAAATTAGGGTCAGTTTTTCGTGCGCGAAGGATTTGACCCCCTTAATCTTATCCAATTTTGAAAAAGTCTAGTAGTTTAAAAACTAGATTCAGAGTACTACAATATTTGTTCTTTGATTATCTTCATATCTTGAGTGGATAACTTTCAAATTTTTCCTCCAAGTTCAGGTTCACCTGATTTCAAAAAAAAAATGTCCACTTATATCCCCCTTTTTGACCACCATCTTTTTGCACTTACCCAAGTATTAGTTGGGGTTTGTAGATTGATTAGTTTTTTTTGTCTATTTTACATGTACAACGGCCATTGAGCTATGTGGATTTGTTGAATGCACCTGATTTGCCCGTGGAGCAAGAGAGCGCGGTGGTATGTATCTCTACTTTATTGTCTTGATTTCATGATTATATGCATGCTTACATGTGAACTTGTGATATATTATAATCTTATAATTTTTTCATACAGGAAATATCCATACCTATTTCATCAATGGTGAACCCTCCTCCGTGCACTGGAGAAGCATCTCAGGATCTGGTACACTTTTGTTTTTATATGTAAAATTAATTGTTTTTAACCTTCAATACTTGTCATTATATTAATTGTATTTAAACTTTGAATATTTTTTGTATAGGTAATAGTGACAGTTTCTACATCGATGGTGAGCCATCCTCAGTCCATTAGAGAAGCATCTTAGGCACAGGTATGTCATTGTTCTCTATATTATAGCTTTTAAGTGTTTTTGATATATTTATGTTAGTACATTGTATTAATTGTACATTTAATCTACAATAGACTGCTTCGTGGTACGACCATAATGTGGATTCATTTAAGTATGTCTTCAAGAAAACTCCTAAGAGTGACAAGGAGAGGAGAGCGAAGACATTAGCTCCTAGAGCAGCCAATGAGGTAATCTACATTTCAATTTCAAAGGAATTCAAGTTAAATGCATAGTTATGTTGTTAATTGTGAATTATTTTCTACAAGAGAATTATAACTTGGCTTTTGAATTGTGGTTTTGCAGCCATCTACAGAGCCGCATACTGCATCGAAGAGGCTTGATTTTGATGATCCACCATAAGTTTAGGATCATATAGTGTTAGTTTTGGTCATAGAATGACCAATACATGTAGATATATTCTATATTTTTATTGTATATCGATTTGGACATGGCATATGCCACATTTTTGCAATACTTGTATTGACTTGACAGACATGCCTTTATATATATATATATATATATATATATATATATATATATATATATATATATATATATATATATATATATATATATATATATCGATATTCGATCCAATAAATGTGTACTTAGTTCATTATTTTATATTCGTTATATTTTTTGGTTGTCCTTTTATAAATTTAAGTGAATATTTACATATGTAATAAGCAATATGAATATAAACATTGCAATCATGGAATATGATTTGATTAAATTTATAAAATGTTGAATTAATCATACAAAACTTCTTGTATTCAGTTCATTATTGTGTATTCATTGTATTTGGTGGCTGCCCTTTTATAAATTTAAATGAATATTTGCATATGTAATCAACAATATGAACATAAACAACAAAAATCGACAATATGAATGTAAACAACAATATGTGTTTGGTGCGAGAGCACCCTCACGCTCACAATGGTCAAATTTTGTTCATCGTGTGCACAAACTGACATCATGAGTGCATCCAGGTAAGAAGGTTTACAATAGGCATGCCCCTGTTGTGCATCCCAAAGCACCGCAACCTCGAGAGTCATACCATTCCGGTGCGATCTCTCAAGTGCCCTAAGTCCAAAAAATTGTCAAAATTTGATGGACTATTTATTCAAATCCAGGACACATAAGGTCAATCCGTTTGAACCTGTGGGGTCATGTGAGGCTCCTCTACAATGGCATGTCTCAGTTTTTTATGAGTCAGAGCCATTTTCAATTGGTAGCATTTTTTTGCCTCCTGCAAAAACTGTCAGTTACATGCAATGCAAAGTTGCCAGATTGGCTAGAATTGATTCGGTTCGTCATGTGCACAAACCGACATCGCAAGAACGTCTGGGTGGGCAGCTTTATGCTAGGCATGCCCCTTTCGTGCATCGCAAAGCACTGAAACGTCGAGAGTCATACCATACTAGTACAATCTCTCAAGTGCCCTGAGTCCAAAAAATTGTCAAAATTTGACGGACTGTTTCTTCAAATCTAGGACACATATGGTCGATCTGTTTGAACTGTGGGGTCACATGAGGCTCCTCTATAATGTCTTGTCTCAGTTTTTAATGAGTTAGAGCTATTTTCAATTGGTAGCATTTTTTCGCCTGCTACAAAAATCGTCAGTTGCATGCAATGCAAAGTTTCCAGATTGGCTAGAATTAATTTAGTTCATCTTGTGCACAAATCAATGTCACAAGCATGTCCGGGTGGGAAGGTTTACACTAGACATGCCCCTATCATGCATCCCAAAGCACCGAAACATTGAGAGTCATACCGTACCGGTGCGATCTCTCAAGTGCCCTAAGTCCAAAAAATTGTCAAAATTTAACAAACTCTTTTTCAAATCCAAGACACATATGGTCGATCTATTTGAACCCATGGGATTTCATGAGGATTATCTACAATGGCCTATCTCAGTTTTTGACGAGTCAGAGGCATTTTCAATTGGTAGCATTTTTTTGCCTACTGCAAAAGTCATCAGTTACATGCAATGCAAAGTTGCAGGATTGGCTAGAATTGATTTAGTTCATCGTGTACACAAACTGACGTCATGAGTGTGTCTAGGTGGGGCAGTTTTACGCTAGGCATGCCCTTATCATGCATCCCAAAGCATCAGAACATTGAGAGTCATACTGTACCAGTGCGATCTCTCAAGTGCAATGAGTCCGAAAAATTGTCAAAATTTGATGGACTATTTCTTCAAATCCAGGACATATATGGTCGATCCGTTTGAACCCATGGGGTCGCTTGAGGCTCTTCTACAATGGCCTATCTTGGTTTTTGATGAGTCGTATCCATTTTCAATTGGTAGCATTTTTTCGCTTGATGCAAAAGTCGTCAGTTGCATGCAATGCAAAGTTGCAAGATTGGCTAGAATTTATTCGGTTTGTCTTGTGCACAAACTGACATCATGAGCACATCCAGGTGGGGATTTTTATGCTAGGCATGCCCCTGACATGCATCCCAAAGCATCAGAATATCGAGAGTCATACCGTATCGGTGCGATCTCTCGAGTGCTCTGAGTCCAAAAAATTGTCAAAATTTGACGGACTGTTTCTTCAAATCCAGGACACATATGGTCGATCTGTTTGAACCCATGGGGTTGCGTGAGGCTCTTCTACAATGGCCTAAGGGTGGGAGAGAAGAAGGGGTATGGAGGAAGGGAGAGAGAGGGGGGGGGGAGAGGGCGGAGAGTAGGGGGGAGGGAGAGAGGAGGGGGGCGGAAGGGAAGGAGGGAGAGAGAGAGACACACACACACACACACACACACACACACACACACAGAGAGAGAGAGAGAGAGAGATGGGGTTGTAAGGGAAGGAGGGAGGGAGAGAGGGAGAGAAGAGAGGGGAGGGTGGGAGAGAAGAAGGGGTATGGAGGAAGGGAGAGGGAGAGTAGGAGGGAGGGAGAGGGGAGGGGAGAGGGAGAGAGAGGGAGGAGGGGGGAGGGAGAGGGAGAGAGATGGAAGGAGAGAGAGGGAGAGAGAGAGAGGGGGGGAGGGAGAGAGGGAAGGTAGAGAGAGGGAGAGAGGTAGAGGGAGGGACAGAGGGAGAGAAGAGGGGGAGGGTTTGGAGTGAAGAAGGGGTATGGAGGGAGGAAGGGAGAGAGAGAGAGGGGGGGTGAGGTAGAAGGAGGGAGAGAGGGAGGGAAGAGGGGGGAGGGAAGGAGGGAGAGATAGAGAGAGGGAGAGGGAGAGAGAGAGAGAGGGAAGGAGAGAGAGAGAGAGAGAGAGAGAGAGAGAGAGAGAGAGAGAGAGAAGGTAGAGAGAGTGAGAGAGGTAGAGGGAGGGAGATAGAGAGAGAAGAGGGGGGAGGGTGGGAGAGAAGGGGTATGGAGGAAGGGGGGGAGAGGGGGAGGGAGAGAGAGAGAGAGAGAATATGGGGGATTGAAGGAGGGAGAGTGAGAGAGGGAAAGAGGGAGAGGGAGAGAGAGGGAGAGAGAGAGGGGGGGGAGGGAAGGTAGAGATAGGGAGAGAGTTAGAGAGAGGGAGAGAGGGAGAGAAGAGGGGGGCGAGTGGGAGAGAAGAAGGGGTATGGTAGAAGGGAGGTAGAGAGAGAGAGAGAAGGAGAGGGGGGAGAGTAGGGGGAGGGAGAGAGGAGGGGGGTGAAAGGGAAGGAGGGAGGGAGAGAGGGAGAGAAAAGGGGAGAGGGTGGGAGAGAAGGGGTATGGTGGAAGGGAGAGGGAGAGTAGGGGGAGGGAGAGAGAGGAGAGGGGAGAGGGAGAGGGAGAGAGAGAGAGAGAGGGCGGAGGGAGAGAGAGGGAAGGAGAGAGAGAGAGAGAGGGGGGAGGGAAGGTACAGAGAGGGAGAGAGGTAGAGGGAGGGAGAGAGGGAGAGAAGAGGGGGAGGGAAGGAGGAAGAGGGAGAGAGAAAGGACACATGACACCATATGACTGATCTCGATTATGAGTAGGAATTACAAGAGAAGAGAAAGAGGGAGGGAGAGAAGAAGAGAAAGAGGGATGGGGTATGGATGAAGGGAGAAGGAGAGAGAGTGAGAGAGAGAGAGGGATGGGGTATGGAGGAAGGGAGAAGGGGAGAGAGTGAGAGAGAGAGAGAGAGAGGGAGAGGGAGATAGGGAGAGAAGGAGGGGGGATGGAGGGAGAGGAAGAGATATTGAATCCAGGACACAATATGACCCTTAGAACACAATATGACCCCTAACAACATCTAAGGGGTCATATGACACTATATTATCCCTTAGCACACAATAGAACCTATAACGACACCAAATGGTGTCCTAAGGGGTCATAGAATATGATAGGACCCTTTAGAACACCATATGGTGTTGTTATGGGTTATTGGTGTCCCGAGGGGTCTTAAGGGGTCATAGAACACCATATGGCCTCTTAGGAAACAATACGACCTCTAATGACACCTAAGGGGTCATATGGTTGGCTAATAAAATGATATATTGAATTTAAAGTTATGAATAGAACATCATACAACGAGACTCCAAGCGAACAAACAATGAGGCTTCACTAAAAAGAAAGTGTAAGAGCTTGACCTAACCCTGAGAGTACTACCTAAGTTCTAAAACATATGATGCTATTAAATTTGCAAGGTTATAAGACTAATTTTGATTGTGACTATAGGAATTACACACTTGATTTATTTCATCGGTATGTACCATTCCAAGTTGTTTGACAAGTGATGATCGTCATATACTACCACTTCCATGCATACAACAAACTTTAATTTCTTTAGGTGACAGGCGTTGTGTAAAAACATGGGAACTGTCGCATACCCACCACTATCATTCTAAAGGACATCATCTGTGTTACTCTCCCTCTTTCTCTTCCTACCTGGTGTTTCCTTCTGAAAAACATATTGCAGGTACTGTGACTGATCATGTTGCTGTGTTGACACTATTTTCCACATCTGCTCTGCTCATTAAAAAAACACATTCGAGAAGAATATTGTTGAAGGTTTCCTTGTTTGCCACAGTAATGCACCCTTGGTTTAATTTGAAACCCTATTCCTCCTATTCAATATACACACAAATCTATCAGTCAAATTTCTTAGGAGAGCATAGATGATAAAAATCAAAGAGGAAGTTGCAGACAAGAAATAAATTCACTTACTTCTATAGAAGTGCAGTCATAGTTGCAGTGGGGTATGGAGGGAGGGAGGGAGAGAAGAAGAGAAAGAGGGATGGGGTATGGAGGAAGGGAGAAGGGGATAGAGAAAGAGAGAGATAAGGGGAGAGAGGGAGGGATGGGGTATGGAGGAATGGATAAGGGGAGAGAGGGAGGGATGGGGTATGGAGGAAGGGAGAAGGGGAGAGAGAGAGCGATGGGGTATGGAGGAAGGGAGAAGGAGATAGAGAGAGAGAGAGAGAGGGGAACCTTGTATGCGTTTGAGAGGGGGAGACAATACACTTACATGTGTATATATATGTTTACTATATTTTATATATATATACATATATTATATATTATATGTATATATACATATTATATATACAATATCATATTATACACATTATATATTACATATATTATATGTATATACACATATTATATATAGAATATCATATTATACAATAGCATGTACACTCTATTTATAGTAAAAAGAGCGCGTACGCGCTATTTATAGGAAAACGAGCGTGTACGCACTGCTTACACCATAAGTACCCCGTACGCACTTTTTAAACTTGTAGTACCTCGTACGCACTTTTGACTATTTAGGCTTGGAAATAGGACTGGACGACAAAGCTATGGTTTGGAAGTTTGATTTCCCTCCATTTCTCTCATTTTTGACATGTTTTATTTTATCAACTTTGTCATCATCAGGTTTACACTTCTTCAAGTGGGTATCTCTAAAATTGCCACCATATTTTCACCCATCTTCTAAGCTTTCTAACCATATAATTTTTTTTCAATTTGAACAACAATAACATATTATTATTGAATTTCTTTTTCCAGTGTCTCCATAGTTCTCGCAAACATAGGTACACCTTTTTTTGGATAACTTCTAATATACTTATCCAACTTTAAAAACCTTTATATAGTATTGTAGTGCACTTGATTCTTTACAATTTTAAAAAAAAAATTGTATTTTTGATTTGTTTAGTGCAACTTATGCTTCATGCACGAACAGTTGCCTAATTTTTCAGGATGTGCTCGATTGAAAAATCATAAAAAAAAATACTCAACAAAAAATTACAAAAAAATACACATCTTCTAGTGCTCACTCTTAACTATCTTTTAGCCAAAGGATTTGTCAAAATACTAAATCTAACTATGACTTTTTTGATGCGCACGTCAGACACTATGTTATGTTTTTAAAAAAAAATCAGGGTCAGTTTTTCGTGCATGAAGGATTTGACCCCCTTAATCTTATCCAATTTTGAAGAAGTTTAGTAGTTTGGAAACTAGATTCAGAGTACTACAATATTTGTTCTTTGATTATCTCCACATCTTGAGTGGATGACTTTCAAATTTTGCCTCCAAGTTCAAGTTCACCTAATTTCAGAAGAAAAAAAAGTGTCCACTTATACCCCCTTTTTTACCACCATCTTTGTGCACTTACCCCATATTGTGTCCTAAGGGGTCATATGGTTTCTTAAAGGGGTCATATGATACAATATGACCTCTTAGGACACAATATGACCCATAACAACACAATTTGGTTTCGTAAGGGGTCATATGGTGTCCTAAGGGGTCGTAGGACACAATATAACCCCTTAGGACACCATAGGACCCATAACGACTTAATATGGAGTCATAAGGGGTCATATATTGTCCTTAGGGGTCATATGGTGTCACATGACCCCTTAGGACACCATATGACCCCTAACAACACCATATGGTGTCATAAGGGGTCATATGACCCATAACGACACCGTATAGAGTCGTAAAGAGTCATATTGTGTCCTAAGGGGTCAAATGGTGTGTTAAAGAGGTAATATGACACAATATGACCCCTTAGGACACAGTATGACCCATAACAACACAATTTGGTGTCTTAAGGGGTTATATGGTGTCCTAAGGGGTCGTAGAACACAATATGACCCCTTAGGACACCATAGGACCCATAATGGCCCAATATGGTGTCATAAGGGGTCATATGTTGTCCGTAGGGGTCATATGGTGTCCCATGACCCCTTAGGACACCATATGACCCCTAACGACATGATATGGTGTCATAAGGGGTCATATGACCATAACGACACCGTATAGAGTTGTAAAGGGTCATATTGTGTCTTAAGGGGACATATGGTGTCTTAAAGGGGTCATATGACACAATATGACCCCGTAGGATACCATAGGACCAATAACGACTCAATATAGTGTCATAAGGGGTCATATGTTGTCCTTAGGGGTTATATGGTGTCCCATGACCCCTAACGACACCATATGGTGTCATAAGGGGTCATAGTGTGTCATAAGTGATGAATAGTGATGAACAGTAAATACCCAACAGGTACTGAGAGGGGGGGGTGAATCAGTACATACAAAAACTTCATAAACAACTTAAACTGCAAAGACTGCACTAACTAGCAAATAGTATCACCAATCTAAATCAAGGCACTACTTGTAACATAGTATGACTATAAAAGATATAAACTGATAACATCTAGATATTTTCAAAACCTAATATCTCAACTCAACTTCACCCATATGCTTAAGCAGGTAATGCATCAGAAATATAATGACCATTGGATCAACATACTTTTACCGCTTAACAGAAAACACTAAAACATCACATGAAAAAACATCACACATAACACACTGATTTTTCACGTGGAAACGCAACTGGGAAAAACCACGGTGGGGATGAATACCCACAACTTGTTCTTGAACTCTTCTGAAGTCTACTTTGTTAGGAGCCTAGTCTGGTTAAAGACTTTACAATAGGTTCTGCTAGGAACCGATCCTGTTAGGGATCACCTAGTTAAGGGATGGTTAAATACCCGGTTAGAGGTTAAAACCCTGTTAAAGATTACCTTGTTAGAGGATTTAAAGAAATCAATGATTTTGAGTCACCTTGTTAAAGGATTTACAAAAATCCTATTAAAGCTACCTGGTTAAGGGATTTTCCATCTGCTGAAATGGTTAGAAGTCAACAAGTAATACACTGATCTGATAACAACACTCAATGCCAAGGCAGATCTGCTTTAGTTCGTTTACATCTGCAATCACACTCTACAAATCTCTACTCACTGCTCTGGTCTGGCAAGAATCACTTCACACACATTCATTTGCCAACAACTTCAAATGAGAATCATCATCAACCTTATAGACAACAATTAGGTTGGTGGAAAAAACATAAAACCCTAAGCATCTAGGTTAACAATACAGTCAATCCAATTCTGACTGTTTAAACACATCACATGGGGTAAAACAATCTTGAACAAATCTCAAGACGTTCTCCATTGTCCGTTCTTCACCACTTCTGGAAGCTGATAACCCATCATGCGCTCTCCACCATTTACTAAGATTTTGCACATTCTCAAGGTAGATAGAATCAATATTCTTCATGCAAGATCCTCAAGGAGATTCTTCACTCACACAAGGTTGACGTGGCAACACGATCTGATCTTCATTTCAATGCTAACTCATCACAGGATGTCGTCGGTCAAATCACACAGACTTGGAATGCATCAACCGGAAACCTTGAAGCTGAGACTACCAACTGGTAGTCATATCAAATGAAACCCCGATACAAGCTTTGTATATACCGGTTCACATTCCAACATATTGGTTCACCTTTTTGCATATACCAGGTCATACCATCATACTAGTTTACTTCATACCATCATACCGGTTCTCTTGCTAGTTCGCTTACTTTAATATACCAATTCATACTTTAGCATATTGACATCAATGACAACATACAATCCTATCATGTCATCAAGCTCTGCACATATGCCAACAATCTCCCCCTTTGGCATTGATGGCAATACACAAAGATATCTCTACATCTTCTTCCATATAATATGTCTTCAAAACTACAGATGTCTTCTCTGCTTCACATCTTCACCCCCTTTGACAACAATGCCAAAGTTGAGGCAAAAACATCCATGTTCCATTATGCTACTCCCCCTGAGGAGTAGCATCCTTCAACACACTAATCCTGAAAAGATTTGACAATGCAATACCTGACTGATGTGGAGCACATACCTTTAGTTCACCTCTTGAAGGGGTAACACCCCTAATTCACCTCTTAAATAGGTAAATGTAGCCTTCGGTAGAGGCTTGGTGAATATATCTACTAACTGCTCCTTACTGGAAACATGTTCCAATACGACCTCTTTGTTCTGAACTTTCTCCCTCAAGAAATGATACTTGAGCTCGAAGTGCTTGGTTCTAGCATGCAGTACCAGATTCTTGGAAATATTAATTGCACTTGTGTTATCGCAAAATATACTCACCGGTTTAGATATAGGGACTTTGAAACCACTTAATACATGCTTCATCCAAATTGTCTGAGTACAGTTCATAAATGCTGCTACATATTCTGCTTCTATTGTAGACTGAGAGATACAACTCTGCTTCTTACTCATCCGTGAGACTAGTCTGCCACCAAGAAAGAATGCACCACCAGTTGTGCTCTTCTGGTCGTCCACATTACTAGCCCAATTGGCATCTGTGAATACTTTGAGATTGAAATCGTTATTGTATGGATACTATTGACGAGTGTTTTGACACACTCACCAACAATCAGGCAGTTTATGTAAACACTCACCACCTCTCTTGAAAAGTAACGGGTTTGAAAGAACTCACTACTCCAAGGTCTCTATAGTCGGGTCTCAACGGTGATGGGAAGCCCAATGGTTGATGTGGTTATACTTGTAAAGGGTCCTGCTGGTTAGAAATAAATCTCGCTGGTTACGGATAACTGCACTTCCTCTCTTTTTGTATTTTTATGATTTAAGATTCTCTAGGAAATAAAATGTGAAGCGTAAAGGGAAACAAGAAAATAACTATAAAGACCAGTATAATGACAACTTAATGAACTACTCAATTAGTTCCCTGTAATCCAAACAATTATCAAATATTGTCCAAATTAGCATTCAACAACGAACCTCCAAAAAATGTGCAAAATAATCAATTTCACAAGTTTATGGAAATAAAATCATCAACAATATGGCCTATCACAATGATTCCCATACACCACTGATGTGTGCAATATGATTCATAAAGTGATAGACAAAAAGATTAAACCACATTGCTAACTCCAAATAATCGACGTTACCAGATTACACAGAACAACTTGGTAGAATATGAACGCAGATAAGGCAATCTACAAGCCACTTTTCATATTAATCTCCATGAATGTATAACAAAAAAAACTCAGACTTCTTAATCAATCTACAAAATATTCTAAAATCTCTAAGTAGACCACAAATCATCAATTTGGGACCCTTACAAATGAATCCAACTTCTCAATTTATAGTTCTTTTACCCCACTTTCTAGGAAATAACTCTATTCTAAATTAAGAATTGACCCTAGGAGTTGCAGTTACCTTGCAAGTTTCTACCTTGATACTCCACTTAACAACTACAAAATGGGGACTGCATGAGCCCTGTGAAAACCCTGCTAGGTGAGCCACGTATTTCGTAATCATGCAGAATTTATCTCAAAATTGGAACTCGAGTAGGAGCCGCAGTTAAAAATTAAGGAAAAAAACTTTTCTATCTTTAGAATTGTGTGCTTATCTTTTATTTCTTGATAAAAGCTTTATAATTATCAATTATACATGAAACTGCTTGAACCAGAGGATCTGCTACATGCTTAGCTCTGAACTTATACTTCTTCAAAACTTCATCTGCATGTGTTCCCCCTTCCTCCAACTCTTTCACTGTGTGTGCCACCTCTTGACACTGAGTAATCAGATATGTGTATCTATCCATAAGTGTGACATCAAATTGGGTCACGGGTCTTAGGTGTTGTGCCTCATATTCATCCCACTGATTCAAAACTTACTGCTGGTCCATTATTCTTGTATCAGCTAATCTGAGGCCAAAAGGTCCTAGCATAT
This sequence comes from Cryptomeria japonica, assembly GCF_030272615.1. Classification (NCBI taxonomy): domain Eukaryota; kingdom Viridiplantae; phylum Streptophyta; class Pinopsida; order Cupressales; family Cupressaceae; genus Cryptomeria; species Cryptomeria japonica. Next base: position 139,726,439 of record NC_081405.1, on the reverse strand, counting down.
TCTTTACAAAATTCTCGTATGACAAAATTTCCCTAAGGAGAGGGTCTCAAATCTTAGTCATATCCTTGATAGATTGCTGAAACATTTCAATCTTCAGATACATAAGACTACAAGTTTTTATAACTTTCACCCCCTAAGAGGTCCTCCTTTACCACCATCTCTTCACTTAGCCGCAATACCTTTTTCAAAACTTGGAATTGTTTAGTGAAAATGTTCGAGTTTTGTTCCCATTGTGTGGAAGAGGAAGCCAAAGGTTCGCCTACCTGTACCACCTTACTATACATCCCCATAGTATTTTGCAAAAATTATCTTATTTTGGCCATATTTACTTGGGCCCATGACTTGGCTATAGCTTCCACCCGCCTTACCTCCACTAACGATTTTACTTCTTCTTCTGCCAGCGATGAGGTAGAGGGTAAGTCATCAGTTCTGCATGAGTACAGGGGTTTGCTCATTTCAATTAGCAGTTTCTTATATTGTCCTAATTGTGCTTTGAGCTTCACGTTGGAAGTATGCTCCTTCTTGACAAGTCCTCTAACGACGCTCGTGGCTAACACCAAAGTATCTAACTCCCCCCATTTGGTTTGCTTTCCCAAATTTATCTGTGATATTTGGTATTTGGGAGAAGCTTGTTCCTCAGCCTGAGATGGAACTGCCACATCTGCAATCACTTCACCGAAACTAGTTTTTGATAGGTGATGGACAATTTTCAACTTCTTAGCCTTTGGTGGCTCCTCGGTGATTACCTGTCATAGAGTGACCTTAGGGAGGTCTTCTTTTCTCTTTTTCTTCCCAAAGGTAAATTTCAGCCATTGTGGTATATCTTCATCCTTGTCATCTTGATGTGACACTATATCCGCAGTTATAACATGAACCTCTACTTGCTCTTCTGCTTTGGATTTCCCGAGGTCTTGAGGTGGTATAACTTGATGGGATAAATTGATTTGGAGAGCTTGTTGCTTGTGTAACTCTCCTATTTTGTCACTAACCTCCTCATTAAATTCCATTTCTTCATCACCTGCCTCTATTTCCCCTTGCTTGACTGCTATATCTTAAGAAGGTCCTCTTGATCTTGAGGGGTTAGAATCAATCTTTTGTTCAATATGTCTTCTGCCTCATCCCCTTCTTGTTCTCCTTCTAGCAGCCATTGTTTCTCATGATCCTCTTCCTCCTGATCAAAATCAGACTCGATGTTTCTAACTTTCATTCCTTCAGTGGTAGACGTGAAGCCTTGCACTCCAGGTTGTCCTGCAGATATATTGACTAGTGGTGGTATAGGGACACTGGTGCCTAGAGCATTTGTGGGATTTGTTGAAGGTGGCTGAGGGGGTATCTCCTCAGTAGCTTCTATTTTTTCTTCTTGTCCTTGGGTACCCTCTCCTTTAGTGCTTTCTATAGCCATACTTGGTGGGAGAACTTTGGCCAGTGGTACCGCTCCTAATCCGTTGGTCACTCCCAGGTCTACAACCTTCTTTAATAGTTCAGACTCCCTCATCTTCTCTTGGAGTTTCTTCAGTAAGTCCTCAGTGCTTTCTTGAGGTTTGTCTTCTTCACCTGGATCGGTGGACCACGTTTTTCCTCGAGGTTGACCTTGTCTTTCAAGCGTACTCCTTATGGCCCCTTGACTGAGGTACCCTTGAGGTGGATTCCTTTTGTTTCGCCTTTGAGATGTTGGGCCTTACCCTCTGGCATAACCATTTCTTAGTTCTGTTGATGACCACCTAGGAGACCTTTTCCATATTTGTATCTTCACTAGTAGACCATTTTATTGGGGAGAGGGACCTTTTATCTATCCCTGATTCTCTATAATCTAGATCAAGTAAGTCACCATCATCCCTAAGGTCTTTAGGGAGGTTAGTCTCGATTCCAAAATCTCTCACTTGTGGGACAAATAACCTGTTATAGTTCTTCCCCCTAACCTCAAAACTATCTTGCAAGTTGGCCCAAAAGTCATCCAAGTTGGGCCTGTGCCCCTCATATGCCTTAGGCATAACTTGCTTAAGTTTCTCGTAGGGATCATAAAATTCCCTAGCATGATCATATTCCTTCAAGTTTAAATTTTGAAGCTCTTGTTCTGCCATCTTTGCTACTTGTATCTTAGAACAGGCAAAGTACCCAATAGATACTGAGAAATCAATACCTGTTTTATGCTTTGATGACAGAAGTGACTGGAGGCCTACAAGTTGCCTTACATATTCCAACAGAATTATCCTATCATTACAATATCGAGGCACCACCATTGGTTTCCCTGTGAATCCACTAACCCTGATGTAAGTGGAGCATGGGTTTTGGATGAACCAACATGCCCACTCTCAGATGATAGCCATATCCTCCAGGCTAATCTGATATCCTGCATCTCTTGTCAATTTAATTATTATTGGCAAGATGAAGGCATCATTCACTCTCTTGAAATGAGTCTTTGCATTAGCTAGAGTGAGTTGGGAATAATACTCCCATACCTTCTTATGTCCTTCCTCCTCTCCCAATTGACCTTCTACCTATAGCCCTGGAAACTTTCCAGCTCTAGAAGCTACCCAGATGACATATGACGTGAAAAAAAACTTCTGAGTATGCTGAACTTATTTCATCTGCTTGTAGATATTGTCAGAGATGATCTGCGACCAATCAAAATATTGTTTTCCTATTAAAATAGTGCTCATGAATTGGAATATCCAGGAATGAAAATCCCTGCAATCTGGCTTGCCAAAGGCCCTGCTGAACATGATGATTAAATCTCTTTGAGGCTTTTTGAAGTCTTCCCTTAGGATCTTCATTGCCTTGAGTCTTGTCTTTCTTTCTTCTTCTAACCAGTTTGTATTCATGTGCCTCTTACTAGATGTCTTGTCATTCCATGCCTTCAAGGCCTCTTCTTCGGTCAACAAAAAATACTTCCTCTCTAGTTGGGATTCCAAAGATGAACCCAAGCATATCTAGTGACAAGTCTATGACTATCTCTCCTTGTGCATCTATGAACTTTCTAGCTTTTGGGTTATAGAATGGTGCGATGGTCATTATGAATTTTGGTGCCTCTACTGACTATGGGAAAATAGTGGCTTCAACTAGGTTGGAACTCTTGATTCTTTGATGGAGGGCCTCCAGACTAGGTTTGTCCAACTGAGCCTTGATATCTTCAACTTATATATGGCCAATTTCAGAATCCGTGACCCATCTGATCTGATCCTCTAGCATTGAAACATATACCTATCCTTGATAATGGTATTTCATGGTGGCTGGGAGTCTATCAGTTTCTTTGCCTCTTTTGCTGGATGATGAGTCCATCTAACCACTCGAACCTACAAACAAAATGCAAATCCTCGATTTTTGACAAGCATAAAGGTTAATTTACCTCGAGACTTTGGGGTCATGAGGTCCCAGGATAGGCATAGGTGAAGAAGGCCTGAAACTTTGGGGTTCTGAGGTTCCAAACTTATCTTGGGTGCAAAAGGAATCTTGGAACTCCGAGGGTCCGGGCTTATGCCTAAGTGGAAGACACCCGGAACTCCAAGTTTATAGGGTTCTGGGTTGAGAGCTACCCAGAACTCTAGGGGTCCGGGGTTCCGGGGTTAGGAAACTAAGGCACGCAAAAAAAAGCGAAGTGCAAAAAAAAAAAAAAAAAAACAAAGACAAAATCAAAACGAGGAGAAAAACTAAACCGAAAAACCAACAACAACGGCAAGAAAAATTCACCAACCTGGTGAAAACAGATGCCCGAAAACACCAAGGAAAACTCGAAGGTCCAAAGGTTTGCGACTTGGAGCTAGTGAGGAGTTGTGGATGCACAAATGAACTTTTCAAAATCCATAATCTCTATTTATAGCACCCCCCAATTCTATCCATACGAAGGCGTTAAACACGACCTCGAGACTCCGGGGTCCTGAGGTTCCAAGTTCGACAAAAAGGAACACCCTACCCTGGAACTCCAAGGTCTGGGGTACCAAAGCAGATAAGGAGGCCTCTTACCCCGAGACTCCGGGAATCTGAGGTTCCAAGGTCAAAAGAAAAAGCGACCTCGGGACTCCGAGACTCTAGAGTTCCAAGGTAAAAAAAATAAAAAGGACCTCGGGACTCTAGGACTCTATAGTTCTGAGGTCAAAAGCAAAAAGGATCTCAGGACTTCGGGACTCTGGAGTTTCAAGGTCAAAAGCAATAAGAGACCTTGGGACTCCAGGACTCCGGAGCTCCGAGGTCAAAAGGAAAAGGAACCTCGGGACTCTTCTGAAGTTCTGAGGTGACAACCAAAAGGGACCTCGGGACTACAAGACTCTGGAAATCCGAGGTCAAAAACCAAAGAAAAGAAAAGGGAAAACAAAAAGGGGACCCAAATTTTGACTCAAGGAGACTAACGGGGAAATAGATATGCTAGGCATAATAGATACCACAATCCATAATCTATAGTTCCCTTCAGATATCTAAGAATCTACTTGACTGCTACCAAGTGGAATTCTCTTGGACTTTTCTGAAAATGTGCAACAATGCCCACTGCATGTGCAATGTCTGGTTTGTTGTGTACTACATAGTGCAACTTACCAATCATTGACCAGTATTCCTTCTCATTCACCAATGCTGAGTCATCTTCTTTTGACAATTTACAACCGGTCATCATTGGTGTACCAACCGGTTTGCTATCTTCCATGCCAAAGGTCTTCAACACCTCTTTGACATACTTGGACTGAGTGATAAAGATACCATCTTTTATTTGTTGAATCTATAGTCCAATGAAGAACTTAATCTCTCTGATTAGTGACATCTTGAATTCCTTCTTCATTTCATCTGCAAATGCATGGCTCATCTTGTCATCTCCACCAAAAATTATGTCATCAACAAACACTTCACAGATCAGATTTGATCTCCTTCTAACTTCATATAGATATTGCTATCTTCACTTGTTCTTTCAAATCTAATCTTCACAAGATGGGAGTGTAAATGTTCATACCATGCTCTAGGTGCTCTCTTCAATCCATAGAAGGCTTTATGTAGCCTACATACCATATCACTGTCTTCTGATAGGGCAAACCCATCTAGTTTCTCTATATACACTTCCTCTTCAAGTATTCCATTCAAGAATGCCAATTTCACATCCATTTGATACACTTTGAATCCCTTGAAGGCTGCATATGCAAGTAGCTTTCGAACTCCTTCCAATCTAGCTACTGGAGCAAAGGTTTCTCCATAGTCTTCTCCTTCTTCTTGAGCATATCCCTTACATACCAATCTTTCTTTGTTTCTTACCATTGTGCCATCTTCATTCAGCTTGTTTCTAAAAACCCATTTGGTGCCAATAACATTTTTGTGCTCAGGCATGGGTACCAAAGACCATGTACCATTCTTTTCTATCTGGTCAAGTTCCTCTTCCATAGCCTTAATCCAATCTTCATCTTTGTGTGCCTCTTTAAATATTTTGGGCTCAAATTCAGAAATCATGCAAGAATTCTCTATGACCTTTCTTCTTGTAAGTATTCCTGAATCCTTATCCCCTATGATCTACTTTGGATCATGATGTATCTTTATATACCTAGGAATGATCTTAACTAATTCCTCTTTCTTTTCCTCTTCATCCTCATCTTCGTCAGCATCTACTGGTGTAGGAGCACTGCTGCTTGTACTTGGTTGTTTTGCAACCGGTTCCCAGAAGGTTACATCTGGTTCATCTATCGCTTGCTTGCTACTAGTTTCCTCAGGTTTCTCAGAGGTTTCATCAACTTTAACATTGATACTTTCAACAATTCTCTGAGTTCTATTGTTAAAACACTTGAGAGCTTTGCTCTTGGTGGAATACCCTAGGAATATTCCCTCATCACATTTTGCAACAAACTTGCTCTGGTATTCACTTCTCTTGATATAACACTTGCTACCAAACACTCTAAAGTAGCTTACTACTAGAGTCTTACCAGTCCAATACTCATAAGGATTTTTATCCTTACTTTTCTTGATGAGTACCTGGTTCATAGTGTAAATTACAGTGCTTGCCACTTCTCTCCAAAACATGTGAGCAACCTTCCCTTGAATCAGCATCATTATGGTATCTTCAATTATAGTCTAGTTGTTCTTTTCTGCTAGGCCATTCTGTTGTGGAGTCCAGGGGGTAGACAATTGCCTCTTGATGCAATTCTCTTCATAGTACTTATTTAATTCTCCAGAAGTGAACTCACCTCCTTGGTCGGTTCTAAGGCATTTGATCCTCTTACCACTTTCCTTTCCAACTAGTGCTCTGAAGGCTTTGAACTTTCCCAAAGCTTCAGACTTGTCTTTCAAGAATGTGACCCACATCATTCTTGAGCAATTATCAGTAAGAATCATAAAGTACCTATCTCCCTGAACACTCCTAGCTTTCATAGGACCACACAAATCAGTATGCATAAGATCAAGTAAATTATTTGTTGTTAAAGATTTACCTTTGAAGGTTGAGGAAGACATTTTCCCTAGTTGACATTCTCTGCACAAAGGATTCTCTGGCTTGTTCAGGACAAGAAATCCTCTAACTGCCTTGATCTTACTAGCCTTCACAATATTATCAAAATTTACAAGGCAGAGTCTCCTATGCCATATCCAATTGTCATCAAACTTAGCCATTAGACATTGACTGACATTTGTATTTAACTGAAATAAGTTACCTTTGATCTGCATACCGGTGGCCATCAGTTCACCACTCTTTCCTTCTATTTTGCACACTCCATCTTTGAATTCTAGAGTGAGTCCTTTATCATTCAGCTGATCAACACTCAAAAGGTTATGCCTGAGACCTTCTACCCAATACACATTATTAGCACTTCTTTTTCCATTTAGAGAGATGGACCCTTTCCCTTTTACCATACATGGTGCATCGTTACCAAATCAGACTATACCTCCATCATACTCTTCCAGAGACAAACTTTTTCCGGTCACCAGTCATGTGGTGAGAACATCCACTATCAATAATCCACTCATTAGAATTATCAAAGTGGGAGACAAGAGCCTTCTTGTCTGACACATCTTCATTAACAACTACAAATACTATGTCTTCTCTTTCTTCATCTTCTGATTCATCATCAATGACACCTTCATCGACTGCAACAAGACAATTTCTCCTATTTCCTCCTTTGAACTTCTTAAACTTCTCCGGTTTGTCCTTATTGTCACTATTAGGATAGTTGACAACAATGTGTCCTATCCTATTGCAAGAAAAGAATTTCAAAGGGAGCTTACCTCTGTATTTTCCAGTTCCCTTAGGATGTCTTTTAGCAAGAAGAGCTTCAAATTCCATCAGGATATCCTCATCATCCATATCTCTGTTTTGTCTGGGTTCATAGCTAGTACTAGCTTTTTTTTCCTTTCTAGATAGTGCAGTAGATGCTCTAAAGGCTGAATCAGTCTTCTGAACACTACCATCATAATTTTTTATCTCATATGCAATCAACTTAGCAAATGATGGAATCTAGGGATACCTTTTTCTTGTCAATAGATCTCAACTCTTGAATAGCGGCAACCCTTATTGCATAGACCGGTAATAAGGATCTCAAAACTTTTCTAGCAATGGTGGAATCATCTATTGTACCTCCTGCACTCTTGATGTCTCCAACAACAGTTTTAATCCTTATCCCATAGTGTTGAATGGTCTCTACTTGAACCATCCGCATGTCTTCAAATTTTCCTCTAAGGCTTTCTTCCTTAGCTTACTTCACATGCTCATCACCGCCATAGATAGACTCCAGAGTATCCCATTAATCTTTGGGATTGTATTTATCCTAAACATCTATAAACTCAATATTAGATAGACTGCTGATAAGAGCTTCCATCACTTGCCCATTCTCCTAAATTTCTCTTCTTTGATCATTGGTGAGAGTACCGGTAGGGACAACATAAGTATTCTCAACATAGTTCCAGTGTTGAGCACCCATGCTTTTAATGTATATCTTCATTTTGTCCTTCCATATCTTAAAGTTATCTCTATTGAACTTAGGACCTTCCCTCTTCATCATTAGAATAGGATTTTTTCCTCAAGTGGTTAAGCTTACAACACAGAGGACCTGGACAATGCTCTGATACCAATTGATGAATAATGATGAACAGTAAATACCCAACAGGTACTGAGAGGGGGGGGGTGAATCAATACACACAAAAACTTCTTAAACAACTTAAACTGTAAAGACTACACTAACAAGCAAATAGTATCACCAATCTAAATAAAGGCACTACCAGTAACACAATATGACTATAAAAGATATAAATCGATAACATCTAGATCTTCTCAAAACCTAATATCTCAACTCAACTTCACCCATATGCTTAAGCAGGTAATGCATTAGAAATATAATGACCATTGGATCATCATACTTTTACCGCTTAACAGAAAACACTAAAACATCATATGAAAAAGCATCACAAATAACACACTGATTTTTCACGTGGAAACTCAATTGGGAAAAACTATGGTGGGGATGAAAACCCACAAGTTGTTCTTGAACTCTTCTGAAGTCCACTCTATTAGGAGCCTAGTCTGGTTAAAGACTTTACAACAGGTTCTGCTAGGAACCGATCCTACTAGGGATCACCCGGTTAAGGGATGGCTAAATAACCGCTTAGAGGTTAAAACCCTGTTAAAGGTTACCTTGTCAGAGGATTTAAAGAACTCAATGATTATGAGTCACCTTGTTAAAGGATTTACAAAAATCTTGTTAAAGCTACCTGGTAAAGGGATTTTTCATCTGTTGAAATGGTTAGAAGTCAATAGGTAATACATTGATCTATCAACAGCACTCAATGCCAAGGCAAATTCGCTTCAGTTCCTTTACATCTGCAATCATACTTTGAATATCTCTACTCACTACTCTGGTTTGGCAAGTATCACTTCACACACATTCATTTGCCAACAACTTCAAATGAGAATCACCATCGACCTTATAGACAACAATTAGGTCGGTGGCAAAAACCTAAAACCCTAAGCATCTAGGTTAACAATACAGTCGGTCTAATCCTGACCGTTTAAACACATTACATGGGGTAAAACAATCTTGAACAAGTCTCAAGACATTCTCCATCGTCCGTTCTTCACCGCTTTTGGAAGTTGATAACCCATCACGTGCTCTCCACCGTTTACTAAGATTTTGCACATTCTCAAGGTAGATAGAATCAATCTTCTTCATGCAAGATCCTCAAGGAGATTCTTCACGCGCACAAGGCTGACGTTGCAACATGATCTGATCTTCATTTCAATGCTAACTCATCACAGGATGTCGTCGGTTGGATCACACAAACTTGGAATGCATCAACCAGAAACCCTGAAGTTGAGACTACCAACCGGTAGTCATATCAAATGAAACCCCGATACAAGCTTTGCATATATCGGTTCACATTCCAACATACCGGTTCACCTTTTTGCATATACCAGTTCATACCATCATACCGGTTCTCTTGCCAGTTTGCTTACTTCAATATACGAGTTCATACTTCAGCATATTGACATCAATGACAAAATACAATCCTATCATGTCATCAAACTCTGCATATATGCCAACAATAAGGTTGCAAGATGAACCATTATTACAATATAAAAAGTACTGCCAATATTGTTTAAAAAAATTTGACACCTAAGAGGTCATATGGTGTTCTAATGGGTCATAGGACACAATATGACCCTCTCTCTCTCTCTCTCTCTCTCTCTCTCTCTCTCTCTCTCTCTCTCTCTCTCTCTCTCTCTCTCTCTCTCTCTCTCTCTCTCTCTCTCTCTCTCTCTCTTCCCCCCTCTCTCCCCTCTCTCTCCCCCTCCCCGCCATCCCTCCCTCTCCCTTAATCTCTCTCCCTCCCTTCCCCCTCCCTCCCTCCTCTCTCCCCTAATCTCTCTCTCTCTCTCTCTCTCTCTCTCTCTCTCTCTCTCTCTCTCTCTCTCTCTCTCTCTCTCTCTCTCTCTCTCTCTCCCCTAATCTCTCTATCTCTCTCCCCTAATCTCTCTCTCTCTCTCTCCCCCACTCCCCCCTCTCCCTCTCCCTAATATCATATACTAATTTATTTATAAATTAATATATTGTATATTAATATATTAATAAACAATAGATTAATTATATGCAAATTTAGTTTACGAATTTACTTATTAAAATCGAATATCCGATTGTACCGGATATCCGATTTTATTGGATTTTTGTTGTACAAGTTTCAAATTTGAAATTTTGGCTCGAGAATGCTTTGGGATTTGGCTTGGAAGTGACAAGCCTGGAAAGTCAACTGAAAAAACGTGTTTTTCAGTATTCCTTGATTTTTCAGAATTTACATTGGTGGCTGATGACTTTTTTTATAGCCAAAATTGATAAAATGAAAAGGGGCTTTTAAGGACATTCTCAACTTTCCAACAATGTAAGGCTTGTCTTATTTCAACTTTAATAAATAATTATTATTTATTTTCAAATTGAATTTTGACAAAAGTCCTGATTGATAGACTGATTGAAAAACACTTATAACTTTCAAACGGTATAACATTTTTTGAATCTGAAACATGTGTCACATCCTATGCTTCGTCTAATATAGGGAAAAATTAAAAAAAAAAATCATAAGGTTTTGACCAAGTTAAGGTGGTCAAACATATGAGCTTCTGAATTTCTGAAAAGTTGTAGTAAAAAATTCATAAATAATTATTTAATTTACAAAAAACTATAAAATAATATGTGTCACATCTGGACATGATTCTAATGCTTATATTATAAATATTATAAAAAAATATTATTATTTGATTGTGATTAGGGTGGTCATACATACGCCTACTTCTTATCTTTTTCCTAAAATTTTTGTACCACTGCATTGAAATTTGAAATTTTCATCAAATAGGATTTTTTTTTCAAAAAACAACTAGTAGCTTAGTAACTACATTCAATTTTCTATAGATTCTCTTCTTAGATATTTTTAAAATAATGTTCACAACTTACTCAAATTTTCATGTCAAGTTGCATAACTCTGATTTTCTGAAATTTCATTGCCACTTAAGGGCCTATTTTGGCACACCATGATCCTACAGATACCCTATATACTTGTATACAAATGACCTAGCAATAGACTCATGAGTTTTTCTAGCCTATAATAATATAGTAGTTTAATTGACATAATTTTTTTGGGTGATGGCCTAAGTTTCCCATCAAGTTAATCTCAACTAGGATGTTATTTCAAGTCAAAGATGCTTTTTAACATTTGGAAATATAAGAACTACTATATTTGCTAACTTTGTTGTAGATTTCATTTTTTCTACTCTCTCCAAATCATGAGTGGCTTTAGTTTATTCATGAAGACATAAGTTTAGGCCAATAAAGTTGCCCCTAATATTTTGACATCTTCAGAATCTCATTAATCATTAGTAGAATATTACTGCTATTGGTTATTCCAATAGATGGCCTTGAGATTCTCTAAAAGTATGACACTCTTTATACTTAGAGACCTCAAGGTGTTGGCCAACATGACATAGGATCACATGTAATACTATTATAATTGTCTTCTCTTTAGGCTTTATTAGAGATAGGTTAGTTTCATACCATAAGAAAAGAGTATACAAGTTTTGTTAATGGTATAATCAAGTCTTGCAGGCTTTAGGCTTTTATGAGATGAAATAGATAAAAAATATATAAAATTTATTAAAGGAAGTGTAGCATCGTAAATTGTCACTGGGCCAATTTATACCTCATGTTCATGCCCCTACTTTACTGTGTCCTATCCTCATCATCTTTTTGGGTCTATTTGTGCTAATTCTCCATATTTGAGGCCATGAAGATGTTGGCAATTGACACTCATTTGGTGGTTGTTGATGCTTGATTACTGGTTTAGGGTTGTCATTGATGGCAAATCTTGATGAGATTCCCATCCGATAATCACGGATCTTGATATCCAGAAACATACATCAATCGATAGCCAGTTAACCGGTATTTCAAGTTGAATAGAGCAGTTTTGGTCTGAAAGATTTTCGGTGATTGTGGTATTGTGAATCATGTATAGGATGATTGGGCCGACATAGAGACATCATTTTATCATCATTTTGGTGATACACATTTATCTTTGGTGATCCAGTCAAGCCTTTTTGTGACTACACGTTACATTAGCAAGTCGACTTGGTGAACGATCTATTTTATGATTACGGATATATAAGACCGGCGTAGAAGACTTTTTTGGAGTATGGTATGATTGATATGCGACCGAGTGGTGATCGAGAATCCATTTTGGTGCAATTTCAGGTGCGCATTCTTGATTTGGTATCTAACTGAGATAGTGAATAGAGTAGAACAACAAAGGCGATATAGTCAGAGTATTTAGCACTTAACTGAAACCCATCTAGGCATTGTAGATGCTATTTTGGATTTCATTCATTGTAATCCATCTTTGTAATTGATCAATAAGGAAGTAAGACTTCCGGGGTTGTAGCCCTTATTGTAATTGAGCAGTGAGCTCTAGGTAGTGTGCTTGAATGCCTTTGCATTCCCCCTCATGTAATATTGTTTTGCTACTAACCATAGTGGAATAATATTGTGGGTTCAAATCCCACTATGGTTTTTCCCATTTGGGTTTTCACGTAAAAAATCTTGGTGTTATGATTTTGTGGTTAGTTATTTTAAGTTTTTGCATTTCAGTTTTATGCTTATGCTTCTAGTGGCTTAAAGTTAAATTAGAAAATCAGATAACTGGTAGAACACTGATTCACTCCCCCCCTCTCAATGTTCCTTGATTCCAACAATTGGTATCAGAGCCTAGTTCCTCTAAGGAAGCTTAACTACTTGAGGAAGGTCAAGGATATTGAATAAATGGATTCCGGTTTTCAGAGACAGCTTAGTGTGACACTTGAGGATCTTGATGCAGCAAGACATGAGATCAGTACCCTGAAGAGAAACCTCAATGCAGCTAAAGACTCCATTAATGACTTGAAGGATCAAGTGAACTCTACAAGAGATAAGAGGAAAGAAATGATGGACAAGTTGAAGGAGAAAGAAGATCAATACATGGAGAATCAAGACAAAGTTGACAAGCTTGAGAGAGAGAATGTTGCATTGAAGAATGAGATACAATCCATTATGATGAGGTTGACTAAGGAGATTGAGGACCGAAAGAAGAATGAAGAGAATTTGACTCAATCATTGAAGGAAAGAGCAGATGAGTGCTTCAAGCTTACCTATGAGAATGATCAGTTGAAGAAGTTGTTGTTTTATATTTTCATAACTTTAGCAAAACATTGATTGAGATGGAGCGCAGTATCCCTAAAGATTTATACAATATTATTGACACAAGGAGACTGACTACCAGTAAAATTGACAAAGAAATGAAAGAAAGAGAGTTGATTAATGTTTGCAAATGTGTCTCCCAAGATGAAGCCAAAATGCTCTTTGAGGAAGCTAATAAGAAATAATTCAGAAGCAAAAACAAGGAGAACAAGTTGATGATTAGAAGGGTTGAAGAGGTGAGGAAGGAGACTAAGGATATCTAGAGAAAAATCATAAAGAACAATCCTCTGTATAGTGATGCAGTTTAGACTTCCTATCTGGAAGTTAAGGTGATCTAAAGGATAGAACTCAGATTAGGGAACATCCAGAAGAGCAAGGCAATGTAACACTTGATGCTGAGATTAGTGCTAATCCTCTGGTGGTTGAGAGTACTGAAGCAGTCCCTGAGGTTCCAAAGGATGATACTGCACCAAATGGTAACACTGGTGCACTGGATAAAGGGGATGATGCTGAGTTGAAGGGGTCTGAGAAGACAGAGGCGAAGGACACAAAGATAGATAAAGGGAAGGGAGTTGTTGATCCGACAATTGACATTCCTCAAGTCACAAGGACTCTACCCTAAATCTCTATTAATCTTGATGATCCTTTAGATCTTGGACAAATGTCTCTGACAGAGAAGTTGATGCTTGCAGTATTTGTTCAAGCTCAAGCCAATAAGGATCTAGTCAAGTCTGAAAATAAGGACAAAAAGTTTATTTTGATGACAATTGATGTTTTGTAGAAGGTGGCTCCGGGTGTGAAACTTGACGCTAACTCCAACCCCTCTAGTAAATTACTACAATTGATTAATAATGTAAATACAAATTTTGATTCTTTGGAGAAGTCCACTACTAAGCGTGTATTAGATTGAAAGGAGGTAAGGATGTAGACATTCCGGAAAATGATAAGATTGAATAAAGGTCTACGGATTATTTCAGATGCATTATCTGAAAGCGATCAAATACATAAGTCTGGTCTAATTTTGCCAAAGTTCACAGTAGACATAGACAAGCATATAAGTGTTTGCCAGGGTAAACTTGCTGGTATTTCACAGTCTTTTGATCCTAATGTATCCCTTACCAGCAGTGTAGAAGGACAAGTACTGGCTCTAACTGATCAGATCTCGATCCTTAATGCGGATAAGGATAGAATTTTGAGGAGAGTAGGTGAACTCTGGAATTTGATTGCCCCCCCGGTTGGACACCATGTTGAACAATAAGGTAGTTTGTTTGAAGGCTATGGGACAACCAGTTACATCTGAACTGAAGGATGTAGAAATCCATGCCTATGTATTCAGTCCATTTATGTTTACTAATAGGTTTTTGGTCCATTTATGTTGCACGAGTTATATTTTACATAAAAATATGATATTCTACTAATAATAATTGATACTTTTTAATTCAACTAATAGGAATTTTTAGATTCAGCATTGGTTGAATCTTTAAAACATCACCTTTTGGACACTTTGCACTAGACATGCTATTTTGATGAGTTGCATGACAAGTCACAAATCCAAACTTTAGTTGTTGATAGATAAGTGCCAATTTTACGTATTTCTAAAAAAAATGGAGGTCTTATGATATTCCATGTAATGAGTACATGTTGACAAAGTTAGCTCGCTCAACTATTGGTCCCTCTTCTTGATAGGTTCAATGAAGGAATCAACATCAATTTATATGGAAGATTAATTTAGAATTTTCATCTATTTGTTTAAATAAAAATTATATTTAATTCCTTTTAAGAGACTATGTGGGATATCAATTTCTTTGTTACAAACTCTTTAGGTTTAGGGCTTATTGATGTGAATGAATAAGGAATTATGCTATGCACTAAATAGATTTTCCATAGATGGTTGGATTTTGTAATTGTAATGAAATTTTGAATGTTTTTGTTATTTGATTGTATCACATTTGATTCTTGATAAGGGATAATGTAGTTCTAGGATGAGCTTAGCCTCTATTCATATGAAAAAAAAATATGGGAATGGATTTGGTTTCTACTTTTTTTGTTATCTTACATGTTTCTTTTAAAATTATTGGCACTTTTAATTTTTTTATATTACAGAAGGCTTGGAAAGTCATTAACTTGTGGCTCACCGGAGTGGAGATCATTTTATACTAGTTTATCTCTCAACCAACAATTATCATGGTTCTCTCCCACCATTATTTTCCAGGTTAAGTCATTGGTAAATATTTATTCCATGCACTCCCTATACTTTTTTAGGAGAGTTTGGAATCTCCAAAATTTATACTCTAGGATCAATTTTATCTAGCTCTCTTTGTAGCAAGCCATGGTTAAGTTCCATTTGAACTTGTAGATAAAGAAACCATCCAAATAGTAGTGAAGGTCATACCTTCACAACTCTCTTGTACATCTTTTTATGAATTCTACTAAGCCTTGGTGGAAGGACTTAATGTGGTATATTGATACTCCATTCCATAAGTATACCTCCATAAACAAATATAGATCTAGACTTTCATTATATTTTTGTATGCTCCAAAAACTAAAATTTGGATGGTCTCTTTGGTTTGCATATTTAATATGGGATAAATTCTTTCAAATGATTTTGAAAATGATTGTGGAGTCCACTTGGTTGTTCATATTTTTTCTAGTGTTTTCTTTGTAAAGGCCTTTTAAAAATGTCTAATATGTCTTGGTGTTGATAATCAAGATGCCTATTTTGTGAATAACTTAAATTTTTATTCTATTTATTTTGGTTATATACTTGTATACAAATGACCTAGCAATATAGACTCGTGAGTTTTTCTAGCCTATAATAATAGAGTTGTTTATTGACATAATTTTTTTGGGTGATGGCCTAAGTTTCCCATCAAGTTAATCTAAACTATGATGTCATTTCTAGTCAAATATGCTTTTTAAAATTTAGAAATATAAGAATTCTACTATTATTGCTAACTTTGTTGTAGATTTCAATTTTTATACTCACTCCAAATCATAAGTGGCTTTAATTTATTCATGGAGACATAAGTTTAGGCCAATAAAGTTGCCCCTAATATTTTGACATCTTCAGAATTTCATTAATCATTAGTAGAATATTACTGGTATTGGTTATTCCAATAGACGACCTTGAGATTCTCTAAAAGTATGACACTCTTTATACTTAGAGAGCTCAAGGTGTTGGCTAACTTGACATAGGATCACATCTACTATTATTATAATTGTCTTCTCTTTAGGATCTATTAGAGATAGGTTAGTTTGATACCATAAGAAAAGAGTATACAATTTTTGTTAATGGTATAAGCAACTCTTGTGGCCTTTAGGCTTTTATGAGATGAAATAGATAAAAAATATATAAAATTTCTTAAAGGAAGTGTAGCATCGAAAATTGTCGCTGGGCCAATTTACACCTCATGTTCATGCCCCTACTTTAGTGTGTCCTATCCTCATCATCTTTTTGGGTCCATTTGTGCTAATTCTTCATATTTGAGGCCATTAACATGTTGGAAATTGACACTCATATGGTGATTACTGATGCTTGATTAATGTTTTATGGTTTTCATTGATGGAAACTCTTCATGAGATTCCCATCCAGTAATCATGTATCTTGATATCCGAAAGTGGACGTCAACCGATAGCCAGTTAACCCGTATTTCAGGTTGAACATAGTAGTTTTGGTCTAGAATCTTTCTAGTGATTTTGGTGTTGTGAATCGTGTATAGGATGGTTGGGCCAACATAGAGACATCATTTTGGTGATCTGCATTTATCTTTGGTGATCCAGTCAAGCCGACATATGACTACATGTTACATTAGCAAGCCGACTTGGTGAATAATCTAATTTATGATTAGAGATATATAAGACCAGTGTAGAAGACCTTTTTGGAGTATGGTATGATTGATATGAGGTCGAGTGGTCATTGAGAATCCATTTTGGCATAATTTCACCTGCACATTCTTGATCCAGTAGCTAACTAAGACAATGAACAAAGCAAAACAACAAAGGTCATACAGTAAGAGTATTTGGCACTTAACCAGAACTCATCCAGGCATTGTAGATCCTATTTGGAGTTCGTTCATTGTAATCCATCTTTGTAATTGATCAGTAAGGTAGTGAGACTTTCAGGGTTGTAGCCCTTATTGTAATTGAGCAGTGAGCTCTAGGAAATGTGCCCAAATGACTGTGCATTCTCCCTCATGTAATTTATTATTTTGCTACTGGCCATAGTGGAATAATATTGTGGGTTCAAATCTCACCGTAGTTTTTCCGATTTGGCTTTCCATGTAAATATCTTGGTGTTATGATTTTGTGGTTGGTTATTTGAAGTTTCTGCATTTTAGTTTTATGCTTATTATTTTAATGGCTTAAAGTTAAATTAGAAAATCAGATAATTGGTAGAACACTGATTCACTACCCCCTCTCAGTGTTCCTTGATTCCAACAGAACAACCTTTTGTGGGTCCTACCATGGGATACCCACCGTATTTTTATTTTGTTTTGGTCTTATTTAAGCTAGGACAATGGTCTGGACCATGGCAGCTCAAAAATGCCACGGTCTTGCTTAAATAGGCCCCAATTTGAAATGGGGTTAGGGATTTATCTCAAGTGTAAGATTTGATCTTCAAGGTTCTGCATGACCATTGGAGATCGACCTAATCGGTATATTACCTAGAACTCCCTACAAAAAAATATTTTATCAACCTAATTTTATCTAAGCATCATAAGTTAACATTCCTATGATTCTTGCATCCATGAAGTATTCATCATGAAGCATTTTTAGAGATCTTCAAGGCTGCATATTCATCATTTAACCACTGTAGAGAAAAATTACAACATTCCTATGAAAGCATGTATATATGACTCAGATGGTGTTCCCACATCTACAACAACTATTATAAATGAAAATGTGATCTTTTCCTTGGGAGGATAGAGGATAAATAATAATGAAAATATAGAAATGAAATGATTATACCTTATGTATGAACCCCTCTCATGGAGTTTCACATAAAGGTGGTGATGCAATGCTCTTTAGATAGGCCCTACAAGTTTTAATTCCATAACTTGATAGAATTAAATAATAAACCATGAAATCATACTTGAACATTGAATGTTGTGTTAAACACTTCTAGATGTTGAGAGTGGGGGGGTAGCGGGGGAGGTGAATCAACATATACTAAAAATTAACCAATCTAACCATTTATTTATTCATTCCAATTACCACATGTGTAGAAGTAAAGAGAAAAATATACAAGAACAAACACACATGAAGACCAAGATTTTCACATGGAAAACCCAATGATGGAAAAGTCACAAGGAAAACTATCCAGCTATATGAAAACAAGTTACAAAGTTGTAAGCTCAAGCCAAAGAAAGCTCACTACTCCTAATTTGGACTTGCAAGACTAAGGTGCATAACCCCAAGGAAAGATACAAGGGACTTGTAAATATTGAAGATCACTTCTTCAGGGAAAAATTCAATTATTCTAAATACAATGAATCAATATGATTGAACTGCAAAGAAACTCATTCTTTGATATGTTTATTATAGTTCACTATTATTAAACATCCATAACTACCTTCATCTCTACTTAAGTGCACTTCCAAACCTTTTCTCTTACAAGATACGCCATACAAAACTTCGCATTTCACTTACACCACTCTTTTTCCATCCTCCAAAATTTGCTATCGTAGAAACCAAAATTGCACAGGTTGTCTCCAAAGGATAGAGTCGTTAAAGCACATCAACCAACCTTACTGGAAACATGATGTAGACCACCAAAACTCTTGTGGATGCACAACATACAATAACTTGACACCAACATAGCTAAATCACTGAACCGTACTACCAAAAAAATTAAAGGTGGAGGAATGCAACACGTTCTTGTAAACTAGCACTTTGTCACTACACAATTTGATACTTATGCCATCACAACTCCAACTATAGATAAAATGAGAATGTATAAATTGAGACATGTCAAGCATTTGCATCCACTGATATTATACTACAACCAAAAGAAAGATGAAGCAATGCACCACAATGCTGACCAAAATTATGAACATAGTATGACAAACTATTCACCGAAATAGTGACAATTAGCCATATACCAATGTGGACCACTAAAATCATCTTTAAAGATCCAAAAAATCCATAAGGTAATCCATATAAACCATATAAAGTAACCATAATCAATCTTCACACATCTACATGACCTCATAATTGATCCCTGATACTACATTACTTTGGAACAGAACTCATCAACCACCCAAACTAAAGTCATCATCAATGATAACAAGTTTGACATCAATGACAACACTAACTCATATTTGCAACATGTTGTACTTTGTTGCTCAATTTGTTGATACCTCAAATTTAAAATGCTTTCTTGATAATGCGTGATCAATTGAATTAATTTATCTTGTTAGATCTTAAATGATAAAAATAGTCCTTTATATAGGTTTCACAAGGTATTTTTGAATGTACACTGACAACCAACAATCAAATGAAAATATTGAGAACTAATTACGAATGATAGGGGCAAACACTCATATATGCTTGAGTTTGGATTCCTTTTAAAGGGACTAGGGCATTGGGTGCCCTAGTCCACTTAAAAAGGATCTGGCAAAAGGGGTGGCAATGTATGAGGATCTACAACATGGGATCGAATCTCAAAATTAGCATATGAAGACAATTAAGTTATGGGTTTAACAATTAAATTATAGAGTGAGATAAGGCAAGAATATGCTTGAAATGATCTAAGAGAAAGCACAATAAAGTAGGAGCTCATATAGAGTGTGAAATTGTGAAGGGATATAGTTTATGACACTATAATTAGAGATTTGGGCTTCTCTTAAACCTTGTCACACTTTTAGTGATTTAACAAACATGTGAATTTGTCAACCCCACAAATCCATTCCCTTTTCCTTAAACATTTTTAGTATTCTTGTCAAAATTTTGGCACTTTGAAGAACTCACAAACCTTGTTGATATTTTATGCTTATCTCAAATTGAACCAAAGGTTTGATGATTTCATGAACTTGTCAATTTGACAACATCATAAATTCTTTCCTTTGACTTGTCGAGCTTTTAGGGAGTTTGTGAACTAATCAATTTGCTAAAATAGTGAACTTATTCCTTCTTTAGCCACTTTTATCTTAACTTTCTCTCTTTGTTGCACTTTCAATGAGTTAACACACTTACAAATTTGTCAAAATTTTAAAATTTTATCCTTTTGACAAGTTTGAAAACTTGTGAATTTTCTAGCAATTCAAGCTTTCACACTTTTACATTTTTTTCTATTAAGGCTTAAGGGGGTTTGTAAACTCCTTAACTTTCAAAACACTTGGGAAATTCAATAACAATTAACAAAAAGAAACAAAAACAAAATGCAGCAAAGACGTCCAATTTTTAAAAAAATTAAGATTTTGAAAGCTTCAATACATATGAATGACAAAAAGGCGATCTCAAAACAGGGTTATTGAAATAGATATAGATTTATATAAATTTACAATTTTTTCAAATTGAATCTCAATCGATATCATTGTTACAAATGTGTAACTAAAAAAAATATCAAAGACCAATAGAAAAATTAAAAAATAATATCCCAAATGTAAACCAATACTTAAAAATAATTGGAGGTGTCTATTCTGGCTCCAATACTTAAAAATACATAAATATCTATTCGCACATTTTACACCGTCGATTTTGCAATTAACGGCTGCGATTGACTAACATGTCGCTAACACGCTGTACGAAAGGTCCGTTTTGAAACCATAATAGACTCAGCCAAAATAATTTACTAATAAATAACAAATAAGAGTTAGCTGATGTGAGCAACCTTAATTCAATTTGCCATAAAAATCAGTAATAAAAAAGGGCCCAAGACATGAAGGATGAAAAGGCCATGTCTTCGCAATTTCGACCAACACAAATTGAGGCCATTGTCCTTGTACGATAGATAGATTTTACCATTTTAAAGTTCAAACAAACCATTTGCAATCTCTGTAAATAACCACACTTCCAAGATCTCTGTAAGAAGACAATACACAACTTTATTACCATATTGCCGTTAGGCAAGTGACTTATACCAGGGGGCTCCTAACCAGAGAATAACATGACACTAATTAAGAAATGGTACTTAGATATACTACTAAAGCCATTGCCCTTCCTATCGAGAGGCAAGATAACATTAATTGACTATTGGTCTAAGATGACAAATAGAATGGTGAGACACTGGCATTATTGTAGGGCAATATTGATAACGCACTAAAAGC
The DNA here is from genome assembly GCF_030272615.1 of Cryptomeria japonica. Classification (NCBI taxonomy): domain Eukaryota; kingdom Viridiplantae; phylum Streptophyta; class Pinopsida; order Cupressales; family Cupressaceae; genus Cryptomeria; species Cryptomeria japonica. The sequence continues at coordinate 139,705,015 of NC_081405.1, read as the reverse complement.
AGTGCTTTTATATTTTACAAGCACAACGAACCAACAAAAGATCCTAGAGGCGGGGGCACTGCAATCTCAACTGTTCCTTCCATCATCTGAACTACCTTTTTCATAGATGGCCTGAGAGATGGATCTTCTTGAATGCACCACAGACCCACCAATACCATTCTCTCCAACTGCCTCGACTCTATTCTCATACCTTCGCCTTCTACTTGCTGCTGCTCCACCAGCTTAGCAAGTGCACCGCGCTTCAAGCATTCATACACCCACTCGCTCAAAAAGATTTCTTTTTCCGGGGCATTAAAGTCCATGGTTTTCCTGCAACAAATAATTTCGAGCAGCATCACTCCAAAGCTGTAAACATCTACTTTTGCACTAATTGGCATATTATTAATCCATTCAGGCGCAATGTAACCCTTTGTGCCCCGAGTTCCAGTGATTGTCCGAGTCTGTTCTGCCCTCAACAATTTTGCCAAACCAAAATCAGATATTTTAGGATTGTAGTTTTGGTCCAGCAGAATGTTTTGGGGCTTTATGTCACAATGCAGGATCTGGGTCCTACACTCTTCGTGCAAATAGAGAAGCCCTCTTGCTGTGCCCATTGCAATCTGACCACGCACCCTCCAATCAAGAAACCCGCTATCTCCAAATAGAACGGTGTCCAAAGATCCATGGCTCATGTACTCGTACACCAGAAGCCGGTGAGTGCCCTCATCACAGAAACCGTACAATTGAACCAGATTTTTATGATAGCTTGAACCAATCGCGGTCATCTCTGTTCTGAACTCCCGCTCCCCATGTTGTTCTTGCACTGATTTATCAGCAAGAGCTTTTACTGCAATTGCTCTCCCATCCTGTAAGCTCCCCTTGTAAACTTTACCGAAAGCACCCCTTCCTAATTCTTCTCTAAAACCACCTGTAGCAGTCTCTATTTCCTTATAACAAAAAGCCTTCAAACCCTCCACAACAATGGGCTGCTCTTTAACCTTTCTAATCTTGTGGAGCTTGCTCCCACACAAACACACGAGGAAGGCAGCCACAATAAGAGCTGAAGAGCAAGCCAGGAGACTTATGCCAATGGCTACAAGGGACTTTTTCTCCCTTACCCTTCTTTGTTCTGAAAGAGGAGGGGAGAAAGGAGACGGCGTGTTGACGTCTTCAGATCCTTTGACAAAAGCTACACTTGTTATGTCATCACCTTGACGCCCGTCGAGCAGAGGCATTCTTTTCTTCCGACAAACCGAGCCGCTATGTGTGACGACGACGCAGAAGCAATCATTTCTGCAGGCCTCCTGACATTGAGTTTCTGTAAGATCCTGCAAAACTGAGTAGTCTTTGCCGCCGCCCCAGTCCGTGTTGTCAAGCGTCGACATGGTGCTACTTGCGCTGCAGCTCTGCCCTGGCGATGAGCTTCGCACGCATCCCTTAAAATGGTCTTGGCTGTCGATATAACTGAATTGAGGAGGACAACTGCAGTCGGGCTTGTTCTCGCTGTTGAGATGACAAATGCCGTTGCGCCCACACTGACCCTTGACTTGTTTACATGAGTCATTCACTGCCTGCCATACAGATGACCAAGAACTGGAAGCATTGCTGGTGTTCCACACATACTGTGCAAGGATTCCGTCGCTCTCGAGCGTCATTCTACGGAGAAGCCCCCTCTTTCTTAAGCCACCGGCTGTGACATTGTAGACCGTGATGTTGGTGGTATTTACCAGATACAAGAGCCCACTCGAATCAAAATTTAAGTTTACTTCCTGATTGAATACAGCAGTAGCCCAGTAAGCGCCTTGAGACTCTCCCACTCGATCCACAGGGTAAAGCACCAAATTGGCGTCTTCTTGCAAGGCGAGCTCGAATCGGCCTGATGAGAAGTTTGTGGATGAAGCCTTGGAATACATGGTAGATTTCCACTTGAGCACTTGACCAGGCAAGAGGGTATCGGTAGGATGGTCGAAGCTCTGCCAGATGGGCTCAAATGAGGCGTTTAACAGCACAAAGTTGCCATTGTCGAGCATTGCAGCTGCGGCAATCTTTCCCTGGGGAGCAGCGGACCATTTCAGACTTTTCCGGGCATCATACAAGCTCAGGCCATTGTTGGTGAGCTGCAGAGTAGACATCTTTTCAACAGGAATGTCCATCTGATCCTTCATTACTGTCCAGACCAGAGTTTTATTAGGCATTTTGTCGAACCAAACGCCTAAGACATACTGAGTTGGGGTTAGCTCATAGAATCCAAAGGCAAACTGTCCATTTGGTGAAACCCATTTGGAATTTTGAGGAGGACTAAGAGTTGAGCCAAGCGTGATATTTGGTTTCTGGGCCGATACGCAGATGAACATCATAATAACAACAATAAGAGTAAGAATTGTAGGAGCAGCCATAGCTGGAGGAAAAGGAAGCTAATCAAGTTGCTGGAAGCTGTTCCTTTTGTAGCATATTACCCATACCAAATATCTTATCAAACACGCAAGCAAATTCCGCACTACACTAATCAAACTAATTTTTTAGTGCAGTCAGTCAATGTTGGAGCAGGTTTCAATTACACGCGCTGGCTCTGAGGTAATTTCGAGGAATCGATAGGGAAGAAAAGAAGAAGCCTCTCATCAATATTTAAAAAAACAAAAAAAAAAGCACTTGCCCCAACTGATCTTTGTAGTGCAGTCAGTCAATGCTGGAGCAGGTTTCAAATACCCGCGCTGGCCTAACTGAGGTAATTTCGAGGAATCGATAGGGGAGAAAAGAAAAGCCTCTCATCAATATTAAAAAAAAAAAAAAAGCACTTGCCCCAACTGATCAGACTTTTCAAGTCATCTTGTTTTAAAAAAAAATCTCATTCTAGAACACATGATAATTTAGTAAAGTCATGCAGTTTAACACGTTTTAAGTTTAAATACACGAAATTATCAACACCTTTTAAATTAAATTATCCATTTTTCTATAATACATGATAATTTAGTAAAGTGCATGATGATATATAGGTACTTTGTTAGTATATGGATTTGACTAATTAAATTAATAATAAGTAATGTCTAATAATAAACTTCCTATTTTTTATTGTTAGATTTTTCTTGTTTATTTAATTTGTAGTGAAATAGCATTTTTATTATTTGTTTTAGTTTTTATTTATTCAGTTTAATATTGCATTATTTAGTTAATTATAATTTATTCTTTAATTTTATTTTATTTTTTTATTTTTTACTCTTTTATGTTTCTTTGTGTCCTTTCTTTTTCTAGTGTCTCTTGAGTCTTGTATCACTTCTTTTTCCCATCTATTTAGTCATCTAGATCTACTATCCACTTCAATTCTTTTTTTTAGACAACTCATTTTGATGATAGTTTGTGGAGTTTGATTTGAATATTGATGAAAAAATTGTTTACATGGTCAAATCTAAAAACTAGCAATTAGTTTTTAAGTTTCTAAATTATATATTAATTCTCACAAAAAAATCAACTTGTTTTTGCATGTGACTTGAGAGGTTGAGGTAGGTTTTGGACTTCTAGGTAGTAATGATGACCACAAAATGAGTCATTGTATGGATGAAGGTTCTTAAATGGTCAATATGGGAGATGAAGATTAGCTCATACCCCAAGATCTCCTACAAAACAAAACATAACCTTCCACAAAATAATATGGCAAGAAAAGAGCTTGCTTGATATTAAGATCTATGAGACAAAGTGTACAAGAGGCCTTGCTTATATAAGCAAGGATGATTAATGCGATTAGAAAAGATCATAACATGTTTCTTAATCTTATAGAATGACACAACTTATCATAACTAACTAGGACACAAGAATTAAATTACAAAAGATAATATAATATCTAATTGAGAACTAATACTTCTAGAAACATTTCTAGGACCTAAGTAAACTTAACATGTTAATAGGAACCATTAATAAACTAGTTACCTGTAAAATACCTTAATCACACCAACAACCACCTTAATCCAACTTAGAGAGGAACAAACTAATGCAAATGATGCATGAATGCAAAGATACATCTAAACTATGAAGTCATATTAGGTACCAATTTACAACATATCTCTCATGAACGGAGTAAAGGAGAAAAACCACATGCCCGAAAAAATCCCTCTCCAAAAGGAAGAATGAAGAAACAATCATGTACAAGTCATAAAATGAGTGATGAATGAAGGACTCATCAATATCACCAAGGACTACATCAATCACAAGGAAAAAATAGAGAAATCATCCCCACATGAGAAGAAAAACTAGATTATATAGCCCTCGCTCATAATGAAGTATTTCCAAAGACAATAAAGCACTCTGAAAGACAAAATAGAATCCAAAAATTGAAAACAAAAAGTATCTAATTGGGAATAAATAATTTCAGTGGTAGATGCTAAAGAAACTCCAATTCTATGAAGAAGGGAGAGGGAAAAATCCTCAAGATGCGTGTCTCTAAAAATTGATTAAGTACTTCGATGCTAGAGTATACCTCAAAAAAATTAGGTGCTACACCAACCAAAGAATAAGATAGATAAAGAATGTGTGGAAAGTCATGAACAACCTCCAAAGATAATGAAAATGGGACAAAAACTGTTGTGAAATTATCATCAAAGAGGAGAGAGACCCCTTCAAATATGCCTTCCAAATTTACAAAAAATGACAAAATAAAGTTAATATACACGCCACATATGCATCCCAAAAAAGCTAAATCTAAAAGAGAAATATTATCATATTCAATTGAATTATTGGAATCCATGTCAACACTAAAATATGTTGAAGTGGGAAAAGATGGAACCTCACCACAAGTTGAAAGAACTGTAAGGTTCAAATGACCAATGTGTGCCTTTGATGAACTATTTACACTTGATAGATATGAGAGTCAACCTTATATTTTTCACCATCAAGAGTAGAATAAAAATGTGAAAGATATAAAGGTGTGAAGCTTTATCAACCTTACCCATTATAATAATATATCTTGTGTACAAATCACAAAAGAACATTGAATCTAGGGTGAACTCAACAATTTTACCTATACCACTATATGTTATCTAATATATAGAAAGAATAAATTATGTGCAATATTAGGCATAAAGAGAAAATCATTAAAATGTCTATTACCCATGTCAATATATCTTTTTGCACAAATAAGAAAGTAGGTACTATTGTACATCAAGATCTTAGTTATGCTCAAAGGCTCAAATAAAAAAAAATCTATGTAACCTTTCATATTATTGGAAGCCCTAACCCTATTGACTCATCAATTATAGTCACAACAAGTGCTTTAGATTTCATCTTATCAACTCTATTGGAAATGCCTAATAAACATTAATTGTGTGGATGATGATGCTTATGAATAAAAAGAAGGTGATTTATAAGGCTATGAAGGAAATCAAATGTAATGCTCCTTACAGACTTTCTTTATCTATTCTAATTATTTCTTATAACAATTATGTTCATCATTCTTAGGTTTCTTAGAATATGCATGCTTGGGTTTCTCCAAGTCTTATGAACTTATCATCTTTGGAAGAGGTAGGAGACTCATTAGGTTTTTCCTTAGGTTTGGATTTCTTCTTTGCTTTCCTTTTGGTTTTCAATGTTGTTAATTCCTAATTCTTAGGAAGTGCATTTAAACAACTAATATTGTATTATACTCTAGTTAATCTATCATTAAAAAAATTAAAATAAGAAATTATAAATGATTCACCTAACCCATAAATAATCTTCAATGGTAGGAAAATAATTAGTAGAGATGGATTCTAATTACATACCACTAAGCTCACTAAATGAACCATCCAATTCTTTGTGTACATATCCCATATCTACCTCGGTATAGTGCACTCATTAACATGGAACAACAAGCTATCAAAAATATGCATTATAACCAAGTACATAACATCACCACATTTATTCTCATGATAAAATCTCTCGTAATCCATAGATAATTCAACTTTTTGTTCACCCAAGATAAACCACAACCCTTAGACCAAAGTAGTTGTTACATGTCGTTGCACCAAAAGATCGACCTATTAATGCTCAATATAACTACTAGACTTATAGAATCCACACAAGGTGGTTAAGCCATGTTGCAAACACGACCATTGTACTGCACAACACAAGGAGACCAATAGTTCACATCTTGCAAAAATGCCCCCTAGTGCAAGCAAGGGGTTTGAACCTATAACCAAGCTCTGATACTACGTGTTACAAGTGTGGTTGTCATTGCACCAAAATATCAACCTGTTAATGCTTGATACAACCACTAGACTTATAGAATCCATAGGAGGTGGTTAAGCCATGTCAAAAACACAAGCGTTACACCGCACAACACAAGGAGACCAAGGGCACACACCTTGAAATAGTAACCACTATAGTTTTACCTTCTAAGTGTGATAAAATTATTGTGAGTGAGTACAAATATTGTGCTATTTCATCCTTTTATAGAGCGCAATGAGTCTCTCATATCGATCATCTCTTGTGCTCTAATTTAAGCTTCTAGATCTTGGGTGGCTACCTCTATAGCCACATATTGCATGGTATAGAGTATTTTATACCAACTCTTACAAATATACCTTAATGTTTTGATTTTATTCTAATTTTCGTAATATAAATTTTGCTAGAGAAATCATCTTTATATGTTTATACCTCAAAATATGGATATTTTTTATTCACCTCTTTCTAATGTTATTTGTGCATCATATCTATAGGCATGTGAGGGTGGAATAAGCACTCCAATAATCAATACACTTCTTATTTGATAAATGGAGTAAATTTCATCCCATCATTAAAAAATAATCACTATTATCTTAGCCATGACAATAATTTCCTACCTTATCTAGATGTTAAACCTAGAGGTACCATAATTTCACATTGTTCATTTTACAAACCATTAAACATTTATTGAAGTGACACATTTAACCACATATTATATGGGTATATGCACCAAGATGTGCAACCAGAAAGTTGCCACTTTATTCTTTTTTCTTAAGGGTCATTTGATGTGTGGAAAATAGGGTTCCCACCATATTTGATACTCCCCAAATAGGTTTTATGTTCCAAGCCTAAGGTTTGGTCATGCCAAACCTCCTTGGCGAGCGCCAAATTTGGTGATATCCAAATGTTTTGATTGGATTAATTCTTCTTCTCTCTTCATCTCTTGCTTACCAAATGTTTTGCATTGGAAAATTCTCTTTCTCTAATTGGTGAGCACAAAATTTGGTGCTAGCCAAATATTTTGATT